>NC_134260.1:4375000-5000000 GCF_965152275.1 Natator depressus
GAAGAACCTGAGTAGGGCAATGAGGAAGGTGAAGAATAGAAGCTCCAGGAAAGAGCTTTATGCCACTGGCTGACTTTCAAACTCCTACCAAGTATCCAGACCTAACAGCAATGTCACATCTCATTGATCGGTCCAGGGATAACGTATCCCCACTGGGACACGAGGGAAGTGATGTGTTATGAGCTGCTGGCCTCCCACCATTGGTGATAATAAATAATTGAAATATTGTCATGCTGCCTGCAAGGAGACAAGCTGATTTACATAAACCCCTTTCCTCTAATCTCCCTTTGTCCTTCAACCCTGAGCCCCCATGGGCAGGGACCGTCCCTTCTTGAGTTTCTGGAAAGTGGCTAGCACATGTTGGGACTATTGTAAGTGAGCAACTGTGATGGCCACCCTCTTGGGCCAACGGGCCAGGAACTGAACCAGAGACTTTCAGAGCCAGCTAGCTTGAGAGCCAGGCTGCTATAGTTGCTGGTTGTACCAACTCATCTCCTCTGGGAAGCAGCCATGGAGGGGACCTGTAACATGCCCTCACCAGCCAGTTACACAACACCAAACAACAATACTCTGAAGGGATGGCCACAGGGTTGCCTGCCCCTTTGAGGGCTGGGAGCCAGCCAGCCCTGTTCATTTATCAGGCCCAGCTGAGAAGGTGTCAGGTGTTTTCTAGGAAGGGCTGAGAAAGCTCAGCTGGAAGGAGCTGCAACAGGAGACAGGCCTCTGCAGTGGGCCCTGAAACAGAGGGGACTGAAGGAAAGGGCATGTCTTCCTGTCAGCATGGAGACAAGCCAGGGGAAAAGCCAACAGGAGCTGTAGCCCAGGGCCTATCTAGAGGAACTATTTTGGGTTTGATGTTTTGACTAAGTTTTAAGGATAAAGCCGTGCCCAGAAAGAGGCTTGGGGCATGGCAGTATGTCCTTCCTGGGCAGGTCAAGAGAGCCAACCTGTGTGAGGGGAAACAGAGGCATCAGCTGGCCTGCAGCCAGACAAGGTAAGGCAGGGATGAAATCCCCTCTGTGGGCTCTGGCAAATGTAATAGAAACAATATAGTGAATGATCCACCCTTATGAAATCCAAACAGAAAACAATCAAGGCGGGGAGTCATTATGGGGTAATCCATATTGAAAACAGTGGTAGTCACCAAATACCCTTGGAATAAAACAACTTTCAGGTGATTTTTATACCTGGGGAGAGATGGTCTGAGGTGGACACCAGGGAGGCAGTGAGGTCAGAGAATTTACGGCCAGTGCAATCAATCACCTGGCCAGGGAATCTTATCCTGCATCTAGTCCGATACCCTGAGGTTCCACTACAGCGTCCATTCGAGACAGAGACATCCAGTTTCGAGTTAAAGAATTCATGTGGAGAATCTATCATACCCTGAGATAAGTGATGTTAAAAAAATGGTGCCTTGTTCCCGTTTTGAAGTGGTCTAGCTTCAGCTTCCAGGGACGGATCTCGTTTGGCCTTGATCTGATGGCCTGGAGAGCCATCTACTATCAGAAGTCATCTCCCCTGTTAGGGACTTATCGAAAGTAAGCAACTTGCCTCTGAACCTCAGTAAGTTAAAAAGGTCGAGTTCTTAGGCCACGTCTACACTGCATTGCAAACACAGTCTGTGGGGCTGGTGGACGTGGTGTTTCCAAACCCATGCTTGAGCAGTGCTTGACTGATCTGAGTGTGGACGGAAGAAGGGCTTAGGCTGAAACCTAAGTCTGAGCCTGGACTTAACGTGCAGTGTAGACAGACCTTAACTCTCACTGTGAGGAAGGTTTCCCAAACCTCGAATCATATTCACAGCCATTCTCTAAACCCTCTCCAATTTCTCTACATCCTTTGGAGGTGCGGACACCAGAACTGGGCCCAGTCTAGCAGTCACGGTCACACCAATGCCATATACACAGCTAATATCACGTTCCTACTCCTACTCGATAGTCCCCTGCTTATAAGGATCACCCGTTCTAGCCATAGCAATCAATCACCAGATCACCTGGCAACCCAAGCACTTGGGCACAGTGAGTTGATGGCTCACTGATACCAGGACCAGGCTGACAAGGATTTAAAACATTAAAAAAAATGGGGCATGTTTAGTCTCAAGAAAAGAAGACTGGGGTGGGGGGTAGGGAACCTGATAAGTCCTCAAATATGTTAAGGGCTGTTCCAGGAGTGCTGGAACCAAGTGTGCGGGGGAGGGCAGCCCCCCTTGCCTTGAAGCAGTTTCCATCCTATGCAGGGTTTACAGTTTGGTTCACTGGCTTTCAGCACACCTCCTCTGTAGACATTGTTCCAGCCCCCCAGCCCCCCTGGGCTGTTATAAAGAGGATGGGGATCCGTTGTTGTCCATCTCCACTGAAGGTAGGACAAGGAGTAATGGGCTTAATCTGCAGCAAGGGAGATTTAGGTGAGATATTAGGAAAAATGTTCTAACTCTCAGGGTAGTGAAGCTCAAACAGGCTTCCCAGGGAGGTTGAGGAATTTCCAACCCTGGAGGTGTGGAAGAACAGGCTGGGCAAACCCCACTCACAGATGATCTAAGTTTATTGGTCCTGTCTCAGCGCAGGGGGCCTGGACTTGCTGCCCTGGCAAGGTCCCGTCCAGCCCGACATGTCTCCGATGCTATGAAATAAGGCAAAGGCCTAGGCTATTCTTTCCAAGCCAGGAGGGCTACTTTCAGACCCTTCCGCTGCTCTGCACAGGAAGGGGGGTAACTTGGGCATTACCACGCTGAGCACAGCAGCACCAAACTTTTGTGACTCCCATTCCTGGGCACCTACAAGCCAGCAAGCTGAGTAGGGAGCTCCCTAAACTAGCCAATAGGAAAGGTCAGGAAGCGGGGTGAAGCTGAAGCCCTGCCCCTCATAGGATTGTAGGGCCCCAACTCTGGGCCGGAGGGAGGCGTCTCCTTCTGCTTGGGATTCACAGCCAGGAGGCAGATGCCTGCGCCAGGTCAGTCATTCTCCAAGACAAACGGAGGAGGTGTCCCTCTGCTAACATTTCTCCCAGTGGTTAGCCCACTCTCCCCAGGCGTGGGAGACCCCTCCGGCTTGCTGTGAAGAAGGGATTTGAACTTGCCCTAACCATTAGGCTAGAGGGTCATCTGGGGCAGGCTCTCAATCTCTCCTGTCAAAGCTGTTCCACTGGGCATAAATAATGAGTCAGTGTAGCAGTGGGACGGGAGTTTGGGTCTGCCACCTCCCGGCAGATGCCCAAATGGCCAGGCCTCAAAGTTATTCTACCTCTCGCTGGGGCCCACATTTTTCTATTGTCTCCTTTCAAATTTTAGATCAATTTTTTTTTAAAGGTAAAAAGAACCCTTGAAAACAAAATGTTTCCTTTCACGTGGAACTAAACGCTATTGTTCTGACTGTTTGGGTTTTGCACAGCCCTCCCCAGGAGTAATGAGCCCTGCCGACAAGCTACCGTCAGCCTCCAGTTCATCCACTCCAGAAATAATCTGTGTGTTGCCAACCCTCTACCCTCCCACAATCCTGCCAGATTAGAATTTCACACACACTTGTTTCAAATGACAGGCAATGAACAAAAGTCTCTCTGACTGTCACCCATCCAGACCTGAGGGCGGGGGTGCTGTCAGGGATTCGTTATTCCAATGCGTCACAGGGAGGATCACAGACTGATTTAACTGCAGCAAATCAGCCTTGCTAGCAAAGCCTGGCTTCTAGCCTCAGTGGCACAAATCAGCCTTTGGCCTGTGTTCACGCACGCTTCCAGCTTAGTGTGCGAACAGCCAGCAGGGGATATGTGCAAAGATCTTGCATGCACACAGGGAACTTCCTCTGGGCGATTACTCCCGTCTGGTCTCCTCTTTTGCTCTGGAATGCTACCGGATTTGACAGAGTTTCACCCTCTGAGCTAGGCTGGCCACATGGAATGGGGGCAGAGCTCTCCAGCCGGCTGGCACGTTCTCTTCCCCAGTCACAAGGGGGAGCTGTGTGTTTGTAAGACCAGCAGGGCAGATTCCACACCCTGTCTTCAGTCTTGCATAATCCTCTCAGAGAGCACAAAGCACCAGCTACCGAGGGCAGGCAATGATGGGACAAATGAGAATTTCTGTGTACAGATTTTTAGCCATTGGTCGTTACCATAAGTACTAGTATGGAATTCCAGTGGGCCTGGTTCTTATCTACACTAAGGCCTCATTGCATTGCAGGCTTTAGAGTGCGTATACAAAATATTTATACTCAGTTTAACACCCTTTTATACTGCTAGGTCTGCGTACAGCAGCCTTCCTGTAAATAGCCATCAGATCCGGGTGTCTCATATGGACTTCATTAATAAGATCATCCCAGTGACAGTTACAGATGGACAAACCAGTTTGGATAAAATAAGCTAGTTATCGCTGGAGATGGGGAAAGGCTTTGGCCAATGCTAGTCTTCATTTTCAAACATGCCCCGGTTCTGATCAGGACGGGAGGCAGAAATGCCAACATTCTGGAAGTAAATTTGTTTCTATGCAATTTTCAGCATGGTTCTGCTGACTTCAAAGGTGTGGGCATACATCAGACAGAAGAAAAACGATGTCTGCCCAGCACTAGTGGCAGCCCCTTCGCTCCTTTGAAACTTTACATTTTACTGCGAACATCCAAGTCAACAAACAAGCCAAAATTTATGCGCAGGGCTTCACTCCTAATTCTGCAACCAACTCTTCAGTGCTGAAATTTCCTCTTCGTAGCCTGAGATCCCATAGCGTGGTAGAAGGCCAGCAAGCTTCCATTCAAGGGGTAGGGTTTAAATATGTAACTCAGTGGTTCTCAAGCTGTGGGTTGCAAGTGAGCACTCTGCCCACCATGCTGGTTTTGTCACAAAGATAAAGCACCTCTCAGTTTTCAAGTAGGAATGGCAACATCTACTCAGAGCCAGACTGGACACGTTCAGGGTTTGCAGAGGCTTTTTCTGGTCAGCACCTTTCTCTTCCTCCCCACACCCAATGAAAGAAACACCGCCCACCAAATCCCCCCCCCCCCCCCAATCTGTCCTTGCTCCATGTATTTCTCTGTTGTCAGGGGTGTTTTAGGTAAATTCAACCGTGATCCGATTTGCTGCTGAAATGAAAAACGGGGAGAAATACATATGTCACAAAGTTCCCTGGAGAGTTGGGAGCAGCAGGGGCAGCACCAAGCCTGGAGAATGAGCGGCACAGAGATAAGAGTGGGAGAAGTGACCAAGCAGCCATACCCACGTTTGTGTGACATTTGCCTCCTGAGAGAGTGGTGACCGCAGACCATGGGCTACTCAGTGGCCTATTCAGAGTAGCAGCCTCATTAGGGTAGGTTCTACCCCTCCTAGAAGTGCAGGGAAAACAGGATTAGGGGAGTTGTTTCAGGAAAGGGTCTCTCCATCTCTCCCCTTAGAAGTGACACACCATAGGAAAACGTTCCCATTCCACATATCAAACCACAGACTCACCCGTTGCTCCTGTGTGGCGACAAAGGTCTGAAATCCAGGGGCCACTCCGAACCCAAGCTCTTGGACGAAGGGTGGCTCAGACTGGCTGTGGATCTGAACTTTGACTCCAGCTTCAAATGTAGTTTCCTCTAAAAAGAGAAGCAGGAATGCTAAGTCACCAGAGGAAGAACAGGTTAGCTAACTGGCTGCCGTGGCTCTGAGGGTGGCATGCAAAGTTAAAAGAGAGCTTGTGCATAGGATCATGTTTGGAATTGTTACTACACTTACCCCTCCTCTCCCCAAAAGGGGTTGGGATGAATTTATTATGCTGGCAAATGTGCTGTTCAGAGAGGAGTGGAGAAATCACCATGTGCCACTTGCCAGCTCAGTAGCTTTTCATTGCAGGGCTCTTTGATGGACACCGTGGGAGAGAATCAGGGCCATCCTTTGTGGTGAACCAGGCAGACTTTGGATTTGTCATTGGGGTGGGGGGGTTAATCCAGCTCACCTCTGCAGACGCTGCTGCTGGCCATTGAAACATCAATAGCCTCTCCAGACTCGGAGCACAGAGTGGCCCGTTCTGTGGGCTTCTTCCCCCTTGGGTAGCAGTTGTGTAATGGCAGGTTCCACAACTCCTAAATGTGCAAGAAGGTTTCTAGGGATGGGAGCGGGAGGCTGCGTGGGGGGCGGGGTTTGCAGATAAGATGCCCTGTCTCTTGGAGAGGCCAGGCCAATGTCCAGACAACCTCTGTCTTTTTCTGAGATTTGAGGTACCCAAGGGACCACAGCTATTTTCTACCAGGCAGAAATCTGGTTTGAAATATATTTCCCCCATTATGTAAGCCTCCCCCCGCAAAAAACACATATGTTAAAAGAACATTACTTATGGTCTGTCTACACTTATGGCGGTTTAGAGCCCAGCCCAGCTAGCACAGTACAATTAGTGGTGTAGACGGCGAGGCACTTCTTTGTAGGGTAGAGTACAGACACGCCTGGACCCTAGGGTATATACCCTACATGGCTCTCTACATGCCCAAACAGTGCCTCCCCCATCTACACTGCTATTTCCAGCAGTGTAGTGTCCCACAGCCTCCCCACTGCTCCAGCAGTGGGGAAAGACTCTGACTGGGGGAAGGCAGAGAAGAAAGGCTCCAGCAGCACCCCACTGCCAGAGCTTTTCCTAGCTGCCTTCCTCCTGCCAGAGCATTTCACTGCTACATGTAGCTACATGTATCCTAGGGGCTACCACAAGTGTGAACAAAGCCTTAGGCTGCAAGGTCAGCCACTTGAAAATGTAGGAAATGCCAGGTTTACACAGCGCTCTGTACAACTTTGATTCTTCCACCTTTTGCGTCCATCATGTGAACTGAACAAGGCAGGGGGCCTGTGGAAAATATACTATGGGATCATGTCATGAAAAACCCTGGGTACAATTTTCAAAGGTGTCTCTGTGATGTAAGCATGCGAAGATTAGGGTTTGTCTACCCATGAGAGTTAATCCAGAATAAAGTAGGGTGTGAATTTAAGGCAGATTAACTATTCTTGTTGAACTACACATGTGGAGACTATTTCAGAACAACAGTTGCCTTATTCTGAATTAGCTTAATCCATTTTGGAAGTGGATTAAGCTAATTTGGAACAGCACTTGTATTCCAGAATAACTTCCCGTGTAGACAATCTCTAAGGGAGTTAGGAGCTAAATTCCATTGATTTACACTAACTGGGCATTTGGGAAACTGGGAGCAACTAGTCCAGTATGCTCTGAAGTCTGCGTTCACAAATTCCCCTATAATGAACATAACTGTCCAAGAACACTGGCTGGCTCCCCTGATTACACAGCATTGTCAGGCTTCCCCAAGGCACAGTCCGCTCAGCAGAGCTTCAGGCAAGCAGCAAACAGAGCCCAGGAGCTTGGTAGAATTACAGCTGACCTTCAAGCTAACTAAGAATTTCAGCTCGCTGGGGCTCAGATAACCAAGGTTTCAGTGCTTATCAACTGGGGATTTTGCACATCAACCATCGGACTTCAACGCTTAACAGCCATGGGGGATTTGAAGCTTGTGACATCAGAAAGATTCACAATAAACCCACACAGTTGGCTGACAGCTTCTGTGTCATGGTGATGTGAGCATTTTGAACAGGCCCGTCCTCCCACTATGGCTACCATGAGATGTTCAGAAGCCCCCAACTCCTGTCCTTCTCTTCACAATTCACTCTGGAAAGACACATTAAGTGGAACATTAAAGCTGATATTTAAACCCACATGAGGCAGGAATCCTCAAATTATAATCCTGTCCCCTTCTCTCCTTCCTTTTGTCAGAAGTCCTCCCGTGCCTTCGCTTTGGACTTTCTCCTCCTTTGAACTCTACTTAAGTCAGGACGTTGGCTAGCGAGTGAGAAGGCGCAGTTTGGAAAGTAGCAATGGCCGAAAGCCATTTTGGGAGGTAGGGGGCAGAATGAGTGTACAGTGAATTAGATGCAAGTGCAATGTGGCGTGGAGATGGCATTTTGGGCCCTTCATGTCATGCAAGAGGTCCTCTATTCAGCACTGGTGGTGCTGCGCCCGGAACACAGTTCTAGGCACAGACACATTGGATGCAGCTCAGCAAAGTGCAACAGACGTAATGAGGGAATAGAGGGAGATGTGGAAGGAAAGGTAACATTGCCAACTAGCCTTAGCATGGCTAAGCAACAAGATGCACCCTCATAACAGAGGGGGAGGGATAGCTCAGTGGTTTGAGCATTGGCCTGCTAAACCCAGGGTTGTGAGTTCAATCCTTGAGGGGGCCATTTAGGGATCGGGGGGCAAAAATTGGGGATTGGTCCTGCTTTGAGCAGGGGGTTGGACTAGACAACCTCCTGAGGTCCCTTCCAACCCTGATATTCTATGATTCTGTGAACAGTCTGTGCATAAGGCACCAAATGTTAGAGTCTCTGGGAGCCATCTACATATCTGAAGGGAGGTTGGGGCAAGCCCCATCTTTCATGCTCTTGGAGGGAGGCATGAGGACTATAAGGGCATAGGCACTGTCCCAACTGATACTGCTGACCAAAAATCTCTGTCTCGAGTGCACTGAGCACACACGTGCTTGATTTTATATATATATATATATATATATATGGACAAACCCTCCAAGAAGAACTAGCTACACATCTAAGGAACACAAAGGAATTATCCATGCAGGATGCTGCTCACCCCCTCACTCTACCTACTTTTGGCTTCCATCCCTTAGTAATTAATAAAATGAAGGAAGAACACTATTATTTTTAATTATACTTTGTTTAAACCAGAGTATCTTTAGTGGTGTAAATCTGGAGTAGCTCCATGTAAATTTAACACCAATGTAAATGAGAGCAGAAGCTGACCCTCTCTCTTCCCAGTCCCCTTTCCTTCTCCCCTGGGGGTAGGGTGACCAGACAGCAAGTGTGAAAAATCGGGACACGGGGTGGGGGGTTAATCATAGAATCATAGAATATCAGGGTTGGAAGGGACCTCAGGAGGTCATCTAGTCCAACCCCCTGCTCAAAGCAGGACCAATCCCCAACTAAATCTTCCCAGCCAGGGCTTTGTCAAGCCTGACCTTAAAAATATCTAAGGAAGGAGATTCCACCACCTCCCTAGGTAACGCATTCCAGTGTTTCACCACCCTCCTAGTGAAAAAGTTTTTCCTAATATCCAACCTATACCTCCCCCACTGCAACTTGAGACCATTACTCCTTGTTCCGTCATCAGCTACCACCGAGAACAGTCTAGAGCCATCCTCTTTGGAACCCCCTTTCAGGTAGTTGAAAGCAGCTATCAAATCCCCCCTCATTCTTCCCTTCCGCAGACTAAACAATCCCAGTTCCCTCAGCCTCTCCTCATAAGTCATGTGTTCCAGTCCCCTAATCACTTTTATTGCCCTCCGCTGGACGTTTTCCAATTTTTCCACATCCTTCTTGTAGTGTGGGGCCCAAAACTGGACATAGTACTCCAGATGAGGCCTCACCAATGTTGAATAGAGGGGAACGATCACGTCCCTCGATCTGCTGGCAATGCCCCTACGTATACATCCCAAAATGCCATTGGCCTTCTTGGCAACAAGGGCACAGTGTTGACTCATATCCAGCTTCTTGTCCACTGTAACCCCTAGGTACTTTTCTGCAGAACTGCTGCCGAGCCATTCGGTTCCTAGTCTGTAGCGGTAATAGGAGCCCATAAAAGAAAAAGACCCCAAAATCGGGACTCTCACTATAAAATCGGGACATCTGGTCACCCTACCTGGGAATAATTTTTCTGACTCATCTCTGTTGGGAGGACACTGCAAAGAAGCATGTTTCACACTTGGGTCCTTCACATAATGAATCTCCTGATTTCTGATGCTGGAGGTTCTCTAAGTTCTGACCCCCTGATAATTACTATTACCAGAGTATTACATCATTTAAAAAAAAATCTTAACATACAAGAACTTTAAGCATAAAAAGGGGAAAGCTACTGCCTAACATTTATCACCATGGGTCACCAATAAATCCTGACTATGAACCCATCGGTTTGAGTAGCCAGGACTTTTGTTAAACCTTCTGTAGAATTCCTGCATATTAAGTGCTCAAATGCACTTGTTCTCCTTTGACTTTCTTTAAAATTCTCAGGGTGCCAAGGAGTGCTGTCTGTTGGAGGTTGCTCATCATGATGTCTCTCACTCCTAATGTGTCCCTAAGCTGCTTATTCATGCCCTGAGGGTCTCACAAGGTGCTCCAATAATCACTGCATTGTCTTTGTTCTAGTTTCCATAATTGGTTCACTTCCTGGCAGAATTCTTCATATGTCATCACCTCCTTGTTTGCATTTCTGTCTGCTGGGATGGCAATATCAATTTTAACATGGCCTGGTTTGCCCTTTTTTCCCTACAGCAACTATGTCCAGCCTGTTTGCCAGAACTGTTAGGTCTATGAAAACTGCCAGATCCTATAAAATCTTATCCTCTGGTGTGCTTTTGATCCAGTGGTCGTAACACCGTCCAGTTCGTTTAAATCCGTACCGGTCACAGAGGCTCCAATGCAGACACTCGGCAGCCTCATTGTGTCTGTTCCTATGTTCTCTCCCAGTCTGGCTCCTGCAGGCGCTCGATACATGCTCCATTGGTTTTTCCTTTTTGGAACACGCTCTGCAGTTTGGGGAGCAGTTCTGTCGGTCAGTTATGTTGCAAATTTAATTAAGCCTTAAGGACCGACTGCTCTTGGGCATTCACAGTGAGTCTCTCTCTGCCTCTCTCTTGAGAGGCTTTCTACAAGCCAGGAGTTTGTTCAACTTCGATCACTAATAGGTTGCCTCTCTCTCCACCACTGCACATGCACTGATTTCTGTGTAAATCTTTTGAGTCTTCCTTTGTTTGTTTTTTATATAGATTCATAGATACTAAGGTCAGAAAGGACCATTATGATCATCTAGTCCGACCTCCTGCACAACGCAGGCCACAGAATCTCACCCACCCACTCCTGCGAAAAACCTCTCACCTATGTCTGAGCTATTGAAGTCCTCAAATCATGGTTTAAAGACTTCAAGGAGCAGAGAATCCTCCAACAAGTGACCCATGCCCCACGCTACAGAGGAAGGTGAAAAACATCCAGGGCCTCTTCCAATCTGCCCTGGAGGAAAATTCCTTCCCAACCCCAAATATGGTGATCAGTTGATTTGGTTTCTCCTTTCTTTGATGCTTTCTTGGCCTAGGATGCACACTCAGCTATCTCTTGTGATCACAGCCAGACTATCTTTTGTTCTGGTTGATTCCTCACGTATTTTGATGCTATAGTCTTCATTCTCAATTGCTTCCTTCACCAATAGCAGACCTTTCCCTCAATCACCTCGTCGGATGTATGTCCTGTCCACGTCTTGATTGGTATGCATTAGTCTATGAATCTGTCCAATCTGGAGGGAATATCTGGCACTGGGTGCAGCTCAACGGAAAGCGACTTTGATTCAGAGGACAGAAGCAAAGCGAGAAAGAAGGAAGCTGTGTGCTGTAATTTTGGACTCGCACTCAGACAACAGATGCATCTGTGAAATTTGTAACAAGCTGTGTCGTTCTCAAATTGGGCTTGTCAGTCATAATCAGATTCATCAGACACCTGAGGTGACCTCTTAGGCATATACCATGATCCAATGGATTGATGCTTGCCTATAATAATAATGAATCACTAGGAGCTTCCTTGTTTGGATATTTATTTTTTCTTCTCTTCTTCATGCCATTTGATCACTCCAGCAGTGTCCAGTATTAGAGGTATCGTCCACATATTAAAGGCTAAAATAAAATTCTTTGAGTTTTGTCCTTAGAGTAGTTCTTAGTCATCTGTAATATCCGTTCCTCACTTTCTTCTTTGACTTCCTTCTGTAGTAACTCAGACAGTTCCCTGATTACAAGGTATTTGTAGGGACCAAGCGGAGAGACATCTTGGCTAATACCTTCATCAGTTTTTATGTCATCTGATGGTACCAGTTTGCCCCTCTTTACAGTTGCCACTCCACATTGAGCCAAGCCAACCTGAAACTTTGTATCTTCAAACTTTTCTACATATGGCATCAGTCTCTGCATCTCCTTTTGCGATATTCCATACAGTTTCAGATCATCCATGTATTACAAATGGTTAACTGGCTGTTGCTCTTTGCTGTTAATAAGCACAAATCATCCCACAGAGCATCTGTGTTAGCGGCAGCATCACTACCATGAACAGCAATGGTGATAAGGAATCCCCTGAAAAGTTTCCTCTTTTAATTTGGACATAAGAACGGCCATACTGGGTCAGACCAAAGGTCCTTGTAGCCCAGTATCCTGTCTGCCAACAGTGGCTAATGCCAGATGCTTCAGAGGGAATGAATAGAACAGGTAATCACCAAGTGAATCATCACCGAGCGGCGATGTGATGGTATGGACTCACCGCTGTGGTGCCTCCTGCTGGCTGTCCTGGGAATTAGCTCTGTTGGCCAGTGTGCCTCCGTCTGGTGACGTCTCACCGCCGTCAGTTCTGCTCCAGGACCCGTGTCACTCACAGGGCCACGGCATCCTCTTCCAGACACAGCCCTCTGGCTGTGCCGCACTTGGTTCTACCCCCCTTCCGGGGCACCAGCAATCCACTGTCCAGCCACTTCCTCCTCAGTGGTGAGTGGTGGCAAAGGGGGGGAAGGGACCCGAGTCTGCCCACTACTTTGGGTCACAGCCCAGGGACCCTATAGCTGGCAGCCACGTGCTGTGTCCCCTCCAACCCTGCAGTCTATTTCCCTGCGCCACTTCCCTGCAGCCCTTACCATCTTCTCCGCCTTCGACTCAGGGCCTCAAGTCTGTCAGCAGGCAGCCGGGAGCTCTCTCCCACTCCCCTGATCCTGCCCAGCACTGCTCTGTCCCAGGCGCTATCTTCCTGCCTTCTGCGAGGCAGCCGGTTCTCCCTCCTTGAGCGCTAAGGAGTGACTGAAGCTGATCTGCCCAGCAGCCCTTCTTATATGTGTAGAAAGAACAGTAAATATGGCAGGCGACCAGCTTGGCTTCACAGTGAAATCCTTGCTGATCTTAAACACAAAAAAAGAAGCTTACAAGAAGTGGAAGCTTGGACAAATGGCCAGGGAGGAGTATAAAAATATTGCTCAGGCATGCAGGATTGAAATCAGGAAGGCCAAATCACACTTAGAGTTGCAGCTGGCAAGGGATGTTAAGAGTAACAAGAAGGGTTTCTACAGGTATGTTAGCAACAAGAAGAAGGTCAGGGAAAGTGTGGGGCCCTTACTGAATGAGGGAAGCAACCCAGTGACAGAGGATGTGGAAAAAGCTAATGTACTCAATGCTTTTTTTGCCTCTGTCTTCACAAAGTCAGCTCCCAGACTACTCCATTGGGCAGCACAGTATGGGGAGGAGGTGAGCAGCCCTCAGTGGTGAAAGAACAGGTTAAGGACTGTTTAGAAAAGCTGGACGTGCACAAGTCCATGAGGGCGGATCTAATGCATCTGAGAGTGCTGAGGGAGTTGGCTGATGTGATTGCAGAGCCATTGGCCATTATCTTTGAAAACTAATGGCGATTGCGGGAGGTCCTGGAAGACTGGAAACAGGCAAATATAGTGCCCATCTTTTAAAAAGGGAAGAAGGAAAATACGGGGAACTACAGACAGGGCCATCCTTAGGATTTATGGGGCCCTATGCAGTATTATTAAACTGGTGCCCCTGTGCCCCATGGCAGCCCGGGATCCCATGTATATTTTAGATAAGGGTGGTCTTTGGAAGGATTTATTTAAAAAAACTATGTCTGAAGATCCAAGCATTTAAGGCTAAAGATGAATACCCAGATTGTGCATCTAAAAATCTATGCAAGCATTTATTAGAGATGTGATTTTATAATCTTTAGGAACACACTAATGAAATATTTTTAAAGCAAATTTTAAATTAAGGTCCTGTAGACTAACATATTCTGAGTAAATATTACAGTAATGCACAACTGTTTTTGTCAGTAAATTCAGAAATTGACAGTATATACCTGGGGGTTGGCAAATGCCTTGTGACAGGGTTGGGCCGGATGGCTACAGGAGAGTAATAGAAGGCAGATATATTAGCCCCAGGTTAAGTAGGTCCCTTTTCCCTGGGTAAGGTAACAAGGAAGGTTCCAGAACAATCAGGAACCTTCTGGAGACAATTAGGACAGACGGGCTGATTGGCTGCAGGTGTTCTAATCAAGAAGATGCTAGAATCAATTAAGGCAGGCTAATCAGGGCACCTGGGTTTAAAAAGGAGCTCACTTCAGTTTGTGGTGCGCGTGTAAGGAGCTGGGAGCAAGAGGCGCTAGGAGCTGAGAGTGAGAATGTGGACTGTTGGAGAACTGAGGAGTACAGTCCTGATGTACTTAATCAGGTGTACTTAATCTGATGTACTTAATCTGTTAATGATAAGCATTATCAGACACCAGGAGGAAGGTCCTATGGTGAGGATAAAGAAGGTGTTGGGAGGAGGCCAAGGGGAAGTAGCCCAGGGAGTTGTAGCTGTTGCACAGCTGTTCCAGGAGGCACTCTAGACAGCTGCATTGCACAGGGCCCTGGGCTGGAATCCGGAGTAGAGGGCGGGCCCGGGTTCCCCCCAAACCTCCCAACTCCTGGTCAGACACAGGAGGAGTTGACCTGGACTGTGGGTTCATGAAAACAGCCAAACTGAGGGCTGCCGTGAAGCTCCAAGGCGAGCAAATCCCCCAATAAATGCAAGACCCACCAAGGTAGAGGAGGAACTTTGTCACAGCCTGTTAAATAGCTTCATTACCATTTGAATGGCTCTTTAACAGTTTCAATGTTGTGCTAATAGGTCTGGCAGGCAGGAAGGCTTTTTCACTTTTAAGTGCTAGATCACCTCTGGAGGAAAAAGAAAAGGTGTACTTGTGGCACCTTAGAGACTAAGAAATTTATTTGAGCATAAGCTTTCTTTGGATGCATGCAGTGGAAAATGTAGTGGGGAGATTTATATACACAGGGAACATGAAACAATGGGTGTTACCATACACACTGTAACAAGAGTGATCAGGTAAGGTGAGCAATTACCAGCAGGAGAGCGGGGGCGGGGGGTGGGGAAGGGAAACTTTTGTAGTGATAATCAAGATGGGCCATTTCCAGCAGTTGACAAGAACAGCACGTTCTTGTCAACTGCTGGAAATGGCCCACCTTGGTTATCACTACAAAAAGTTCCCCCCCACCCCCCACGCTCCTTCTGGTAATAGCTCACCTTACCTGATCACTCTTGTTACAGTAAAAAGAAAAGGAGTACTTGTGGCACCTTAGAGACTAACCAATTTATTTGAGCATAAGCTTTCGTGAGCTACAGCTCACTTCATCAGATGCATAAAGCGGAAAATGCAGTGAGGATGTTTTATACACACAGATCATGAAAAAATGGGTGTTTATCACTTCAAAAGGTTTTCTCTCCCCCCACCCCACTCTCCTGATGGTAATAGCTTATCTAAAGTGATCACTCTCCTTACAATGTGTATGATAATCAAGGTGGGCCATTTCCAGCACAAATCCAGGGTTTAACAAGAACGTCTGAGGAACAGTGGGGGGGGGGGAGTAGGAAAAAACAAGGGGAAATAAGTTACCTTGCATAATGACTTAACCACTCCCAGTCTCTATTCAAGCCTTAGTTAATTGTATCGAATTTGCAAATGAATTCCAATTTAGCAGTCGCTCGCTGGAGTCTGGTTTTGAAGTTTTTCTGTTGTAATATCGCAACTTTCATGTCTGTAATCGCGTGACCAGAGAGATTGAAGTGTTCTCCAACTGTTTTATGAATGTTATAATTCTTGACATCTAATTTGTGTCCATTTATTCTTTTACGTAGAGACTGTCCAGTTTGACCAATGTACATGGCAGAGGGGCAATTCTTGCACATGATGGCATATATCACATTGGTAGATGTGCAGGTGAATGAGCCTCTGATAGTGTGGCTGATGTTATTAGGCCCTGTGATGGTGTCCCCTGAATAGATATGTGGGCACAGTTGGCAACGGGCTTTGTTGCAAGGATAGGTTCCTGGGTTAGTGGTTCTGTTGTGTGGTAGGTAGTTGCTGGTGAGTATTTGCTTCAGGTTGGGGGGCTGTCTGTAGGCAAGGACTGGCCTGTCTCCCAAGATTTGTGAGAGTGATGGGTCGTCCTTCAGGATAGGTTGTAGATCCTTGATAATGTGTTGGAGAGGTTTTAGTTGGGGGCGGAAGGTGACGGCTAGTGGCGTTCTGTTATTTTCTTTGTTAGGCCTGTCCTGTAGCAGGTGACTTCTGGGTACTCTTCTGGCTCTGTCAATCTGTTTCTTCACTTCAGCAGGTGAGTATTGTAGTTGTAAGAATGCTTGATAGAGATCTTGTAGGTGTTTGTCTCTGTCTAAGGGGTTGGAGCAAATGCAGTTGTATCGTAGAGCTTGGCTGTAGACAATGGATCGTGTGGTGTGGTCTGGGTGAAAGCTGGAGGCATGTAGGTAGAAATAGCGGTCAGTAGGTTTCCGGTATAGGGTGGTGTTTATGTGACCATCGCTTATTAGCACCGTAGTGTCCAGGAAGTGGATCTCTTGTGTGGACTGGACCAGGCTGAGGTTGATGGTGGGATGGAAATTGTTAAAATCAGGGTGGAATTCCTCAAGGGCTTCTTTTCCATGGGTCCAGATGATTAAGATGTTATCACAAATCAGATGTCAAGAATTATAACATTCATAAACCAGTTGGAGAACACTTCAATCTCTCTGGTCACTCGATCTCTGACCTAAAAGTCGCAATATTACAACAAAAAGACTTCAAAAGCAGACTCCAACGAGAGACTGCTGAATTGGAATTAATTTGCAAACTGGATACAATTAACTCAGGCTTGAATAGAGACTGGGAGTGGATGAGTCATTACACAAAGTAAAACTATTTCCCCATGTTTATTCCCCCCCACCCCCACTGTTCCTCAGACATTCTTGTTAACTGCTGGAAATGGCCCACCTTGATTATCACTACAAAAGGTTTTCTTCCCCCTCCCCCCCCCCCGCTCTCCTGCTGGTAACAGCTCATCTTAAGTGATCACTCTCCTTACAGTGTGTATGATAACACCCATTTTTTCATGTTCTGTTTGTATATAAATCTCCTCACTGTATTTCCCACTGAATGCATCTGATGAAGTGAGCTGTAGCTCACAAAAGCTTATGCTCAAATAAATTGGTTAGTCTCTAAGGGGCCACAAGTACTCCTTTTCTTTTTGCAAATACAGACTAACAAGGCTGCTACGCTGAAACCTTTCATAAGACAGGTTTTCCATTCCTCGGATCATCCTAGTAGCCCTTCTCTGTACCTGTTCCAGTTTGAATTCATCCTTCTTAAACATGGGAGACCAGAACTGCACACAGTATTTCAGGTGAGGTCTCACCAGTGCCTTCTATAATGGTACTAACACCTCCTTACCTCTAGTGGAAATACCTCTCCTGATGCATCCCAAGACTGCATAAGCTTTTTTCACAGCCATGTCACATTGGCGGCTCATAGTCATCCTGTGATCAACCAATACTCCAAGGTCCTTCTCCTCCTCCATTACTTCTAATTCATGCGTCCCCAGCTTATAACTAAAATTCTTGTTATTAATCCCTAAATGCATAACCTTACACTTCTCACTATTAAATTTCGTCCTATTACTATTACTCCAGTTTACAAGGTCATCCAGACCCTCGTGTATGATATCCCAGTCCTTCTTTAAATTGGCAATACCTCCCAGCTTTGTATAATCCGCAAACTTTATTAGCGCATTCCTGCTTTTTGTGCCGAGGTCAGCAATAAAAAGATTAAATAAGATTGGTCCCAAAACCAATCCCTGAGGAACTCCACTGGTAACCTCCCTCCAGTCTGACAGTTTACCTTTCAGTAGGACCCGCTGTAGTCTCCCTGTTAACCAATTCCTTATCCACCTTTCAATTTTCATATTGATCCCCATCTTTTCCAATTTAGCTAATAATTCCCCATGTGGAACCGTATCAAACGCCTTACTGAAATCTAGGTAAATTAGATCCACTGTGTTTTGTTTGTCTAAAAAATCTGTTACTTTCTCAAAGAAGGCGATCAGGTTGGTTTGGCACGATCTACCTTTTGTAAAACCATGTTGTATTTTGTCCCATTTACCATTGACCTCAATGTCCTTAACTACTTTCTCCTTCAAATTTTTTTCCAAAACCTTGCATACTACAGATGTCAAACGAACAGGCCTGTAGTTACCTGGATCACTTTTTTTCCCTTTCTTAAAAATAGGAACTATATTAGCAATTCTCCAGTCATACGGTACAACCCCTGAGTTTACAGAGTCATTAAAAATTCTTGCTAATGGGCCCGCAATTTCATGTGCCAATTCCTTTAATATTCTTGGATGAAGATTATCGGGGCCCCCTGATTTAGTCCCATTAAGCTGTTTGAGTTTCGCTTCTACCTCAGATATGGTTAATATCTACCTCCATATCCTCATTCCCATTTGTCATGCGACCATTATTCCTAAGATCTTCATTAGCCTTATTAAAGACTGAGGCAAAGTATTTGTTTAGATATTGGGCCATGCCTAGATTATCATTAACCTCCACTCCATCCTCAGTGTTTAGCAGTCCCACTTCTTCTTTCTTTGTTTTCTTCTTATTTGTATGGCTATAGAACCTTTTACTATTGCTTTTAATTCCCTTTGCCAGGTCCAACTCTACTTGACTTTTAGCCTCTCTCACTTTATCCCTACATGTTCTGACCTCAATAAGGTAGCTTTCCTTGCTGATCCCTCCCATCTTCCACTCCCTATAGACTTTCTGCTTTTTCTTAATCACCTCTCTGAGATGCTTGCTCATCCAGCTTGGTCTACAACTCCTGCCTATGAATTTTTTCCCCTTTCTTGGGATGCAGGCTTCTGATAGCTTCTGCAGCTTTGACTTGAAGTAATCCTAGGCCTCCTCTGCCTTTAGATCCATAAGTTCTTCAGTCCAATCCACTTCCCTAACTAATTTCCTTAATTTTTGAAAGTCAGCCCTTTTGAAATCAAAAACTCTAGTCGCAGATTTATTTTTGTTTATCCTTCCGTTCAATTTGAACTGAATTAGCTCATGATCAGTTGAACCAAGATTGTCCCCTACAACCACTTATTCTATGAGGTCCTCACTACTCACCAAAACCAAATCTAAAATGGCATCCCCTCTAGTCGGTTCAGCAACTGCTCGGTGAAGGAATCCATCAGCTGTCGCATCTAGGAAAATCTGAGCCCTATTATTATTACTAGCACTCGTCCTCCAGTCTATATCTGGGAATTTAAAGTCTCCCATGATCACGCAGTTTCCATTAGTATTTACTTCATTAAAAACATTAAAGAGAGATCCAAATTAGATCCCAGTGGTCTATAGCACACCCCAAGCACTGTCCCAGGGGAGGCTCTAATAGTTTTCTTCCCCAATGTGATTTTTGCCCAGATGGACTCGGTCTTATCCATTCCATCGCTTCTTATTTCTTTACATTCTACCTCATCATTGATATACAATGCTACTCCACCATCTTTACCTTTATTTCTGTCTTTCCTAAACAGCACATACCCTTCAATACCTGTAGTCCAGTCATGACTTCTATTCCACCATGTTTCTGTTTTCCCTATAATATCTGGTTTCACTTCCTGCACCAGTAGCTCTAGTTCCTCCATTTTGTTACCTAGGCTCCTCTCATTGGTGTCCAAACATCTTAATTTTTGCTGATTGGCCTCACTCACATTCTGTACCCGATTAGGCATGGTCATTCTACAGCCAGTATGACCTGGTATCCACACTGCCCTTCCTCCTTATGTCCATTCTCCTACCCACAGCTGTAACCTTTCTTATTTTGTTTTCTTCTCTCTCAATGCTAAAATCCGGCGTGGAGATTACCTGGACATCTCCCAACCATCTCCCCCGATCAGGAACAGTCAACATGGATTCACCAAGGGCAAGTCACACCTGACCAACCTGATTGCCTTCTGTGATGAGATAACTGGCTCTGTGGATATGGGGAAAGTAGTGGACGTGATATATCTGGACTTTAGCAAAGCTTTTGATATGGTCTCCCACAGTATTCTTGCCAGCAAGTTAAAAAAGTATGGATTGGATGAATGGACTATAAGGTGGATAAAAAGCTGGTTAGATCATCAGGCTCAACGGGTAGTGATCAATGGCTCCATGTCTAGTTGGCAGCTGGTATCAAGTGGAGTGCCCCAGGGGTCAGTCCTGGGGCCGGTTTTGTTGAACATCTTCATTAATGATCTGGATGATGGGATGGATAGCACCCGCAGAAAGTTTGTGGATGACACTAAGCTGTGGGGAGAGGTAGATATGCTGGAGGGTAGGGATAGGATCCAGAGTGACCTAGACATATTGGAGGATTGGGCCAAAAGAAATCTGATGAGGTTCAAGAAGGACAAGTGCAGAATCCTGCACTGAGGATGGAAGAATCCCATGCACTGCTACAGGCTAGGGACCAACTGGCTAAGTGGCAGTTCTGCAGAAAAGGACCTGGGGATTACAGTGGACGAGAAGCTGGATATGAGTCAGCAGTGTGCCGTTGTTGCCAAGAAGGCTAACGGCATATTGGGCTGCATTAGTAGGAGCATTGCCAGCAGATCAAGGGAAGTGATTATACCCCTCTATTCAGCACTGGTGAGGCCTCATCTGGAGTATTGCATCCAGTTTTGGGCCCCCCACTACAGAAAGGATGTCGACAAATTGGAGAGAGTCCAACAGAGGGAACAAAAATTATTAGGGGGCTGGAGCACTCGACTTATGAGGAGAGGCTGAGGAAACTTGGCTTATTTAGTTTGCAGAAGAGAAGAGTGAGGGGGGATTTGTTAACAGCCTTCAACTACCTGAAGGGGGGTTCCAAAGAGGATGGAGCTAGGTTTTCTCAGTGGTGGTGGACGGCAGAAAAAGGAGCAATGGTCTCAAGTTGCAGTGGGGGAGGTCTAGGTTGGATATTAGGAAACACTATTTCACTAGGAAGGTGGTGAAGCACTGGAATGGGTTACTTAGGGAGGTGGTGGAATCTCCATCTTTATAGGTTTTTAAGGCCTGGCTTGTGAAAGCCCTGGCTGGAATGATTTAGTTGGGGTTGGTCTTGCTTTGAGCAGGGGGTTGGACTAGATGACCTCCTGAGGTCTCTTCCAACCATCATCTTCTATGATTCTATGAAGTGATCCATCCCCTGTGGCCCATTCCCAGCTTCTGGCAAACAGAGGCTAGGGACACCATCCCTGCCCATCTTGTCTAATAGCCATTGATAGACCTCTCCTCCATGAATTTATCTAGTTCTTTTTTGAACCCTGTATGACGCAATGGCTAATGTTAGTATGGTGTGTCCTGCGCTTTTCTTGGCAGGGGGCTAAGACACCACTCCTTGCCCCTGCTCTTGGGGTGCCGAGGGCCCCACTAGCGGCCCGGGAAGGTGGTAGAGGAGGGAAGCAGGGGAGGGGTCTGGGTTTGTTCCTCACTCTGAGCCCCAGCCCCTCTCAACCCCTGCAGGTTTCTTACCCTCTTCCCCCTTGGATAGAGTTACCTGCAAACTTAGTGTCATCTGCAAACTTGCTGAGGGTACAATCCATCCCATCATCCAGATCATTAATGAAGATATTGAACGAAACCGGCCCCAGGACCGAGCCTATGGCACTCCGCTTGATACCGGCTGCCAACTAGACATGGAGCCATTGATCACTACCCATTGAGCACGACAATCTAGCCAGCTTTCTATCCACCTTTATAGTCTATTCATCTAATCCATAGTTTTTTAACTTGCTGGCAAGAATACTGTGGGAGACCGTATCAAAAGCTTTGCTAAAGTCCAGATATATCACGTCTACTGCTTTCCCCATATCCACAGAGCCAATTATCTCATCACAGAAGGCAATCAGGTTGGTCAGGCATGACTTGCTCTTGGTGAATCCATGCTGACTGTTCCTGATCACCTTCCTCTCCTCCAAGTGCTTCAAAATGGATTCCTTGAGGACCTGCTCCCTGATTTTTCCAGGGACTGAAGTGAGGCTGACCAAGTCTGTAGTTCCCTAGGTTCGCCTTCTTCCCTTTTTTCTCTGTTCTGTGCACACCCTCTGAAGCTGAGAGAGTTGGAGACAGGAAACTGGGCTAATGGACCATTGGTCTGACCCAGGATGGTAACATGTTATTAACCTATATTTTCTCTGATTTAATGGCATCCTGTTATTTCTAATTACATTCCCTTACACTACTCTAAGCAACTAGGTATCTCCTTCCAACAGCTGTAAGTAGTTACCATGTACTTCCCTGGGTAATTATCTTGCAAGAGATAGAAGATGGCATTTATTTTGTACATTTTATTGGAAAATGGGAACAGCTTTGTTAGAATATTTTTGGACCAAAATATTTCATTTCTTAACCTTCCTCATATATCAATACCTCGAGCTCCTTAAACAGTTGGGTTGTTCTTCTCGGAGTTATCTACGAACGTTTCTGACAGGTGCATGCACTCATATGATATATTGCATTATGCATCTTGAAACAAACTGTAGCAAGCAAGGCACAGACAGATAATTTACAGGGAGCTATAACAGGCTTGTAAATTGTAGGACTTGTAACTTTAAATAGAAATTCCTCACGTGTAATATGCATTAACTCTAGAACTGGCTGGAACATGTATTTTCCACCATGTGAAAAAAAGAAAAGTTTAAAGATGGTTTTGTTTTCAGTTGCCCAGAACTGGCAAATGTTTGTCGCTTTCTCTTTGATGACAAAATGAAAAATGTAATTAAAAAAAAAGGATCATTTCCCACTGACATTTCACTTTCTACAAAATAGCCATTTTCCACCCAAAAACCTTTGATGGGATATGTTTGGACCAGTCTTAAATAATTATTTTATGAACTGTTTACTAGTACGAGTTTGGAGAATTGTATGTGTGAGACCATCTAAAATACATGCCACATATGAAAGGGAAAAAAGAAAGGGACCTAGAATTCAATCTGCTAAGAATCCATAGAATTGGACAATCCACACTGAGGCACTAAGGACCCAGAGGAAACTCTGTGAAGAAATCTTTGGTAACAACACAAGATGGTTTTTTTCTGGAGGGCATGTAAGACTCAGAAACTGAGCGTAGTTTGTTTTCTTAAATACCATTGCTTTCCTCTTTTGGTTCTCTGAAGACTTCAACAAACTCTTCCCCTCTTCTTAAAAGAGTTTCTCCAACAAACAAGAACAAGATCTTGGAGAGAAACCTCCAAGGAAAACAAGGAGGTCAAAGTCCTTGAAGGAGGCTGTCCTCTCGAACTCCTCCATTCATGCAGTTTGCCATGGTGTGGCAGGGAAAAGAAGAGAAAGGACCATAAGAATAGGATCAAAGAAAAAAAAAAGAAAAGAAAAAAATGAAATGGCAGGCAAACAAACGAGACGCCATGGACGCAGAAATAAACCAGAGTTCAGTACCTCGCAACCAAGTATTTCTGTCAGCCTTTTGTCTCAAAGGGTCAATACACAGAGATAGTTCAGGCATAACCAGGAGTGTCAGATGTTTTGATCATATTCACACTAGAGGTGCAGTTCTCTACAGTGAGATGATCCATGGGTTCAATGGAGGGGAGTTGTGCATCGGACTTTAGTATAAGGAATTGTCTACATGGAGTTCATAGAATCATAGAATATCAGGGTTGGAAGGGACCCCAGAAGGTCATCTAGTCCAACCCCCTGCTCGAAGCAGGACCAATTCCCAGTTAAATCATCCCAGCCAGGGCTTTGTCAAGCCTGACCTTAAAAACCTCTAAGGAAGGAGATTCTACCACCTCCCTAGGTAACGCATTCCAGTGTTTCACCACCCTCTTAGTGAAAAAGTTTTTCCTAATATCCAATCTAAACCTCCCCCATTGCAACTTGAGACCATTACTCCTCGTTCTGTCATCTGCTACCATTGAGAACAGTCTAGAGCCATCCTCTTTGGAACCCCCTTTCAGGTAGTTGAAAGCAGCTATCAAATCCCCCCTCATTCTTCTCTTCTGCAGACTAAACAATCCCAGCTCCCTCAGCCTCTCTTCATAAGTCATGTGCTCTAGACCCCTAATCATTTTTGTTGCCCTTCGCTGGACTCTCTCCAATTTATCCACATCCTTCTTGTAGTGTGGGGCCCAAAACTGGACACAGTACTCCAGATGAGGCCTCACCAGTGTCGAATAGAGGGGAACGATCACATCCCTCGATCTGCTCGCTATGCCCCTACTTATACATCCCAAAATGCCATTGGCCTTCTTGGCAACAAGGGCACACTGTTGACTCATATCCAGCTTCTCGTCCACTGTCACCCCTAGGTCCTTTTCCGCAGAACTGCTGCCTAGCCATTCGGTCCCTAGTCTGTAGCGGTGCATTGGATTCTTCCATCCTAAGTGCAGGACCCTGCACTTATCCTTATTGAACCTCATCAGATTTCTTTTGGCCCAATCCTCCAATTTGTCTAGGTCCTTCTGTATCCTATCCCTCCCCTCCAGCGTATCTACCACTCCTCCCAGTTTACTATCATCTGCAAATTTGCTGAGAGTGCAATCCACACCATCCTCCAGATCATTTATGAAGATATTGAACAAAACCGGCCCCAGGACCGACCCCTGGGGCACTCCACTTGACACCGGCTGCCAACTAGACATGGAGCCATTGATCACTACCCGTTGAGCCCGACAATCTAGCCAGCTTTCTACCCACCTTATAGTGCATTCATCCAGCCCATACTTCCTTAACTTGCTGACAAGAATACTGTGGGAGACCGTGTCAAAAGCTTTGCTAAAGTCAAGAAACAATACATCCACTGCTTTCCCTTCATCCACAGAACCAGTAATCTCATCATAAAAGGCGATTAGATTAGTCAGGCATGACCTTCCCTTGGTGAATCCATGCTGACTGTTCCTGATCACTTTCCTCTCATGTAAGTGCTTCAGGATTGATTCTTTGAGGACCTGCTCCATGATTTTTCCAGGGACTGAGGTGAGGCTGACTGGCCTGTAGTTCCCAGGATCCTCCTTCTTCCCTTTTTTAAAGATTGGCACTACATTAGCCTTTTTCCAGTCATCCGGGACTTCCCCCGTTCGCCACGAGTTTTCAAAGATAATGGCCAAGGGCTCTGCAATCACAGCCGCCAATTCCTTCAGCACTCTCGGATGTAACTCGTCCGGCCCCATGGACTTGTGCACGTCCAGCTTTTCTAAATAGTCCCTAACCACCTCTATCTCCACAGAGGGCTGGCCATCTCTTCCCCATTCTGTGATGCCCAGCGCAGCAGTCTGGGAGCTGACCTTGTTAGTGAAAACAGAGGCAAAAAAAGCATTGAGTACATTAGCTTTTTCCACATCCTCTGTCACTAGGTTGCCTCCCTCATTCAGTAAGGGGCCCACACTTTCCTTGGCTTTCTGAATATGGAGTTACTCTGAATAGCTATTCCTGATTAACTCCATATGTGGATGCTCTTATTCTGGAATAAGAATGCCTTAGTTTGAATTAGCTGAATCCACTAAAATAAAGTAATTCAGAATAAATCACTCTCATTCCAGAATAAAAGTATCCACAGATGAAGACAATCAGGATAGCTATTCCCCTTTAAATCCACACCCGATCTTAATCTGAATTAGTTTCTCAGTGTAGACAAGCCCTAAATCAAACACATACTCCTTCTCAATACTAACTTTTGTACTGGTGACCCCTTTCACATAGCGAACCTCTGAGTGCGACACCCCCCCCCCTTATAAATTAAAACACTTTTAAATATATTTCACACTATTATAAATGCTGGAGGCAAAGCAGGGTTTGGGGTGCAGGCTGACAGCTCGTGACCCCCCATGTAATAACCTCACAACCCCCTAAGATGATACTCTCATCCTTCATTTTTTTAAAATAAGTTTCTAGCTATCATGGTTGTGAAGAAAATCTCAAAAATGTGACCTGAGGCCCAGACACTGGAAAACAAATAAAATCCCAAATGTTTTTTACTCTCATGATTTTTAAGCTAATTTCTCAATTTTTAGGACGTGACTCATGATTTCGTGCTAACCCAATTCTTCACAGTGTAGCATTTTTTTTTAAAAATTCATTGCATCACAGTCCCATCTTGGGATGAAGAGACTCCTTGGTACCTGTTTTTGAAATGCATTACGATATGACATTGTATACAGCACAGTATCCCCAAATAAATTGTGACTGCTCTTCTAGCTAAAGGATTACAGTTATGTTAATTAAATTGCTGGATTAATTTGATGTGTGCTTCCTGCTGGCTTCAGAATATTACAAATCATCAAGCATTTCTGGTGCTTCTATTTCTGATGACTCAAGCAATGCTTTCTGGGTTATATTGTCACTAGAAAATCTTGATAAAGCTCCAGGTGATCATATATTTGGGTACAGTTTATAAAATCCATCCCCATGTCCATATGGGGAGGTGCCATTAGAATGAAATGAACTATCACTGGTACTTGGGTACCCTTCTTCCCCCTCCAGATTACTATGTAACCCACCCAACAACTTTCTGTTGTAGATTAATGTCTCAGCTTTATTTGACACTAATTTAATGCCAGAGAGGTATGGGGGGAAGAATTGGGTCATGGGCCATTCATATCTATAACAGTTAGATAGCTGCTCTGCCATTTCTATCCTATGGGGCAGAAAAGAACATGCATGTTCCTATGTGGAGAAAAACAAAGGAAACCCACCTTCTCCAATCTGGGCAAAAACATCCAATGCAACCCCGCCCTCCACCCAGTTCCCTGTCATGGGGGTCATGGGAACACGACGCATGGGTTGGGGGCAGCCCAGTGGTACTGTAGGAAACATTGTGCCCTCGAGGAATAAGCAGAGAATTGGGAGTCCTGGACTCTAATCCTGGCTCTTGGGCTAAGTTCTTACCTGCTCTGTGCTTCAGGTTCCCCGCCTGCACCATGTGGGTAACACGAGCGACCTAACTCAGAGAGGGCGGTGAGAAGCCATTCATGTTTTGATAGAGCTTTCTCCAGCACTCGTTACGTGTTTACTGTTATTATTAGTGCATAGGGGAGGGCAATTATCATGCAGGAACAATCCTGTTTTGTTCTTGTTCTTAAGACAGCACTCCAATGCCATCCACTCTATGCATCTACCTTCCCTACCCTATCTTGTGTACCACACCCACCGCTCCTTCCCCCGTGTCTTTACTGGTAGCAGCAGGGAGCCATACATGCCTCCAGTAACGCTTTGCACACACACGTCTCTCAGGGGTCGGAGACATTTGCGGGTCAGCCTTCGGCATGGCTAACCGGTTAATATATCGCCATGGAAACTACGTGCGATGAATCAATCATTCACACTTTTTTTGCTCTTTGTCTCACTGTCAAGCTGGCCTCGCTCCTTTCCGCCTATTTCACTTCCATGCAAAGTAGCCAAAGCACCAGCTTGCGAGACTCGTGCTCCGGCTGGCAGAATCCTGCGGGGGTTTCGGGAGAGATTTGGGAAATCAGCTAAGGTTGCTGCAGCTGGGCATTGGCTGAAGGTGCCAGATGAAAGGAATCTGGCATGCGGAGCTCACCCATGTGGGGCAGAGAAGCCTGGGAGGCAGATATTTCCCATCCCTGAGGATAGGAGCAATAGGCAGCTCGGAGAGAATCCCAGTTCATGGAGATCCATTCCCAGAAGTTCCCAGTCATTTCCTGGGTCAGCATCCTTCCTCCTACTTGGCTGGGAGGAAGGGGCAGTGGGGAAGGAGCTGATGGGGATAACAGTCTTTTGCTTAGCAGGTTCATCACAGCAGGCGATCCCAGTCCATGGGGAACTGGGGGCTGGGATTTTCAGAGACAAAAAATAATGAAACGCTAGTCCTCATTCACTCCTGTTTAATAGTGTTACATCTCATGTTCCTAAAAGCGCAGGGTTCAAGGTTTCAGCCAGCTACTGGTAGGGTCAGGAAGGGATTCCCCCACCCTCCACAATGTATTCTGGGAGGAGTTTATTGGTCTGCTTCCTCAAGTATTTGGGATGGCCACAGCTGGAGATGGCACCTTGGGTGGGGTGGGCCAGGGCTCCGAGGTGGCACCAAGCATTTCTCTCTCTCTCTCTCTCTCTCTCTCTCAGTTACTTGGCTGGCTGCTTCTTGCTCACATGATCAGGGTCTCACTGATCACCATGGGCGGTGTTGGGAAGGAATTTGCCCCCCAAGTCAGATTGGAAGGGACCTTGGTTTTTTCCCCCCACATTCCTCTGCAGTGCAGGGTGCAGGTCACTTGCCAGGATTATCTGGGTGTATCTCACTTTATCATTCCCCTCAGGCACTGATGCCCCTTGGTCCCTCCCAGTCTCTGCCTGTGATACGCAATAATCTAGTCTGCTGTAGGCTAATTTCAGTTGTTGGGGTCAGTGTGCAGGTGCTGGGTGGTGGTGTTGGCCTGTGATGTACAGGTCAGACCAGCTGAAGTGGTGGTCCCTTCTGACCTTAAACTCTCTGACTGTATGTTACACCCCCAGGGCAGGGTGCTGTTCCCAACCGGAACATTTTATTTCAACGTTTGCAAAAAAATCAAATCATCCCTATACACAGCTCACACAAAACCCTCTGCTGCAGAGCTTGTCTGGAGCTCCCAACTCTGCTCTGATCACACGGGGCGCACCAGAGCTGTGTCCTCCTGACCTCTCAGCAGAATTCCAGACTTTAAAAGGTCTGTGATTCCCTGCTCGGGGAGACAGACACACGCTAGCTCTGCTTGAGCTACTGCGCTAAAATGAGCAGTGTAGACACAGCAGAAATGGCAGTGACGTGGGCTAGCCACTCGAATAAAATGCCCCCCAATCCCCTGGGTATGGACTGCTATTTTTAGGCTCCAGCTGGAGAAGACCTAGTGTGTGTATGGCTACCTGAGCTGAGAATCACACCTCCTAGCCACAAGAGAGACATACCCAAAGAGAAGAGAAAGCCCTGGCACTGCATCCAGCTCCAGGTAAAACAGACACTTCAGACTCAATGTAAAAACAAAACAAACCACATTCACATTAATATATATCATGGCTTTTAAGTGGAAATTCCCAGAACAAACAGCCTGCTATTGTCTGCCTTCCCTGTGATTAGCATCCAGGCCTACCAGCCACCCCCAAGGAAGAAGGGATAATTATGCATAACAGATATTTGCAATGGACCCCAACAAAGAAAGACTTTGTCTACACAGGAAAGTTACACTGGTATGACCTCAGGAGTGAACTTAACTTGTGCAGCCCCTTCTTACTGCGGGATGAAAGTGGTTTGTTGCAGTTTAAATTAAGTGGATGGGGAATGTGTTTAGATATTTCTGTTTAACTTATATCAGTTTAAGATCATTCACTACATTGTTTATTTAAAAAAAACATTTAAGGTCTGGTCTACACTTAAAACTTATGCCAGGGTAGCGATGTCTGTCTGGGGTGTGAAAAAAAACACTTCTGTTGGCATAGGTGGTGTTCCTAGACTGGCAGGAAGACTCCTCCTGTTGGCAAATGCTGCATCTAGGTGACTAGGTGACTCTGGTGGGACAGGCTCTGTAGCATAGACCAAGCCTTAGTTAAACTGATGGAACTTTCCAGCTTAGACAAGGCCCAGGAGGTTGGGGACAGGACAAAGGGTGATGAATTGAAGATGGAAAAGCCTATTGACTCATCCAGTTCATTCCTCAGTGCTTGACCTTGTTGCTTTTTCAGTAGGTGATTAACTAACGAAGGGCTATGTAGGGGACACACTCAGGGGTGAAAGTAACTTAAATGACTTACCGGTATGCAGGATAGGGTCCTGGGCAAGGCGGGGGTCCCCCCAGAAGGGGCAGAGCCTTGGGCGGAAGGGCGGGGCTTTGGGCAGAAAGGGTGGGGCCAGGGCCAAAATCCCCCAGCCAGCCCTTCAGCATTGCCTGGCCCATGCGGCCCGGAGCTTCAGCAACGATTTAAAGGGCCCAGGGCTCCGGCCGCAGGCATGCTGGCAGCAGCGGTGGCCAGGAGCCCGGGGCTCCTTTAAATCATCGTAAGGATGATTTGGACCAGTTGCTTCTGGGAAACTTTCATGGGAGAGTGCATCAGCCACTTTGCTAGAAGCTCCTGAAATGTGTTCTATGTTGAAATCAAAATCTTGGAGAGCTAAACTCCACCAAATAAGTTTTTTGTTATTTCCCTTGGCGGTATGAAGCCACTGTAGTGCAGCATGGTCGGTTTGCAGGTGGAAACGCCGTCCCCAAACATATGGGTGTAGCTTTTCCAGAGCGTAGACAATGGCGTAACATTCCTTTTCACTGATTGACCAGTGGCTTTCCCTCTCAGACAGCTTCTTCCTGAGAAACACGACAGGATGGAACTCCTGATTCCGTCCTTCCTGCATTAAGACTGCTCCCACTCCACGCTCGGACGCATCTGTGGTTACTAGGAACGGTTTGTCAAAGTCTGGGGCCCTTAGCACAGGGTCAGACATGAGTGTCCCTTTAAGCTGGTTAAAGGCCTTCTGACACTCTTCAGACCACTGAACGGCATTTGGCTGTTTCTTTTTGGTTAGGTCTGTCAGTGGGGCAGTGATTTGGCTGTATTACGGTACAAATTGCCTGTAATATCTGGCCAAGCCTAAGACGGATTGGACCTCTTTCTTTGACTTTGAGACAGGTCACTTTTGGATAGCATCCACTTTGGCCTGTAGGGGGTTGACAGTTCCTCAACCCACCTGGTGTCCAAGGTAAGTCACTCTGTTTAGGCCTATTTGACACTTCTTAGCCTTAACAGTTAGCCCTGCCTCCCTTATGCGCTCAAAGACTTTTTGTAGATGTTCCAGGTGTTCCGCCCAGAAATCCGAAAATATGGCCACATCGTCAAGGTAGGCGACTGCATATTCTCCCAATCCTGCTAGGAGACCATCTACTAGTCTTTGGAAGGTGGCGGGTACATTCAGCAGCCCGAGAGGGAGTACATTAAATTCATACAGCCCGACATGTGTGGTGAAGGCTGACCTTTCCTTGGAGGATTCATCTAGTGGTACCTGCCAGTACCCCTTGGTTAAGTCCAAGGTAGAGATGAACTGGGCCAGTCCCAGATTCTCCAATAGTTCATCTGTGTGTGGCATTGGATAGTTGTCTGGGCGAGTTACAGCATTTAGCTTACGGTAGTCCACGCAAAAATGTATCTCCCTATCTGGTTTGGGAACTAGAACCACTGGAGATGCCCATGCACTGTGGGGGGGGGCGGATTATACCCATCTGTAGCATATCCTGGATCTCACGTTCTATAGCAGTTTTAGCTTGAGGAGACACCCGGTAAGGTTGGGCTCTAATTGGGTGAGCATTACCTGTGTCAATGGAGTGGTATGCCCGTTTCAGTCAGTCCTGGGGTGGCTGAGAACGTTGGCGCGTAGCTAGTGCACAGCTCCTGGATCTGCTGTCGCTGCATACGCCCAAGGGTCATGGAGAGGTTCACCTCTTCCATGCCACCAGCACTTTTCCCTTCATAGTAGACACCTTCAGGTCACTCAGCGTCCTCTCCTCCCTGGGCTGTAAACTGACAAACCTTTAATTCTCTGGAATAAAAGGGCTTTAGAGAATTAATATGGTACACCTTAGGCTTTCGGTTGGAGGTGGGGAATGCTATGAGATAATTAACAGGTCCCAGGCGCTCCTGGACCGTGAATGGCCCTTCCCACGATGCTTCCATTTTATGGGCCTGGAGCGCCTTTAAGACCATGACCTGGTCCCCTACTTTGAAGGAACGCTCTCTGGCATGTTTATCATAACAGGCTTTTTGCTCTTTTTGAGCATTCTGTAAGTTTTCTTTAGCAAAGGCTAAAGAGGTTCGGAGGGTGTTTTGTAGGTTGGTTACAAAGTCCAGAATGTTAGTTCCTGGAGAAGGTGTAAATCCCTCCCATTGCTGCTTCACCAACTGTAATGGCCCCTTAACCTCACGGACATATACCAGTTCAAATGGTGAAAACCCTAAACTGGGATGGGGTACAGCTCTGTAGGCAAAGAGCAACTGCTGCAACACGAGGGTCCAATCATTGGAGTGCTCATTTACGAATTTACGTATCATGGCCCCCAAAGTTCCATTAAACTTCTCCACCAGGCCATTTGTTTGATGGTGGTAAGGGCTGGCAACCAAGTGATTTACCCCATGAGCTTCCCAAAGGCTTTCTATGGTTCCTGCCAGGAAATTAGTTCCTGCATCTGTAAGGATGTCAGAGGGCCAACCTACCCTGGCAAAAATGTCTGCTAGTGCCTGGCACACACTTTTAGCCCTGGTGTTGCTTAGAGCTACTGCTTCCGGCCATCGGGTGGCAAAATCCATGAAAGTCAGTATGTACTGCTTTCCTCTGGGTGTCTTTTTTGGAAAAAGGACCCAGAATATCCACAGCTACTCGCTGAAATAGAACCTCAATGATGGGAAGTGGCTGGAGAGGGGCTTTGACCTGGTCTTGAGGTTTTCCCACTCTTTGGCATACCTCACAAGACCAGACATAGCTAGAAACATCCTTGCCCATTCCCTCCCAGTGGAACGTCTTTCCCAAATGGTCTTTGGTTCTGTTCACCCCAGCATGGCCACAAGGATGATTGTGGGCTAACCTTAATAGCTTTACCCGATACGTAGTTGGAACTACCAACTGTCTCTGAGGATACCAGTCTTCTTGGTGTCCACCAGAAAGAGTTTCCTTGTATAAAAGTCCTCTTTCTACAACAAACCTGGATCGATTAGAAGAGCTGAGAGGTGGTGGGTTGCTCCGTGCCACCGTCCAAGCTCTCTGGAGGCTTTTATCTGCTTCCTGTTCGGTCTGGAAAAGTCCCCTTGATGCTGGAGACAACAGTTCCTCATTGGATTGTCGACCTGGGCTTGGTCCCTCTGGAAGCGATGCAGGTGATGGGGCTGTTTCCGTTGACTGTGAACTGCTCTCCGCTGGTGCACTGTGTTGAGTTTCAGGCTCCAGCTGAGCCTCTTGTGTAGGGTTATCTGCTGCTGCTGGTGCCGGTTTGGTGCAGCCCTCTGGTGTTGGGGTTGCAAGTACTGGATTCAGTACTGGCAATGGTTCTGGTTGTTCTGCCGGTTCCAGTTCTGGGACTGTCTCTGTCTGGGTCTCTGGGACTGGATCCACTACTGCTGTTGCAGAAGTTGGCATGGTGTCTGGTTCCATCACCTCTGACCGGGTCCTGGTAGAAGTTTCTGGAATTGAGCTAGGTGTGACAGCATGCTTAGCCTGTCTGCGGGTGACCATTCCCACCCTCTTGGCTAGCTTCACATGATTGGCTAAGTCTTCCCCCAACAGCATGGGGATGGGATAATCATCATACATTGCAAAAGTCCATGTTCCTGACCAGCGCTTGTACTGGACCGGCAACTTGGCTGTAGGCAAGTCAAAAGAGTTGGACTTGAAGGGTTGAAGTGTCACTTGGGCCTCTGGGTCGATTAAATTGGGGTCCACTAAGGAAGCACGGATAGCCAACACTTGTGCTCCAGTGTCCCTCCATGCTGTGACCTTCTTCCCGCTCAAACTCACAGTTTTCCTCTGCTCTGAAGGTATCTAGGAGGCATCTCGGCCTGAGGCCCTCTGGGGTGATTCTGGTGCAATGATCTGTAGTCTGTTGGGGTTCTTGGGGCAGCTGGCCTTTACATACCCCGGCTTGTTACATTTAAAACATCGTCCAGCTGACGGGTCACTGGGGCAAGGTTGGTTGCTAGAGAATGGTGTGGCGGGACGATAAGGTGTCTGGAGTGTTCCTTGGGGTGTAGTTAAGGCCTTGGGCTGCCCCCGGTAGTAGGGTGTGATCTGAAGTTGTCCCTTCTGGTATCCGCTCCAACTGTGACCAGGGTTGTTCCTCTCTCCTCCCTCCACCCATTTTGTTCCGGTTTGCCCCACCTCTCTGGCGGTTTGGGACAGCTCATATTGATCAGCATAAGAAGCAAGACTTCCTGCTGAGTCCATTTTCTTATCCCATAGACACTGTTTTATATCATCCTTGGACATATTCAGGAATTGCCCCTGTATCATCAAATCCCGCATTCCTCCAAAGTTAGCTACAGCTAAAAGTTAGCTACCATCCATTGAGCCATTTATCAAACAGATCTGTCACCTGGTTTACATAAGCCACATTACCTAGTCCAGGCCCTCTCTTAAGGGCTCTAAATTTTACTCTGTAAGTTTCAGGTGTAACTTGAAATTGTTTTAAAACCAAATCCTTGAATTTATTATAGTCAGAAGCCTACTCAATAGGCATCTTATTGAATATGTCCAGAGCTCTTCTAATCAATTTTGCGACCAATGTGGTCATCTTGTGAGCTTCAGGAATTTGATGGAGTGTGCAGAGTCTCTCAAAGGTGAGAAAATATTCAGCAATATCACTGGATTGACCATACTGTGGACATAGTCGCTCCCATTTGTGGATTGTTGGGAAAGGATTGTAAGGGTTATCCAGTAGATTCTGCTCAGCCCTTGCCTTCTCTATCTCCAGTTCATGCTTCCTCTCTTTTTCCCTCTCCTCCATTTATTTTTCCTTTCCCTCCATAGCTCTCCTGTGGGCAGCCTCCTGGGCTTTTTCTGCCTCTTTCGCTACCTCCATAGCTCTCTGGTGGGCAGCCTTTTGGGCTTTCTCTGCCTCCACAGCTCTCTGGTGTGCAGCCTCCTGGGCTTTTTCTGCCTCTCTCACTGCCTCCATTGCTTTTTTTTTTGCTTCCAGTCTGGCTAACTCCAGCCTCTGTTTGGTCTTGCTTTCTGTCATCCTAGCCCCTCTGTTTCTAACCTAGCTATTCCCGAGAGTTAGAAAGGGGAAAAAAAACCCTGCTTCTAAAATTTTGCTGTGCTGTAACCTGATACCTTTTGTCTCTGATAGCTGTTCTCAGCTTACAGAAAAATCCTTTGTTATCGAGATGCTCTGTCTCTTTGCCTGGGGACAGAAACAACTCCAACTGCTTTCAGCTTAAAACCTGCTTCCAAGCAGCCCAAAGGAAAAAAATTGTTCTTTTAAAATCCTACTGTGCTTCTGGTTCAAAATGATCTGTCGTTCAAAATGATCCCACCGCTCTGCCACCATGTCAAGGTTCCTTCACCACTCTGAACTCTAGGGTACAGATGTGGGGACCTGCCTGAAAGACCCCCTAAGTTTATTCTTACCAGCTTAGGTTAAAAACTTCCCCAAGGTACAAATTTTCATAGAATCAAAGAATCATAGACTATCAGGGTTGGAACGGACCTCAGGAGGTCATCTAGTCCAACCCCCTGCTCAAAGAAGGACCAATCCCCAACTAAATCATCCCAGCCAGGGCTTTGTCAAGCCTGACCTTAAAAACTTCCAAGGAAGGAGATTCCACCACCTCCCTAGGTAACGCATTCCAGTGTTTCACCACTCTCCTAGTGAAAAAGTTTTTCCTAATATCCAACCTAAACCTCCCTCACTGCAACTTGAGACCATTACTCCTTGTTCTGTCATCTGCTGCCACTGAGAACAGTCTATATCCATCCTCTTTGGAACCCCCTTTCAGGTAATTGAAAGCAGCTATCAAATCCCCCCTCATTCTTCTCTTCCGCAGTCTAAACAATCCCAGTTCCCTCAGCCTCTCCTCATAAGCCATGTGTTCCAGTCCCCTAATCATTTTTGTTGCCCTCCGATGGATGCTTTCCAATTTTTCCACATCCTTCTTGTAGTGTGGGGCCCAACACTGGACACAGTACTCCATATGAGGGCTCACCAATGTCGAATAGAGGGGAATGATCACGTCTCTCGATCTGCTGGCAATGCCCCTACTTATACATCCCAAAATGCCATTGGCCTTCTTGGCAACAAGGGCACACTGTTGACTCATATCCAGCTTCTTGTCCACTGTAACCCCTATGTCCTTTTCTGCAGAACTGCTGCTTAGCCATTCGGTCCCTAGTCTGTAGCAGTGCATGGGATTCTTCCGTCCTAAGTACAGGACTCTGCACTTGTCCTTGTTGAACCTCATCAGATTTCTTTTGGCCCAATCCTCTAATTTGTCTAGGTCCTTCTGTATCCTATCCCTACCCTCCAGTGTATCTACCTCTCCTCCCAGTTTAGTGTCAGCTGTCCTAGAACAGTATGCTGCCACCACCAAGCATTTTAAACAAAGAACAGGGAAAGAGACTACTTGGAGACGTCTTTCCCCGAAATATCCTCCCAAGCCCTACACCCCCTTTCCCGGTGAAGGCTTGATAATAATCCTCACCAATTGGTACAGGTGAACACAAACCCAAACGCTTGGATCTTAAGAACCATGAAAAATTAATCAGGTTCTTAAAAGAAGAATTTTAATTAAAGAAAAGTTAAAAGAATCTCCTCTGTAAAATCAGGATGGTAAATACCTTACAGGGTAGTCAGATTCAAAACATAGAGAATCCCTCTAGGCAAAACCTTAAGTTACAAAAAGACACAAAAACAGTAATATACATTCCCTCCAGCACAGCTTATTTTACAAGCCATTAAACAAAAGGAAATCTAATGCATTTCTAGGTAGATTACTTACTAACTTTACAGGAGTTGCAAGGCTGCATTCCTGATCTGTTCCTGGCAAAAGCATCACACAGACAGACCAAACCCTTTGTTCTCCCCACCCCCAGATTTGAAAGAATCTTGTCCCCTCTTTGGTCATTTTGGGTCAGGTGCCAGCGAGGTTACCTTAGCTTCTTAACCCTTTACAGGTGAAAGGATTTTGCCTCTGGCCAGGAGGGATTTTATAGCACTGTATACAGAAAAGTGGTTACCCTTCCCTTTATATTTATGACGCCCTGTTACAGGGAGGTTAAAGATCTCGACCTGGGAAACAAAACACATGCACGTCTGAACTCAAGTCCACCACCGGTACCTGTGTTAAAAGCTAAAAGATACCAACATTAGTCACCAAGGTAAATCAATCCATTCTCTTTATCCTCTGGAATACAGCCTGAAACAATAATTAATTTGGGGGAAGGGCTTTGGGGAGGAGTTAAGAGAACTTTTTGAAAAGCTCACCTCATGCTATTTGACGTGAACAAGCAATGTGGTATCCCAAGCCCGTGACCGGATTCCTGAAGTGTTAAGATGGGAATGAGGCTTTGTTTTCTAGAGAATTGTCACCGGAAAATGTCATTTCTTGTTTGACGTTTCTCTGCTTTTTGGCAGAAAAGAGTGAATGGATTTCTACAAAGAGCCTGTGTGATGCAAAAGACAGAGGGGAAAAAAAGATTCCATCTGCCTGTGGACACGAACATAGAGAGAAATGCAGAGTCTGTGTGAGCTTGTGTATTTCATCAAAGCTATGCTCTGTCCTCAAAGCAGGAGGACTGGAGTCTAAAGGGCCCTACATCCTAGCGGGGTCGAGGTCTGCATGGTGGGAATGCCCTGATTGCTGTGAGTGCCGGCTGCAGAAGCAGAGTTCTCTCCTGAGACAGCCAGAAATGTAACAGGCTTTTCCTGCTTTTAGACCCTAGCTGCCATGTGTAGGTTGTACCGTACACCCAGCCTCACTTTCATCACAGCAATGGCTGGCGACACCAATGAGCTCTCAGAGTGGGAGTAACATTCCGTTAGCAGCTGGAAGCCCAGCCACCAAGGGAAAGCTTCTCCGCCTCACAAGCTCCTGGCTACAGTGGATGGGAATCTGAAAGCTACGTGGCCTGTTTGGGGTGGCCAGTTTCACCTCAGAGGTCAAACTCACTGTCCTCAGGTTCTCTGGTTTGGCTCATGTTGGGCAGTTCATGGAGCCTTTTGTTCCCTAGTGAAGGCTAAAAATGGGAGAGCTGATGTAGAGAAGGTAGATGCTGGACCGTGCAAAAGTTACAAATGATCAGCTTTCATCATGTCACAGAGAAGGCCACTGAGATGGAGTGGAAGCCTTCTGTCAGAGGTGGGAGTACAGGGGTGAAGACGGTGCAGTGTGGAGGGGTAAGGGGGGAATTGTTAGAGGTGTACAAAAGAATGAATGGCCCAGAGAAGGTGAATCAGGCACTCGGCTCTACCCCCTCTCACAATGCACAACCGGGCACACCCCATGCAATAAAAGGAACCACGGGCTACAGCCAAAGGGATTTAGGTGCCTAAGACCAAAATTTAGCTCCTCAGAACCATGGGTGCCTGAATTCCATAGGTACCTAGGCTATGTCTACACGACGGCACCACAACTGCAGCACCACAGTGTAGACGCTTCTACAGTGACAGAAGGGGATTTTCTATCGATGTAGGTTATCCACCTTCCCCCTAGTCTGATGGAAGAATTCATCCATGGGCCCTGCTGTGTCTACCCCAGGGGTTGGTTGGTGTAGCTGCAGCTCTTCGGGGTGTGAATTTTTGACACCCCTGAGTGCTGTAGTTATGTCGACCTAACTGCTAAGTGTTGCCCTGACATGCTTTGAGGTTCACCCAGACCAGTATTTGTTGTGTGACTGCCTGTCAGTAACCCTGGGGGCTTGTGGGCTGTTCAGCTGTGGCTCACAGCCCTGACACCTGCGGCCTGCCCACAACACAGTGGCTTCCCCCTGGCTTCCCCCTTTCTCCTTGCAGGAGGACATCATCAGCCCCTCCAGGCCCGAGTCTCTCCCAAGTCATCACCTCTGCAATGTCCAGTCCCACACTGGCGCCTCACAGAGATTACCAAGTTCACTGCCTCCTGAGAGATGATGCTCATGCCAGTGTGATGGCTGAAGACTTTAACCTTCAGTGCAAAGTACGCACTGAGATGGGCGTGGAATAAACCAAGAATAAGTTTATTAGCAATGAACAGAAATGTAGGTGATGATAAGTAGGACTAGAGGAGACAGGGATGGTTACAAGTAAAACAAAACAAAAACCCGCTTCCTCATGATTAAAACTGAACAACAGCAAGTTACAACCTTTGTCTAAGCAGTTTTCTCCCCTATAGACAGTTCCAGCTACTCTTGACTCCCGGGTAAAGAGGAACCACTTTTCATTAACTCAGTGGGTGTCACTTACCCTTTGTCCCCTAGGTCATGGATAACAAAATGGCTTTTTACCTCTGCTTATGTCTCTCCATAGTTCACTGACCCTGTTTTAAGGGGCAGAAAGGCTTCCTGGGGGGCAGTCTCTGTCCTCCCTTGCTCACCTGATGGCTTTATTCACCTTACATGTAAATGTGCTTGCTATGCTCTTTTGTCTCACCTTCCTTCGGTTACACTGTAAACGCAGTCAAGCCGGTGAAAGAATGTTCCTTTGTCTAGGACCAGCTGGGCTTCGGCACTACCTGCCAGACACGTTGGAGGAACATATTTCCAGCACACACCCATAACTCTTTATACACCACTCGCACATACACCATGCAATAATATTAACGACCGTCTTCCCCATTTGCACACAACACCTTTTAGATCCAGCTTACGACAGTGAGTCAGGGCAATCAGTGTATCAGGCCTGATGTGAGTTACAGTATGGTGTGCCCTCTGCCAGTGGGCACTGCGGGGCTGCCTGGGTCACAAGACCAGGCCCTCAGTTTCTGCCATTAAAATCCCTAAAAATCTGCCAATGAGCCGATTCAGATGCCTGAATCTTGACACCCTGAAACGAGCTCACACCTAAATCCTGGGGGGCTCCTCAAACTAGGTGTTCCCCTGCCTCTCTCACCTGCAGGGCCTGGTCTGATAGATGTGCTCTGAGGTAACCTTTACAGCACCTCTGCTGGACTGGTCCCTGCTCAAAACGCAGGCTGCGGGGCTCCCCCTATGGCTCAGTGGCTAGAGCACTTGTCCAGAACATACGAGACCCAGGTTCAAATCCGTCTGCTGTGGAACAGGGCTTTGAACCCAGCTCTCCCAGCTAAGTGACTCTGATATGGGGTATTCTGAGGTGCTGGGTCTCTCAATCTCTCCTGTCAAAACTGTTCCACTTTTCACAAAACCCTTAAATATTCCCTGGTGCTTGTGGCACTCACTGGGGATTTGGGAGGGTCTTGCAGGAGTGGACTTTAACCAGAGAGCACAAAGGCAGGAGCATTCCCAGCTGTGACACCGGGGGGGGATGGCACCTCCCTCCAGCTCAGACTCAGGAGCCTAAGTCCCCGAGAGTGGTGGGGCCGAGGCTATTCCATAGCAAGCCCCGTGCTATGATTGTCCCTGCTTCAATCCATTAAAAGCTCTCTGAAGAGTGCAGCTGTGATTCATTACTCACCTAGTAAGAGAAGATGTTTTAACAAACTGCATTCAGCATGCCAGCTATTTTTAGTTAAGCAGATTGTGCTTGCCTACTAAACCACACGGCTCGAGGTGCATTATTAAAAAATATGTAACGCAGTACTCAGGACATGGAAATGCCCCAGGTCACGGCCAGACTGAGATCAGCCCTGTTCCACTGGGAAGTCCATGGCGGTGGATGCTGAAAGGGCAGGAATGCATGCTCTGATTTTTTACCCTCTGAAACCTACTCAACCGACGCTTTGATCACTGGCAGACAAAAGTGTGGCGACATAGTTCTTCTCACTGGAGATTTTGGGTCAGTGCAGCGGTGGGTCTTGGGTCCTTTTATACCTTGCTTAGGAACAATCACTAATTACTGGGGTTTAAAGGCAGCTTTCCCAGTGGGCCAGTGATTCCATAATTCCCAGGATGGGATTCCTTGTACCTTCTTTGGAAATGGCTGGAAACAGCACAGCAGAGTAGAGTAGACGGCCCCAGCTCTGAACATGCATGGTGATTCCTCCACCCTTCTGAACAGCCCTCAACCAGGCAGCAGCTTGGGGTGAGACCCCAAACGCAGCTACCAGAAATACAAGCCAAGAGGGGTGTAGCGGGGTTGTCAAGGTTCCTCCCCCACTCTGAACTCTAGGGTACAGATGTGGGGACCTGCATGAAAACCTCCTAAGCTTACTTTTACCAGCTTAGGTTAAAACTTCTCCAAGGTACAAGTTGATTTTATCCTTTGTCCTTGGAATAACCACTGCCACCACCAAACTCTAACTGGGTTTACTGGGAAATGTAGTTTGGACACGTCTTTCCCCCCAAAATCCTCCCAATCCTTGCACCCCACTTCCTGGGAAAGGTTTGGTAAAAATCCTCACCAATTTGCATAGGTGACCACAGACCCAAACCCTTGGATCTGAGAACAATGAAAAAGCATTCAGTTTTCTTACAAGAAGACTTTGAATAGAAATAGAAGTAAATAGGAGTAAAGGAATCACCCCTGTAAAATCAGGATGGTAGGTACCTTACAGGGTAATTAGATTCAAAACATAGAGAATCCCTCTAGGCAAAACCTTAAGTTACAAAAAAGACACACAGACAGAAATAGTCATTCTATCCAGCACAATTGTTTTCTCAGCCATTTAAAGAAATCATAATCTAACGCATACCTAGCTAGATTACTTACTAAAAGTTCTAAGACTCCATTCCTGTTCTATCCCCGGCAAAGCAGCATACCGACAGAGAGACAGACCCCTTGCTTCTCTCCCTCCTCCCAGCTTTTGAAAGTATCTTGTCTCCTCATTGGTCATTTTGGTCAGGTGCCAGCGAGGTTACCTTTAGCTTCTTAACCCTTTACAGGTGAGAGGATTTTTCCTCTGGCCAGGAGGGATTTTAAAGGGGTTTACCCTTCCCTTTATATTTATGACAGGGGTCATCACCTGCTCCTGCCTTTTTTTTTTTTTTTTTGAAACAGAAAAGAATTTTATTGTGACAGTTACAAGAATTACCAAAGAAATAAACCAAAGTATGCAACAAAACAACGCAAACAGAAGGTATAACACAGCAGCTTTCAGGAGGGAGAAGTGTTCAGGCTAGCCTGGGCCCAGAGCGGGGGGGCTTCCTCGACACTCGTGGTCTTCCACCCCCTCGAGTTACCTAGTGCCGCGCCCAGTGTCACCGATTATCCCCCCCCCCCCCCGAGAGTGCCTGGCAAGATGGGCACGGCTGCAGGGTGGGCGGTTTGGGGGTGGGGGGGTGGACACCCACGTATTATAGGACCCCTCCTAGATGACAGTGACGATGGTAGCCACAGCGGCAACGGCTGGGGCTGGGGTCTCTCGCTCTTCCCCTCAATCAAAGGGTCAGACGGAGGGAACCAGACGGGGTCACCGAGCAGAGAACCCCGGACAGCGCCCACCGCTCTTCGAAGGTATCAAGGGAGTCGGTGGACGCCGCCCAGAGGAACTCCGCCCGGATACGTGAATGTACTGAGGATCGGAAAAAGGCCCCACAATCGCAGGACGTGTCATGGGCCAACCTCCTCTCTCTGGTTTTATAAATGGCTGTTTTAGCCAAGGCTAGGAGGAGGTTAACCAGGAGATCCCGCAATTTTGTGGGGCCACGGATGGGGAGTGTATAGATAAAGAGGTGAGGGGAGAAATGAAGCCAGAAGCGCAATCGAATATTTGTGAGGAGCCGAAAAAGGGGCTGCAATCTGGCACACTCTACATATACGTGCGCCAGGGTTTCCCTCACATGACAAAAAGGGCAAGCATCCGGGATGGAAGTAAACCGTGTCAAAAACACGCCCGTGCTCACAGCTCCGTGAAGGAGCCGCCAACTGATGTCCCCGACGGGCCTCGGGACCAAGGTGGAGTACAGGCTGGCCCACCGAGGTTGCTCACCCTCCAAAGGTGGCAGGAGGTCCCTCCACTTTGTGTCGGGGCGGGACACCAGGGTGTGGGCGTGAAGGGTGTGAAGCGTGAGTGTATACAAATATTTCCGTGGTGCAAGTTGAAAACTGACCAGCTGCAGTTCATGCAGCTGGCTCGCAGTGAAGGGGTGACGGGTTTGTTGGGATCGGCAGGGTAGGGGCCCAATGGAAAGGTCCGGCGGGCCTGGGGTAGAGGGTGGGCGGGGTGCGCCCTCGCGCAAGGCTCGGTTGACATAAGCCCGGGCAGCGGGGGTCAAGGCGGCCTTCACCTCCTGAAGTACGCGCCGGGGAGTATGAGGGCTGGAGAGCCCCATGCGCCGAGCGAGCGTCAGGGGATCCAGCCAGTCTCTCCGGTCGTAGTCCAGGAGGTCTCCGACCCTCGTGACTTCCGCCAGGACCAACCTCTGGCGCACCGAGTGGGACTCCGCCACCTGCACACGAAGTTGGGGGTTGTGCAGCAGGGGCTCCGTGAGGAGATCTGCTCCCACGGTGGCCGCCACGGACCTGGTCGTTAGAAACAGTTTCCAGGTCCGGAGGAGGTCCTGGTAGAAGACCGGCAGCCCGGAGAGGTCTCGCGGAAAACCTCTCGGACAAAGATAAAAGAGCTGCCAGTTGTATCGGAGCCCTTGGAAGCGGCGCAGGAAGGCGTGCGCCAATATGCTCCACGTCGAACTACCTGCACTGTAAAGGAGCCTCTGCAGGGCCTGGAGGCGGAAAACGCGGACCTGAGTGTACAGACACTTCAGGCCCTGCCCTCCTTCCCTCAGGGGTAAATGAAGAACTCCGACAGGGGCCCAGTGCATTCCTGACCAAAAGAACTCTAGAATCAATCTCCGAAGGTGAGTCAGGAAACCCGGGGCCGGGGCTAGGGTGTTGAGCCAGTACCAGAGCGTGGACAGGACTAGTTGGTTAAGCACCAGTGCTCTCCCTCCCTGCCTTAAAAGGCTTAGAACAGCCCAGGGAGAGGGATGTGGCAGGGAAGGAAAAGCAGGGCTGATTGGGGGAAGCAGCCTTAGCTGGGGCCCATGCCCCAATCAGGCAGAGGCTGGCTTAATGAGGGCCCAGGTGGCCCTTATAAGAGGGCTGGGACCAGAAGCCAGAGCAGGAATTCTCCTTCTAGCTTGCTGAGGGAGAGAGGCCTGGCTGCTGGGAAGCAGAGAGAGTACCTGAGGTGGAACAGGGCTGGGGGAAGGCCAGAGGAGCTGGGGAGCTCTGGCGAGGAAACCCTCCAGGTTGTAGGCCTAGAGTAAGGCCAAATAGGTACTGGGGTTGCAGGGGGCAGCCAAAGGTAGGCAAAGGCAGCAGGTCCAAACCCCTCTTGGCTGTGATGAATGGCAATTATACTGCAGTCCACCTCAGTGAACAGGGGCTAGATGGTGACTAGCAGTAGCCCTATACTGAGGCAAGGTGGAGATAAGGGGTTGGGGGTCCCCTGGGGAAGGGAGACCCAGATCTGTGGGGGTACTGCCAGGGGGAAGCACCCTGGGTAAAAGGGGCACCGGGGTCCAGGAGGGACATGGGGGCCAGAGGCAAGCGGGACACTGGCCTGCAGCAGGCGCTCTGGAGGCTGGTGCGCTAATTCCCTAGACGACCAGCAGGAGGCACCGCAGGGATGAGTCCTGCCCCGTTACAAGGGGGATCAATATTCCTCTCCCATGCTTACACCACCTTCCATCTCCAGAGCCCTGGGTGCCTGGGCCTGAACTTCCCATCTGCTGGCATTCACTTCGGCAAGCTGCTTTCACCATAAGGGGAGCCTTTTAAAAACACAGTGGAGGTTTCTCTGAAGTCAGCCCCCTCCCCTCTCCCATCCAGGAGCCTTGCCACTTCCCACTGAACACCCTGAAATATTAAACAGTAAAATAACTGTTGCTAATTTCAGTTTGTATTAGAGCCAGATGGAAGCAGATTTACGGGTTCTGATGCTACGTTCTCATTCTTCCCCTGTCACTTGCCAGCAGATGGATGGGCTACTAGCCAGTGGGAAGCTCACAAAGACAAATTTCCATTAACAAGTGATCTTTGCCTTTAGCAGGCAGTTTGTCCATGGCAGGAAGCAATGGGATCCCTCGGGCAAGTGTTCAGAGCCCATGGGGTGAGCTCTCCGGTAGCCTGACTTTATTAGGGTTTTATAAAGCACCCTAGAGCTCCTGAGTAGGATTCACTATCAGTGTAATTTACTGCCACAGGAAAACCTCAATAATCCAAGGCCATGCCATGGATTCTAAACCAGGAGACCAACCAGCTGCCGGAGAGTTTATTTATCTCTGGTACTTCTCTAGCCCCCATTATCACAGCATCCGAGGGCCTCACCGTCTTTTATCTGTGTATTCCCGCACCTGCGAGGTAGAGCAATGTGATGGTCACCATTTTAGACTTGGGGCGCCAGGGCTCAAAGAGGCTAAGTGATTTGCCCAAGGACACACACAGGCAGAGCAAGACTTAAACCCAGATCTCCTGAGTTTTAGGTTAGCGCCCTAACCACGGGTCCATCTTTGCTTTCTATTGGTGTTAAAATCATTAGCTATTATATGCTGCTTGGCTCTCACTGTAGGTGAGCCAGTCCTCTACTGAGCTACCAAACAAGTCTCTTCTCCTGAGATAGCCAGATGTTTGTAACCCCTTTCCTTTCTAAATAAGCAGGTTACTCATAGTCTTGGGGTCACAATTCCTTTCCCATACTGTTACATGGGGGTACTGGCTTGATGCAAGGGGGACCCCTGTAGGGAAATGGGGGAAGTCTGCTGGAAGTATGCAATCAAATGGCAGAAGGTGTACCAATAAAAGTACCAGTACCAGCGTGCTGTTCAGAACTATCCTTTTGCATCCCAAACTGGGAGGGTTGACGTCCCTCGAGGGGGCGAAACCTTGCTCTCAGGTCTGAAGGGCGCATCAACCAAGTGTCCTCCCCACCCCGATGTTACTGGGGGAGATGGTGAGAGAAAGTATATATGTATAAGTGTATAAGTAGGGGCATAGCGAGCAGATCGAGGGACGTGATCGTTCCCCTCTATTCGACACTGGTGAGGCCTCATCTGGAGTACTGTGTCCAGTTTTGGGCCCCACACTACAAGAAGGATGTGGATAAATTGGAGAGAGTCCAGTGAAGGGCAACAAAAATGATTAGGGGTCTAGAGCACATGGCTTATGAGGAGAGGCTGAGGGAGCTGGGATTGTTTAGTCTGCAGAAGAGAAGAATGAGGGGGGATTTGATAGCTGCTTTCAACTACCTGAAAGGGGGTTCCAAAGAGGATGGCTCTAGACTGTTCTCACTGGTAGCAGATGACAGAACGAGGAGTAATGGTCTCAAGTTGCAATGGGGGAGGTTTAGATTGGATATTAGGAAAAACTTTTTCACTAAGAGGGTGGTGAAACGCTGGAATGCGTTACCTAGGGAGGTGGTAGAATCTCCTTCCTTAGAGCTTTTTAAGGTCAGGCTTGACAAAGCCCTGGCTGGGATGATTTAACTGGGAATTGGTCCTGCTTCAAGCAGGGGGTTGGACTAGATGACCTTCTGGGGTCCCTTCCAACCCTGATATTCTATGATTCTATGATTCTATGAAAGAGGGGGCAGGGAAAGAAAGAACAGTGAGAGAGTTTCACACATGGATGCCAATGGGCCAGGTAGCCATGCAAGGAGAGGGAAATAGGGGAAGGCTGGGTTGCTGCTGGGCAGAGAGAGGAAGGATGAACCAGTGGTTAGAACACTAAAGAATTGAGAGACCTGGGTTCCAGTCCCTGTTTCACCAACAACTACTGGTGTGACCCTGGGCAAGTCACTCAGGGTGGGATTCACAAAGATATTTTGATGCCTAACTCCCATTGAAATCACTGTACCCAGGTACCCTTGCGAATTGCACCCTTAGTCTCCCCAGGCCTCATTTGTGAAATGGGGGTATTAGCACTGTCCTACCGCAGAGGTGCATTGTTACCCTAAGTCTGTTAAAGGCTGTGCAGTGCTCAGATACTTTGGTAATCAGGGCTGTAGATGCCCCATGGCTTAGTGTTGCCAGATATAATGGTGTCGTGACAGTTAGCACCTAGAGGTCCCATGCAGGATCAGGACCTCGATATGTTCGAACTTTTGCACACACAAAATAAAACACCTGCCCCAAAGACCATCATCTGTGTCAACCATCATACAGATCTAGAGCCACAGGAAGCATTCAGGTGTTCAACTAGCCAGCAACCAATCCGGGAGGTCTGGGAGAATGACCTATGGACTGCAAAGGCAAGATTTGCCATCGGCAAACAGAGCTCTCCCCTACCGAACGCCATGTCTGGTTTGCAGCCACTGGGATGATTCCTGAACTCTTCAAACAATTTATTCCACCTTGAACTCAGCTATAGAAATTGTTACTGTGTGTTGAGTCAGGGACCCCACCCAGAAGGCCTGAGGAGTCCACTGCGGGTTCCTTGCTCAGTGACCAATTTCGTTTGTGTATTCATTTTTTTTCCCCCAATAGGGAGGGAATTTCTCTTCAACTCCCAAACTGCCCTAACTCCCTGCCCTGGGAACTAACAGAAAGCTTCGGAATTGCCTTGCAATCCACTAAAGAGCACTCCAGGTGTAGAAACACTTCCAGACAGGCATCAGTCCAGGAGTTAAATATTCACAAAGGTTGTCTACAGGGCACAGAAATCCATACAGCATCGGAACACACGGACATCTCTGTTCATGTTTATTTCATTTGTGTTGACTATAAATGTCTCTCTCCAAGAAGGGTTATTTGCAAGTACCCTGGTGAACCCAGCACCGAAGGAAGCATTTATTTGGATGGCCAGGGTTGTACATCCAGACACCTTTTATTATTTCATCCCACCATGAAAGAGCTAGTCCATCACCCAGAGTGAATCCCGCCCCCCTTCAAGTTTTCACTGCAGCCGCCAGATGGGCTCCAGCTCTTCTGGGGCACAACGTTTAGAAGTGGGTGGCAGGGGAAGGGAAGGAAAAACATCAGGTTTTGTTCACTTCTAATCATCATCTTCCTTTCTAGTGCCTTTTAGACGTTAACATTCTAGCGAACTCGCAGGGTCCTGTCAGCTACGTGAACCAGGCTATTATCTGCCTCTGGGAACTGGAAGCGTCTCACCCTGTCCTCTGTTCCCTTTACCGTCCCTCTCACCACCTTCAAATCCAACTCACAATGGCCCTCTGGGCGATTCTAAGTGTTTTACTGTGCATTTGCCACGTCACTCACTCTGACACTAAACCCATTTACACACCTACTCCATCACCCTGCAATTGCAATCCCCATTGACCATCTGAGCTCCCAGCCATTTACTTCCACGATGCTCCTCTCTTCCAGCATGTGTGTCTCCTTCACATACTGTATGTAGGGGCAGACCTTTCTCTGACTCCAGCTCGTCCACGTTCCTTGAACTCTCCCTCTTCCAGCCACTGAGCCAATTCTTGGTGTGCAGTCTGGTTTCAAAGCTTTCCTTTCGCTCTGCAATGGCAGGTGTTCTGAGCCACTCTGGAACACTGCATACGGAGGATGCTATATATAAAAACATTTGCATGGTGTTGTAGCGTACTGTCCCCGGTAAGGTCAATAGGACATAGACTGATCTCATGTGGCAGCAGGCAGCCTGACAGTCTGCTCGGACAAAAATAACCTGTGAAAATCACATCCCGCATGCCAGATATGCTGGGTAAGGCTGGCAGCTTCCAATGCTGCCATGAACTCCACTGGTGAAAAAAAAATCAATGATCAGCCTATTTTAATGGGCCAATAATACAATGGGATCAGAGTCAGTTTTAGCAAGGTGGCTGTAGGCTGAGGGTTCAGAGGGTGAAACTTAGGAGCCAGCCAGCACACAGCCTGGCCCAGGGCTGGAAACCACTACACGTACTTGCAGGACTAGCTGGATTTTTACAGTGACAGAACACAGCAAGTGTCAGAGACAGACCATCTGATTCACCATCTGAACGCCCATTCTGATGTGTGAACAAATGCGAAGCTGAGAATCAAAATCGTGCCAGCAGCAAGCAGACTTCCATTGATCTTAGTGAGGCTCAAAAATCTGAACTCTCTAGTCGTTGCCTTATTCCCCCTGCAAGATGGGCTAGCTTTTCAGGTAACTTGCACTAAACCTGCTCTGTGATTTAACCACCAGCTTGCCAGAGTGCGATCGTTTCTGATCAGCTCAGTAAAGCATTCCATCATCGGCACAGAGGAGAGCGTTGCTAGCAAACTGCACGTATGGCACACGATGTTCCCTGAGTTCCCTAGCAATCTCACCAAGGAGGGGGACAATACTCTGCCACTGCCTGGAATCAGTGTTTCTCTCCCAGCTGTTGGCCTATCAAGGAGCGTCCAAGGATTAAATGCCAGATATGAAAGGTCTGGGTTAAGTCGCTGAATACAATGCCCATGGTGTGACATCTGTAGCAGCAGGGAGTCCTGGGTCACTCACATTAGTTTATTGAATGAATGTATCTGAATGGCAGGTTGCAGTAATGGATCCAATGTTGTTATAAATGGGTCGTGTTCCCTCTGGCTGCATAGAAGAGGCTCTGATAATTGACCCTCTCTGGATAACGCTGACATGAATCGTTAATTGTTCTGGGTTTTATATTCCCTTCCTTTAGTGGGAAGAGGAATATGCAGCCACTTTCCACATTACTGGCACCCTAAAACGCCAAACTGAAAAGGCACCAGGGAGCCATAAGCAGGCAAACTTGCAGCAAGGGACAGCAGGCTGCAATCTACTCCAGCCCGTGAGTCTGACCAAACAAAAGATTAATCTTGCCAGCCTGGAAATGGGCAGAGTCATGACGTACATTGGGAATTCCCTGCAGAGCCAAACTCAAGCAAGGTATTATAACCATTTGGAGTCAAAGATCTAGCCAGCTCCATCAGACATCAATCAGCTCCCGTAAGAGTGTTAACCCATCCCTCGTGTATTAAGAGTATTTACAACTCCATTCACCATCCTGGTGACCTTGCTGTTATGCTCAAAACATTTCCACTGAGGGAAAGCATGGTCTCTGCAGAGCCATGTGGACTCTCCAGCGAACAGGAATTCCCTCTGAACGTTGCACGCCAACCACAGCAGCCCACACCCAAGGGACAGGGGCTCTCATTCAGCAAAGCACTTCAGCATGGGCGTAATTTTAGAGCCCCTGAGTAGCCTCATCACAGTTGACAGAAAATGGCGTTCACATCTGGGGCAATAACTGAACCCAGTCCAAATGTGTATTGACCAAAAGGAATAACCGGCTGAGACCTGTTCCTAAGCCCATGGAAAATGGGTTGGGGGCTCTCGGTTGTTCTCAGTGAACAGATGTCCATGCGGCCCAGGAGACAGCATGGCCTAATGGGTGGAGCTCACAAGATCTGCGTTCTAGTCCAGGCTCAGTGGGAAGTTGCAACCTTTACATTTCACAGCCTTTGCTTTTCAAGTTCACTGCACTGGGGCCCAGACTCTCCCCAAGGCAGCAGCAGAGAATACCCCACCAGGGGCAGGCCAGCACTGCCCCCCCAGGAAGGAAGGCATAGATAGCTCTATAGCGACATCCATGATTTCTCCTTACACAAGTTGCAAAACTAGGCAGATCAGAGTTTCTGCTGCTATGGCAACGCTCATTCAGCCTTCCTGTCTAGCAGCTACAACAGTCTTTTCTTTTATTAGATGATCTCAATAGGAAAAATTTATTTCCCCGACCTGTACTGTTGTCCACCAGTGCTCATGGTCGCACCGAGCCTACCAGCTGCAACGCCAGCACCATGATGCCTACACTCCATCCTTTGGGCTGGTGGCAAGTATATGAGGTGGCAAATATCTGAACTGGTCGCCGCCCTGCCTCACTCCTTGTGCTAAGCAAAGGATGGGGGAGATGAACCAAGCCCACAGCCATGAACAGGAGCTACCAAAGTCTCCACCTCCCCAGGAGGGAGAAGAGCTGGGACCAGACTCAGAGCAGCAGAGAGCAATGCTCTCAGAGATCTACCAGGCATTCAGGCTAACAGTTCCATAAGCACCTAAATGACTTAGGAGCCTACGTCCCGCTGACTTCCAAAGAGGCTCCTAAATGCTTCAGGCCCACCTTCTCAAAGGCATTTAGGCATCTAACCCATTGATTTCAGAGGGATGTAGGTGCCTACATACCTTTGGAGAGTCTGTGCCCCATTTCAGCGAACTTGTGAAGCAAAGGCCAAGCAGTGATTTCAACGGGAGTCAGGCACCTGAATACATTTGAAGGTCTGGGCCAAAGTCTCGCTTGAAAATGGGCCTCGGAGACTTTTTTTTTCACTTGAAAATTCTGCCCTTTGTTTCTGAAGCACCAGAACTGGTACCAGGAGCCAAGTGATCAAACCTGGGCACCAAAAATTGGACACCTAAATAAAAGTGGGCTGATCTGCAGAAGCGCTGAGCCTTGAACTTGCGTTGAAGTCAGTGGGAACTGGAGGTTCTTAGCACTTCTGATACTTGAGCCCACTTTTATTTAGCTGCTAAATATGGGAATTTAGACTCCCAAACTTGAACATTTGGGGCAATGATATTTTTGCCTGCTTTGGCCCCTTGCACTTCAGGACCTCAACAAGCTCTACAAACGTCAATGAATTAAGCCGCAAAGCTACCTATGAGACAAGAATGTATTAATCAGTCATACCCAAGGGAGAATGGGAGCACACAGAGGAATCGACTTGCCCAAGGTCCCCTGGGAAATCTGTGGCAGAACCAGGGAAAGAGTTCAGATCCGACTGCCAGTCCTTTGATTCAACTGCCAGACCGCACTTCCCCTCTGGATCTATGGTCCTAAGCCCGAGGTCCCCAAACTGTTGGGGCACGTTCACGTTCAGGGCGGCCAGGGCCAGCCCCCTCAGGGGATAAGGAGGGAATGACACCCAGCTCTGCCTCCATCCGCGGCTCTCAACCCTGTGCCTGGTCCCATGCCCAGCCTGGGAGAGGAGCCACACTGCACCTGCCCCTGCCCCCAGCCTCAGCCCCTGGCCACGGCTCTGGCCCCACTCCCAGACCCACCCACAGCTGCGGCCCCAGCCAGGGCACCCTTGCCTCTGTCTGTGTCCTCCCCCCACCCCAGAGCCATGGCCCCGCTCCCGGCCCTGGGGTGGCACAGATAGGGGTAAGTGGGGGCGCAATCCTCAAAAGCATGGGGACCACCATCCTAAGCCATACTGAACTGGTAACACAGCAGCATTGTGTGCAATATCTGTTTGTCCCATGGATTCATTCCCACCTGTTCCTGGGAAAATCTAAATACAGGCATAAGACTTCACGTCGACCTTCACCTGACTATCACTGCCCTACATGACTGACCTGCCGGTGCATGACAATGGAAATGGAACAGCGAGTTAGCAAAAATGAAAGCAATGGTGGGACAATCCAGAGCACTGGAATAGCAAAGGGGAGGAAGGAACTTCTGGACTACAGGGCGTCAGGAACAGTATCCCCGATAATGTCACGGCAAACCTGGTGGCTGAACTTTGTGACTTTGTCCTCACCCATAACTATTTCACATTTGGGGACAATGGAGACCTTCAAATCAGCAGCACTGCTATGGGTACCCGCATCGCCCCACAGTATGCCAACATTTTTATAGCTGACTTAGAACAACGCTTCCTCAGCTCTCGTCCCCTAATGCCCCTACTCTGCTTGCGCTACCTGATGACATCTTCATCATCTGAAGCCATGGAAAAGAAGCCCTTGAGTAATTCCACCATGATTTCAACAATTTCCATCCCACCATCAACCTCAGCCTGGACCAGTCCACACAAGAGATCCACTTCCTGGACACTACGGTGCTAATAAGCGATGGTCACATAAACACCACCCTATACCGGAAACCTACTGACTGCTATTCCTACCTACATGCCTCCAGCTTTCACCCAGACCACACCACACAATCCATTGTCTACAGCCAAGCTCTGCGATACAACCGCATTTGCTCCAAGCCCTCAGACAGAGACAAACACCAACAAGATCTCTATCAAGCATTCTTACAACTACAATACCCACCTGCGGAAGTGAAGAAACAGACTGACGGAGCCAGAAGAGTACCCAGAAGTCACCTACTACAGGACAGGCCCAACAAAGAAAATAACAGAACGCCACTAGCCGTCACCTTCAGCCCCCAACTAAAACCTCTCCAACGCATCATCAAGGATCTACAACCTATCCTGAAGAATGACCCATCACTCTCACAGATCTTGGGAGACAGGCCAGTCCTTGCCTACAGACAGCCCCCCCAACCTGAAGCAAATACTCACCAGCAACCACACAACAGAACCACTAACCCAGGAACCTCTCCTTGCAACAAAGCCCGTTGCCAATTGTGTCCACATATCTATTCAGGGGACATCATAGGGCCTAATTACATCAGCCACACTATCAGAGGCTCGTTCACCTGCACATCTACCAAGGTGATATATGCCATCATGTGCCAGCAATGCCCCTCTGCCATGTACATTGGTCAAACTGGACAGTATCTACGTAAAGGAATAAATGGACACAAATCAGACGTCAAGAATTATAACATTCAAAAACCAGTTGGAGAACACTTCAATCTCTCTGGTCACTCGATTACAGACCTAAAAGTTGGAATTCTTCAAGAAAAAAACTTCAAAAACAGACTCCAACGAGCGACTGCTGAATTGGAATTAATTTGCAAACTGGATACAATTAATTTAGGCTTGAACAGAGACTGGGAGTGGATGGGTCATTACACAAAGTAAAACTATTTCCCCATGTTTATTCCCCCCACCCCACCCCACCCCCCACTGTTCCTCAGACCATCTTGTCAACTGCTGGAAATGGCCCACCTTGATTATCACTACAAAAGGTTTCCCCCCCTCCCCCGCTCTCCTGCTGGTAATAGCTCACCTTAAGTGATCACTCTGGTTACAGTCTGTATGGTAACACCCATTGTTTCATGTTCTCTGTGTATATAAAATCTCCCCACTGTATTTTCCACTGAATGCATCCGATGAAGTGAGCTGTAGCTCACGAAAGCTTATGCTCAAATACATTTGTTAGTCTCTAAGGTGCCACAGGTCCTCCTTTTCTCTTTAAACTCCCATTGATTCCACAGGTGAAGGATGGAACCCTGAGCTGGGCAAGCTGTAATTCGGAGCAGCCTCGCCTTTATGAGTTCGCATCATCTCTTATTTTAATAGTCGTTTGTGTGTCTACATAATGCTCAATTATTGTTTCCACTAATGGAATGTTTAGTGAAGCCCATAGAACATCCATATAAATAACCAAACAAGGCCATTACTGTGGTTACGGATATAAATATCTGTATTGAGTGGCTTCATGATGAGACAGGGAAGATAAATTGTTGCTGGCTTCGGGGATGAAGTCTAGCAATTTGCTGTGTAACATCAAACTGTGTCTGTTTCTCCCTCAGGAATCTGATCTGGGGACGGCTCTGAGAATCAGAAACCCTCAAGGGACAGTCTGAGCTGGATCTCATTGAAATTAACAGGATTTATTTTTGCCATTGTTTTCACTGGCAATGGGAGTGACCCAGTGACCAGGCTACTCCTGGGCTCGCAACATTTGCCTGTTGTCTGCCTACACCTGCAGCAGCCTTACTCAGCAAAAATATGCACGTCACAGGTAGCAAGTCACACCACTAGTCCCACAGCAGACCAGAGACACTGGCTGGCAGCAGGCTAGTCAGTTCCTGGCCCCAGCCCACTCTCTCTCACCGACTGAGTGCTGGAGCTCTGCTAGGAGAGCTGGAGATCTGCTGTTCCAGCCAACTCCCAGCTGAGCTGGGCTCTCCCCTTTTTGCCCCTCCTCCAAGTATGTCACCTACTGCAGTTTGTTAACCTTTCCTGGCCCCTGGGGGGCTTTCACACTGCGTACATCACAGCTCCTCAAAGTTTATAAAATATGGTTCTACCCTAAATCGGATGTGATCAGAATATTTCTGAAAAAGTCCAGTTCAGATATTCCTGAAACAATGTGTTTCATTTTGGTTTGTTGAACTGCCCTGAAGGGTTTCATTTCTAGTCAGCTCAGCATTAAATTGTGTTTCCCTGTGGAGCGGAATTGCCTCATGAAAATAGTAGCACAGTTGGCTCATGCCCCAGTTTTCCTTATGGGTTTGGCACCTTGATAGGCTGCATCTCCCATGCATGTGACTTCCATGATGCAGTGCCCTGCTCAGTAAGAGGGGGACTGCATTGCATCATGGAAGATGTAGTCTGGCCATAAAATCCAGACTGTAGGAGAGAACGAAGGCATGAGATGTCTGAACTACAGCTCCCACAAGGCAATGTCACCCCATAGAGAAATGCATTTTAATGTTGAACTGACTGGAAACTTTTGGGGTCAGTTCAACAAACTGAAACATTTTGATTTGGGTTGAACTGACCCAACACAGAATGTTTTGTTTTGTTTTTCCTGGTAGAAAAATCAAAAAAGTTTCAGCAAAATCAAAGTTTTCCCCTGGTGTGTGGCAGGGGCGGGTGGAACCATATGGTGGCATGCAGTGGCAGGAGAGGTGACTGCGCCTTAGAGAAGGGATACAGATCAGTTTTCCCCATGGAAAACTTTGATTTTGTGGAAAGGGCATTTCCATGGAAAATTCCCCACTTGCTCTACTGTATACATAAAAACCACTTGATACACATACCGCTTTCTGCCATAAAATATTCTGCATTATATATATATATATATATATATATATATATATATATATATATATATATATATATATATATACACACACACACACACACCTCCACCTCTGGCCTGGGCAGAGTTGGTCTCCCCAGGCTAAGGAGTGACACCACACCCAGAGTCTAGTCTAGGACATTCTCAGGGCTTCAGCTTTATTTCTTCCATATAAAACACACACATCAGTTGTCCCTGCCTCCCATTCCAGGGTCTTCTGCAGGTGCCTATCTATTCCAAGGTTTCCACGCTGCAGCCCCACCCCGGTTTCCTACTCTACAGTCCCCTTCCTGGGAGTCCTACCTTGCTTCATGGCCTCCCTCAGGCTCACTCATTCAACACAGGGTCTTTCTGCCAGAGCTTTCCTGCTCGCAGAAGCTCTCTATCCCAACTGAGCCACTTGTTGGCTTTTACGATCACCTGATCTGTCTCAGCTGAGAGGTGGCTGTTCCATCACAGTTGAGGGTGGGCCCAGCTCCCCTCAAAGGGCCAGCCACCCTGGAGAGTTTCCCAACTATTACAAAGGAGTGAGCCAAATCCAATCAAATGTCATAGACAAGACACATTGCTGATCTGTATCCCTTCTCTAAGGCACAATCACCTCTCCTGCCACCACATGCCACCATATGGTTCCACTCGCACCTGGCACACACCAGGCCAAATTAAGCATGTTCATAATGGTGTGGCACCCACCTCTTGTGAGTGCCTCCTTCTGGCCAGGTGTGTCTGCAGTCTTTGGACAATCCCAGCCCTGGTATCAGGCCATATCCCCAGGGCTTCCTCCCCGGAGACAAAAATTTCACCCTCTTGATCTACTCTGGCCCCATCTCTCCAGCTGGGCCACTAAATAGCTCAGTTCCCCTTCAGCGTTTATCACTGTCCAATTGTAGGCCACTTCCCCAGTGGCCTATGGGGGTGACCCAGGCCCACCCATTACTCTGGGTCCCAGACCAGAGACCCTAAGAATAGCATTCACATGCCATCATGGAAGTCCTGTCCCTTTAACTACACTGCTTTCAGTTCCCGGGCCACTTCCCCATGGCCCCAGCCTTCACCAAAGCTTCACCCTTAACCCAGGGCTCATCTAAGTTCAGGCCCAGCAGCCAGACAGGAGCTCGTCCTCGCTGCCCCAGTCCCTGCCATCACTGAGCTGTCTGTGGTGCTGCCTTTCCCTTTGGCCAGCCAGGAGCATCATCTGCTCCTCTAGCTTCAGCAAGAAACTGACTGTCTCTGACGCTGCAGTGCCTTTTATATGGCCCTCCTGGGCCCTGATTGGCTGCTCCCTGCAGCCTCTCTGATTGGCTGCTTCCCCTGCAGCCACTCCAGACAGCTTGAGGGCTCCTCTACTGCACTGCTTCCTTCCTGGGATGGGTGTGGCAGAAAACTGAGGCCTCCAGGAAAGGCCCAGTCCAGCCCATCACAAAAAATTCCATCAGCGGAGCTGTGAAACTCTGTGTAGATCAGTGCTTGAGACCCCATGTTATATTGCTTAATTCTTCCAATTTACGGCCAGCAGAACCATTAACACTGCGAAATACCACTGGCGATTCCGATAGCACAGAGTGGTATTTAAGGGCATTTAGCAGGAACATTGTTCTTCTCAAACGCTGAACTTAGCCTCCATGAGGGGCCTTGATCTCCTAAAGGAAGAGGCTAAGGAAATGGAAGCAAAGGAACAGATTTGCCCATGTGTGTTCAGCGATATCAGAAATGGCCTGAATCTTTTCTCTAACCTTAGAGAAGAGCGAGGGGGGGAAGCAAAAGTGGATGGGAATCTGGGAGGCAGTGACCATGAGATGGTCGAGTTCAGAATCCTGACACAGGGAAGAAAGGTAAGCAGCAGGATACGGACCCTGGACTTCAGGAAAGCAGACTTTGACTCCCTCAGGGAGCGGATGGGTAGGATCCCCTGGGGGACTAACATGAAGGGGAAAGGAGTCCAGGAGAGCTGGCTGTATTTCAAGGAATCCCTGTTGAGGTTACAGGGACAAACCATCCCGATGAGTCGAAAGAATAGTAAATATGGCAGGCGACCAGCTTGGCTTAATGGTGAAATCCTAACGGATCTTAAACATAAAAAAGAAGCTTACAAGAAGTGGAAGGTTGGACATATGACCAGGGAAGAGTATAAAAATATTGCTCGGGCATGTAGGAATGAAATCAGGAAGGCCAAATCGCACCTGGAGCTGCAGCTAGCAAGAGATGTCAAGAGTAACAAGAAGGGTTTCTTCAGGTATGTTGGCAACAAGAAGAAAGCCAAGGAAAGTGTGGGCCCCTTACTGAATGAGGGAGGCAACCTAGTGACAGAGGATGTGGAAAAAGCTAATGTGCTCAATGCTTTTTTTGCCTCTGTCTTCACTAACAAGGACAGCTCCCAGACTGCTGCGCTGGGCGTCGCAACATGGAGAGTAGATGGCCAGCCCTCTGTGGAGAAAGAGGTGGTTAGGGACTATTTAGAAAAGCTGGACGTGCACAAGTCCATGGGGCCGGACGAGTTGCATCCGAGAGTGCTAAAGGAACTGGCGGATGTGATTGCAGAGCCATTGGCCATTATCTTTGAAAACTCGTGGCGAACGGGGGAAGTCCCGGATGACTGGAAAAAGGCTAATGTAGTGCCAATCTTTAAAAAAGGGAAGAAGGAGGATCCTGGGAACTACAGGCCGGTCAGCCTCACCTCAGTCCCCGGAAAAATCATGGAGCAGGTCCTCAAGGAATCAATCCTGAAGCACTTACAGGAGAGGAAAGTGATCAGGAACAGTCAGCATGGATTCACCAAGGGAAGGTCATGCCTGACTAATCTAATCGCCTTCTATGATGAGATTACTGATTCTGTGGATGAAGGGAAAGCAGTGGATGTATTGTTTCTTGACTTTAGCAAAGCTTTTGACACTGTCTCCCACAGTATTCTTGTCAGCAAGTTAAAGAAGTATGGGCTGGATGAATGTACTATAAGGTGGGTAGAAAGTTGGCTAGATTGTCGGGCTCAACGGGTAGTGATCAATGGCTCCATGTCTAGTTGGCGGCTGGTGTCAAGTGGAGTGCCCCAGGGGTCGGTCCTGGGGCCGGTTTTGTTCAATATCTTCATAAATGATCTGGAGGATGGTGTGGATTGCACTCTTAGCAAATTTGCGGATGATACTAAACTGGGAGGAGTGGTAGATACTTTGGAGGGCAGAGATAGGATACAGAGGGACCTAGACAAATTGGAGGATTGGGCCAAAAGAAACCTGATGAGGTTCAATAAGGATAAGTGCAGGGTCCTGCACTTAGGACGGAAGAACCCAATGCACAGCTACAGACTAGGGACCGAATGGCTAGGCAGCAGTTCTGCGGAAAAGGACCTAGGGGTTACAGTGGACGAGAAGCTGGATATGAGTCAGCAGTGTGCCCTTGTTGCCAAGAAGGCCAATGGCATTTTGGGATGTATAAGTAGGGGCATAGCGAGCAGATCGAGGGACGTGATCGTTCCCCTCTATTCGACATTGGTGAGGCCTCATCTGGAGTACTGTGTCCAGTTTTGGGCCCCACACTACAAGAAGGATGTGGATAAATTGGAGAGAGTCCAGCGAAGGGCAACAAAAATGATTAGGGGTCTGGAACACATGACTTATGAGGAGAGGCTGAGGGAACTGGGATTGTTTAGTCTGCAGAAGAGAAGAATGAGGGGGGATTTGATAGCTGCTTTCAACTACCTGAGAAGTGGTTCCAAAGAGGATGGTTCTAGACTGTTCTCAGTGGTAGAAGATGACAGGACAAGGAGTAATGGTCTCAAGTTGCAGTGGGGGAGGTTTAGGATGGATATTAGGAAAAACTTTTTCACTAGGAGGGTGGTGAAGCACTGGAATGCGTTACCTAGGGAGCTGGTAGAATCTCCTTCCTTAGAAGTTTTTAAGGTCAGGCTTGACAAAGCCCTGGCTGGGATGATTTAATTGGGGATTGGTCCTGCTTTGAGCAGGGGGTTGGACTAGATGACCTCCTGAGGTCCCTTCCAACCCTGATATTCTATGATTCTATGATTCTGGGTATTGGAGCCCTCCTCTGCAGGTTGGAATTTATGTCGAATCCATGGAGCAAACCTGATGGCAAAAAGTCCAGGGCTCCAAATACCAAGCATTCAAAACTGATACGCTGGGTTACATGATGGTTTGAAAACTGACAATGGAAAAAAATGTCTCTGTGGGGCTCCGTGTTCATCATCTCTTGGTTCTGCATCAAATGTACCCTGTTTACAAGGAAAGATGTCTTTTTCCACATGCCATCCCTGCCAACTCCCTCTGGGTTCTGAGTGTCAAACTGGGTGCTTTTCAGTTCACGCACCATTGCTATTAATGAGGGGGCTGCAGGGCAACTCAGGTCTTCACAGACAACCATGCAATCCCATTGCCTTATTGTGTAACTGACAGGAATTTAGCAAAGAATTCTGCTGATGATACCTGGGAATAAACAGACTCTGCTCCCTCTCCCTTAGCCATGCGGGCTCTATATGGCTAATGGGATTAAAAGCTCATTGGTGTCTTAGTCCTATAACCAGGGAGCATAGCGGGTAAGAAAGACGCCCACCACCACCACTTTTCTGAGGAGAGCTGAACCTTAAGTAACCTTGGTAATAAAGAGAGTGTGACATTCTGAGTCAAAGAACTTCAGACAAAGCTAATGGTGCTAAGTCTAATTCCAGAGCTATAGCGACTAAGTGAGATTATAGCAGATATATGTGCTGAGTCCATTTTGGAGTTTTGTCTGTGTATATTTGTTGCCTGGCTGTGTGTATCTGTAGATTGGATGTATGATATGTACCACACAGGAACATAGGAATTGCCAGACTGGATCAGACCCGAGATCCATCTAGCCCAATATCCGACACTGTCCAGAACCAGCTGCTGCAGAGGAAGGGGTAAGCATGTTCCCATAGGAGATATGGGGTGATCTGCCCCCACATTAGATCTCACCCTGAACTCTATTAGAGACTGGATTAAACCCTGAAGCACAAGATTTAAAATCCCTTCCAAAGAAAAGTATAATCATTAATGATGGATTCTTGTTATCTATATCAATGTTGAATCCCAATTTAGATCCGTGCTAAATTCTTGGCGTCAATGAATTCCTGTGGCAGTGAGTTCCACAGTCCTTTTCTTTTATATCATCTCTGTTCTCGTGTTAGCACACCCAGTCCCATTTCCTTGCCCTGAAAAGCAATAAAAATATTACTGAAAAACCCGGTGACCTTCACTGTGGTATATGAACAGATCCTGATAGATCACTCTCTTTGAATCTTCTTCAGCTCAAAGTCTCATGGAGGCCTCCATCTCCTCTTGCTTTCACTATTGAAACTCCCTTTTCCCCTAGCCTCCCAAAGCCCTCGGATTTCCAGTAAGTATAAATTGCTGCCCCGGCCTTCCCTCACACAGAAGGAACATGCCTACCACCCTGTCCTCAAACATCTCTGTTCATTTCAGGATCTAGTTCAGAGCTGATTTACTGGCTTCCCTGGATTTATCCTCACAACAGACATAAAGTATTGCTGCCCCTCCTCTGCAGATGGGAATTGGGACAAAAAGAGGTTCAAAGACATGCCCAAGGTAATACAGGAAGTCTGTAACAGAGGCAAGAACAGAACCAACATCTCCTGAATCTCAGTCCAGAGTCTTTCTCCATCACCCCTTTGTTTTTAAAAAACTATCCATGGGCTTGCTTCTGCATCTGAACTCAAACCTGCCCTCTCTACTCCTCACCTTGATCCCTCTGCCTATCTAGCACCAAACACTTTTCCATCCCTCCCTGTGGTCCAGCATCTGTGCACAAGAGCCTTCTCCCCCGTAGCTCCTGACAGCTGGATCAACGTCTCTGCCTCATCACTACGTTTGCTTACTATTATTCCTGGCTGTTCTTGTTCAGAAGGATCAGACATCCTCTGCAACCCACATGCCCCTCTGTGTGCCCAGAATGTGTCCGTGGTAAGCTGCTAGATACCCTGTACCAGCCAGTCTTGGCTGGAGAGCTGAGCCCATGGAGGCTGAGCTGTGAAAAAGCAGAATCTAGCTCTTCCTTCCCCAAGTCCCAGATGATTGCAAACACATCTTCCTGTACACTTGCCTGCCCTCCTACATTTCTCTTCCTCTTTCAAGTCAGTCAGATGTGTTTTCCTCTGCACAAAATGTTGAGATGCTGTCTGTCTGGGAGAGGTTATAGGCACACAACAGGGCTGGCTCAGTAGGGGAGTGGATTTGTGAGCTAGACATGCATTAAAATGTTCAGACATTTGGACTCCCCCCACCCCAAACTACTGATTTCAATCCTGGCTAATTTTTCAGGAGTTGCTTAGAATGCAGGGAGTATTGTGCAGCCGTCTCAGGGGACCTCTCCATGCCAGCTCTGATGCACAGCCATTCCTAAAAGGACGGACTTCCCAAAGCCTGCATCCAGGAAAACATACCACTGAGATGGCTAGCTGCTACACTCATTCTCTAGGGTAGCCACATTGTTGCAGAGCTGGTCCAGGGCCAATATTGCTCATAAAGACAGAGCCAGGGCCTTCGCTTGACCAAACGATGAGAAACTAAATGCATTGTGCTAATTTCTGGAAGAGCTCTGTCTCATTGGCAGACTCACCAATAGATGTCCTGCCATTTGTTTGTTTGTTCTTGGATAAATTGCCACCTGACAATTCTCATGCTGGCCTTTCGTTAGCGTTGGGGGAAACACAGACCTTCCCTTTCCAGCACATGCATTTGGAAAGTCAAACAAGTATTCAGGGTGGTGAAAAAACAACCCTGTTTGGCTCATTACAGCCAGCATGGATTCACCAAGGGCAAGTCACACCTGACTAATCTAATTGCCTTCTATGACGAGATAATTGGCTCTGTGGATATGGGGAAAGTGGTGAGAAAGCTTGACTTTAGCAAAGCTTTTGACACGGTCTCCCACAGTATTCTTGCCAGCAAGTTAAAGAAGTATGGATTGGATGAATGGACTATAAGGTGGATAGAAAGCTGGCTAGATCATCGGGCTCAACGCATAGTGATCAATGGCTCCATGTCTAGTTGGCAGCCGGTATCAAGCAGAGTGCCCCAAGGGTCAGTCCTGGGGCCGGTTTTGTTCAATATCTTCATTAATGATCTGGATGATGGGATGGATTGCACCCTCAGCAAGTTTGCAGAGGACACTAAACTGGGAGGAAAGATAGATATGCTGGAGGGTAGGGATAGGATACAGAGGTACCTAGACAAATTAGAGGATTGGGCCAAAAGAAATCTGATGAGGTTCAACAAGGACAAGTGCAGAGTCCTGCACTTAGGATGAAAGAATCCCATGCACAGCTACAGACTAGGGACCGAATGGCTCGGCAGTAGTTCTGCAGAAAAGGACCTAGGGGTTACAGTGGACAAGAAGCTGGATATGAGTCAACAGTGTGCCCTTGTTGCCAAGAAGGCCAATGGCATTTTGGGGTATAAGTAGGGGCATTGCCAGCAGAGAAAGGGATGTGATCGTTCTCCTCTACTCGACATTGGTGAGGCCTCATCTGGAGTACTGTGTCCAGTTTTGGGCCCCACACTACAAGAAGGATGTGGAAAAATTGGAAAGCATCCATCGGAGGGCAACAAAAATGATTAGGGGACTGGAACACATGAGTTATGAGGAGAGGCTGAGGGAACTGGGATTGTTTAGTCTATGGAAAAGAAGAATGAGGGGGGATTTGATAGCTGCTTTCAACTACCTGAAAGGGGGTTCCAAAGAAGATGGATCTAGACTGTTCTCAGTGGTAGCAGATGACAGAACGAGGAGTATTGGTCTCAAGTTGCAGTGGAGGAGGTATAGGTTGGATATTAGGAAAAACTTTTTCACTAGGAGGGTAGTGAAGCACTGGAATGGGTTACCTAGGGAGGTGGTGGAATCTCCTTCCTTTGAAGTTTTTAAGATCAGGCTTGACAAAGCCCTGGCTGGGATGATTTAGTTGGGGATTGGTCCTGCTTTGAGCAGGAGGTTGGACTAGATGATCTCCTGAGGTCCCTTCCAACCCTGATATTCTATAATTACAAAACACCCTTCCCCTACGCCTGGGAGAATCAGAGAAATTAAAGATAGGAAAGGTCTATCAAGTTGCTGAGCCCATCTTCCTGCCAGTGCAGAATTGGTTGGTACAGGAATTTCCCAGAGCTTTATCTAGTCTAGATTTCAGTGTCCCTAGAGATGGGGCCCCAGCCGTTTTCAGCGACTAGCTAATCCACAGGCTAAACTTTCCCTTCCTAAATTTCATCCCTGCCCATCTAGTTATATTCTCTGGTGCCTCCCTAAATAATTCCTGTTCACATCTTTCAAGATATGTGTCCACTGTTATCATGTTCCCATAATTTGTCACTTACCCAAGCTATGCAGACGGTATTTAGCTCCTTTAATCTTTCCTCATCAGCCTCCCTTTTAAAAACAAACAACAACAAAACCCCACATCATCTTCTCTAAACTCTGCCCAGTTTGTCAGTGTTCAGAATAGGAGACAATATTTCAAGGACACCAGTGATTTAGATCCATTACCCACCCTGTTCCAGGACCTGATACCTTTGGGAACCAATATGCTGCCCAAAACAAGACTGGCTTTTTTTTACTGCTATACTGCATGCTCATGTTTAACGTACTGTCCACTCACACCCCCAAACCCCTTTCAGCATTGCAGCTGCCCAGCTGTCTACCTCCTGGAACATCTACATTTATTAGGTTTAATTTTTCAAAGCTGAATTCTCATCTTTCTAATCTCTCTAGGTTCCCATTTTTATACACCCTCCATCTTCTCTGGTGCCTGCAGCTTTCCCCAGTTTAGCTGTAGCAGCAAATTTCTCTACTGTGCTGCTCAGTCCCCCTCCAGATCACTGATACAGGAGCAAAATGAATCGATTCTAACTGCAGTCCCTGTGTTGCTCCTCCCCACAATCCCTGGTTTGAGACAGCGTCGTTTATCACCTCTGGTTGTTGACAGTCCTTAAACTGGTGTTTAACTGTGTGACAGAATTATATCCAAGACAGTGGGAGTTAATTTTAGGAGTATGATGGGTTCAGTTTAAATATCACGACTTTTTTTTTCTTAAAAAGAAGAAGAAATGTCAGTTCTTTTTATTTGCCTGCCGGTATTGGCGCCTTTTGGACACACTTAGGTTGTGCTTTGAAACTTTTCTCTATGATCACCAGGGTGAGTAACTTACTTTAGTATTTTTTTTTTATATTAAATCTGAAATTCTCGTGAAATCACGTAGCTCCCGCAGCTCAGACTGAAGATAAATACCAAATATCACAAGAGCTGTCAACATTGAAGCTGCCTGTCCTATGCCTTGGTAATAACCCTGCTCTTATCTAGGGCGTCTCATCAGTACATCTCAAAGTGCTTCACAAAAGTGGTCAGTATCATTATCCCTATTTTACAGATGGGGAAACTTTGGCATATGAGGCAAAATGATTTGCCTGAGATCACCCAGCACTGTAATGGCAGTGTTGGGAATAGAGTGCTGATTCCTGAGGCCCAGCCCAGTGTTTAATCCATTAGGAAGGGTGTGCAAGAGCTCCAAAGGGCCCCCTCCCCCATGCCCTTCCCTCCTCCTTTGACTTATACTATGTTAAAGCTGCTTCTAAACCCAGAACACACAGCCCAGGGAACACTGGGGAGGGCTTAGACAGCATCCTGCTTCCTTCCGAGTGGAAGAGCAATGAGGATCGTGGGAGGGAGGGGAGAAGAATTCTTCCCTTGCCAAGACTCCCCTGCAGGGTCTGGGGGATGCATGGGTATGTTAAACCCACAGGGTGAAAAGGGGAGCTGTTTGGAAGTTGAGACACTCCATGCTGCCGAAGAGGCCAGCAGAGAGGTGCCTGGGGAACACATGGGTATGTTAAACCCGCAGGGTGAAAAGACCCATAATAAACAGCAGCAGCAGAAGGGGAAACCCCGATCAAACTTTAAAAAACCCAAAACGGATTACAAAATAAAACCCTCTGTTGAAGTTTCCATTAGAAACTGAGGGTGACACTGTGGCGGCTGGGGAATGGGATGATAGGATGTTAAACAATGATAATAAATGTATTGTCTAATAACTGTAGACATGAAGGATGACCCAGTGGTTAGGGCTCTCACCTGGGAGCTTTGGAGACCTGGGCTCAATTCTCTGCTCTTCTACAGTTTCCTTTGGTAACCCTAGGCATTCCCTTAGCCTTGTTCTGCCCTAGCTGTCAAAGGTTTCTTTGTGATGGGAAAAAAGCCCCTCAAATTATGTTTTCCTTCACAACCCCATAATCCTCACTCACAGAGGGTTGTTTTGGTCCACCTCTGCAGTGTGTGTGTTTGTCTATATGTATATGAGAGTGTGTGTGTGTGTGTAAACTATTATCAGAAATTCAGGTCTTGGCTACCCTAGGAGACTCTGTGATTATTGGAGAACTATTGAAATTATTTGTTTTGAAATTTGTTTTTCAAAACTGTCCTAGGAGAGGAAGGTTGGTCCAGTGATCAGGGCACTACCTAGGACATGGGAGACCTGAACTTAAGTCTCTCCTCCTTCCACAAACTTCCTGTGAGACTTTGGACAAGTCACTCAGGGCATGTCTACACTGCAGCTGGGAGTGAGCGTCCCAGCCTGGGCTTACAGATTTGCTTGACCTATTAGGCTACAAATAGCCATGTAGACTTAGCAGCTCTGGTGGAGACACGGACTAGCTTCCCAAGTTCAGACCAAGGCAGCCGGCTGGGCTGGAGGGTCCATGCTGCTATTTTTAGCATGCTCACACCAGTCTGTCTCTGGGGCCTGGTTGGCTCACTGCCAGCTGCAATGTGGACATACTCTAAGGGCTTGTCTACACTACCCACCGGATGGGCAGGCAGTGATCAATCCAGCGGGGATCAATTTATCGCGTCTAGATTAGATGCGATAAATCTACCGCTGAGTGCTCTCCCATAGACTCCGGTACTCCGCCAGAATGAGGAGCGCAAGCTGTCGACTTACCTCAGTGAAGACACCGCAGTGAGTAGATCTAAGTATGTTGACTTCAGCTACACTATTCACGTAGCTGAAGTTGAATATCTTAGATTGACCCCGCGCAGTAGTGTAGACAAGCTCTTAGGCTCAGAGTTTCAGAGGTGTCTAGGCTCCTAACTCCCTTTGATTTCAATGGGAGTTAGGAGCCTAAATACCTTTGAGGATCTACCCCCCGGTGCCTCAGTTGCCCAGCCGCACAACAGGGATAACAGTACCCTTCAAAGGGGGGTTGTCACAATAAAAACAAAGATTGCGAGGCTGTAGCGCTTCAGGGTAGAGGTAAATCCACCTTCCGGCGGTAGCTACGTTGATGGAAGAATTCATGAAGACTCAGGTCATCTTAACTTCGCTGCTCCGGGGTATGGATTTTTCACATTCCTGAGCACCATAGCTGGGTCAATCTAATTTTCTAGTGTACACCACCTTCTTGACAGGCATCAGCAAAGTTTGATCCACTAAGACTGCTAAATATGGAAACGCCTTTTCTCTCCACTGGCCAGAGCTGAGCATTCCTGCAGCGCGGCTCATCTCAGAGCCCTTAGAGGAGCATCTTGTTTTGATGCACGTGTTACTGTGCTCTGGCATGAGTGTGGTGAGCTCTGGGTCCTGCTGGAATTCATGCGCTATGCTAAATATTTCTAATAGCATGCGTAGTGTGATGCACCCATCCATGCCCTTTGGGAAGGCTGCGGTGATTTGCCGCACACTGGCAGATAAGCTGCGACACTCTTGCTTGATTAGCCAGACTTTCTAACTTGAACAGAAGTGAAATCTGACGTGTGAGGACACAGTTCTCAGGCAGGAGTTCAAATTTGGAAAATAAAATGACCTTTTTCAGCGTGCCACATTTCTGCGAGGTCTGGTTGACTCTGGTATGCTGCCAGCCTTTCCAGGAGCTAATTTAAACTAGAATCACATTACAGAAAAAAAAAGAAGAACCCTTTAAGGCATAATCACTGCGAGCCCTGCTTGCCAACAACCCAGCAAACTCTCCCGACAGTAAGACGAAGACAGCTAGAACGGATTCAGGTGCACTGATACCCAGCTTAGTGGCAAGCAACTGATCTCGCAAAGATCCCTCTGTTCCACCCCCCAGGAGAAGCTGATCCCTTTGTTAGTCTCAAAGTAGTGGGGCAACAGGCAAACAATTCCACCTGCATTGCCCTGGCCAGCAGTACAGCACTCCCAAGTCTCCTCAACTAAAGGTAACTTGCAGAAGAGGTAAGCACACTAGGTTTCATCCCTTTTTTGCTCATTTATGTGTATAATGCTGGCTGATTTCCCATTGGGTTGTTATTTTGGAAATTCAGGTTTAGGTTACGTTTCCTGGACGACGCTATGGATGACTGGAGAACTGGCAGGACTGTGACATCATCAATGCTATGCAAGTGACACCTGATTAATTGAGAGGAGGAGGGATTTGTATTCAGATTTTCTTACAACTCTTTGTCTTTCCGTTTGATTTTGCTCACATGTCCCCACCCTCATTCCTCCAGCTGAGAAAGTTCAAAATCCAAAAATGGAGCCTTTCTGGACTCCTTCTCAACCTGACCCAACTTCCTGAAGTTTTTCCAGTTTAAAAAACCAAGAACAAAAACAGCACAGGGGGCTGGGAACCATTCAGACTGTTAAAAGTACACCATAAAGAAACTAACACAGGGAGGTCAACATTCCTCCTCCATGGCAGCTCACTGTTACTTGCCCCATGCTCCTCACATGCATCAGAGGAAATGACCCCAAACTTGGGAGTGAGGACAGCTGCTGTCTGTTAATCTATCATACAATAGCACAGCAGAAGCGATGGGAGACCTCAATGCATCCTTACAGAACCACATTCCAGGGAGCTGGGGCAAGGCATGGAGCTCCCACACACAAAGCCCTGCCTTCCCAGGAAGCTGCTCCCGTTCTGGGGATGGGGCAAGTTTGGAAGCGGGCCCTGGGGATTTTCCCATGAGGGTGGGAGAAGGGAGGGCAAATCCCACCCTCCCCACTGAGACAATGTAGGAGGGCGGAGGCTGCCTGAGCAGGCCCTTATGGAGATTTCAACCTGCAAGAGTTTTTCTGCAGAGAGCTGGCCTGGGCTGGGACTATATGGACAGCTCTGCACAGGTGCAGCTGCGTCACTGCAGGGCATGTAGTGAAGATGGCCTTACACTCTCCCGCCGACATAGTGCTGTGCATACTACAGCTTATGTCGGTGTCACGTATGTCACTCAGGGGGATGGAATAGCCACAGCAGTCTGGAAAGGTTGGGAACCACTGGCCTAAGGTTGCTGGCATACATGGGGGTGTTTGTTTTCTGGGGGGGTTGCTGGGGTTTCTAGGGTGCATGGGAACATTTGTTGGTCCATGATGGAGGCAGTGGGGTGCAGCTAGCTGGGGCTGAGGGAGCTTCTGACCTTTTCCTGCAATAGCTGCCACTTCCTGGGGGCCCCTTCCTGGCTGGGATCCAGAGGGACGAGCGAAAGGGAAGGCCGGGAGGCTGCCTGCCTAGCAGGCGCCAGAATCCTCCTGTGGCCGGAAAGCACAGCAGCTGGAGCCAGTGCTTTAGGAACGCGGGGCGAGGCTGCCATGGGCGTGAGCATCAAGCATGCTGTATGATGCCCAAGAAGCTTGAGAGAATAAACCCCTCCACCTCCATTCACACATGCCAACAGCTGCTGTCAGGACTGCCCTGGAGGACTAACCAGACCACCCTCCTGACAGAATAATGAGGTCAGCTGGGTTGCAGGAGGGCCACCGAATTCACCAGCCTCCCTGACCGGGTGAGGGGAACCAGGCCTAGCGGGCGTGCTTCTAAGCTCAGCAGCTGCTCATTAGCTGCTCAGTGCTTATGTCTGCAGCTGTGATTGCTCCTGTGGCTGCCTGGTTCCCCGTCCTGCTCCTGTCTTCTCCAGCTCTGCTCCCCTGCTTGGTTCCTGACCCTCAGCGCTGTTCCTGGCTCTGATTGCTACAGCTCTGACAACGAGGCATCACCCTGCTCCTGACAGCTACAGTTTGCAAAGAACCTACCAGCTTTTTGTCCAGAGGACTAAGCCAAGAGTGACAAATAGCTAACATGGCTGCACAGATTGGGATCAGTTCACAGACAGCTCACGACCATCGCAACATGGAATTTAATCCCAGTCAGCTCTGCTACTTATACACCTTTGTGACAGCAAAGATACTGCAGGGGATAGCACTGTATCCTGTACCTACTCTCTCCTTCCCCGCTGAACAGACTAAGATGGGGAATGGGATCTACACAATCAAAGCACTGAATCCTGCCCAGCCTGCTAGCTGCAGCTGATAAACCACTGTGGATTTTTAAATCTTGGCAAAGTGGCTTCACTTGTCAGGTTTTTCCACCCCACTTCCTCTAATGCAGTAGCCAGATTGCAAGATCTTTGGGGCAGGGACTGTCTGTTTGTCCTGTGTTTGTAGAGCACCTATTGCCATAGAGTCCTAGCCCAGGACTGGGGCCCCAGGGCATCATGCAATGCATGTGATTAATAATAATAATGTTGTGGCTGACAGCCAAGGAGTTGTTGGCAAAGGAAGCATCCTTTACACCTGCTGCTTGGTTTGCAGGGCTCTGAAACATGTTAGAAAATAACGAGAAGCAAAAAGGGCCAGGAAGAGCAGTAGTGGGTATCACTGCTGAGACAAGCAGCACCGTCAGCCTGAGGATTTAAAACCTCAGCTGAAAATCATGAGATTTTCCCAAAAACAACAGATTTGTTTTATTTGCTTTCTGGTCCTGAGACTTTAGGTCTTATTTGGGTCACATTTTCAAGCCTTTTTCCACAAAGATAAGGGCTAGAAACTTAGTTTTTTGGAAAAAAATGAAAGCTGAGAGTCTCGTTTAATCACACGACTCCAGGAGCTGGGGTTTTAAACTCCCACCAAATATCACAAGACTTGCGATAAAATCACAGGGCTAGCCAAGTGTGCTGGCTCCACTGGGGCATGTAACATGCCTGGGTTCATATAATCACAGCAACTGCAGCCTGAAGGGCCATTTACAGAAAGCAATGCCCAACAGAAACTGGAGATAGCCACACTAGAAGCAGAAGAGAAAGAAAAGGAACACCAGAGACTGGTCGAATTAAAATGACTCAATAAGGAGGCAGAGGAGGCTTCCCACCAGAGAGCTATGGGGGCAGCGAGAGAGGCAGAGAAAGCCCAGGAGGCTGCCCACAGGAGAGCTATGGAGGCAAAAGAAAAAGAAATGGAGCATGCACTGGAGATAGAGAAGGCAAGAGCTCAGGAGAATATACCGAATAACCCTAACAACTCCTTCCCCAACAATCCACAAATGGGAGTGACTATGTCCACAGCATGATCAATCCAGTGATATTGCTGAATATTTTCTTACCTTTGAGAGACTGCACACTCCATCAAATTCCTGAAGCTCACAAGATGACCACATTGGTCGCAAAATTGACTGGAAGAGCTCTGGACATATTCAATAAGATGCCTATTGAGGAGGCTTCTGACTATGATAAATTCAAGGATTTGGTTTTAAAACAATTTCAAGTTACACCTGAAACTCACAGTTTCGAACCATTAAGAGAAGGCCTGGACTAAGTAATGTGGCTTATGTAAACCAGATGACAGATCTGTTTGATAAATGGCTCAAAGAACATGAGGTAACTAGCTTTGGAGGAATGCAGGATTTGATGATACAGGAGCAATTCCTGAATATGTCCAAGGATGATATAAAACAGTGTTTATGGGATAAGAAAATGGACTCAGCAGGAAGTCTTTCTTCTTATGCTGATCAATACGAGCAGTCCCAGACTGCCAGAGAGGCGGGGCAAACCGGAACAAAATGCGTGGAGGTAGGAGGGAGGAGAGAGAAACAACCCTGGTCGCAGTTTCAGCGGACACCAGAAAGGACACTCTCAGACCACACGCTACTACCGGGGGCAGCCCAAGGCACCAACTACACTCCAAAGAACACTCCAGACACCTTATCGTCCCACCACACTGTTCTCCAGCAACCCACCTCACCCCAATGATCAGTCAGCTGGGCGATGTTTTAAATGTAACGAGCTGGGGCATGTAAAGTCCAACTGCCCAAGAACCCCAACAGATTACAGTTCATTGCACCGGGGTCCCAACAAAGGTCCTCAGGCCCAGATGCCTCCCAGATACCCTCAGAGTGGAGGGAAACTGTGAGTGTGGGCAGAAAGAAGGTTACAGCGTGGAGGGACACCGGAGCACAAGTGTCAGCTATCCATGCTTCCTTAGTGGACCCCAATTTAATTGACCCAGAGGCCCAAGTGACACTTCAACCCTTCAAGTCCAACTCTTTTGACTTGCCTACAGCCAAGTTGCCGGTCCAGTACAAGCGCTGGTCAGGAACATGGACTTTTGCAATGTATGATGATTATCCCATCCCCATGCTGTTGGGGGAAGACTTAGCCAATCATGTGAAGCTAGCCAAGAGGGTGGGAATGGTAACCTGCAGCCAGGCTTAGCAAGCTGTCACACCTAGCTCTGTTCTGGAAACTTCTACCAGGACCTGGTCAGAGGTGATGGAACCAGATCCCATGTCAATGTCTGCAACAACAGTAGTGGATCTAGTCACAGAGATCCAGACAGAGCCGGTCCCAGAACCGGAACCGGCGGAACAACCAGCACCAGAACCATTGCCAGCACTGAATCCAGTGCTTGCAACCCAACACCAGAGGGCCCCACCGAACCTGCACTGGCAGCAGCAGATAACTCTACACAAGAGGCTCAGCCGAAGCCTGAACCCCAACATAGTGCACCAACGGAGAGCGGTTCACAGTCAACGGAAACAGCCCCATCACCTGTATCGCTTCCAGAGGAACCAAGCCCAGATCCACAATCCAATGAGGAACTGATGCCTCCAGCATCAAGGGAACAGTTCCAGACTGAAAAGGAAGCAGATGAAAGCCTCCAGAGAGTTTGGATGGTGGCACGGAGCAACCCACCGCCTCTCAGCTCTTCTAATCGATCCAGGTTTGTTGTAGAAAGAGGACTTTTATACAAGGAAACTCTTTCTGGTGGATACCAAGAAGACTGGCATCCTCAGAGACAATTAGAGCCCAACCTTACCAGATGTCTCCTCAAGCTAAAATTGCTACAGAACGGGAGATCCAGGATATGCTACAGATGGGTGTAATCCGCCCCTCCCACAGTGCCTGGGCATCTCCAGTGGTTCTAGTTCCCAAAACAGATGGGGAGATACGTTTTTGTGTGGACTACCATAAGCTAAATGCTGTAACTCACCCAGACAACTATCCAATGCCACGCACAGAGGAGCTATTGGAGAAACTGGGAGGGCCCAGTTCCTCTCTACCTTGGACTTAACCAAGAGGTACTGGCAGGTACCACTAGATGAATCCGCCAAGGAAAGGTCAGCCTTCATCACACATGTTGGGCTGCATGATTTTAATATGCTCCCTTTCGGGCTGCAGAATGCACCCACCACCTTCCAAAAACTTATAGATGGTCTCCTAGCAGGACTGGGAGAATATCCAGTTGCTTACCTTGACAATGTGGCTATATTTTTGGATTCCTGGGCAGAACACCTGGAACATCTACAAGAAGTCTTTGAGCGTATAAGGGAGGCAGGACTAACTGTTAAGGCTAAGAAGTGTCAAATAGGCCTAAACTGAGTGACTTACCTTGGACACCAGGTGGGTCAAGGAACTATCAACCCCCTACAGGCCAAAGTGGATGCTATCCAAAAGTGGCCTGTCCCAAAGTCAAAGAAAGAGGTCCAATCCTTCTTAGGCTTGGCGGGATATTTACAGCCAAATCGCCACCCCACTGACAGACCTAACCAAAAAGAAACAGCCAAATGCCGTTCAGTGGTCTGAAGAGTTTCAGAAGGCCTTTAACCAGCTTAAAGGGACACTGAAGTCTGACCCTGTGCTAACGGCCCCAGACTTTGACAAACCGTTCCTAGTCACCACAGATGCGTCCGAGCGTGGTGTGGGAGCAGTCTTAATGCAGGAAGGACCAAATCAAGAGTTCCATCCTGTCGTGTTTCTCAGGAAGAAGCTATCTGAGAGGGAAAACGACTGGTCAATCAGTGAAAAGGAATGTTACGCCATTGTCTACGCTCTGGAAAAGCTATGCCCATATGTTTGGGGACGGCGTTTCCACCTGCAAACCGACCAGGCTGCGCTACAGTGGCTTCATACCACCAAGGGAAATAACAAAAAACTTATTTGGTGGAGTTTAGCTCTCCAAGATTTTGATTTCGACATACAACACATTTCAGGAGCTCCTAACAAAGTGGCTGATGCACTCTCCCGTGAAAGTTTCCCAGAATCAACTGGTTAAAATCGTCTTTGAGATGTGGAAAATATTGTTAGTCTTTATACAGTTAGTAGTATATTTAGAGGTGCATGTGTCTTATTAGCTCTGTCCTCTCCTAGAGCTCCAGGAAGAAATCACAGCCAGTGTTTCACTCTATCTGTTATTTGGGGAGGCGTGTCATAAATATAAAGGGAAGGGTAGCCACCTTTCTGTATACAGTGCTATAAAATCCGTCCTGGCCAGAGGCATAATCCTTTCACCTGTAAAGGGTTAAGAAGCTAAAGTAACCTCGCTGGCAGCTGACCCAAAATGACCAATGAGGGGTCAAGATGCTTTCAAATCTGGAGGTGGGGAAAAAGGCTTTTGTCTGTCTGTCTGTGTGATACCTTTGCCGGGAACAGACCAAGGATGCAAGCCCTCCAACTCCTGTAAAGTTAGTAAGTAATCTAGCTAGAAAATGCATTGAGGTTTTCTTTTGGCTTGTAAATTCGCTGTGCTGGAGGAAATGTATATTCCTGTTTTTGTGTCTTTTTGTAACTTAAGGTTTTGCCTAGAGGGATTCTCTATGTTTTGAATCTGACTGCCTGTAAGATTATCTTCCATTCTGATCTTACAGAGTTGTTCTCTTATCTTTTTTTTGTTCTTCTAATAAAGTTCTGATTTTTAAGACTCTGATTGGGTTTTTTGGGTCTTAAAAATCCAAGGGGTTTGTGCTCATTTGTTTATTCTCAAGCCTCCCCAGGAAAGGGGGTGTAGGGGTTTGGGGGGATATTTTGGGGAAATAGGAACTCCAAGTGGTCCTTTCCCTGTTCTTTGTCTAAAAGACGTGGTGGTGGCAGCGTTTTACCTAATCCAAGGGCAAAGACTTTGTGCCTTGGGGAAGTTTTAACCTAAGCTGGTAGAAATAAGCTTAGGGGGTCTTTTATGCGGGTCCCCACATCTGTACCCTAGAGTTCAGAGTGGGGAAGGAACCTTGACAACCTGCTTCCACTTACATTCCTTCTGAAGTTGGACAGGACCCCTCTTTTGTAAGACCTCTGCCATCTAACCCCGCCCAGGGAAGGTCTGGACAGCAGAGTGTTTCATGTTTCAGCAGACACCAGAGCCATGTTATGCACATGCTATTGTAATGGTTGCTGTACAGATGGCAAACAACATCTGAGGTACCTTTGTGGTGGCTGAAGGTGTGGAGGAAATACAAGCTGCGGGTGGGAGGATCTTCCATATTTTAATGCAAGAAGCTCTTGTTACTTTCTGTCTTTGACCTATTAGAAAGCACAGGAGTGCTGCAAGGTGTGGTCAGTATAGCAGATATACAGACTGGAATAATGGCTATTCTAGTCCTGTGAAGGACAGACAGCGCTGACTCTTCCATGTGCTTCTCTTAACCTCCATAAAGGCTGAATAATTAATTGGATTTTTCTCGAGTCTTCTGTTCTGCTGAGATATGACTGCTCTTCGGCTATCTAAAGAGTGTACTTTAGATGAACTGTGCCATTTGTGATTCCTGGGGGCATTTTGGTTTATGACAATTTGATATAAAGAAATGAAAGATGGAGATGTTCTTAGACAGAAACTCTAAAGATGGACAGGTGGCTACTTTGTCTAGAAAAACTACAAGGAGAGATCTAGAATTGACAGGACACCCCCAGAAAGCTTTAGCTACATTCTGAGGACAGTGACTTTGATTGGAAGGTGGTGGCACGGAACCTTCCACTAGGGGTTGGAAGGCAGGATATGCAAGATAAGATTCAAGCTTTATTTTAGTATTGAACACTAAATCTGGCAATTGACCAGGAAATATGATGCTGAAGACTGTATTCCTTTGAGGACACAAGGCTCCTGAATGCAAATGAGGGGACAAAGACCTGAACCTGGTGTACCCTGTAAGCAGCTGTTCCAGAATACATTTTATAGGGTTGGTTAAGGCACTGAGTCTCTTTGCATCACACTGCTTGGGGGGTATGTGGGTGGGGGGAGAGAGAAAAAAACCTCCTTATCCCAACGCCCCTTATGGGTTGGAAACACTTTCCTGGGTTTTAAGAGAAAAATCTTTGTTTTTCAGCCAAATTATTATTATTATTACTTCTTCTTCTTTTTTTTTTTTTTTTTTTTTTTGGTGATGAAATATTGAAATCGTCCCCAGGCAGCAGACACTTTTCACCAAAAAAACCCCCAACACAAACATTTAGGTGAAAACTCAATTTTCTGTCAAAAAACAGTTGAGATGGCGAAAAAAATGGCAGGATCTAGGGCCTGTCCTGAAGGAATCCCTGCCTAGATAAAATTCTGTTTAAAACTTTACCGATCTAGGTCCCATTCACTTAATGATAGGGATGAGGCAGACTTTTAGTCAGCAGCTTTTCAAAACATGCTGCTTTGATTAACATACTTTTGGTCTCTGATAAGATTTTTACCATCTCCTGCCGCAGATAAGGGCCCTGGGTTCCACCTTGTTTGTTTGCAATGATGCATTTGTAAGCCTTTCTGAAGCAGCTATCCGCATCTACTCCTGACCTGTTGTCACTCTCCAGAAGGCTGCCTGGCTTCCAATGGGGAATTCTTAGGAAAAAGGCATTTTGGACATTGGCTGCTGTGTAGAGCTCCTCGCAGTAGATGTTGATGTTGATCACTTGATGATTATCTGTTCTGTTCATTCCCTCTGGGGCACCTGGCATTGGCCACTGTCAGAAGACAGGATACTGGGCTAGATGGACCTTTGGTCTGACCCAGTATGGCTGTTCTTATGTACCATTCAGAGTGTGACTGTTTCTCTTGTATTGATGGGAGCCTGTCTTAGCTCCCCATCCAAACTGTCTGGGTCCAAGGTGACACAAACACAATGATGTTCAGCAACTGGCTTCCCACACAGGAGACGTTTCCTGTTCTGCCACCACTGAGGCCAAAGTGAAGAAGAGCTCCGTGTGACTCGAAAGCTTGTCTCTCTCACCAACAGAAGCTGGTCCATGTGATGGGGCGTTGGCCCCACATTGGCTTCTAAGGGGTTAATAAAGCCTTAGGAAGGCTGCACAGAAGGCAGCCGATCAGATCATTGCTGAGAGAAGCAGCTAATCAGGGCCTGGCAGGCACATAGAAGAGGAGCTGCAGGGCCGAGCAGGGTCAATTACTCTCTGGAGCTTAAGGATGGAGGATGGGGTGTCTGGCAGGCAGAAATAAACTAGTACCCTGGACAGAGCAGTGCTGCTAGCAGGGACTGGGAGAGCTAAAGGGAGCTCCAGACTGGCTGCTGGGATTTGCAGGCTGAGGCAAAAGATGAAAATGGTGCTGGGGCCTCTGGGAAGTAGCTGGACAACTGGGCAGAAGCACTCTCCCCTGGAAGGGGAGAGCATAGATCGTGACATGGCCAGGGGGCTCTGTAATGAAGAGGATGCCGCGGTCCTTGGAGTGACATGGGTCTAGGAGCAGAAGTGAGAGTGGGCGAGGCACCATCGGGAAAGGGCGTACCAACCTGAGGCACTAATCCCCAAGACGGCCAGCAGGAGTGCCAATGTGGTGAGTGGAGCCCCGGTAGAGGCCAATCAAAGCTATTACCTCACCCACCTTGTCTCTCATATCCTGGGACCGACACAGGTACAGCTACACTGCAGCCAACCTGACACGGCAGATGGAACAGACAGTCCAATCTTTCATGGTGAAGACCCCAGATTCTATAAGAGGTTGCGGATTGTCTGACATGGACACGTGACCACTGTACGGGGTCTGAGCAGAGTCCTATCCTCCGTGAGAGATGAACATTAATTGGGCTGAGACTCATGGATTCCTTGAAGGAAGGAGTTTTTACGAGCAGATTGTCTGGACACTGGAACACAGCAATGCATTCCTTCCATGAGCGGAGCAGAGAGGGTGAGTGGACTGGAGGGAAGGACGGAGTAATGAAAGGAAAGGAGTGAAACCCTGGCCCCACTTAAGCTTTGTCATTGACCTCAATGCGGCCAGGATTTCAGATAGCTAGGCAGGGCAGAGTTACTCAGGGTTTTGAAGGCCAGAAGAAGCAGCTTGAAACTGATCCATATCAGATTTGTTCCTTTGAATCCTGCATGATCCCAACAAGAATTTAGCTAAAGATCTTCTTTCCCAAAGGGTTACCATCTCAGTAGCTCCTGTTTTTCCCAAGTGATTTTCCCTTATGCAGGGAATGCAGATGAGCCTTGGGCAGAACATGTTTTAACTTCCTCTTGAGAAGTAGATGGAGACTCGGGGTTGACAATGTCTAGGAGCCGGGAGATCTTTTAGAGCGGTTTGTCAAACCGCTGTGACTGTGTGGTGGGAACGTGACTGGGAGTCTTCCAGGGCCCTGGGAAGAGGGAACTTTGTCTTTCTCCACTTACTGCCTTTGCCTTTCACTCTGGTCCGCTTTAGAGGCAGAGACAGAGAAAGCAAGGATCTGTTCTCAGCGGAGGAGTGAGAAGGGTGAAATGCTCTGGGTGCATTCCTCACAGTGCAGAGATCTCAGTGCAGGCCCCATGGCACCACATAAACCTCAGGTTTAGAGATTAAGTGGTGCACAAAAGGGCTTGGTGCCAGCACACTACACTGGGGTGATTTTCCATTTTCTTGGTGAGGAGGAGGAGGGAAGGAGGAATGTCTTTCTCTTGAGCTTCTAGGTTTCATATGGTTTAAAATTGAAACATTCTTCTACCATGGCCACAATTTGTGTGTTCAAAGTAAAATCTTATCTTCTTCTATCCTCTGGCTTCCCCATGTGTCCTGTCTTCTCTGGGTCTGCCTTTCAGACCGACAGAGAAGATGGGTGGGGTAATATCTTTTCTTGGACCAACTTCTGTTGGAGATAGAGACAAGCTTTCATGTTTACCCAGAACTCTTCTGCAGGTCTCTTTGGAGCTCTCCTTCTCTTTGTGTCTTGTACCCGGGCCACAGGGTGCTATCGCTGAACAAATAAACCAGACATTTTAATGACTCGGATCGTCCACAAGATTTGGAGCCAGTATCAGGCTCAAGATTGTTTGACTTCATGGCCAAAGACTTGAGTATACAGAGGAAGGCTGTAGAGTTTTCTTAGTGGGAGGAATTGTTTTTTTGTGCTGGCTTATTTAGCAGAAAGATTGTCATTTCCTAACTGTGCAGTGCCCAGCACAATTGAGCCCTGACCTGGTTTGCCTCTCCCTGCAACACGTTCAATAATAACACAGAGAAGGTGGCTCTTGCAGGAGAATGGAATGGGGGAAGAGTCTTCCTCCAAATCTTCGTGGAAGGCTGGTATTAAAACCACAGCCCAGCATAGGTGTTTGCGAAGCTTAAGAGAAGCCCTTGCCTGAGCCAGAATCAATCCTACCTGCAGTCCAAAAGAGAAGGAGATGAGCAAAATTTTACCCCCAGTAATAGCGGGCAGAGTGCGGTCAGGAATTTAAAAGCTGTTTCTCTGTGTGCGTATAACCCACACACCTCCTGGGTGTGGTGTTCTGTCCCATCTAGTGGCACTGAGACCACTTACGGAGAGAGATAAAATGAGTCTGCTCTACAGCCTTCGCTAAGAGCCAGCTGGCTTTTAGCTCATGCAGTAGAGGCTCATGCACTAAGCTCCAGAGGCCCCTGGTTCGATCCCACCCGCCAGCGACCGGGGTCTGTTGGTGTTACACCCACACAGCTGTGTTCCCGGGGCAGCACTCATGGCGCACAAAGACGAGGTAGCTCTAGCACCCCTAGCAGAGGCTCCGGTGACCAGAGGAAGTTGGTTCTGGGGGGTTCAGAGGCTGCGCAGCTCAGTGCAGGCAGCCGAGAGTTAAGACCAGCATCCCAGCACTGCAGGTCTGTTATAGTTGTAAAACTGTAAACAAAGAATCGTGGAAAGGGGCTGGTGTGAAGCGAAAGGTCTGGGTATGCCGCAGCTCAGGCAGGGATAAAGGGCACTGCATTGCCCACAATTAGGACAAGGCTTAATCCTGCCTCAGTGTGTGTGTGTGGGGGGGAGTGGGAGTGGGGTTGGGGGTGGGGGGAATGGATTAGACGACTTATTAAGGTCCCTACCAGCCCTATATCTCTATGTATCTAAGATTTTCATGAGAGCTGTGCTGGTCAGATACTGAGCTCTTCTGAAAACTGAACCCCAGTTGTGAGTGCTGGGCAGCTGAAAATCAAGCTCTGAGAGCTTCTGAAAATGTGGCCCCTTAAATCTCACTGTGACTCAGTCTTCCCCAAGGTAGAATGGAAATGGCACTTACCTGCCTCTGTAAAGAGCTTTGAAATCAACAAATGAAACATGCTATGAAAACTCCAACCGTTGTCATCACTGTGCACTAACCACTCCTCTAAGGACTTCTCAGGATACTGGCCAGAAGGCAAGGCTGAGAGACATACAGGTTGAGTACCTGTTACATACTGACACCCCCTGCCCCGCCAACAACTCACAATTGTCCCTTCTACACAGCAATAAGAAGAGAAGAACAGCCATGCTGGGAATGGTCCATCTAGCCCGGTATCCTGTCTTCTGACAGTGGCCTGTGCCAGGTGCTTCAGAGAGACTGAACAGAGCCATTTATCGAGTGATCCATCCTCTGTCATCCAGTCCCAGCTTCCGGCAGTCAGAGGTTTAGGGATACCCAGAGCATGGAGTTGACCTGAACCCAGTGTGACAAAGTTCCTCCTCTACCTTGGTGGGTCTTGCGCTTATTGGCGAATTTGCTCACCTTGGAGCTTCACGACAGCCCTCAGTTTGGCCGTTTTCGTGAACCTACAGTCCAGGTCAACTCCTCCTGTGTCTGACCAGGAGTTGGGAGGTTTGGGGGGAACCCGGGCCCGCCCTCTACTCCGGGTTCCAGCCCAGGGCCCTGTGCAATGCAGCTGTCCAGAGTGCCTCCTGGAACAGCTGTGCAACAGCGACAATTCCCTGGGCTACTTCCCCTTGGCCTCCTCCCAACACCTTCTTTATCCTCACCATAGGACCTTCCTCCTGGTGTCTGATAATGCTTGTACTCCTCAGTCCTCCAACAGTGCGTGTTCTCACTCTCAGCTCCTAGCGCCTCTTGCTCCCAGCTCCTCACACGTGCACCACAAACTGAAGTGAGCTCCTTTTTAAACCCAGGTGCCCTGATTAGCCTGCCTTAATTGATTCTAGCAGCTTCTTGATTGGCTGCAGGTGTTCTAATCAGCCTGTCTGCCTTAATTGTCTCCAGAAGGTTCCTGATTGTTCTGGAACCTTCCCTGTTACCTTACCCAGGGAAAAGGGACCTACTTAATCTGGGGCTAATATATCTGCCTTCTATTACTCTCCTGTAGCCATCCGGCCCGGCCCTATCACCAGATAATTGGCAGATCGTTGTTATTTGGATTCCCCTATGTAGCACCTGGGAGCCTCAGTCATAGACCAAGACTCCGCTGTGCCAGGTGCTGTACATTTTCATTGCTATTTGGCATATTATAGTGGTGCCCAGGACCTCCCGTCATGTTCCAGGCCTCTGTTGCCATAGGTGCTGTACAAACAGAACAAAAAGACAACCCCAGGCCCAAAGAGCATAATACAATGAAATCATAATAATTAGCACTTGAATATCACTTTTCCTCCCATGATTTACTAGCACCAATCCTCCCAACACCTCTGTGAGATAGTTTAGTATGTATCAATATCTGCCTTTTACAGAAGGGAAACTGAGACACAGAAGTCATGTGACCTGCTCCAGAGTACAGAGGGAGGTGGTATCCACCTGGGATTTCCTTTATAAAAAAACACTATTGTAATGGTGCAAACCAAGGGCACCTAGGATTTCCCCAGCTCTGCTACCAGTGTTAGACAGCTAGCATAGACCTGGGGGATGAATTCAGCCCAGATCACTTATTCTGTGTATGGAAATCAGCAGCACCTGTTAGATCTGGGGGTGGCGGAGAGAGAGGAGAAACAGCTTTTTCAACGGCTGCACTTGTCAACTCTAACAAAAGGGCAAAGCCTGGAGACCCATGGGAGCTATTCACCTCAAGCTGGAATACGTCAGTTACATGCCAACCTTAATGACACAGTCTGGACACAAAAACCTGCCTAACCTTTGAGCTGACTCTCTTCACCAAGGTACTTCTGATGAGTCTGCTCAGCCACACGTCATTATTTTTGACTAGGGGTCTCATTTTCCTGATGCTCTGGTCCTCAGGCTGTTCACGGAAGAGGGAAATAAGGCTGACCTTTTCTCCCTGAGAAACTTGGCTAATTGAATGAATTCTGGTGCTCATTAGGAAAAGGTCCAAGATGTGATGAAACAAAGAACATTTGTACACTTCCCTTTGGGGGCCATCTTCCAAGTCTCCCAAATGTCAAGGAGAATCCTGCAGAGTTTAGCCGGAGTCTTGTCTGGATGAAGCTGTCTTCCAGCAAAAAAAATGTGTATTTCTCCCTCCAGCATGTACCACTCCCCAGTGTTATTTATTCACAAGCCCGCTGGTGCTTTAAAAATGTTAGTTATCTAGTAGAAACAACAAGGAGTCTGATGGCACCTTAAAGACTAACAGATTTATCTAAGCATAAGCTTTTGTGGGTAAAAACCCCACTTCTTCAGATGCATGGAGTGAAAATTACAGATGTAGACATAAATATACTGACACATGAAGAGAAGGAAGTTACCTCACTAGTGGACAACCAGTGTTGACAGGGCCAATTTGATCAGGGTGGATGTAGTCCACTCCCAATAATAGATGAGGAGGTGTCAATTCCAAGAGAGGCAAAGCTGCTTTTGTAATGAGCCAGCCACTCCCAGTCCCTATTCAAGCCCAAATTAATGATGCTAAATTTGCAAATGAATTTTAGTTCTGCTGTTTCTCTTTGAAGTCTGTTTCTGAAGTTTTTTTGTTCAAGCATAGCTACTTTCAAATCTGTTATAGAATGTCCAGGAAGATTAAAGTTATCTAGTAGGACTTCTATGCCCTGAGCACTCTGAATCAAACTCTTGTCCCTTTTTTTTTTCATGGCTTTCACTTACCTGGTAATTCAACCCCTCAACATTTGTTAAAATAAAACAGAGTGTACTCCCTTTGTAATCCTGATTGCAGCTCTTCAGAAGTTGTTTGATGGGAGAATTTCATAGCATAAGCAGGAAGCACTTATACTTAGCAAGGAGAGTGCTACACAAGAGATTTATTCACAGAAGGTCCTGTTATGTTTAGCGAAGAGAAATGGGAAATAGAGAGCGAGTTTTGACTTTCAGAGGTGGGTTTCTGTGTCACACAGATTACTGACTAAACTAAGCTATTGGAAACATTCTGTATCAATACTTCCCTGCCTCTGTGCTGGGAGCTTGCAACAGATATTTTGTCAAATATTTATGATGGGACGGCGCAGCTGTGCTAGGTTCTGACTGTGCATATTATAGCCAGTCAATCTCCCAGCCTCGTGAGCAACTGATGCATAATGGTTCTCACTTAGTGACTGAAGAATGTGGGTTTTATGACTTCATGGCGGGTTTTTTATTTCAGTTTCGATTTTGTGCCTATCCTGAGCTCTAGGTGTTGAAAGAACTTAGAATCCATCTCATCCATAAAACATGGTAACAAATAAGAGAGGAAACAATAAGTGCCAGAGACCGTGATCATATTCACCTGTGGATAAATACCTGAAGTACTTCCTCCCCAAAGCTCAGAGAGAAAGACAAGATGTGTAGCAGACAACGAAGGTGAAAACATCTCTGGTCCATTTCAGAGCAAGGGGACGGGGCAGCCCCATTCCAAAGTCAAGTAGAGAACACCTTACTAACAGCCATACTTGCTGACTCCATAGGTGCTCTGGGGTCCAAGCACCCACTGAAAAAAATAGGCTTGCTCCGCACCTGCAGGGCCAGATTAATCTTTTGTGGGCCCCAGAATCCGAACCGTGGCCCCACTCCTTGCCCCGCCCCGCCCCTGCTTGGTCTCTTCTCCCCAAGGCCCCGCCTGCTGCTCCACCCCGATGACCTGTCACCGCTTGGCCTTTTCCCGCCCCGAGATCCCACCCACGGCTTGCAGGGGGGAGGGGCAAAGAGAAGCACCCACCGGGAAAAGCAAACGTTTTCGTCTGTGACAGCAGTTGCCTTATCTCTAAGCTCTACCTCGGGCACCTTAAGCTTATCTCTAAGCTCTACCTCGGGCACCTTAAGCTGACTGTAACTTGGGTTACGTCTACATTGTAATAAACCCCCCACGGCACCGTCTCAGAGCCTGGGGTCAGCTGACTCAGGCTTGCAGGGCTTGGATTGGGGGGGGGGGTGAAAAATTGCAATGGAAGCATTCAGGCTCGGGCTGCAGCCTGGGCTCAGAGACCCTCCCTCCTCGCAGGGTCTCCAGCCCGAGCCTGAACATCTGCACTGCATCATTATAATCCTGCAGCCCAAGCCCGCGAGTCCGAGACAGCTGACCCGGGCCAGTGGTGGCTGTGTCACAGCTCTTTTAGCACACATCATCGTACCCTATGGGCTACTAGGAAGAGAGCCCCTGTGTTGTGTGCGTTAGGTAGGCCCCTCTATTTCTTATGCTGCGATAGCATCAAGGAGCCCCCGTCAGAGACCAGGACCCCATTGTGCTCGGCGCTGAGCAAACAGAGAATAAAATGCTGGTCCCAACCCCTAGTGGTGTTTCATCCTGCTGTCTATTGAGGGTACATTTATAAACATCTTTAAAGGGGCTACTCAGTGATTCCTGTACTTCCTATGCTACATACGTAGGGAATATATGTCACAGATGGGGCTCCACCATGGTTTGAAGCCATCTGTTGGACAATTGAGTTAACCCTTTATTCAGGCACTGGTTGATAATCCATTAGCCTCCTCTAAACCATTTCTAAGTGTAATGTGTGACTAGCATTTTAATAGCCATGGAGAACCCAGGTACATCGGACCCTTAGAGGATGAGTAGAGACATCAAAAAGAGCATGTTGAGTAACTAGAGCAAGAGACAAGGGGATGTTTAGACACACAGCACCCAACTGAGCAGGTGCCAGGTCTAAAAGGTATTAGTAAACAGATCAGACTAGATCATGTTCGTGGGAGTTGTTGCTGCTGAAGCTAAATCTTCTGGATGAGACATAAAACCTGTTCTGACTGGCTGTGGTAGTTGAAGGTCCCATGGCAGGTTTTGTAATAATAGAGGGTATTACCCCATGTGTTCTGGTTAAATTCCAAGTTGCTCATACATTCTCCTTGCCTAAATCCCTCTTGCAATTTCCAGTGGAACTCAATACTGCTCCTTCCACATCCTATGCCTTTGTGTATTTTTGTTGTGCCTTGTTTAAATGCCTTTTGCCTTCTGCCACCGCCGGGGACACTTTTCATCTGCCTGTGATGAAAATGGTATCAATAGGAAGTTTGTTGATTAGCATGCAAAATGCTTCAGGTCGAGAGGCACTGAGAAAAGAGGTGGTTGCACTGTTTGCATCTTGCCAATTTATTTATTTATTTTAATTGAGAGTCAAATGAAATTCAGACCCAGTCCTTGTGAGGTTACGTAAAATTTTAATCTGTGCAAAAAAGCTGTCTCTCGGGCATCCAATAAAATAAAGGGGAGGCAACTGCTTGCGACACCTCTGCAAGGGACTTGGATTTACAAAGGTGCTGAGAAATTGAGCAGCGGACATTAACCAGTTTAGATTTTACAGGAGCATAGTCAAGTTAAAAACCCAAACAAGCTCAGTGTCATATTCTGCCTCCTATATACGTTCTGTGTGTCTCTGCGTATTCAGAGGACACACATCACAAAACCCAGCTGGTGTACTCCCACAGGGACAAACCTGCACTGCAAAGTCATCGTGTCGCATCGCAGCATCGTGCTATGCGTACCGCGGTGTTGTGAAAAGCTTACACGGGGTGATGCTGTCCGATAACATCATAGTCATAGGGACCACCAAATCACCTAGCCTGACCTGGATAGCACAGTCCACCTATGCCACCCAGCACCCGCACACTCACCCCAAGAGTGGAAATGAGACCACTTTAGATGAGACCCACAGAAGACTAGATCATTATGTGCTGCCAGTCTAGGGACTCTGCTCCTGGCCCTGCCGCTGAGTAACAGCTGCAGGACCTGCACCCGAGGCTCCGCTCCCAGCCCTCCGCCCAGGTCCTGGCTAGGGTGACCAGATTTTCCGATTTTATAGGGACAGTCCCAATTTTTGGGTCTTTTTCTTATATAGGCTCCTATTACCCCCCACCCCCTTTCCCGATTATTCACATTTGCTGTCTGGTCACCCTAGTCCTGGCTGCATGACCCACACCCGGGACTCTGCTCCCATCCCTGCACACGGGGTGCCGGCTTCCGCTGGCCCCATGCCCCGGAGCCCAGCTATGGTCCCAGCTAGGCCCCCCTTGCCTCTGTCTGCTTCCCGCCCCCCGGAGCCACAGCCCCACTCTTGGCCCCAGTTCTGGGGTGGGGGTGCAGATACGGATAAGGGGGGCATGAGGTAACTGGGGACAACTGGCTTTCACCACGCCCACTGTAAAAAGTGTTCCAGCACCACTGGTGCCAACATTATCCTTTAGCTTAAGTAGCTCTGTATAAATACCCCCCAACGTATTTATAGAGAGCAATTGGATCCTCGCTCAGCTTTCTGTTTGTAAGACTAAACAAGCCAAGTGCTTCCAGTCTCTTCTGGTAAGCCAGACCTTCCATTCCCCTGGGCATCCCAGTAGCTCTGTTCCAGTGTAAGTGAATCTTTCTTGAACATGGGTGACCAGAATGGTACACAGTGTTCCAAGGGAGGTCTTACCAGTGCCTTGTAGAATGGCATTAATTCTTCTCTGGCTCTGCACTTGCCACAGCTGCATCACATTGATGGATCATAGTCATCCTGTGATCGCCCCACACACCTAGGTCTCTGTTCCTCATCTGTCATGTCCACTGAAAAGCCCCCATCTTATAGCAGAAATTCTTATTATTAGACCTTAAGTGCATGACCTTGTACTTGTACCAAAGAAAATAAGAATGGCCATACTGGGTCAGACCAAAGATCCGTCTAGCCCAGTATCTTGTCTTCTGACAGTGGCCAATGCTAGGTGTTTCAGAGGGAATGAACGGAACAGGTAATCATCAGGTGATCCATCCCCTGTACTATTGAATTTCACCCCCATTTCTGTCACTCCAGTCTTCAAGGTCCTCCAGATCTTCCTGAATAATATTCTGATCCTCCTCTGTATGGATGATGCCTCCAAAATTTAGTATCACTGGCAAATTTCAGAAGCACAATCCTACTTTTTGTGCCAAGGTGATTAATAAAAAGGTTGAATAAGATTGGTCCCAAGACCAATCTTTGAGGAACTTTACTAGTAACCTCTCCCCAGACTGATAATTCACCTTTCAGAACAACCTGTTACCATCTTCCCTTTGGCCAATTCCTTATCCGCCTTACCATGCTTCTATCCATCTTCCCGAATTTAACTAATAATTTCCCAGGTGGTACCATGTCAAATGCTACACTGAAGTCCAAGTATATTAGACCCACTGCACTTCCCTTACCTAAAAAATCAGTTATTTTCTCAAAGAAGAAAATCAGGTTAGTCTGGCCTGATCTACCTTTGGTCAACCCATGTTGCCATTTACCACTATGAATTTAATTGTGCATCCCTTCACCATCAGCTCTAAAATCCTGCATTCTACTGAGGTCAGACTAATGGGTCTTTAATTGCCCAGATCACCTTTTTACCCTTTCTTAAATTTAGGTATAGCATTCGCTATTCTCCAGTCATATGGTACTAGCCCCAAATAGATAGTTTTATTAAAAAATCTTTGCTACTGGACTAGCAGTACTTTCAGTATTCCCACTATGGAAATTATCTGGTCCCCCTGACTTGAGTACATTAAGCTCTTTCAATTTTTCTTGCACTTCAGATGTGGAAATTTCCATTTCCAGACATTCATTCCAATCAGCAGTTCTGCCTTTCACACACATGTTCCATGTTGTCAACCTAATTAAAAACTGAGTCAAAGGCTTCATTTAGTTTTTGGGCCATACCTAGATTATCATTAATCTCCTTCCCATCCACACTGCATAGCAGCCCAGCCTCATCCTTCTTTATTCTCTTTTGATGTATATAACTAAACATTTTATTTATTTTAATTTCCTCGACAAGAGCTAATACTGCTTGACTTTTAGCAATTCTCACTTTATTCCTATACTTTCTAACCTGCACGATGTAGCTTTATTTGCTGGTCAACCACTTTTTCCAATCCCTAATGGCTCTCTGCTCACTCCTAATAACCTTTTTGAGGTGGTTATTCATCCAGCTGGGACTGGAGCATTTCCCGACAAATTTTTCTCTTTCATGGGATGCAAATTTTTGATACTTTCTGTATAGGTTATTTGAAGAAATTCCAAGCCTCTTCCACAAATAAATCCTTGAGCTCTTCAGTCCAGCTGACTTCTTTAACTAATTCCCTTAATTTCCCAAAATGTGCCCCTTTAAAATCAAAAAGTTTCCATAGTTGACAACTTGGCTTTGATTAGGCTTCAATTTCATTTAAACTGAAGCTACTCATGATCACTTAATCCAAAATTATTTCCTACAACCCGCTCTTTTACAATGTCCTCACTACTTACTAAAATCAAGTTTAAAATTGCCTCTATCACATCCAAGCATAACTGGGCCCCACTAGCATTTATTCTCCAATCTATATCCAAGAAGATCATCTCCCATTATGAGAAAATTCCCCAAAGTAATGATCTCTCTAATCATATTAAATAGATCACTATCCATAGTTGAGTTTTACCTTGGACATCTATAGCTGACCCCTCACGCTCTTCCAACATAGCCTTTTTTACATTTCCTTCCCCAAAGCAATTTTGACGCAAACAGATTATGTAAAAAATCTACATCCCTGAGCAGCATAGTTAATCTGACATTAGTCGCCATGTAGACAGCGCTAAGTCAACAGAATTTTTTTCCCTTCAACCTGGCTACCAATTCTTGGGGGAATTGGATCTGCTACAGCAGTGGTTCTCAACTAAGGGTACACATACCCCTGGGGGTATGCAGAGGTCTTCCAGGAGGTACACTGATTTCTGCTAGATATTTGCCTAGTTTTACAACAAGCTATATAAAATGTGCTAGCAAAGTCAGCACAAACTAAAATTTCATAAGACAGTGACTTTTTTATCTTGCTCTATATACTATATACTGAAATGTAAGTACAATATTTATATTCCAGTTGATTTATTTTATAATTATATGGTAAAAATGAGAAAGTCAGCAATTTTTCAGTACTAGTGTGCTGTGACACTTTTGTATTTTTGTGTCTGATTTTGTAAGCAAGTAGTTTTTAAGTGAGGTGAAACTTGGGGGTATGCAAGACAAATCAGACTCCTGAAAGGGGTACAGTAGTCTGGAAAGGTTGAGAGCCACTGTACTATAGTAATGGGAGAACAACTCCTGTCGCTGTAGTTAGCGTCTCACTGCAGTGTTACAGTGGCACTGCTGCAGTGTTTTAAGTGTAGACATAGCCTGAGAATAAGTTTGTTAATAAAGAATATACATTGAAGTAATGCTAAGCAAGAGGAAAAGAGACAGGTCTGGTTACAAACAAATTAAAAATAACCAGCTTTCTAGTGACTAAAACTCAACTTTAGCAAGATACCTAAGCAGCTTTCTCACTTACATCAACCTATCAGTATCTCGAGCCCTTGAGGCAGGATGATCCACCATTCACAAAATCAGAGGGTGTAGACTCCTTTCTTCTCTATGTGATGGATAACTAAGGGATTCTCTGCCAGTAAACCTTTGAAGTGTATACCCCAGACAGAGTTCTTCCCCCCCACTGGGGTGCAGACACCATGCTATCTTCTCATCATCTTGTCAATTTGCTTTCTCAATTGCCTTAATCACGGTATTTACTTTAGATATAAATGTACTTTCATCATCCTTTGGGTCTTTATTCAAGCCGCACAAACACATAAATCCACGTTCCTTTGTCTATTCCAGGATTGTTTATAACCTATCCTCCAAAACATAACATATTCTCAGCACACATACATAACTCTTTCTTTCTGCACAACCCATACGTACACCACACAATGATATTCATGACCAGTGTGTTACCGGTTTTTACATGCTACCTGGCTAAATGCTGTTTGGCTAAATAGTCGGACAACAGCATGTTGGATGTCCCTTTTGCCAGTTGGCAAAAAGGGGCATTTATTGTTATAATTATCACCTCATATTTCTTTTACCATTTACTGCTTCGTTGATGTACAACCCTACCCTCACCTCCTTTACCTTTATTCCTCTCTCTCCTAAAGACACATGCCCTTCAAACCCTGTCTTCCACTCATGAGTGTATTCCGCCATGATTCTGTAATCCCTATACAGTCTCGTTTGACCTCCTGCACCAGTAGTTCCAGCTGCTCCACTGTATTGCCTAGACTCTTTGCAATCATGTACAAGCATTTCAGTTGTTTCCCTCAGACCTCCTCCAGTTTTCTAGCTTGTGGTGTTCCATTATCTCTGACTACTGTCGCTGATTTTCCTGTTCCTGTGTATTGAAGCCAGTCATGGAGATTTCACGAGTCTCTCCCAACCTTCTCCTCTGATCTGCTAGTTTAAAGCCCTTCTTATAAACCATGCCAGTCTTGACAGAAGATTAATATCTCAAGTACTCAAGTGGAGTCCATCAGTTGAAGGAGTCTTCTTTTTGTAAATGGTAAAACTCCCAATGGTAGATTGTCCCAAAACCTTCCTCATAACACGAATCCTTGATCCACCTGTTGATCTTCATTATCATAGAATATCAGGGTTGGAAGAGACCTTAGGAGGTCATCTAGTCCAACCCCCTGCTCAAAGCAGGACCAATCACCAATTTTTGCCCCAGATCCCTAAATGGCCTGCTCAAGGATTGAACTCACAACCCTGGGTTTAGCAGGCCAATGCTCAAACCACAGAGAAATCCCTCCCCCACAGCTTCATCCTCCTTCTCTAGGGACTGGAAGTATTGCACTAAAAATCACCTGAGCTTCCATTTCTTTAAGCGTCTTCGCCAGCTGAGCAAAGTGCTTGATACATTCCACTGGGAATCTATCAGTGTCAATCATCCCAACATGCAGAACAATCAGTGGATGTTTCCCCACTCCCATAGGGATCCTCTTCAGCCTTAGGTCCACATCTTGTACCCTTGCTCCTTAGTAGACAGCGCACACTTCTGTTCTCCAGACCTGGTGACAGGCCTGTTGATTCTTCTCAGTATGAAGTCCCTGATCACATAGCTCTGTCTCTACCTGGTCTTGGTATGAATCTGTTTTTATGTTCTCTCTTGCAGTCCCCTGTACATCATCCTCACTTTTCCTTAGACTCTGGTCCCTGGCTATCTCCATCATCTCTTCTTCTCTTCTACAGGAACTGAATCATAGACTCATAGAAATGTAGGACTGGAAAGAACTTTGAGAGTTCATCAAGTCAAGCCCTTTGTGCTGAGGCAGGACCATGTAAACCTCGACCAGCCCTGATGGGTTTTTGTCCAATTGGTTATTAAAAATCTCCAGTGATGGGGATTCCACAACCTCCCTTGGAAGCCTATTCCAGAACTTAATTACCCTTATAGTATAGATTAAGAACATTACTCATATTCAATTTGTGATCCACTATAATTCCCAGATCCTTTTCAACTGTACTACTACCTCGGCAGTTATTCCCCATTTTTTTAGTTTTGAATTTGATTTTTCCTTCCTAAAGTTTTACTGAACTTCATCTTGTTGATTTCAGACCAATTCTCTAATTTGTCAAGGTTGTTTTGAATTCTAATCCTGTCCTCCAAAGTGCTTACAACTACTCGCAGCTTGGTGTCATCCACAAATTTTACAAGCATACTCTCCATTCCCACTCCTGGGGGAATTCTGCACCACTGTGCAAGTGCAGAATTAATGTGCCATGCAGAATAACTGATTCTGATGGGACTTCAATTAAACCTTTCACCCACCAGGGACTGATGTGGCACTAGAAGAGAGGGCAGCCGGCTCATGCTTTGGAGCAGCCAGCAGTGGAAAGGGAGGGGGTAGAGGCTGCCTTCCTCACAGCACCCTGCCCATGGGGCCAGATGAGGATGCACAGGATATGGGGGGATGGACAGAGCAGGGTACACAGGGCTGCTGAGGGGTCACATAGACTGGGGTTCAGAAGGCCTAGTGAGGGGGGACAGACTGGAGCAGGGGCCTAGGAGCTAGTGGGGTGACAACATTGAGCCAGGGACTGAATGGGAGTGCAGAGCCATGTGGGGACAGGAGCGGGGGGAGTGCAGGGCCACATGGGGATGAGGAGAGTGAGAGTGGCTGAGTGGGGATGCAGGGACACGTGGGGGTGCAGGGACAGATGGGGGCAGTGTCAACTATGCCTGGCTGAATAGTGAGTGAGGGTGCAGGGACATGGTGGGAGGAGGGAGTGGGGGTGCAAGGTCACATGGGGACATGTGCATATATGCCTGGCTGAATGGAGAGTGGGGGTGCAGGGACACATGGGGGACGGAGCAGATGTGCCTGACTGAATGGGAGAGGCTAGGGGTCAGCGAGGGTCAGCATGGGGGAGGCTCCCCAACTCTCTAAGAATCCCTCCCCCCCACAAAAAAAATCTGTTCCATACTTCTCCCATCAACACCCAACACCCCTGCAGATTCACTCCCAGGCTCCTTCAGAGCAATTACTTCCCTCTACCTCAGCTCCTCCATTACCCCTGACGCCCCCAAGACTTTGCACAGCTTCTGAAAGGTGCGGGAAATACATTTCTGTATTGTAGTTTAAATGACAGGTTTCAGAGTAACAGCCTTGTTAGTCTGTATTCGCAAAAAGAAAAGGACTACTTCTGGCACCTTAGAGACTAACCAATTTATTTGAGCATAAGCTTTCGTGAGCTACAGTGAGCTGTAGCTCACAAAAGCTTATGCTCAAATAAATTTTTTAGTCTCTAAGGTGCCACAAGTACTCCTTTTCTTTTTGTAGTTTAAATGAAATGTTACTCAAAATTCTGTATTAATATGCCTACTAAGGAATTTATTTGCCTAAGAAAACCATTTCTGGAACCTTTTTTGTTGTCTGTATTGTTACAGACATACTTGCTGACAGGTATTTTGAAATAAATTACCAAAATAATTGAAACCAACATGATTATATTGTGTTTTTTTGAGAAATAAAATATGCCCACTTGTGCAGAAGTTTTAAAATATTGCGCACAGAATTTTTAATTTTTAAAGGAGTACATTCCGTTACCAAGTCATTAATGAAACTATTGAATAATATCAGACCAAGGACTGACCCCTGTGGATCTCCACTAGATCCACCCTCCCAGTTTGATAGCAAACCACTGATAACTACACTTTGAGAATGGTCTGTGAAGCAGTTGTGCACCCGCCTTACAATAATTTTATCTAGATCATATTTCTCTAGTTTCCTTATGAGAATGTCATATGCAACTCTGTAAAAGCTTTACCAAAATCAAGATATATCATGTCTACTCCTTCCCCCTATTCACCAGGCCAATAATGCAGTCAAAGAAGGAAATTATATTGATTTTGCATGATTTGCTCTTGACAAATCCAGGCTGGCTATTTCTTATAATCCCACTCTCCTCTATCAATTTACAAACTGATTGTTTAATAATTTATCATCTTTCCAGATATCAAAATTTGGCTGACTCATCTATAATTCCCTGGATCCTCTTGGTTCACCTTTTTAAAGATAGTTGCTATGTTTGCTCTTCTCCAGTCCTCTGGGACCTCACCCATCCTCAATCAGTTCTTGAATATAATTGCTAATGGTTCTGAGATTACTTCAGCTACTTCCTTAAGTATACTAGGATGAATTTCATTAGGCCCCGTTGACTTGAATACATCTAATTTAACTAAATAATCTTTAATCTGTTCTTTCCTATTTTGGCTTGCCTTCCTGCCTCCATGTTAATATTAATTGTACTGACTATTTGGTCATCATTAATCTTTTTAGTGAAGATTGAAGCAAAATAGGCATTAAACAGCTTTTTTGATGTCATCAGTCATTAGCTCTCCTTCCCCACTAAATAGTGGACCCAAACTTTACTTTTTCTTTCTCTTGCTCCTAATGTATTTAAAGAACCTCTTCTCATTGCCTTTATGTCTTTTGCTAGGTGTATCTCATTTTGTATCTTAGCTTTTCCGAGTTTGTCCCTATACACCTGTGCTATTTTTTTGTATTCCTCCTTAGCAAATGTCCATGTTTCCACTTTAGATTTTTCAGGTTGTTAAAGAGCTCCTAATAGAGCCACATGGGCCTCTTACTGTTTTTCCTATCTTTCCTTCCCATCAGAATAGTTTGCAGTTGTTGTGTTTTATATTGTCTCCTTGAGAAACTGCCAGCTCTCCTGAACTACTTTATCTCTTAGATTTTGTTCCCATGAGACCTTACCTACCAATTCTCTGAGTTTTTTAAAGTTGGCTTTTTTGAAGTCCATTGTCTCTATTCTGCTGCTCTCACTCCTTATGTTCCTTAGAATCATGAAATTTCTCATTTCATGATCACTTTTACCCATATTGCCCCCCACCATTCTGATTCACAACAAATTTCTCCCTGCTGGTCAGAATCAAGTCTAAAATGGCTGCCTCCCTCGTTACTTCCTCTACTTTCTGAAACAAAAAGTTGTTCCCAATAGATTCCAAGAACATATTGTAAATACTGGACTTTTCAACTGGTCTGCCTCTCCCCTCCTTCTGGAGGTCTATATATTCTTGATGTATAAGGCAACATTAATTGCATTTTTTCCCTGTCTGTCCTTCCTGAACAAGCAATACCCCTCTCTTCCAATGTTGCAGTCATGAGATTTATCCTACCAAGTCTCTGTAATACTAATTAAATCATAATTTAGCATATGTACCAAGACTTCCATTTTATCCTGTTTATTCCCTTGCATTTGTGTAAAGACATCTAAGATATTGAGCAGATTCCCCCCTGATTTCTCTCTGGTTGCTCCTATGACCCTACTATAATTCCCCATGTTCCTCCCCAATATTGAACCCCCTGTGGACTTTTGTCACCTGCTCCCCCCTTTGAACCTAGTTTAAAGCCCTCCTCACTAGGATGGTGAGTTGGTGCACAAAGATACTCGTCCCCTTCTTGTTCAGGTGGACCCCATCTCTTCCCACAGTCCCCTTTCCCAGAAGAGCATCCATGGTTGAGAAAGCCAAAGCCCTCCTGTTGACACCACCTGCCCAGCCATGCACTCATCTCCAGTGAAGGGCCAAAATCCATGTGCTGTATTATGTAAAAACCTGATATAGGCAGTGTCAGCTTTTCTTACAGGCCCAAAGACCAGAGTTTGGTCAAGAGGCCCAGTAAACAATGAACAATATTAGCTAAGAGAAGCAGAACAAACAAAAGACAACCTTGCTTTTTACTAAGATAAGCTTGGTCAGAAAAACGCCAGGTGGGGAGCAATAATTGGTGCTCTAATCTAAAGCTGCAAACAGACCAAAGGAATGAAAGAAGCCCATTATGTTTGTGTCTTCTCCTCTGGCAGAGGAGGGAGCCATGCTCCTCCACACACCAACCTTGAGTTTATGGAAGAGGTTCAAGCATGTCAGTATGAGATATGGCATCCTCCTCCCTTCCCCAGATACCAGTGTCTGCCTTTGGAAGCATAAATGAGCAGTTTGAAAGACAATGTCTATTGCCATATACTTTTCACTGTTTTTCTGCTTTAACCCCCAGGTATGTACCTGTTGGACAATCAGAGGAGCTACTTCATTCCTATGGACCCCAAATCAGAATTCAACAGATATATTTTATACTAACAAACTTTATACATTGTTTAAAGTACTAATGGTATGTTACTTGTTAACCTAAAACCATGGGCGGAGACATTATGTAATCTTTGACCATTGGCTACTGTGCTTATCTTGTCTTGCTGCTAAACCTATCCAGGGGCTTGGGACTACCTACCCCGTCATTTGCCTCCGCCCATGGAAAATCCATATAATCCGCTGTAATCAATTGTTTGGCAGTGTCTCTGAGCCGAATAAACAAGGTGACACTCTGCCAGCGCTGTGCGTAATAAACCCACGTGCTTGATTCTACACAGTGTCCATTTTTTTCCTTCATCCAGGATATGCGTCGCCTTAGCTGGGCCCTTACCCTCAACAGGGAGGATGGAGCATTCCGTAAAAAGCACATTTCCTATGGCCCTATTCAGTTGACATTGGTCCCCACCAATTTTCCTTTTTACACCACCAGTTCTGTTTGTGATCACTTTCTGTGACTTCTCAGCTCTCTCATCTGTCCTCTCACATCTACATTCTATCACCACCGCTTGTACACAGAAAATGTTCTATAACAACTGGAAAATTAATTCCTTGGTGCCCCAGCAATCAGAGGATAAATGAAAGCAAAAAGAAATGCAATTGTTGCCAAAATCCCATGGGAGTCCCTCCCCTAGTATGTAACAGTCCCCAATGCCTTTAGTAGTGTGATTTATTTATTCTCTCTCATTCGAGTTGTCTGAGTTAGCAGTGAAAGAAAGAATAGCTTATCGATGTACAGCGCAATTAAACAAATTTGGGGAAATTTAGACCCGTTTCATGATACATTCCACCTGACCTCTCCCTGTCCCCCAGTCCCCTTCTTCCTTTTTTTCTTGGCCTATTTGTGTATGTCTTTTTCTCAATTACCATTGTTACCCCTGCCCTAACATGCTGTGTTTGTGTAATATTGTCTGATTTTGTATTGTCTGGGCTTGCAGCTTTGTTGTAAAGTTGCATAACTGCCTAATTGTATTGGCTAGCCTGTGAAGTGTGCATTATTTGGTATCATAAACAAGCTTTAAGTCATTCACCTTTTTGTATTTTTCATTTGTTTCTTTATGCAAATAAATAAATGTAATGACAAAACATGTTGTTTCTCCGTGAAAAAAAATTGATATGAAAGATTGGCAAAGAATGGGAAGCAATAACTCCTGAAGTTGAGGAGTGTTTCTGGTTTGGTCTACACTGAATGGTTAGGATGACACAGATACAGTGAACAGGAGTGTAGCTCCCGTAATGTAGACATGGCCTAAGTCCACCTATGCTAAAGCATGAGAGCCAACAGAGAAATGACACAAATCTATTTCACTTTTTAGATTTCAGTCCATTGTCAAAATTCTCTCTACAGTCCAGGTCAGCTCCCATCCCCATGCCCTGGGAAAACCCTGCCATTTGCAGCTAGTTGTTCACTGCCACAGGCAAAGCATTGATTGGCACTGCCCCATGTGCTCGACTTATAAGCTGTGGGATGGACTTGGGGAGATCGGAACTACTGGACAGCCTTCATTGCCACTGGCCACAGTGATCACTAAATTTGTGATGCTCTAATTATGGTAGGGAGGAGAAGGTATGATCTATCTACTCCCATACATGTCCATCCATTCATTTATCCCCATACACATCTTCCATCCATCCACCTATCCCCACATACATCTATCTGCCCACCTATCTCAGGCTATGTCTACACTGCACTTTTGTCAGTGAAAAAAATACCTCCTTGATCGACAAAAGTTTTACCGATGAAAAGCGCCAGTGTGGACGGTGCTTTGTTAGCAGGAGATGCTATCCCTTTGACAAAACTACCACCACTCATTGGGGGGTGGTTTTATTTTGCCACCAGGAGAGCTCTCTCCTGCCGGCAAAGAGCATCTACACGGGACACCTTTCAGCGGCACAGCTGTGCAGTGGTAAGGTATGCAGCGTAGACATAGCATCAAGAATTATTCTGCCACCCGTCACCATAGTATCTGACCACCTTCTGTGTATAATAAATAGCAATAACTAAGTCCCTAGTGTACTTCACGGAGCATCTGGCTTTATTAATTTCCTCCTTAGAATCACAGAATATCATAGAATATCAGGGTTGGAAGGGACCTCAGGAGGGCATCTAGTCCAACCCCCTGCTCAAAGCAGGACCAATCCCCAACTAAATCATCCCAGCCTTCTGGCAAACGGGTCAATCATGACAGTCTGAAGGTCTGAACCACAACAGGACACCTGTTGCTGATCCCTTTTTGAGACATGCTGCTCCAGATCAGTGGTTCTTTGCCTATGTCAGCTCCCCTGACATTTCATATTTACAAATACACGTGGTCACTGCACTGCTTGTAACTCGGCAGTGTATGAATCATACTGGAGCACAAGCCAGATGTTATTTTGTCCCTGAACCTCCACAGTGAACACCAGAGGGCCACATTTTGCTGTCAATTACACTGGTGCCCATCTGGAGTAACTCCGGTGAAGGTAATGAAGCCAGTCAAATTAACACTGGTGTAAACGGATAGTCATTCTTTCGTGATGGCCCTGTGATACTACACCCTGAATTCAGTAATCAAAGATGCCTGAATTTATTAAGAACACCCACTAATTACACTGATATGCCAAAGTAAATTCCAAGTGAATAGCCAGTGCACCTGGTTAGGAGGTTAGGAGTGGTTAGGAGTTGATGGTCCCATAGCATGTGTGTGTTGAGCACAGGGGCTGCATGGATAGAAAGACCAAGACCACATGTCTTAGGATACTTAGGAACAAGAGGGCAAGTCAGCCTTAGCTCTGAGCTCAATGCTAAATGTTGACATTATTGCTATGGAATATTTAGCGACAGTACGTTCCACAGCAGCACTGACCGCATCTCATACACATCTCCACAGCACACACACACAGTTTTAATTCTACCTCGCCTAGGGCAAAATCCTTGAGGGCAAGAAAATGAAAGTGCCCATGGAAATGCTCTGAATTTCGAGGCTGGCGGCTGATCCAGAATTATCCCCCTTACCACCTCCAGCTCGCCACGGCACTCAGAGTCTGACATTAAAAGTTTCAAGGGGTGGAAATCATGTTCTAATCAGATCCATCTCTGCAAACGCACACCTGAAATGCCAGAGATCCGTGTGTAAACCAAGCGGAACCACCTGATCAACATCGTCTACAGCAAACAGGGAAAGATAAAGAATGAGCTCTCAAAACACACGCTTCTCTTGGGCTGTGTTTCTTATTTACAACACTGTGGTCAGAATGATTTCTTACTTGCGCTGTTGGTGTAAGGTCGATATTGAACGGCAACAGGCCAATGCAGTAAAATTAACCAGGAATAGATTCCTTTTCCAATCAAATACTCACGCCATCATTTAGAGTCTCTTTTCATATATATGATTGGATTTCTGTCACGTCCATGACAAAGCAAAATAAAATGATCACAGACGGTATTTTGCAATCATTTGTTTGCACATACAGGAAAGATTCCCCCCCAATCAGTTGTGACTTCCTGCTAGGTTACTCGGTGTCCACTGGTTCCTCTAAAGTTCTTAGGAAAGGGATTTCCCCCTCACTTTAGTGCCTCAATCCAATTTTACCTTCAGGCAGTGTTGTCAATTCTTGTAAATTTCTCACGGTATTGTGTGCTTTTCTTTAAGCCTGGAGTCATATGAATAGCTCGGAATCACAGCTTTCAGGTTTTTTTAAACAAGTAAGTTTCTGGTCCTCATGATTATAGATAAATGCTGGAAAATCCCAAAAGGTGCAAAATACAGAAGCCAAATAAAAACAATTCTAGATTTATTGTTGCATGGCCTTATGGTCTCCTTCTTTGGGGGGTTAGCACCTGCAGGCAGAGCCCTTGGAATGACAACACAGGCACAAGCTCAGTAAGTGCAGGACTTGCATTGAATACTCTAAGAAGGTGCAGAGGCAGCTGATGCTGATGACTCCAAGCCCATTAACTTTCTGCCAGGCAGGAAATGCTCCCCCTCTGATCTTCCTGTCAGGGTTAATTCCTGAATCTGGATCATCTCCTCCTGGAGCAGCCACACCCTTTAGGTTCTGTCTGTGGATGTGCTACACACACACACCCAGCCAGTCCCCTGACTTGGTGACACTGCTCTCCCTTGTGAAAAAGACACATCCTTACTTCTAATCAACAGAACAACCTATGTAAACACAAGCTCCATGCCAACCCGGGATCCCACTACCTCCCTTTGGAAGGAAATGCCATTGGTATAGCCAGGCATGCTTTGCTGCGGTGGAACCTAACAACTTCCTGGCAGCCCAGTCAATGCAGATTACAGCGGCTCTCCATCGCAATGAGTACAGCTTGGCTAATCCCTGGCTGGGAGCTTCTCTACGTCAAGATGTCTCCTATCTCATTAGATGTAGTACTTGCAAAATCTGCAGCAAGAACACAAAGCAACGATGGGTTCCCCTGGTCTATTGTTTGAACCATGTGGAATTAGCCAGATAGTTAACAGGCCCATTTTGTTTTGCAGTAAGACAGGATCTCTCTGTCTTGCTCAGATTTCACCTGACCCACTACGTCATCCCTCTCGGGAATCAAGTAGGTGCGTGGCAGCAAGAAGGAGTCTCTACAGCCACATCCATCTCAATTCTAGCTGGAATGCAAGATGTCACATCTGCATTTCCATAAACCTGTGTGTCAAAATCTGCTGGAGAGTGTCTGGGCGTCTATCTGGGCCCATTTTGATAGGTGGGGCAGAGCTTCATTTCTCGGTGTTCTCATTTATTCTCCCCTCCTCTCTAGAACAAAGGGAAACCCCTCTCATTTAGTGCTGTGCTTTAGAATCGGAGAGTCTGTTGCTAAATTAGCTACCCAGACCCACCTAACTCCCTTTTCTGAAGCACATCATGCTTTCCCAGGCTCCCACCAGCTGGCTCCACAACGCAGTCTGGTCTGTCATTACTTGCTATACCTGTTACCTGGCCTGGAATTACCCCGTCTATCTTTGAGGGGATTAGAACGTCCTCTCACAGAGCTACCTGACCTGTCCCAATGGCATCATGCCAGCAAATTACAGCAATGCCTTTTCCAGTCAAAGTGCAGGCTTATCTCTCACATTAAGGTTCGCTCCAGACCGCATCAGACAATCAGTCCCAACCAGTGCCCCCTAATCAGAGTCCACGATAAAATCCCACACCAATTGAAGGTTGTCAGTTTCTACAGTGGTTTGCCAATGACCCACTACATTCAGTCTTTGGCCAAAAATCAAGCTGATCCTGTTTCAAAACAAGGTCGAAACAAGCAAATCCCTAAGAAACCCAACACTCTATGTGACTAGATCCCCCTGGCAAGCAGTCTGGGACTGTGGGGGGCCAGCTGTGCACCCCTGACTCTCTCCATCCCTTGCCCCTTGCCCCTGCTTGCTGGGAGCCAATCAAAAAAAAAAGAAGAAGAAGAAGCAACAAGTTACAACAAGCTACAAGCCAGCCAAGCGACAAGCCAAAAAAATAGCCAACAAGCAACTCACAAGACAATTAAGCCAAAAACAAGCCCAATTTCTGCATTTTTTTTGCGGGTTTGCCATGTCTGCTCAGTGGAGGTGCCACACACAGACCTGGCCAGCAAACTAACTTGGTTACAGTATTGTTTTTAAAAAGTGCATGATTTTTAAGCCAATCTTGTGACCTCAGGGGTGGAGGGGGGGAGGGAGGGGGAGGCCAGGGGCCTGACTCGTGATTTTTTAATGGTAGGGACTGTCCATACTGCTTCATTTCATGACAATCTGGGCATGTTCCATATGCCTATTCCTGTCACTGGAAAATCCATAATGAAGCAAAACCGTGTCCACTTTCTATTATGGAATAAGGAGCTCACTGTATGTGGATTTAACAGTGTGTCCCCATAATGATCTTACGGTTACGGACAAGACTGAAACCAAAGGTATGTTTTTCTGACACAAGTGACTCGTTAGCCAAGGTATTTCAGCTTCCAAAGATATTAACGGGTGTTCAGCAAAGCCCTTTTGAGACTGTCCACATGCTTCATTTTGTTTGCCAGGTCAATCACAATTAAATAATCTTTTGTTTTACAAAGCAGGCGAAGCTGTGACATGGCGTCTGGAGCCCTCAGAGCAGCGTTATCCCCAGGCAGGGACCAATATTTTCCTTCTGCGCCTTGACTACTGGCTTTGCAAAGAAAAGCTTCAAAATGCAGAAATCCAGAGGCACTGAGCCAGCAGCAGGTTCCAGCTTCCAAGTGCAAGTGCCAAATCTTTTCATGAGGCAAGAGGAGGGGAAAACACACTACAGCATCGCTAACTCCTGGCTGAGAGCGAAACACCCAGGAGACTGCACTAAAGGATAAAGGCAGCACTGACACTCTGGAGTTTTAGGGTGGTAAAAATCACAAGGCCAAATTCTGCCCTCCTGAGCCAGACCTCCTGTGGACCAACAACGTGCAGCATGAGTATTTTAGGCCCACAGCTGTCTGAACTGCAGACAAATTCTTATTTATGTGACAATCACCATCAGCCAATACCTGGGGCTGAACCAGGGACCTCAGGAGCATGTCAGCACACGCAGAAAAGACTGTAACAGACTCACATCCTTGGTGGATCGGTGAGGTCTGTCCCTAGGGCTGCCAACTTTGGTTGGATGAATTCCTGGAGATTTCATTCATTCTTTAATTCCTGGAGACTCCAGGACAATCCTGGAGGGCTGGCAACCCTGCCTGCCCCACACACGGCTCAGTAAGTTACATACCCCCAGCCCCACAGAGCCAGGAGTCACACGTGTGCATCTGAGGGTTGTAAGCTGTCTCACGGCATTCATTTGAGGAATTACTTGGACTGAGTCATGTGCTGGGGACTCTCTGAAGAGCACTGATGGGCCCGTCTGTCCCAGCCTCTGGAAGGAGATGGAGAGAACCAGATGGCAGAATGTGGAGTGGAGGGAAAGCCAGGCCTGGTGTCACGTCCTGGAAAGCAGGCCCGGCTCAGTCCTGCAGCCTCCTGACACTTGTGCTGTGAGTTTGGAGAGTGCGCAGCTGGTTCTGTTGGGAAGGGGCTGGAAGATTTACATAATACAAAGGAGCCGTCCCCACCGCATCTCACTGGAGCGGACAACTAGGAAAAACAGTCAAGCCTTTCTTTGTAGGGTTAGCAAGCGGCTGATTAAAGCAGCTGAGCTGCTCGGCTGAGGGCTTGTCTAGACCTACGGCACTGGTGCAGTGGCATTGCTCTGGCGGTTAGTGAAGATGCAACCTATGCTGATGGGAGAAGCGCACCCTTTGGTTTAGGTTCTCCACCTCCCCGAGAGGCAGGAGCAAGGTCAGTGGGAGAAGCCCTCCTGTCGCCGGAGCGCTGTCTACACCAGGAGTTTGGTCAGTGTAACCTCATTGCGCAGGGGCGTGGATTTTCCACACCCGTCAGCCACGTAGTTATACTGACAGATGTTTGTAGCATAAACCAGGGCTAAGGCTCCAGCCAGCCCCGTCTAATGGGGTAGCCAGAAGCAGCTTTTTTCCCCTTCCCAGCCCCAGCAACACACATTTAGCTGCTTCTTGACCCACTTATGGACTTAGCCTCTTTGCAGAGAGAGACACACCCAGTGGGGGAGCTCAGTTGACTTAACACTGTCTCTGATGGGAGTTCCCTGCAGGAAGGACAGCAGCCTACTTAGCCCATACAGGCCCTCTCACTCTGCTTACAGGAAGCCCATCTCCATCCAGATTGCACAGCAGCTGCTCCCCCTGCCTGGTCTGGGGATGCTGAAAATTACAGATGCCTGTAGCAGCCCATCCCGGGCCAGAGCCCCCTGGGAGCCCACAGAGCCTGATACCTGAAAAGGATTTGGTTTTAGTGGGGTTTGCAGAGGTTGTGGGATTTAACTGAAGGGCGCTCGGAGGCTGTGACAGGCTGGGGGTGACCATGGCAGGCAAGGGCAGGAGAAGGCAGGGAAGGGCAGCGACACTGGTACATACCCGGGGGGGGTCAGGCCGGCTTGTGCAGCCCAGGCTGACGAACGCACCATTGCGTCCTCACCGCTATATCTAGCCAGCGAGCTAGCTCGGATACATCTACACGAGCTGCACATGACAACCTGGCTGCTGCATAGCTGTACCTGTGAACAGCAGACTTGAGTCTTCAGCTTGCTGGGGCGGCGAGACAGATCCAGGCCCGGGGTCAGAAAAAAGAGGGGCAACGGGGTACGATAGCCAGTGAGATCCCTCACTTCCCCAGGAAGCCATGCCCATGTCTCTTTCACACCCTTCCCTCAGGGCACGGTTACTTAATTCAAACACACCCAAAAGGCTGTCTCCCTGGCCAAAGCAGGCTGCCTGGGCCCAGAGCTCATTCCCTTGGCATCTCCCTCTGCCCCTCCAGAGCTGGGACTCTCCCCTTCCTTTAAAGCCCAGCAGATGGGAAGGCAGACAGCCCAAGTGCTGTGAGAGCAGCAGGGGTCAGCACACAAGCAAGGTGCCCCAGTCCTAGAAGGGTTTCTCTGGAGTTTTGAAATATTTTTTTCTCAGCTGGAAAGGGTACTGATCTCTCCACCAGCTTTGTCCACAAAGCCCCGGATATTGAGGGGATGGCACTGCTGGAAACATCTCCATCTGCTGGCAAGAGAGAACTACAATACACACTTGCCCCTTACCCTCTTCCCCACTGTCCTGCCCCCCTCACCTCCTTCCATTCACTTTTCTTTCCAGTTAACTGATCATCTCCTAACTAAGCCCCCACCCTCTCCAGCTTCCCAAAAAGAAAAAACAACTATGGAACTAACATGCCATCTGCTGCCACCACCACTTTGTTCACTCTGCTGGTTCACTCACAACCCTTCTTGGTTTGCCTTTATGCACTACCATACTACTACTTACAACAGACTACAATAATAACCGAAGCATCGGGAGCGGCAAAGACTCAAGCTTCTGGGGTTTTAAGTTCATTACTACGTTCTGCGTGTATGGCAGAAGCTCTCTGGCAATGGCAAAGCTCTCCATAGGAAACGGAAAGCTTTGCTAGATCCCACTATGCAGCGTCGATTTAATTCCAAATACATTTAATGCCAATGTCTGGAAATCATCAACTTCTTCAATTACCTGCTGAGATCCAAGTTCAGTGTTTCCATGGGAACAGCAACAGTTAATCACCACAATTAATATTTATATCTTGGTAGTGTCCAGAGGGGCCAATCAGGCCTCATTGTATCAGGTGCTGTACAAATACATAGGAAGGTGTATTTTGTTCTCTCATCCTCTCCCCAGAGGGAGAAGCATGTGGAGTGGAGTGTCTTGTTTTGGAAGACAGAGAGAGAGTGTGTGTGTGTGTGTTTAATATACATGTTGCTATGGGTTTATGTTAGAGACAGCAGGTCAAAAAATGTACCTTGCACTTCTAGTGGGGGAATGTGATGTGGTTTGGGATGGTCCTTAGTTCTTGGATAGTCTTAGTCTACAATCTCAGCTCACCAAATTAAGGCTGAAGAGAGTGCCGCCCTGGATTTGTATAGTAATTGAATCGCGTAGCACTGTGAGGCTTCGCCCAAGTAAGTCAAGGCGGCAAATAAGTCAGTGCCATGATACCCAGAATTTTTAAAAGAATGTGAGTGTGGGGACCACCTGGAGAATTCTGGGTATCCATCAGGAAGGTGACATGGATTCACAGCCAGCTCTTCCCCTTGTCAAGATGTCTAATTTAGATTCTAAAATCCCACTGTAGTCACCCGGAACCTGATGCAGAGGTCAAACACATGAGCTGGCTTTGAAATGTAGCTGTGATTACGGGGTAATGGAGCAGTTTGGAGATGACCAAGCAGGTGGGGAATGCTTCCAGGCTGGCAGCCTCGTCTTCATCAAGAACCACTTCACTCGCTTGTGTCCTTGAGTTTGAGGTGGTCAAGCTAACTTTGAAACTTGACCTGTTTTTGCAAAGGCTGCAAGTTCCCTGCAGAGCTCAAGAACTTTTAAGTTTAAGCTTAGCTCGGGAGAACCGGCTTCCCACAGAACATGTCAAAACTACTACAGCGTGTTTGCAACCAAGGCACATCCTCAGATAGAGAGAGAAAAAAAGTGAACATTGGGTCTTACCTGTTTCTCCCCATATTGGTAAATATTCATCCTGCTGTATGTCCAGCATGATCTCCAATCCATTGCCTGTCCCACCTTTGACCGTGGTAAGCAGGGGCCGCCCTTCTTCTCCTGAGTTAAACATGTAACATTTCCCATATTTTGTAAACACCTTCGAGAGAGAGAAAAGAGAGAGCTCCATGTAACACACCTCTTCCCAACCCAACCGCGGCTGCAGAGACATGAAAAATGTAAGTGTGGCAGAGCTCCAGAGGAAACAGCTGAAACCAGATCTAATCTGGTTTAATAATTTAGTATGTTAAGTGTGTTCCTCTTTACAGGGGGAAAAAAAGGAGTAGGGTGAGAACAAACAGCGTTTTAAAGGAATGAACAAATGTTTTTGGAAATAGTTCCTCTGACTCACACCATGTCAGCGCTCTAAGAAATAGATACACTTGCAAAGATTCAGTACATGTTGAACTATAATGTAAGTCCCGTTTCATCCAAGATGTCACAGCAGCACAGCCAGATGCTGCTGGGCTTTCACTACTGCACATTTAGAAGTGGACCCGCTTGCCCTAAGCGCAAAAGAATACAAATGCCTGTGTTGGAACCCCGTTTACTCCAAGAGGACTCAGGTGAATCTAGCTGCCAGCTTCCCCCTTATCCTACAGCCTGTGAAATACATGCTTTCATTTAACATGCTTCTTGTTGTTTCTTTCCATCTCCCCACCCCCCCCCCCCCATGACTCAGAAATAAAAGACCTTTCAAGGCAGACACGCTACTGTTGGAGAGTGGAGAATTTGGCAGGCTAGACTAATTCTCTTTGAAAGCAAAGAGAACTGTTCTGCATTCAACACTTGGCGGTCTGCACATGACAGTTGTTTCTTGGCCCTGAGCCAGCTTTCTGCTGGATTCTTACTCAACAAGGATTCATTCAAGCTAAGCCAAACATCGCACGTCTGGGACCCGTTCACACACACAGCTCCTTTGCCAATGAACACAACAGAATTAAAGCTCTGCTGTCTCAACACACTCTATATCGACACAAAGATGTAACACACTTTTAATCCTATCATTTAAGGCCACAGCAATAACAAGGGGATGACTTCCTCCAGTCACAGGAAGTTTTCAAGATTTCCCCCATCTTTGTTTAATCAGTGGTTTAGTCTACAGCTCACTTATCACCCCTTTTCCATTTAGATCTTGGGGTGGACACAATGATTTGCATGCAGTTGCTTGTAATGTCAATAGAGAAATAACAGGAAGCCACACTCAAATATTTTCACTAGGAAGCATGGCAAGTTTGCTCCACTGTCCCTTGTGGGAAACATATTATTTGAGGTTTGCAGCATTGCCAGCCCCAAGAATCAAAAACCATGAATCAAGTCCCCAAACATCACAAGATAGGCTTAAAAAATCACAAGATTAAAAACGTAATAAATATCGGGTTCTATTTGCCTTCTGGGGCTGGAATATTTAGAGGTCACGGCTTTAAGAGCTTATTTGCAGCCATGAGGGCCAAAAACACACTGTGAAAAAAAAGCCAAGATTCTTACAAAATCACAAGATTTCAGCAGTTGGGACTCTATCCTCTCCCCCTTCCCCCCACCAAATACCATAAGACTCACAACAAAATCATGAGACTTGGCAACACTGTGCCCATGCGGACTCATCTGGCTGCTGGCTTATTCTTGAAAACATTTGTAAACCCCCAAAACATAATATATTTTTAGCAGTGATGAGTATTCATCTAAACATCAGTACTGGAAAATGTAACATTTGCTACTCACTATTCAGAGTTTTCCAATTTCAAAAGCTCCAGTCCTCCAATCAGAGAGCAGTTTACTCTTCATTCATAACAACCAATCACAGCAAACAGATCACATGAACAAACGACAAGATAATTGTGATTCCATTTAATGATGCAGCAAATACTCACAAACAACAAGTGCGTTCGCTGGGATCAAATTATCACACAAATGATTCATAAATCTAAATAAAGGCCAGATTCATCTGCTAATTTATGTCCAACAAATAATCTGATCATTTCTACATGCCCAATGCAATTATGACTCATCACTGCAGGAACAAGTGAAAAGAGAATGCTGGGAAGGGACAAAAGTGTGTATTCCAATGGAGCTATCCAATCAGAGCAAAGGGAGCACAGAAAAAATAAAGCATTTGCAAAAATGTCCTTTTAAAATTTCTTTCCTCCAAAGTGAAAATCTCTCTTTAATATGTGACTAACCGATTAAACTCTCCAGATCTAGAAGGTTAATCTGAACCAACTAGTGACTTGGTTTAGGTTTATCCAGAGATGTTCTACATACAGAGGTGACATTTTCTAATTAGCATGGTTTAACATAAAGCAAGAAGAAAACCTATATTAGTGCAAATCATAGGAAATCAGGAAGGTTTATATTAAAGGCAGCAGAATAGTCTATTTAATGAACAAGGACTGAGGTCACGTCTACACTACAGACAGTATATTGGTTACTCTTTCTTGCCACTTCCCTATTCAGGAGCAGCAAATTGTATAGCTTTCTTACAAAACTCATAATTGTACACCTGACTGTCCTGCAAATTGGTCTCTTTAACGTCTGCTAATATCCAGTCCATGTGCTAGTCTTTGACTTGACCCTTTGTCAAGGTTCCTTCTACACTCTGAACTCTAGGGTACAGATGTGGGGACCTGCATGAAAGACCCCCTAAGCTTATTCTTACCAGCTTAGGTTAAAAACTTCCCCAAGGTACAAACTTTGCCTTGTCCTTGAACCCTATGCTGCCACCACCAAGCATGTTAAATAAAGAACAGGGAAAGACCCACTTGGAGATGTCTTCCCCTCTAAAATATCCCCCCAAGCCCTAAACCCCCTTTCCTGGGGAAGGCTTGATAAAAATCCTCACCAATTTGCATAGGTGAACACAGACCCAAACCCTTGGATGTTAAGAACAATGAAAAAGCAATCAGGATCTTAAAAGAAGAATTTTAATTAAAGAAAAGTAAAAGAAACACCTCTGTAAAATCAGGATGGTAAATACCTTACAGGGTAATCAGATTCAAAACATAGAGAATCCCTCTAGGCAAAACCTTAAGTTACAAAAAGACACAAGAACAGGAATATACATTCCCTCCAGCACAGCTTATTTTACCAGCCATTAAACAAAAGAAAATCTAACACATTTTCTAGCTAGATTACTTTTACTAACTTAACAGGAGTTGTAAGGCTTGCATTTCTGATCTGTTCCAGGCAAAAGCATCACACAGACAGACAAACCCTTTGTTCCCCCCCGCCTCCAGATTTGAAAGTATCTTGTCCCCTTATTGGTCCTTTGGGTCAGGTGCCAGCCAGGTTAGCTGAGCTTCTTAACCCTTTACAGGTACCAGGATGTTGCCTCTGGCCAGGAGGGATTTTATAGCACTGTATACAGAAAATTGGTTACCCTTCCCTTTATATTTATGACATCCTTGGTCATCTTCCATCCATGATCATTGCAAGGGTCATCCTACCAATATAACTCTCAGGTCTCCGCTGGTAGCCTACTCTCTCTCAACATGTCTTCAATTAGGGCAACCCACATTGGGCCCCTCACAATTTCTTCTGGTTCGCTATCACTGAGCGTCCAACCATTTGACCCCCTCAACATCTTCATTCCCGTGGTACTGATTTATTTTTTTGTGTCTGGTCTAGTCTCTGTTCCATACATTACGATGGGTCGAGTTACAATTTTGTACACTCTACCATTTAACTTTATTGGCAATTTTTTATCACAGAGAAGTGGCGTCAGCTCCCACAACATGCACCAATGGGTTTGGTACAATGCTGGGCATCACTCAGGAGGGCACCACTGTCAACAACCATTGATCTTTGGTATTTACATTCACTCCTCTAAGCTCTCTGCCTGTGATATCCTTTATTCTATGAGGGGGCGGGGTCATATCATCTTGTTGGTGTCCAGTTCTCTCAGCCTCTCCTCATAAGTCACGTGTCCCAGTCCCCTAATCATTTTTGTTGCCCTCCGCTAGACATTTTCCAATTTTTCCACATCCTTCCTGTAGCGTGAGGCCCAAAACTGGACACAGTACTCCAGATGAGGCCTCACCAATGTTGAATAGAGGGCAACGATCACATCCCTCGATCTGCTGGCAATGCTCCTATGTATACATCCCAAAATGCCATTGGCCTTCTTGGCAACAAGGGCACACTGTTGACTCATATCCAGCTTCTCGTCCACTGTAATCCCTAGGTCCTTCTCTGCAGAACTGCTGCCTAGCCATTCGGTCCCTAGTCTGTAGCGGTGCATTGGTTCTTCCGTCCTAAGTGCAGGACTCTGCACTTGTCCTTGTTGAACCTCATCAGATTTCTTTTGGCCCAATCCTCCAATTTGTCTAGGGCCCTCTGTATCCTATCCCTACCCTCCAGCGTATTTACCTCTCCTCCAAGTTTAGTGTCATCTGCAAACTTGCTGAGGGTGCAATCCACACCATCCTCCAGATCATTTATGAAGATATTGAACAAAACCGGCCCCAGGACCGACCCTTGGGGCACTCCACTTGATACCGGCTGCCAACTAGACATGGAGCCATTGATCACTACCCGCTGAGCCCGACAATCTAGCCAACTTTCTATCCACCTTATAGTCCATTCATCCAGCCCGTACTTCTTTAACTTGCTGGCAAGAATACTGTGGGAGACCATGTCAAAAGCTTTGCTAAAGTCAAGGGACAACACGTCCACCGCTGTCTCCTCATCCACAGAGCCAGTTATCTTGTCATAGAAGGCAATTAGATTAGTCAGGCATGACTTGCCCTTGGTGAATCCATGCTGACTGTTCCTGATCACTTTCCTCTCCTCTAAGTGCTTCAGAATTGATTCCTTGAGGACCTGCTCCATGATTTTTCCAGGGACTGAGGTGAGGCTGACTGGCCTGTAGTTCCCAGGATCCTTCTTCTTCCCTTTTTTAAAGATGGGCACTACATTAGCCTTTTTCCAGTCGTCCCCAGGACCTCCCCTGATCGCCATGAGTTTTCAAAGATAAACTACCTCCCAACCTCCTAATGCACCAACCAGAGAATATGATCCCGCCCCCTACCTCCCTATACACCAACCAGAGAATACGATCCCGCCCGCTACCTTCTTATGCACCAACCAGAGAATATGACCCTGCCCCCACCTCCCTATGCACCAACCACAGAATACAATCCCACCCCCAACCCCCCTATGCACCAACCAGAGAGTTTAACCCCGCCACTTATCTCCCTGTGCATGAACCAGAGAATATGAATCTGCCCCCTTTCTAACCCCCTACTTCCTTATGCACTGCCCCCACCCCATCTCACTATGCAGCAGCCCCGCTGTCTACCACCCTGTGCATCAACCAGAGACTACAACCCCACCCATACCTCATTATGCACCAACCAGAGAATATGACCTCACCTCACTTCCCCAGAATAGGACCACACTGCCCACCTCTCTACAAGCCCATTCTGGTAATACACCCTTGCCCCCCCCCCACCTCCCACTAAGAGAATATATGCCAACTCTCTCACGGCTCCACAGGCCCCACAGAGAACACAACCCCTACCCCTGCCACCTCCGTCCTTAAAAACACACACGTCAAGTTTAAGTTCAACTCTAATGTGCCAACAACAAACAACACAGAGGTTGGCCATGCTGTGAGCCCTGTTAGCTGGCACAACAGTTAATGTCATCACCTAGAGTGGAATAACTGCTGGATTTTGTGATGGGCTGTACCAGCTCTTTGGGGTACCCAGGGGGAACTCTCTACACTGACAGCACCATGTCCTATGCTGAGGAAGAAACTCCACTATCCTGCTTCCATTACAGTGCTTCACGCAGGTCCAGCAGAGCCTGGAGAAGTGAGGCTTGTTTGGCAACTGGGCTATACAACCTGCAGACCTTGCCTGAGTATGGCTTGGGCTGGGAAGCCCCGAGACTGGCCAGGTAGGTCTAAAACAGGAGTGGGGAACCTTTTTTCTATCAGGGGCCACTGACCCACAGAAAAAATCAGTCACGGGCCACACAGCCCCGTGGGGGGCGCAGAGGCTCAGGCCTTCCCCTAGGCTCTGGGATGGGGCCAGAAATGAGGGGTTCAGGGTGAAGGAGGGGGCTCTGGGCTGGGTCAGGGGGTTGGGGTGTGGGAGGGGGTGAGGGGTCTGGCTGGGGGTGTGGGATCTGGGGTGGGGCTCAGACAGGAGGTTGGGGTGCAAGAGGGGGATCCGGTCTGGGGCAGGAGGTTGGGGTGCAGAAGGAGGTTTGTGGTGTGGGCTCTTGGAGAGAGTTTGGGTGCAGGATGGGGCTCAGGGCTGGGGCAGGGGGTTGAGATGCGGGTGGGGGTGCAGTGTCTGGGAGGGAGTTAGTGTGTAGGAGGGCGTTTCAACCTGGGGCAGGAGGTTCAGGGTGTGGGCTCTAGTCGGGCGGCGCTTATCTCAGGCAGCTCCTGGTCAGTGGCACGGTAGGGCTAAGGCCCTGCCTGCCCTGGCTCCGCGCTGCTCCCAGAAGCAGCTGCCATGTCCTGCTCCTAGGAGGAGGGGCCAGGGGATTCTGCACGGCGCGCACTGCCCACACCCATAGGCGCCATCCTCGCAGCTCCCATTAGCTGTGGTTCCCGGCCAATGGGAGCTATGGAGCCAGCACTGGGGGCAGGGGCAGCGAGCGGAGCTTCCCTGATCACCCTTGCTCCTAGGGGCCACAGGGACATGATGGTGGCTTCCGGGAGCTGCACAGAGCCAACTGGACTTTTAACAGCCTGGCAATCCCAGCTTCCCCCTGCAGCGGGGCGAGCTGCGTGTTTGCGGCTCCAGCCCCATTGCGGGGTAGCTGAGGGTCAAATCTTCTGGCCCGCAGCGAGGAGACTTACCATGGGCCAGATGAAATGAAGCAGTGGGCCGCATTTGGCCCTCGGGTTCCTCACCCCTGGTCTAAAATAAAGACTCAGGGGCCAGTCTGAGACTGTGGAATAACTCCCACAGACGCTAAGGACCATCCCAGACTTCCCCACCCTCCTCTCCAAGTGTGCAGGGCACTTCTTCCAACCGCCTTCACCAACAGACACACAGAGCAGCGTGGGCATAGAGTAAAATTCTGCCAAAACAAAATATAGCACTGCACAGACAATTCTCCCCCGCGCAGAGGCTGGGGGAGAGAATGGACCATACGTGACTGAGGTCAGTCACGTTGCTTACTGCAGGACTGGAAGGCATTCAGATACTACAGCCCTGAGGGCAGCACAGGAACCTGAACAGAACACGGGGCTTGAGTCTCTATCCACAACCTTAACTGGTGAGGCCATCACTTCCCTACAAACTGTCCAAGAAGCAATCAACCTTTATTTATAATAGCAGTTAAAGAACCATTGCCAAATCTAGGCACACTAAAATCTATTTACCCTCGAGTAACTACACATGGAACAGAGTTGCAGTCTTCCTGCATTTCCCGTCTGTCTTCTGAATGATGGTTTGGAGGATAGTTTTCAGTGGAATCTCTCCTTTTCATACTGGGTTCCTTACACTCTGACATTATGCTGAGCAATGGTCAGAGTACACGGAACCCTAAAGGAGATGATTTAATCTGGGTTTGTTTGAAGGGGATTTTTCGGAGAAAGGGGGTATGTTTTTGCTAACATCTTCCTGAGTGTGGCAGTGGTACTTTAAACAACAACAACAACAAAAGACAAGCGCAGACCAGGAAAACGACAAACACGTACCCTGAAAGACATCTATAAAATGCCAGATTTTTCAGTGATGGATCACTTCTGACAGCTCATCTGAAAATCCATGTTAAAGTCCAAAGACAAACATGCTCTAAATTTGTGAAATGGTATTTAAGTAACACAATGACCCTTCTTACTTAGTGCCTAGAGGAAAAAAATGTGTGTTCAGTGAAATTAAAATGCAGGTTATAGATGTCTCCAAGATGCTGCAATTTATGACTCAAAACACAATTATTTCTAGTGCCTAGAGAGAAAGATATAGATTCTGCTGAATGTCAAACCAAACCAATATTCCAAACCAGCTTCATATTCAAGACATGATTAAACCCGATCAGAATAATAGAGTAAAAGGTACTTTACTGTTTATAACAAGTCTATATGGGACAGAGATGTTGCCTGACAATCAATTATGGTTTTAGTATATAGAAAAATTATAGTAAAAGCAGAAGTCTGTAAATAACTTTTTAAAACCCATACAAAAAATGTGGAAGGGAGTCCACCTAGAAGACAAAATGTTATCATAGAATCATAGTCTTTAAGGTCAGAAGGGACCATTATGATTGTCTAGTCTGACCTCCTGCACAACGCAGACCACAGAATCTCACCCACCAACTCCTGTAACAAACCCCTAACTTATGTCTGAGCTACTGAAGTCCTCAAATCATAGAATCATAGAATATCAGGGTTGGAAGGGACCCCAGAAGGTCATCTAGTCCAACCCCCTGCTCGAAGCAGGACCAATTCCCAGTTAAATCATCCCAGCCAGGGCTTTGTCAAGCCTGACCTTAAAAACCTCTAAGGAAGGAGATTCTACCACCTCCCTAGGTAACGCATTCCAGTGTTTCACCACCCTCTTAGTGAAAAAGTTTTTCCTTTAAAACTGGTTTAATGACTTCAAGGTGCAGAGAATCCTCCAGCAAGTGACCCGGGCCCCATGCTGTAGAGGAAGGCAAAAAACCCCCAGGGCCTCTGCCAATCTCTGCCCTGGGGGAAAATATCCTTCCATTTAGTTTGAACTGCATTAGCTCATGATCGCTCAAACCAAGGTTTTCCCCTACAATCATTTCTTCTATGAGGTGCTCGCTGCTCATCAAAACCAAAACTAAAATGGCATACTTTCTTGTCGGCCCAGCAACTATTTGGTGAAGGAATCAATCAGCTATCGCATCCAGGAAAATCTGAGCCCTATTATTATTACTAGCACTTGTCCTCCAGTCTATATCTGGGAAGTTAAAGTCTCCCATGGTCACACAATTCCCATTAGTATTTACTTCTTTAAAAACATTAAAGAGGTCTCTATCCATATCCACATCGGATCCTGGCAGTCTATAGCACACCCCAAGCACTATCCCAGGGGAGGAACTAGTAGTTTTCTCCCCCAATTTGATTTTTGCCCAGACGGATTCTGTCTTATCCATTCCATCACTTCTTATTTCTTTACAGTCTACCTCATCATTGATATACAATGCTACTCCACCACCTTTGCCTTTATTTCTGTCTTTCCTAAACAGCACATACCCTTCAATACCTGTAGTCCAGTCATGACGACTATTCCACCATGTTTCTGTTATCTCTAGAATATCTGGTTTCACTTCTTGCACCAGTAGCTCTAGTTCCTCCATTTTATTACCTAGGTTCCTCGCATTAGTGTACAAACATCTTAATTTTTGCAGTTTGGCTTCACTCACATTCTTTACCCAATTGGCAACAGACATTCTACCACCAATATTACCTATTAGATTGGTATGTATACTGCCCTTCTGCCTTATGTTCATTTTCCTACCCACAGCTGTATCCTTTCTTTCTTTGTTTTCTTCCCTCTCAAAGAGAATAACTGGTGTGGAGATTACCTGGACATCTCCCAACCATCTCCCCTGAATTCGTAGTTTAAAGCTCTCTTGATCAGTTGTGCCATCCTCCATCCTAGAAGTCTATTTCCCTCCTTACTCAGGTGAAGTCCATCCCGAGAGAACAGTCCTCTGTCTATGAATGCTTCCCAGTGGCCAGACATCCCAAAGCCCTCCTTATAGCACCACTGCCTGAGCCATCTGTTGAGCATTATAATCTTGTCACACCTTTGTTGCCCTTCTCTAGGAAGAGGCAGAATCCCTCTGAAGATCACCTGAGCCTCGATTTCCTTTAGTGTCTTCCCCAGCCTGGCATAGTCTCCCTTGATACGTTCCAGCGAGAATCTAGCAGTATCATTTGTTCCCACATGAAGGATAATCAGTGGATTCTTTCCCGCTCCCTTTAGGATCTTCTTCAGCCTCAGGTCCACATCCCGTATCTTAGCACCCGGCAGACAGCACACCCTTCTGTTCTCTGGATCAGCTCTTGTTACAGGCCTGTCTATTCTTCTCAGTAAGGAATCCCCAGTCACGTAGACCTGCCTTTTCCTGGAGATGGTGCAATTCTCCAGTATATCCCCTGTTTCCTCTGGCTGCAAGTCTTCTCAATTCCTATTGTCCCTTGCAATCCTCTGCAACCCATCCCATATCCTCCTGGGGCTCATATTTGGTGTTGTTATCTCCATTGACTCTTGCCCTCTTCCAATAGGACTATCTGCTCTTCTCTTTTTCCTTGCCCTCTCACCTTCAGTGACCACCTGCTGAGCCCCTTCTTCATTTTCCAACCCCCCAAACCTGTTCCTGAGCTCTATTTCTCCTTCACTGCCCTGTCTTTTCCTCTGCCTGGTTCTCTTAGTCACATGCTTCCACTGTCCTTTCCTCACCCAGCAGTATCCCCTCAGAGTTCTTCGGTCCTGCTTCCATCTGAAAGTCTGAGCTTTTCCCTTCAGCCTCCTCATGTCTTTGCTCCATCATCCACTCGAACCCCCTTCTAAACTCAACCAGAGTCTCCACCCGCATCTCCAATACTAGGATCTTCTCTTCCATCAGCTCTGTCATAAATATAAAGGAAAGGGTAAACCCCTTTAAAATCCCTCCTGGGCAGAGGAAAAATCCTCTCACCTGTAAAGGGTTAAGAAGCTAAAGGTAACCTCGCTGGCACCTGACCAAAATAACCAATGAGGAGACAAGATACTTTCAAAAGCTGGGAGGAGGGAGAGAAACAAAGGGTCTGTGTCTGTCTGTATGCTGCTTTTGCCGGGGATAGACGAGGAATGGAGTCTTAGAACTTCAGTAAGTAATCTGGCTAGGTATGTGTTAGATTATGATTTCTTTAAATGGCTGAGAAAAGAACTGTGCTGAATAGAATGACTATTCCTGTCTGTGTGTCCTTTTTGTAACTTAAGGTTTTGCCTAGAGGGATTCTCTATGTTTTGAATCTAATTACCCTGTAAGGTATCTACCATCCTGATTTTACAGAGGGGATTTCTTTACTTCTATTAAAAGTCTTCTTGTAAGAAAACTGAATGCTTTTTCATTGTTCTCAGATCCAAGGGTTTGGGTCTGTGGTCACCTATGCAAATTGGTGAGGATTTTTACCAAACCTTTCCCAGGAAGTGGAGTGCAAGGATTGGGAGGATTTTGGGGGGAAAGACGTGTCCAAACTATGTTTCCCAGTAAACCCAGTTAGAGTTTGGTGGTGGCAGTGGAGATCCAGGGACAAAGGATAAAATTAATTTGTACCTTGGGGAAGTTTTAACCTAAGGTGGTGAAAGTAAGCTTAGGAGGTTTTCATGCAGGTCCCCACATCTGTACCCTAGAGTTCAGAGTGGGGGGAGGGAACCTTGAAAAGCTCTATCAGGCAGCACTTCATGCAGATGAAATTATTTTCAGGTACCCCCTCCAGGATCATGTAAATGCCAGAGCTTCTTCATCCAGTCATCTTCATTGTGTCTTCCACTACTTGGGTCACTACCACTGCTGCCTCTGTGTCTGTCATAGCCTTCTCACCTAAGTCCTGTTAGTCTGGGAAACATAAACCAAACCAAAACACTCACTCACATCTGCTGAGCCTCGATTTCCTTTAGCACGAACAACAAGCATGAAAACGCTACCAGAACACCATACACCCCCTTCACTAGCCTGTCTGTTCCTTTGCCTGGCTCTTAATCTTCCCCCCAAACTCCCCTTTCAAACTCCCCTGTTTACAGCTCTGTTTGCTGGCTCCTGGCTTTATCTGATGGATAAAGATATTATCCATTTAAAAGAGGGTGAATTAGTATGTCTACCAACCATCTTCCCCAGGAGGCAGGGATCCAAAGACTGGCAGACATCTATTGTACTAGCTACTTTCCAAAGGAGGTTTTGAGGGTAAGACTGGAAACAGGAAAATGTGGGAACCTTTCAGAACTCTAGAGGAGGGGATGTTAGCAGAATGATGGATAGATAAACACTGCGTGGGGAACTGAGATCAGTTAGTTTCCTCTAGATGATATGATAATGGCCTCTAGCACTGTGGAGATGAGCTAGCTGAAAGGCCTGAAAGACCTGCTGGGTGGGTGATGAAAAGGAGAAAGATCTCTACCAGCCAGGGGTGATGCTATCTTGTGTTGGCATGGCAAAGGAAGTCAGGTAATGGATTGATTTCACAAGATGTAAGATTGTCTTTCCTCTCTAACTAATCTAAAGATGCCTGATCTGTACAAGATGTCCGATGAGGTATCTTGTGCAAAACTGCTCATTTTTATTTTAAATGTGAGTTTTTTCTCACTTTTTAAATAAATCTTTTTAAACTCAATTATTTGATTTCTGGATTGTTGGTCGAGTGATTTCCCGCAGACGGGCCCAAAACTGTTGGCCTCTATGGAGAGGTGGTGAAGGGTAAGCAGCGAGGCTGGTCGAAAATTTCCCATCAACACTGTTTGTTGAAGGAAAAATTGGTTTTCACCAAAACTTTTTCTTTTTTTTTTTTTTTTGCTAAAAGTGCCTGCTCCCACAGATTATTATTATTTTGTAAAAAGCAAAGCATCCCAAAACTGAAATATTTGCATTTGGATATCACACCGTGGTGCCCCATGGGAGCTGTAGTTCAGTTTCCTCATGTGTCTGTTCTCCTCTATGGGCTAGGCTCCCCACCTGGACTACATGTCCCATGATGCATAATAGCTAGGTACTCCCATGATGCAACTACATCCGCCCACCATGGGCGGAGACCATAGTGTACCATGGGAGATGTAGTCTGACGAGGGAGTCTGGCCTATAAAGGAGATTGGAACATTAGGCACTGGAACTATAACTCCTATGAGTCACCTGGGAAGAATTTCCAAATCAAAATATTTTGGCTTTCAATCTTTTGCCAAAAGTCAGTTTTTTCAGTGGGAAATTTTGATGGAAACTATTTTTTGGTTTGTTTTTGTGGAAATTTTCCATGACAAAAAAAATCTCATTTTCTGACCAGCTCTAATAAAGAGTTTATGGAGTCTCAACCCCCTTTCGACATCTTAGTCAAAGGGACACAGAGAGGTTTCTCTGCCATTAAGGCATGTTCAGAAGAAGCTGAAGGAGCCAAAGGAGGAATCCAGAACTGATGGGGGATGAGTGACAATCCATATGACATCATGGATAAGGAAGAAGAGAAGTTCAGCAAGAAATAGGGCTGTGTTTCTGCACTGTTGATAGTAGCAGAAATCACAGCTCAACATGTTCTCATGGCTCCAAGACCTTTCCATAAGTATCCACAGAGCAGATGGTAGCATTGGGCCTTTTCGTTATTTCAGTCAAAGTGCTAGGAAAGGCACAGTCCACTTAGCACTATACAAACACATCACAGGACTATGGGATCCATTTGTTCACACAGTCTAGCAGGAGATGATGGTGCATTACTTAAAACAAAACAGCAGCTATGAACAGCAAATCCCTGCTGATACCGACAATAAACAGGTTTGTGAATTCTTAAATGGCAGAGAGAGGTCCATTTCCTAAAGAGATGAGCATTTCTTGTGACAGCGTGGTGTGCAATCTCTCAAGGCTTACAGATCACTATACAGGCACCAAACTGGCATATAGGACCAGAGCATCCCTCGATTTTAGAGCGCAAGGGAGAAACAAAACAAAAACCTACCAATGTGACATATGCCATCATGTGCCAGCAATGCCCCTCTGCCATGTATACTGGCCAAACTGGACAGTCTCTATGCAAAAACATAAATGGACACAAATCTGACATCAGGAATTATAAACATTCAAAAACCAGTCAGCGAACACTTCAATCTCCCTGGTCACTCAATAACAGACCTAAAAGTGGCAATTCTTCAACAACAAAAATTCAAAAACAAACTCCAATGTGAAAGTGCAGAACTGGAATTAATTTGCAAACTGGACACCATCAAATTAGGCCTGAATAAAGACTGGGAGTGGTGGGGTCATTACAAAACCTAATTTCCACCATACTAATTTCCCCCTACTGTTACTCACACCTTCTTGTCAACTGTTTGAAATGGGCCACTCTCATTACCACTTCAAAAGTAATTTTTCCTCCCGGTACCCCCATTGAATTGTCTCATTAGACTGACCTACTACTTCGTAAGGCAACTCCCATCTTTTCATGTACTCTGTATATATACCTGCTTCTGTATTTTCCACTCCATGCATCTGATGAAGTGGGTTTTAGCCCATGAAAGCTTATGCCCAGATAAATTTGTTAGTCTCTAAGGTGCCACAAGGACTCCTCGTTGTTTCTGTAAAATCACTAAGGACTTTACTGTTGGTTTTACATGGAAGGGTGCTGCAATGATGGGCAGCAGTATAAATTCCTAAGGGTTCATTGACACTGTGAGAGTAGACCTGCAGCATGGCCAGGGCTGGCTTCTGGCTCGGGCTGCTGGGCTATACAATGGGAGTGTAGACACTCAGCCAGAGACCCCACAATGGGGGAGGATGTCTGTGCCCGGTCTGAGCCCAAATACATATGCTGCTGTTTTTAGCCCCACGCCCTGGCTCTGAGACTTGGTGCCGCAGGTGTTTTATCACATTGTAGACATGCCTCAAGATAGACAGCCTGGTGTAGAAAACTGGTGTAAATTTGGCCCACGGGCATGGAAAGGGAGCAGCAGAGCCAAACAAGCATCTTCCCCCAAGCCTGCGGACACCTCTGCAGGCACACAATGTATGTTCAGGCGGTCACACTTCTGGAGGAGGCGGGATGGTTCCAAGGGCAAGCTGCTTTGTGCAGCATCAACCTACGGCAAACTCGGAGTGACACCCACATGTTCAGCAACCCCTCCCGCTCTGCACCACCGTGCATGGGAAGGGGACATGGCCCAGGTCGAAGAGATCAGCTAGTGGCAGTGGCATGGCGTCTCAGCGAGCCACGCTACACAGCAGAGTTGCGGACAGGGGTGAAAGTAAAATGCAGCTCTTACTGGTATAGGACTGCTCTGGCCTCCCCGGAAGGGGCGGGGCCTTGATTGGAAGGGGCGGGGCTGGGGGGGATCAGTGTCCCCCAGCCAGTCCATCTGCACTCCCTGGCTCGTGCCGCCCGGGGTTCCAGCAGTGATTTATAGGGCCCAGGGTTCCAGCTGGTGCTGCCACAGTAGCGGCCAGAGCCCCAGTCCCTTTCAAATTGCAGCCCCAGGACAGCTACTTCTTTCCCCCTCCCCCACTGTCAGCAGCTGGGGGGCAAAAGGGGTAGGATGTTAAAGCACTGCCGCGGCAGCACTTTAACGTCGCTGCCCCCTCTGCAACCCCCATCGGCAGCCCTGCCAGGTCGTCGCTGCCCCTTTTGTGCCTCCCCATTAGCGGCCCTGCTGGTAGGGACCCGGCAGGGCCGCTGATGGGGGGCGCATAAGGGGCAGCGACTTTAAAGTCAGCGGTACGGGCAGGTACTGGCAGCTACCTTTTACCGGTACGCTCTACCAGTCCCTACCCCCTTACTTTCACCCCTGGTTGCAGAACAGCACAGAGGCTCTGGCTCTCAGTGGTGTTCCTGGCAGGCAAATCCTGCAGACCCCAAGACGTACCACTCACCCCACCCCCTCCGTGGGCCTGGTTGCAGAGAGGTGGTAGGATTAACCTTAATTTTCCACAATCATTCATGGGGAGGGATGGCACAGCAAACTCTGGGCCACTTAGTTCAAAAGGCCACAGAACTGCCAGTTAAACTCTGGCCTAAATATTCAAAAGAGATTTTGGGTGTCCATCTTGAAAGACAATAATGCAATATTACATACCCAGCCTCGTTCAGGACAAAAAGCACGGATAGAGTGCTAGGCACTGCAGTTGGTAAATCTTAATATACACCGCCTAGGAACGATGCACACAAATGAAATACCTTGAAATCTTTTTTCCCAACAAATGTGGCTATTGATTTCCCTTTGATTTTTGTTTTATGCTAAACCTGGAGCCCGAGTTTCTCTGCCAAGGAATCTCTGCCAAGCAAAATGTTTTCCATCTTTTGGAATGTCAGGTTTAATCTGGGGGTGGGAGAAGCAATGAAACTGGAGTTCTGGGTAGCAGAACTGTAAAGTTGTCAGAGATGCGTTTACAGGCGAGGTTTTACTTTTGGCCTCCACGGCTGAATTATCCCATTGGGGCATGTCAAGCAACTCTGACAGGCAAGACTGAGAGATGTTTCGTCAGAATCTATTCGATGCGTGCACACCCCTCTTTGAGCACAGATGCCATATGACTATTTGGGGAGCATAGGGATGTCATCTCAGGCTTTATACGAGTATGCTGTGCTTAAATAAGAACTCATCGAGGTCTCAGATAATGCCTGAGGTTAAGACAGACTTATGTTGCAATTAATATTGTTCTTCCTATAAACTAGAAATGCAGAGGGTCCCATCTGCACATTAATCAAACGCTCCAGTCAAGCAGCTATATAATATATAGTACTGCTAATACAAACACCTCACTTCATTCAGGTGTCCTTGGAGCTGGACAAGACTGGATATTGTGGTGTATTGAAAAACATGTTAAAATTATATGCGATCACTTAAAATTCTCAGAAAGTTTTCTGGTTCTACTTGCAGACTAGAAGGCTCTGTAGGGAAGCATGTGATCTGGATCTAACAGCACTCAGTTTACAAAGAGCCAGGCTAGAAAAAGGTGGAGTTGAGTAGTGCCTTCTGCCTTAGAGAGCAGCCTGCTTTGTCTCTCCCTGTTTTTGGTTCTAATGTGTTAAGGTTCTTGATTTTAAGTAGTGTTACGCTGCGACTTCCCATAGGGTATTTCATGTTTGTATCTAACTTTTGTGTTTTTAAGCCATGAACACATCAGATATGCTCTTTTGAAGTTACAGTAAACACAGAATTACAGGTGCCTCTCTGTATGAGAATTCAGACCCACATGTTCTCTCCTTCAAGACCATTTCAGTTCCAGCAGCACAAAGAGAGATGTATGCAAGAATAATACATTCAATTGAATAAGAGGCATTACCATTTCCTTCATATTCGGGCAATCAGCCACTCACTGTAATCCCATATTGGTGCAACCATTTATTTGACTGGTGAGTACTTATGGAGGGTCCTTATAGCCAATATAAATCACTATACAGCTATCACTGCTGTTTAGCATTGGTTGAGTGGGTATTTAAAAAGAAATACCGTGCTAATATTCCGGTAGCAATTGGGTAAACTATAATTGTCAGGCTCAAAATATTTGAGATGGGTGCTGGCACATAAATTAAGCAAATTGGTTACACTCTATACGAGTCCCCTCCAGCACTAATTACCTAGAAGGGATAATGAAAGGATGGGAGAACAACATGGCAATAGAAGCTGTTAAGAGAACTGCTTTGTTGTATTAGACATTCTGCTCTCAAGGACACTGCTTAGAGTCACGGCCGCGCTAGCTATCTCTGTGCTTCGTTTCTCCAAGTGCAGATATACCTAATGATCCAGTGGACACTAACAATAAGTCTTGCTTCTTTTCAAGAGGTACCGGGGAGTCAACTTATTTTAACTTGCAAAAGAAAATGTGAGCAAGATCAGAAAGTCACCACTCACCCAGCTCTCTCATTTCATTTGGGTCAGTGGGTTTTGGGGGACAACACAGACTCAGGAGGGGTTGTGTCGCTGCCTACCCTGTAACCCTGAGTGCCTCGCCATACCTGGCTCCCCACCTGGGATGTCCACAACCACTCCACCAGCATGCAGGTCACACCCTGAGTGTCTGTGTGCTAGAGAGGCCTAGGTCAACAGCCCCCTAGTCCCACCCACTCTAGCTTCCACCAGCCTTCATCACAACCAGCAGGGTTACTCCAACACACTTTCAGACCTGGATTGTCCCAAAACTGCGTGTGCTGAAGTGTCCAGCCCTCTCCTGGATTGTTCAGAGAAATAATAAGGGTGTTTGTTCCTCAACATCACAGGTTATTAATTTCACTGGAGTAAATTCACCTTCCATTTAAAACACAGCACTGAGCTGGTTTAGAGTAAAAAAACAAAACAAATATATTAACAAGAGGACACAGGTGAAGGGATGCTAAGTGAAGGGAATTACGTTAGAAAGGGTTACAAGCAAAACAAAAGTGCATCTAAAAGTCTAAAGTTTAAGGTATGATCTTTGCCTACGCATGTTTCTCACCCATAATCAGTTCCCAGAGACTTCAACCTGCCTTTGGTTGAAGGACCCATCTTTCTCTGCTCACGTGTCTCTCTAGTGATGGATGCCAAAAATGGGTTCTCCCCTCACTTATATTTTCCAAAGTTCAATTACCTTGTTTCAAGAGGCAGGATGACCTTGTGCTGTCTTTCCCTTCCTGTGAGCTTCCCACCCCCTGTATGTAAATGGGCCTTCCATTGGTTCTGATTCCACCAAGTTTCATTTACATAGGAAACAGACAGATTGCTGTGATATTCCCTCCTGTCTGGGCAGACTGTATAGACTAATATCGATGAGCATCCATAATTCCTTATATAGCGTTAATACATACAGTTCACAATGATATTGATCACCGTGTGATCATTAGCTGTCAGAAAAGACCTCACTCTATAATACAGTAATATTCTATACAAACAGTTGTTTCAGTTGTTTATCACTTGAGGTTAAGCACAGGCACTGACTTCGTCATTTTCCCGGGGGTGCTTAACCCCAGCTCCACCCCAGGCCCCGCCCCTACTCCACCCTTTCTGCCAACGCCCCACCCCTGCCCCGCCTCTTCTCACTCCCACTCTGCCCCCCGAGCATGTGCTGCCCTCACTCTGCCTCCCTCCCCCCAGTGCCTCCTGCCCACCACTGAACAGCTGATCACAGCGGGAGTGAGGTGCAGAGAGGGAGGGGGAGGAGCTGACCGGCAGGGCCCACCAGCGGGCGGGAGGCACGGGGGGGGAGGGGAAGAGGAGCAGGACCGCTGGTTGGTGCTGAGCACCCACTATTTTTTCCCATGGGTGCTCCCACACCTATGAGGTTAAGACCCCTTCTCCCACCGTTAAAGACCAATGCACCTTTGAAATGTATTCTCTGAAAAGTAAAAACCCAGAGCAAGCTTCTCTGTCCCCAACTTGTTAGCTTGATGAGTCTGTTTACGCAATAAGTATTCTCATTGTCTTTCAAAGTAACTCCCAGGAAGGGAAAACACTATCCTTTGTCCAGTGCAGATCTGTTTACCATAATCTCTTTAGTCATCATTTTAGCATATATTCATAACTCTTAAGACCACCATGTACACACATCACACAAGAATATTAACAACCAGGAAGTTATTAGTTTTCAGATGACACCTCACAAGGCATATTTTGTACAAAGATTATCACAATAGTGTGTAGGGTGTGAATACAGGGGAGATTAGTGTCACAGTATTGAATTTTAATTTTAACCCTGATGACAGCAGTGGAGTGCCACCAGGGCTGAATTTGATCTGCCATGCTTAATTGACAGGGCATTCCTACTTTACCAGTCCTCCTGAGATAAAGTCTAAGTTGTTCCTGTCAGGACAGCCACAGGTCAGTTACAGGAGAACTAGAATATCTGAACTCTCTCGCTGTCTCGCTCACACACAGATGCACAAATATTCATGCAAACACGAATATCTTTTAAACAAAATTTTGGATACACAGAACGTTGCTCATTGATTGGATGGCAACGTTTGTGGATGTGTCTTTTAGAGAGTTTTCTGATACTCCGCTGCAAGTGCTGGGGTCTTTTATACACAATTCCTTCTGATTATAGAAATTAAGGCCTCAGCACAATCAAAATGAACTGTGCAAAATTCGGCAGCTGTACAACGCCCTAGGGTTTCTTCACATTCTGTAACTAGATGGGTTAATGTGTGAAGTGGGACTGCTCTTGTGGCATGCTGAAGAGTGGTCTTTTCAGATTGCTGACTAAGCGGTGTCAGACCTGATCAAGTGCTTGGAGGAAAGATTTGGCTCAAGGAAAGTGCAGACGGAGCAGGAAGTGCAGTACCAATGCTGACGCAGTCGGTAGCAGTCTTCCTTTTCAGCCAGGACTCTATGGGCTGGTCTACAATACAGAGTTAGGTCGATGTAAATCTGACTCTGTAAGTGTGTACATTAAAACGTAGCTCCCACTGATGTAACTCACCCACTATAACGACACTCCCGGGAGAGGTGTAGCGCTTAGGTCGATGTAGGTAGGTTGACGCAGCTTCAGTGTAGACACCGCATTGCTTACATCGTCGGTTGTTGTCTTTCAGAAACCATCTCACAATGCCCCACATTGGCAATTAAATGGGTGCAAGTGACACAAGGCGCGTCACATGGACACGTAAAACCGATTCAATTACTGTGGTGGCTGCACATCGACATAACTTCGGTCGACTTCGTTTGGTAGTGTAGACTGGCCCTAAGTCCAAGCTTGGGCTGAGCAGGCGTTGTTACTGCTAAACACCAGCTTTCAGATGAGATACAAAACCAAGTTCCTGAGCCTCTGTGGTTATGCAATATCCAGAAGCCCTTTAAAAGGTGTTAGAATATGGTCAGATGGCTGGCATTAACTCAGGTAATAATTACAATCTGTCTTCATAAATTCTCCTTGTGATTTCATTCAATACACTCTTCTTTCACGTACTGATCTGGCCCTCCCTGCACTATAGTATCTGAACACCCCACAAGGTTTTATGTGTTTATCCATCGGCACCAACTCCACGGGTGCTCCAGGGCTAGAGCACCCATGGGAAAAAAAACAGTGGGTGCTCAGCACTCACCAGACATAGCTGTTTGGTGCCACCGCGAAACAGCTGATTGGTGGCTCGGGGAGGGGCTTGGGGGAGGGTGGAGAGCAGCGGGCAGGGGCCTCGGGGAGAGGGTGGAGCAGGGTTGGGAAGAGGTGGAGTAAAGGCAAGACCTTGGGGGAAGGAGTGGAGTGGGGGGCGGGGCCTCAGAGCAGAGCAGGGGTGGAGCACCCAGGGGGAAAACTAGAAGTTGGCACCTATGTCCTCACAACACCCCATTGTACAGATGGGGAACTGAGGCAAGGAAAGGCTAAGTGATTTGTCCAAGACTGTGGCAGAGCAGGGAATCGAGCCCAGGTCTTGCAAGTCTTGGGTTAGTGCCCAAGCTACTGATAAGTAGCATTGCTGCTATATTTCCAGCCTGGAAATGGCTGCATTTCAGGGACCGAAGAGACCTCTGTTACACACAGGCTGCAGAGCAGTTTAAAATCTGTTGGGATGGAAGATGAGGTTATAGTGGCTCTGGGGAGAGCTGGAGGGAGTGTGCATTGTGAATATGTGGATCTATAAATATGTATTTAGGTTCCTGATGTTGCCGGGTGTATGTAGAAATGTTCATTCACACTGCAGCAGGACGTGTTGATTCTGCCTCACGCAAGAATGGGCATGTTGATGCCATTGTATTTTCCTGCCCTGGAGACCTTTAGCTATTAAAATAGCTACAGATTTTGCAACAAGAGCCCTCTGGATCCTTCAGCACTAAAACACATTCAAACACCCCCAACACAGAATAGGAGTGCAATGAGATCAGACCACCAGTGACAAGGGAGGATGAAACTTATCGACTTAAAATGTTAACACTAACAACCAGCCCTTTGTAATCTCACTGGCTTTTCAACTGCTTGGCCCCGGAGTCCTTCTCCAAGGGGCACTGAACACCAATATCTGTATTTTAGCAACAAGGCAGCTGCACCAATGCTAAGTTCAGGGCTCAGGGGTTTTAACTGTGTGCAGACAAGGACACACAACCCTGAGCCTTGACTGTATCAGCATTGAAACCATTGTCAGGGCAGCTGCACCAGGCCTGGAATACAGGCACTCATTTGACTAACGCTGTGTTGTGTGACCTTGCGGTGTTCTTCTTGGTGGGTTAGCACAAGCAGGTGTTGTCCCTGAAATGATGACGTAGACATGAGCTCAGTCACTGCAGACCCTGTAGTTATTACTGCAAGAGGAGACAGAGGCAGCTAGCCTCGGTAACCATATAGATAAACAAGTCCGTTTAAATACCAAGGAGCATTAATTCCCAACAACAATTAGGTGAGGGAGGACGTTAATGAATGGTTAGAGAGCAGGGGAGTTCTTTTCTCTGTAAAGAATGTGTAGCTCTGAATAGTTACTGAAAAAGACCAACTTTCCGAGATTCAGGACCATTATCAGATGTATTGTTTTATATGGACGTGAGACTAGGCACTTACTAAGAAGGAAGAAATGGCAGCGAAATACCTTCAGAAATCAAGTGTTGAGACCAACTTTTGGGCCAGTAAGGGAGAATGACGGGTGGAGAAGATCTAGCAGCGAACTGCAGGAGGCTATCGAGAACCAAGTAGAGTCAGTGTAGTTCAATCCCAATGTCTCCAGGGGGCAGCACATGCGGTTAGGATGACAGAAGACAGACCAGCTAAGCATCTCTTGGAAGAACGCCCTCAGGATGTCTGAATTCGTGTCTGACCAAGGGAGGGTAACAGTGAGCAAGACTAATGAGCTCTTCATATGAATTACCATCAATGAGAAAAATATGCCCTTAACAGAAACAAGTGGCGGCAGCTGTGGGAGCAGCCAAACACCTCCATGGTCCACAGAGCCTCGGGGGAATTGTTACACTCTTTCCTCTGACCAGAAATGAAACGAACAATGAAACAATGCAGACTCCTCATTGTTCAGAGAAGCTCCGCAAACGATCTGCTGCAGAATTTTGTCACTCACAGATTGGTCTTTCATTCACACAGATTTTGCACCTGTGAGTAATGAATGTTTTTCAGCAGCCATTCGTTGCTGTATCCATGGGGCTCCCAATGCGTTATTACTGCAAGAATACACATTCTGCAGCTCATAATCACCTGGATTAATTAACAGCTGCAATTCCTTTCACGCATATTAGGGCATTAGGCATTAGGGCACCAATGCCATCCCCAAACCCCAACCCGTGTCCTTGCCTACAGTGCGAGGGCATCTGGAATAATGACCTTTTTCTTTGGTCCATTTGCTGGTCAATTCTTACACCTGTGCTTCACTTTCAGGTTGACCAATTTAAGAATCAAGTATTTATGTGGTACTTTGTCAAAGCCTTTGCCACACTCTGAATAGAAAACCTGGTCAGCCGCCTCCCTGACATCCTCTCAGAAAAAAAGAAATTAGGCCAGCCTGGCATGATGAGATTGTCCATTTACAATTCCAGTTCATCAAACGCCTTTCATAGAATCATAGAATATCAGGGTTGGAAGGGACCTCAGGAGGTCATCAAGTCCAACCCCCTGCTCAAAGCAGGACCATTCCCCAATTAAATCATCCCAGCCAGGGCTTTGTCAAGCCTGACCTTAAAAACTTCTAAGGAAGGAGATTCCACCACCTCCCTAGGTAACGCATTCCAGTGTTTCACCACCCTCTTAGTGAAAAAGTTTTTCCTAATATCCAACCTAAGCCTCCCCCACTGCAACTTGAGACCATTACTCCTTGTCCTGTCCTCTTCTACCACTGAGAATAGTCTAGAACCATCCTCTCTGGAACCACCTCTCAGGTAGTTGAAAGCAGCTATCAAATCCCCCCTCATTCTTCTCTTCTGCAGACTAAACAATCCCAGTTCCCTCAGCCTCTCCTCATAACTCATGTGTTCCAGACCCCAATCATTTTTGTTGCCCTTCGCTGGACTCTCTCCAATTTATCCACATCCTTCTTGTAGTGTGGGGCCCAAAACTGGACACAGTACTCCACATGAGGCCTCACCAATGTCGAATAGAAGGGGAAGATCACGTCCCTCAATCTGCTCGCTATGCCCCTACTTATACATCCCAAAATGCCATTGGCCTTCTTGGCAACAAGGGCACACTGCTGACTCATATCCAGCTTCTCGTCCACTGTCACCCCTAGGTCCTTTTCCGCAGAACTGCTGCCTAGCCATTCGGTCCCTAGTCTGTAGCGGTGCATTGGGTTCTTCCGTCCTAAGTGCAGGACCCTGCACTTATCCTTATTGAACCTCATCAGATTTCTTTTGGCCCAATCCTCCAATTTGTCTAGGTCCCTCTGTATCCTATCCCTGCCCTCCAGAGTATCTACCACTCCTCCTAGTTTAGTATCATCCGCAAATTTGCTGAGAGTGCAATCCACACCATCCTCCAGATCATTTATGAAGATATTGAACAAAACCGGCCCCAGGACCGACCCCTGGGGCACTCCACTTGACACCGGCTGCCAACTAGACATGGAGCCATTGATCACTACCCGTTGAGCCCGACAATCTAGCCAACTTTCTACCCACGTTATAGTGCATTCATCCAGCCCATACTTCTTTAACTTGCTGACAAGAATACTATGGGAGACCATGTCAAAAGCTTTGCTAAAGTCAAGAAACAATACATCCACTGCTTTCCCTTCATCCTCAGAACCAGTAATCTCATCATAGAAGGCGAATGGATTAGTTAGGCATGACCTTCCCTTGGTGAATCCATGCTGACTGTTCCTGATCACTTTCCTCTCCTGTAAGTGCTTCAGGATTGATTCCTTGAGGACCTGCTCCATGATTTTTCCGGGGACTGAAGTGAGGCTGACTGGCCTGTAGTTCCCAGGATCCTCCTTCTTCCCTTTTTTAAAGATCGGCACTACATTAGCCTTTTTCCAGTCATCTGGGACTTCCCCCGTTCGCCACGAGTTTTCAAAGATAATGGCCAATGGCTCTGCAATCACAGCCGCCAATTCCTTTAGCACTCTCGGATGCAACGTGTCCGGCCCCATGGACTTGTGCACGTCCAGCTTTTCTAAATAGTCCCTAACCACCTCTTTCTCCACAGAGGGCTGGCCATCTACTCCCCATGCTGTGATGCCCAGTGCAGCAGTCTGGGAGCTGACCTTGTTAGTGAAGACAGAGGCAAAGAAAGCATTGAGTACATTAGCTTTTTCCACATCCTCTGTCACTAGGTTGCCTCCCTCATTCAGTAAGGGGCCCACACTTTCCTTGACTTTCTTCTTGTTGCTAACATACCTGAAGAAACCCTTCTTGTTACTCTTAACATCTCTTGCTAGCTGCAGCTCCAGGTGCAATTTGGCCCTCCTGATTTCATTCCTACATGCCCGAGCAATATTTTTGTACTCTTCCCTGGTCATATGTCCAATCTTCCACTTCTTGTAAGCTTCTTTTTTATGTTTAAGATCCGCTAGGATTTCACTGTTAAGCCAAGCTGGTCGCCTGCCATATTTACTATTCTTTCGACACATCGGGATGGTTTGTCCCTGTAACCTCAACAGGGATTCCTTGAAATACAGCCAGCTCTCCTGGACTCCTTTCCCCTTCATGTTAGTCCCCCAGGGGATCCTACCCATCCATTCCCTGAGGGAGTCGAAGTCTGCTTTCCTGAAGTCCAGGGTCCGTATCCTGCTGCTTACCTTTCTTCCCTGTGTCAGGATCCTGAACTCAACCAACTCATGGTCACTGCCTCCCAGATTCCCATCCACTTTTGCTTCCCCCACTAATTCTTCCCGGTTTGTGAGCAGCAGGTCAAGAAAAGCTCCCCCCCCAGTTGGCTCCTCTAGCACTTGCACCAGGAAATTGTCCCCTACGCTTTCCAAAAACTTCCTGGATTGTCTGTGCACCGCTGTATTGCTCTCCCAGCAGATATCAGGAAAATTAAAGTCACCCATGAGAACCAGGGCGTGCGATCTAGTAGCTTCTGCGAGTTGCCGGAAGAAAGCCTCATCCACCTCATCCCCCTGGTCCGGTGGTCTATAGCAGACTCCCACCACTACATCACTCTTGTTGCTCACACTTCTAAACTTAATCCAGAGACACTCAGGTTTTTCTGCAGTTTCATACCGGAGCTCAGAGCAGTCATACTGCTCCCTTACATGCAGTGCTACTCCCCCACCTTTTCTGCCCTGCCTGTCCTTCCTGAACAGTTTATAACCATCCATGACTGTACTCCAGTCATGTGAGTTATCCCACCAAGTCTCTGTTATTCCAATCATGTCATAATTCCTTGACATCACCAGGACCTCCAGTTCTCCCTGCTTGTTTCCAAGGCTTTGTGCATTTGTATATAAGCACTTGAGATAACCTGCTGATCGCCCCCCATTCTCAGTATGAGGCAGGAGCCCTCCCCTCCCAGATGTTCCTGCCTGTGCTTCCTCCCGGTATCCCGCTTTCCCACTTACCTCAGGGCTTTGGTCTCCTTCCCCCAGTGAACCTAATTTAAAGCTCTCCTCACTAGATTAGCCAGTCTGCTCGCAAAGATGCTCTTCCCTCTCTTCCTAAGGTGGAGCCCGTCTCTGCCTAGCACTCCTCCTTCATGGAACACCATCCCCTGGTCAAAGAATCCAAAGCCTTCTCTCCGACACCACCTGCGTAGCCATTCGTTGACTTCCACGATTCGACGGTCCCTACCCCGGCCTTTTCCTTCCATGGGGAGGATGGACAAGAACACCACTTGCGCCTCAAACTACTTTATCCTTCTTCCCAGAGCCACGTAGTCCGCAGTGATCCGCTCAAGGTCAGTCTTGGCAGTATCATTGGTGCCCACGTGGAGAAGCAGGAAGGGGTAGCGATCCGAGGGCTTGATGAGTCTCGGCAGTCTCTCCGTCACATCGCGTATCTTAGCCCCTGGCAAGCAGCAGACTTCTCGGTTTTCCCGGTCAGGGCGGCAGATAGATGACTCAGTCCCCCGGAGGAGAGAGTCCCCGACCACCACCACCCGCCTCCTTCTCTTGGGAGTGGTGGTCGTGGAACCCCCAACCTCAGGACAGTGCATCTCATGCCTTCCAACCAGCGGAGTCTCCTTCTGCTTTCTCCCCCAGATGTATCATCTGGTCCACTCTCCGCAATGGTACCTGTGGAGAGAACATGAAAGCGGTTAGTTACCTGTGTCCGCGTTGCTGGAACCCGGACATTCCCCCTTCTTCTTCTGGAGGTCACATGTTGCCAAGCTTCTTCCCTGGCCTCTTGGCTCCGCTGTGCAACCTGCTCTAAATCTTTAGAGCTTTGTGCCCGTAGAAGCATATCCTGACTTTTGTCCAGAAAATCCTCAGATTCTCGTATGCAACGCAGGGTCGTTATCTTTCATTACTTCAGACCCTATTAAAATGATGCAGTCTAACCAGTTCACCCATTTTCCCTTCATAACAGTGGGGAAACATCAGCCTTCCTTAAAGCCTCTATTACTGTCCATCTACTGGCACGACTGAATCTATACAGGACATCAACAGTATTGTCAAGTATGTTCTCAGATACCAAAGAACAGAACAGATCAGATCCCAAGACATTCTTTGTATTCTAGGGTACAAATTCATACCTTCCAACATCCCCTAACAAAAAAATTTGAAAAAATGAAATAGCATGAATTTAAATAAATTTACATATGTTTGCATAAATCCAGGCACAAATTATTATAACCACTTGCCTAAGAATTGTGTCTTTTGAGCCTGACTGTGGATAATCTCCATTGTGGGGAGCAGAAGATGATTTAAAAACATTTTAGAACCAACGTCATTTCTTCAAACCCACAAATAACTCCTTATTTTAGATCAAATCCCCAGTCCCTTCTTTACAGAGGCACTGAGCTCAGCACCAGAGAGATCAGTAGATTGGGTGTTTTTCCATGGAAAGATCCCCAAACCAGCAGCCTGCTTGGAAAAGAAGTATGCTTGGCAGCTTTGCACCATCCTGGCTTGCTGGTTTACGACAGCAGAGAAAGGAAGGTGTTTGAAGTTTTGCAAGTCCGATGCCAACAAGGGTTATTCACTGACAAAAAACAAAACAAAACATTGTTCATGCAGAGTAGGTGGCCCAGTGGTATCTTGTGCTCTTCCAGAATGTCAAGTTGCAACACTTGGACCTTGGAAAACCAGACTTCCCCCAGAGCGGCAGATCTGCACTCACAACTCAGATCCCAGCTGACACATGGGAAGCATGGAAAAGGGACTCGGATCCCTTCCCATCCCCAACCCAAGGGACAGGGCCCTGAAGATGCTGGCATAAATGAGGGTTCAGGGATAGGGATTCAGACCCCCCCAGAAGGGTAGGACCCCACAGATCCCAGCTCACAAAGGGGGATAGAGAGCAGGGCTCAGACTTCCCTTGAGGGGCAGGGTCCCCTCAGATCCCAGCTCAGATGTGGGGGGAGTAAGGAGAAGAGCTCAGACCCCCCAAGACGCAGGGCTTCCACAGATGCTGACTCACTCAGGAAGTCAGGGAGAGGGGCTCAAACATCTCCAGAAGCACATGGTCCTCCAAAATCCTTGCACAGACATATGGTGGCGGGGGGAGAGAAAGAGTGGCTCAGACCCTGACTCCCCCAAGGGGCATGGTTCCCCTGATCCTGAGTGTTGAGAATGACAGTTATTTGCATTATTTTTAATGAACATCAGGTGCACTTCACTTTAACTGCTTGACATCATCCTGCCTGACTGCAAGACGTTAAATCAAAGGAGACTTGGGTGGGGGAAACAAACAGGGAAACAAACAAATGGCAAAATAAGGTACCACCAGAGAGAATACCAAGGGTCCTTGAGGAAACAATGGGGAATCTATTAACTGGAGAATGCCCTAACAAGGTTTATTCTTCCCAGGCCCAAACCTAGGCTCCAAGGGTATATTGAATCCTTCAAGATCCTGGCCTAGGGAGGAAATGGGGGGAGAGGGGCTGAGGGGGCAGCTGGAGAGGAGCCTCTGACAGACAGAGACACAGGGAGGATGCTGTAGGAGCTGTCTGTCAATCCCAGTCCAGGAGTAGGAAGGTCTGGGATGAAATTTACCCAGTACTAGCAAGGAAACAATCAAGTATAGGTAAGAACCAGGCATCTAGGCCTTTTGTTGTTTTATCCCTTTTCTCTTCTTGGTATGTACCTTTGGTGAATGAATAATGCGCTCCACTATAATATTAAGATCTTGCATCAGTGCCCTTGTGGCCTTTATTTGAATGTGTTCATTGTACCCAGAAAACTTGAATTTCTTCCTCAAGACTCTAAAGGATCTTAAGTTATTACATTTCACTAGCAACAGATACAAAAGAAATCTCCAGGTCTCAATTCTGCAGTCTGATCAGACTTTGCCACTTAAAATTGTGACATTTCTGAATGCAAGTACTGAAGTCATGTAAAAAAATCCCAGCTGCATGGGTTACATAAAATAGAAAAACTCCACGGACTTGCAATTTATCACTACAGCTGCACAATGGAATTCCAGCTCTTATTAGTTGCCAGTTATCTATTGAATGTTTATATATAAAGACAGATGTATATAACGTTATAAGCGACTAGCATTTTGCATCAGCATGATCTATGCATTGTACTAGTGCAATATACAATATTTCACAAATCATAGAAATTAGAGATGGAAAAGTGTGTCCTAAAATAACAGGTCATCTAGCTGATCCCTATGCCAGTACAGAATTGCTCCTCATAAGAGCTCAGGAGTAAATCAATCTATCTCCTTACAGTGTAAGATATCACCAGCTAAAACATACACAATGCAACAGCTGAACTGATTATTTAAATAGCATATGATGAGGACAGCTAATGTCCATTCCCTGGAAACAAATTCATCTTAAGTAAAGAAATGGCAGGGTCTGTGGCAGACCATCACAGTACTGGGGGGCCAGCATTCCCCAGATGCAGACAGTGAGGGACAGCTGTGTGAGAAACTTGAAGTGTGGTTCTACTCTGAAAAGTTACTATGTAAAAATGTCCCCTTCTACCTCAGCCAGCTGGGTATGTAGAGTCAGATCTTTTTGCTACCTTTTCCCTCCTTTTAGATGTGGGATAGGACCCTTTCCCAGCTCATGCGTTAGCAATCCAATGGCAACATTTTTATTGATGGTGATGTGAGAAACTTAACTTTCAAATTCCAAGATGAATTTGTAGTGCCAGCAGACTGAAACCCCCTCTTTATGCTTGTAAGCCACATAGACTTGATTTAGAAGTCACTGAATGGTAATAAACATGGGACACAATGATGCCATTTTTGCAGCTACTTTTCAGAGTGGATCTGCACTTTAAGAGATTGTGGAATTTTCAGTATTCTGACCCAGACAATGTCTTCTATAACCTTAGCTGCCCAGTTCTGCATTTCCACTGTAGGAAGTGGCCATCTGTCACGTCACCTCTGTCTCGTAGTGGGGTAATACAAATTGCTTTTTGTAACTTTCTACTTGGAAGCAGAATCAGATTTAGAATATGGAAAATGTACTGCAATGCAAACAAACATGTAGCAGTAACTGGGCAGCATTATTCACTGCAGTTCTGAACCAACATATCTAAACTTCGGATGCAGGATAGCTTTTCAAAGACAGCCTTGCAGAGGCTGTATTAATAGGACAGAAAGGTTGTAAAGGCACAACTTGAAAAAAAAAAACATAGCTGTGAGACTGTTGGGCAATATCGGCTCTCAAACAAACTTTACACAAGAACTAGAAACATAACATAAGAGCCCCTAGATGTTATAGGCCAGAGAGAACCCACATCTCTAAGTATGCTGTATAGATCCTTTGGCAAAAGGTATTAACCCCATTTAGTCCTTTCATTTAAATGACTGCTTAAAGCCCCAATTCACCAAGGCACTTTTATTATTATTATTTATTGCTGTAGCTCCAAGGATTCTCCGTCCTGGACCAGCACCCATTGTGCTAGGTGTCATACAAACTCCGAACAAAAAGATGGTGCTTGGAATAACACACGTGCTTCAGTACTTTGCTCAATCAAGCTCAAAACGATGGGATGAGACCTCCAGCAAACTAGAGCACACAGCCGAAACCTGAGCCCTTACAATAAGCCAGTGTGGGCATCTGATGGAAGAAAAAACCCAGAAAGGGAAACTCTTGTAAAAGAAAAGGAGTACTTGTGGCACCTTAGAGACTAACCAATTTATTTGAGCACGAGCTTTCATGAGCCACAGCTCACTTCTTGTAAAAGAAAATCCCCTGGGAACGTGAAGCTGCAAATAGCAGGAAATCAATCTGCACAAAACTCATCTAGCATTTCGGCTTTAACTAGGAACATCCAGAGGTTGGGTTGGCTGCATCCCATTCTTAGCATAATGAAGATGGGGACAGGAAACGGGTATTTGTTTATAAGGAGCCAAGACTCTTTGCAACGGTCAGCACCAACTAGAGTATTTGTATATTTCAAAGAGAATTCCTCACTTGCCTCCTAATCAGTTTCAGTTCAATGATTATTCATAGACACCATGCCGGAATTAATAAATGCACTACCTGTCACCAGGGTTAGAATTCAGCTGCCAGAACTACTGCAGCATTTCAATTTAGCTCGACCTGCCACCGTGAGATAAACAGCATCCTTGAACTAACCAGGGTCAGCTGGAAAAAAAAAAGGGCGGGGGGGGGGGAGAAAACCTGGATTTGTGCTGGAAATGGCCCACCTTGATTATCATACACATTGTAAGGAGAGTGATCACTTTAGATAAGCTATTACCAACAGGAGAGTGGAGTGGGAGGAGAGAAAACCTTTTATAGTGGTAAACACCCATTTTTTCATGGTTTGTGTGTATAAAAGCATCTTCTGTATTTTCCACGGTATGCAGCCGATGAAGTGAGCTGTAGCTCACGAAAGCTTATGCTCAAATAAATTGGTTAGTCTCTAAGGTGCCACAAGGACTCCTTTTCTTTTTGCGGATACAGACTAACACGGCTGTTACTCTGAAACAGGGTCAGCTGTGACATAATTCAGACACTGCCTATCACCTGCATACACACAGCATTGTGAAGTGGCCTCCTACTAGAATTAAAAGGGATCGATAAGATGAGTGTGAGAGGAAGCAGGTGCTGTGTCTCTAGAATACTAAGGGAAGAGAAAAATGGGACAGTACTATTGGAGGTGAATCAAAACACAACTGCTTCTCAGCTCCTTATTATCAATGCACCGTCTCAGGCTGTGATTCAGATAGGATTCCTGCTGTTTGATAATGACCTAGTGCTGAAAAGCATACACGCATGCACACTCGCGATGTGAGACCCACAGAAGGGTTAACCAGCTCTCATTAGTGGCTGGGTTCCAAGTGCCTTGGCCTCCAGGTATGTTCAAGCAACGTGAGAATGTTCTGGTTACGCCACGCTTCTACCTTGTGCTTGGTCGAGTGAGCTGTGTAGGGAATGGGTCAAAGCATTCCTCTTCAGCTTACTTATGGAGTTGCTTTTCATCTTCTTAATAAAGTTATTTGTCACATTTAGGCCTGGCTGAATTCAATTTCAAAAGTTTTTTTCATAATTCTGACGGATCAGATACCACTGGTATTTTAAGCATTTTTAAATGTGTATCTATTTACATTTTCACATGATGGATTTTAAACATTTTTATCAATTTAAATTTTCACTGCTGCAGAAAATTATGGGCGAGAGTTGGATAATGGGGGAACAATAATTATTTAACGACAGCAGATACAGATTTAAGACTTTAAAGCTTTATAAGCATTAAAACACAAATTTCAATATCACATGTCAAAATATACAAAGTAAATATCCATAAATCAATAAGTTCTCAAGCCACAATTTTCTTACTTTGCCTGTCTGTACATTTCATTTATTATTAATGGAAATATTTTGTTGTTGGTTTGTGTGTGTGCAGTGAAATAGTCATTTACTGATGTTTACTGACAAAAATCTAATCTTTCCAAGGCTAGTTATATTTCTAATTCCTCTAGACACTCTTAGGGAGCGATTTTCAAAGGCACATGAGTTGTTAGATGCTGAACAGCCTATGTGCCTTGGAAATCTCTCTCTTAAATATTATTACTCCAAACACAAAGATATGAGTGCAGATTACACAGATCATAAAGTTTGCAGTAAAATCTATCAGCACAATACCTAAGGAGACAGAGAAACTGACCAGCCAAATTGAAGGCTATTATACAAATAAAGAAGAGAGGTTGGGAGTACAGGATGTACCATACTACAATGGACCACTGATCCATTCAATTCTGCTTTATCCTCTCAGCAGATATTTGATGTTTCATTCAACAAAATGACAAAGCACTTCACCAACTTGGAGAGAACCCCCTTTTCCTGACTTCCGCAGCCATCAGTTTACGCTTTAAGCACAAGCTCTCGAGGACAGCACCACAGGAGGAATGGAATTGCTTCAGAAGTGATATTTTTATCTCTAGTGGTGTTTATCCCTTGTGAAACCTTTAAAAGAGAATCTTGTCTAACCTAATATTTAAAGATTAAATGTAATAATACTTCTAAACCTGGGCAAACCGCATTCCTCAAGGATCCCAGGCACGTTCAGGGCAAAGAGAGAGAACAGTGTCTGAAACTGAGAAATTAGAGTGTCAGATGAATAGCCAGGGGTAGCGTGCTATTTGTCCAAACAACTTTAATTTATAATCATCTCACAAACACAAGCTCGAAATGCAGCCGGTGTCTCTAGTAGCAGATCACGACAGAGGAGAGACTTCCATCCAGTCTAGTATGGTATACAATAGGACACAAGGAAAAGGGGTGACAGGCTGTGCTGTCCTCCTCTAAAATCAGATTCAGGCATTCATGGCCCAGTCCCCTGAAATATCCATTGAAGCTCACTCACCACCGAAAGGGTTAGCAGCTTGTTGACATTTTTACAGCTTGTTTCACACCCAGGGCTGACTCAAAGCACTTTATGGGAAGTACATTCCTCCAAATTAAGGTCAGGTCTCCACGAGAGACCTATGTCGGTATAACTACGTCACTTGGGGTGTGAAAAGTCCAACCTCACTTCTGGTGTAGACTCTGGAGCAGGGCTGTTCAGAGGGACCCTCAGCAGTTAATTTTGAGTGCGCAGAGCTGCAGCTTTCGGAGAGACACACACAAAGAACCGCAGGTGCAATGACCCACGTCCCATGAGGTGGGCAGGACACCTCTTCCCACCAGGCCTGGCTGAGTGAAGCATGTTCCAGCACAGTTGTGTCCAGCTGGGAACTTGGCCCAGCATGAGCTTTTGAGCGTCTCCGCCACAGGGGGAGTCGCTGAGGTTCCTGCATCAAATGTAAAGGGCTGGAGGCCTCCAACGCTGAGGGTGGAGTGTTTGAGCGTGGGCGGCTGACCTGTGAATCCCAGAATAAAATGAATGTCGGGATCCACCCCAACCTTCCCCAGGTTCCTGATGGACCTGGCATCAGGCCTGACACGGGAAGTGCCAGATGTTCTGGTCACCCCGGCTGCTCGGACTTCAGGCACTCGCCTCTCTTGGTTTTAAGTCAACCTCATTCATACAAGGTAATGAGAGAGCAGCTGATCACTAGCACCTGCACCTCCAAACCAAGACATCGATGAGGATTCACCACACCCAAGGGGCCTTCCTTCTCCCCAGGACGGCTGAGATTCCCTCCTGAAACCCACACCCCAATCCGTGCTCCTCAAGGCTGCTTATTCACCCTGAAACATTAACTGTTTGCTCATATTCACCCTCCCCTGGAACCCTGAACGCTGTGCTTGTATTTGACTGTACGTCCTCGTATCAGTTACAAAGAGCTGTGCCTTTTCCTGGCGCAGCATCCCTGTATCTGCTCCCCAGCGTCCCATTAGCAACGTGTCACGTAAGGCATTCGGGACATTTCCTGCTGCAGGGTCTCCCTCTCTGCTTTCTCTATAATGCCCATTGCTGCAACAACCAAGGGAAATCAAATCCTGGCTTTGGCCAGGTTGCTCTGCTCCTTTCCCAGGGATTTCTAAGGCCTCCCTGGGGTTGCAGGTTCCTCTTGGTTCTAGGAAGCACACCTGAGCCTGCTGGGGTTGTTTGTTAAGCTTTTCAGTTAGGGTGGGAGGATTTATCATGGAGATGGCTCTAAAACAACTAGATTTGAGTGCACTGTCATCTCACCTTGAAGCTGGTTTCACAAACTAACACTTGCAGCTGAGAGTGCTTTATCTCTAGCTCTCGCAGGCTTGAGCCTGGGTTTGAACCCCTCTGGGACAGAAGCTAACAGCTGTCCCAGTAGGTCTTGGGGACCGGCGCCTCGGGGGATCTCTACTAGAGCTGGGTCCTGATCTGTGGATGGCTTTGAAGATCAGCACCAGGCTCTTGAAGTGGCACTGGAGGAGAGTGCTAGCATTCCCTTGCGCAAGGGATGCAGAACGCTGGCACCTCCTGTCCTGAACCATGGAATAGATATGAGAGTGGGCTGACATTTTATCAGGTGTTTTCATAGCTTCTAAATTTAGGTTCTTGAGGCTTGAAGTAAGAGCAGCGGGGTGGTTCTCCACAGCAGCTGCATGATGCTGAAGAGAGCCACACAAGAGGTTGTGTCGATGGTAAAATACCAGTACCCAAGGCACCCCAGAGCCTTGAGCAGTAGCTGCCTTGTGATGGATCTGATTTGGGGAGAGAGTCACCGGACAAGCAGGGGCTGGGAGCACAGCTGCTGAATTCCCCCTCCAGTGATGCTGTGGGACTCCAACCTTAGACAGCCAAAGTACCATAGGTTTCAGAGTAACAGCCGTGTTAGTCTGTATTCGCAAAAAGAAAAGGAGGACTTGTGGCACCTTAGAGACTAACCAATTTATTTGAGCATAAGCTTTCGTGAGCTACAGCATCCGATGAAGTGAGCTGTAGCTCATGAAAGCTTATGCTCAAATAAATTGGTTAGTCTCTAAGGTGCCACAAGTCCTCCTTTTCTTTTTGCAAAGTCCCATAGTATATCACGATCTTTAATGGATTTAGCCAGGGCAGTGCTATCATCCACATTTTGCAGAGGAGAAACTGAGGCACCGAGGGACACTGCCTCCATCCACACGGCACCTGGGGGTGTGATTTCCAGCTTGGATAGACGTACGTGCACTGGCTTTGATAGAACCAGCATGCTAAAAATAGCAGTGTAGCCAAGGGCTGGGCTGGCCATCCAACTACAATCCCGTCTGAGACAGTAGGTACTTATCCTGGTGGCTAGCCCATCCACTGCTCCTATTTTAAGTGCCCTAGCTCCATCACAGCTGGCGTGCAGACACCTACTCAAGGTGGATATTACATCCCCCACTGCAGTGTAGACATTCCCACAGTGACTTGACCAAGATCTTACAGAGAGTCTGTGGCAGGCCAAGGAATTGGACCCCGCTTGCCCATTGCCTGGCTAGTCCCCTAGCCACTGCACCAGCCTGCCTCTCTAGCCCTCCCAGCAATTTTTGGCAGCTGCAGGGATGCAGGTGGGTTCTGGCTGACAATCAGTTGATAGATATATGATCTGAGCAAGAGCCATGAGGATTTCCCCTGAGTCAGGCGTTCAGGTCAACTAACATGCTCGGCCTCTCTGCTGCCGGAGTGAAGAGCATGTAGTATCCTCTGGATGAGCAGACTGAGGCTGCTAGCTCCTGTGATCCTGTCATCAATGGCCATAAGGCCTCTTCCCCTCGCTCCCTTGATCAACTGATCATCATGATGGCTTCTTTTTCTAACTGGTTCTGGCTACGCCTGCCTCACCTGATGGGGCATTCCACTGTGAAGCACCATCAGACGAGTACTGTCCCCTTTGGTGAAACATGGAGTTCCGCCCAGGAGGTTCATTTCCTCCAGATAATACGTGCACTTGCTTCAGTGAATGCCATGAGCTGCATGAGGGCTTTCATTACAGCTAGATTAACATACACAGTATGCTTTGTTACCTTCATTTACAAAGCCCATCCATCCTGAGTGCTTAAAGAGATGCTGCAACAGGAGAACAATCATATTAAACAAACCAACTCCTTTAGTGCTGGTATCATCATCACCGGAGATTATTGCTGGACTACAGTAACTGCAGTGAAAAGCCAACAGATACTATTAGAAAAAAAACACCAGTCAAAGAGAATCAACAGGAAATGCCCTGAGGGAGAATTTTTTTTAAAAAAATGCCTCTTTAAATTGGCATGGAAAGGGTTACTCTGTAAAGCAGCTGGGTATAACTCCACTGGCTTCATGACTCCTAAGCTCTTTGGGGCAGGAACTTTGTGTTCTGAGTTTGTACAGCACCTAACACAACAGGATCTGGGTCCATTTTGGCAGCTTCAAGCACTGCTGCTACACAAATAATACCTATAACATGTGTAGCCTCTGCAATGAGCACTGAGATACCCACAGGGGAAAGCTGAAAAGACCCCAGGCTTGGCTCAAACACAGCATCCTGCATGCACTTCTGCAGGCAAACACAGCATGCTTTAGCTACAGTGCTGGTGTTTTCCACAGGGATTTGCACCCTTTACTAGAGGGGAAGGCAAAAGAACCGAACTGGAATTAAAACGCTTCCCACTGTGAGCTTTATAGCAGAGTCCTCAAGAGGACAATCCCAACTCTATGAGCCTGATCTGAAAAGGAAAGTGGAATCTTCATCCTTAGAGGTTTTTAAGGCTCGGCTTGACAAACCCTGGCTGGGATGGTTTAGTTGGTGTTGGTCCTGCTTTGAGCAAGGGGTTGGACTTGATGACCTCCCGAGGTTAGGGTGACCAGATGTCCCAATTTTACAGGGACAGTCACGATTTTTGGGTCTTTTTCTTATATAGGATCCTATTACCTCCCACCCCCATCCTGCTTTTTCACATTTGCTGTCTGGTCACCCTACCCGAGGTCTCTTCCAACCCTAATATTCTATGATTCTATGATCTTGACATTCAACAAATAAGGGCTTTTTGACAAGACCACTGCTTGATTATTTCTGTCCTGCTTCATAGAAGTTCTCACAGCCTAACAAGTTGGAGCCAGCTTCTGAGCCGAGTGGCAAGGGATTCCAGTTATCGGCTGAATAAAATGTCAAAGACCACAATTGCAAACATTTCCCCCAGTGTACATTGCTTCTGCTTCCTTTCCAGACTCGGTTTTGATGACAATTGATAGCAGAGACCTTCTTGCAAAAGATGTTTAACTTTTAAGAGTGTGAGGGTTTTTTGTGTGTGTTTTGTTTTAAAAAGTTTAATTTAGAGACAGGCCAATGAACTGGCTTGGAGAAGAAACAAACCTGGACTCACCCCCAGATTTCAGAGAAAGGTAAAGCAATCTGAAAAAGTGACGGGTGTTGTCTCTGTCAAGAGCCTTTGATGCACAGAGCACAAAGCACTTTGCAATCAGAAGCCAACTTCACTTAAACATGCTCCAGGATCAGAAAGCCCAGGATGAAGCATTCTTGTTTGGAGCAAACTTCCAATGGCAATCAGGAGAATTCAGAATCTAAGTGTCTTTAGGAAAAGCTGCACAATCTTCCTCTTTTGAAAAAACCTTTCTCCCATAAGAAAGACACTCATCTGCTGACACCCCCTTCTAGCCAGACTCTGCCTGCCCCAAACACCCTGAATCTGTAAGAACCCTGCCTTCCCTGTGACGTTATTGACAGAATCTGTAACCGTATAGATCATTGTTGCAACCAAAGTCATGTAGTGGCACCAAATCTTGTATAAAGGGGGTCAAATAAGGTGTCTAAGACAAGGTTATGGTTTTCTGGTTATGATTACGCTATCTGTATGCGTGTATCATTTTTGTATTTAAAGTTATAAGTATTGGCTCTATCCTGTCTGTATTTCAAACTTGTGCTTCTGGGTGATACCCCAGACAAGTTGGTGTCAGCTCTGCCTAGACCATTAAGGACCATCAGCTGTACAACTGACCTATTGAGAGAAGACAGATACACCTTGTGACTCAGCAAGGCATGCAGGAACCGGCCTATGGCCAGAACTCCGAGGTTTTTCCAGGCCATGTGTGGCAAATTGCTGGCACTACTACGATGGGTCTCGCATTTTCTCTTCTTGGGGGGAGGGGGGGTTCAGGGCATCATTTCTTGCCCCTGAACTGGGGTATTAACTGCCCCACTAGTGTCCTAGATGAGGGGAGTGGAGAGGAAGGGACCCGGGCCCACCCTCTACTCCGGGTCCCATCCCAGGGGCCCTAGGGATAGTGCTAAACCACTTGAACTAGCAGTTCCTTCTCCTGGGCTACTTCCCTCTCCTGCCCTTCAGCTTGTGGGGCTTCCTGCCCTCCCTCTGCACAAACCCGGTGTCCCTTTACCTAGGGTCTTGGTCTTCTTAGCCCACTTCAGCACTTCTCCAAACTCTCCTCTGCTTCCCTCCAAACTGCTCTCTGCTCCAACACCAATCCACTCTGCCTCAACTCCTCCTCTTGTCTGATTGAAGCAGGGGGATTTTATCAAGTGACTGGCTTCAGGTGCTCTAATTGGGTTCAGGTGCTTTAATTAATCTATAGCAAACTTTCTTCCCTCTGCAGGTAATAAGGCTCCCTCTAGCGCTCTCCTGCTGCTGCCCTCTGGCCTGGGCTTTCCTTGCTTTTTGCCCCTGCTTCAGTCCCCACCCCCCCCCGCGACCGGGCCAGACGCTTTTTCTTAGTTTTGTTGGGGTTTTTTTGCTGTTTTTCTTTGCTGCCGTTCGAGTGCTGGTCGGCTACCAGCTTGCCTGCCAGCCCCCCCACGCCTGCCCTCGGATGCCTCTATTGCTTCAGCTGCAACCCCTGGAAGAGGGGGGAGGACTGCCGACCTGCTCCCCGGAGGAGGGGAGTGGACGCCCCGAGACCCAACCGTTTTGCTGTTTGTTTGTGGACCCACAATTAATCGTTTTCTTATCTTTGCCTGGCACTTTTGGAATGCTCCACAAAGACCAGGAGAGAAGACAGCTGACAGAGACATCGCCCAGGGAAACTACAAATCATCGTGGAGGGGGCCGTAAGACTGAGTAACTTTTGAACTGTACTCTCGTGTGGGGGGAGTTTGACTGTGTCTTAACTGCGTTTGTAGGGGCAAAGGGGGTGTGGCACGGAGCTGCCCCCCCCAATCCTTCGGTGCCCCCCCCAACACTACTACAACCGTCATGGCCCCCCCGCCGTCCGTCCCTGCTGGCAACCTGCCATCTGCCTCTAGCCTCAACTGCTTGCTTTGAATTCCCTCATCCGGACCAGACACAACAGCCGATCAAACGAGACTCTTTGGATAAACGCGCGTGGGTCCGCGTTCCCCACCACCACCCCCAGACTGCCCACCCCACAGTTTGCCCCTACTACCTGACCCCAACTCCTGTTTCCTTCCCTGTCCAGTCCGACCCATTTGCCCACCCCCCCCCCGCCTGCAGCCCAACAGGGAGAAGTGGTTAATCTGCTTCCCCCTCCCCCCTCCTCCTTCTGGTATCTCCCCGTCTCTCCCTGCTCACAATGGCGGGGAATGAGAGGGGTGAGGCCCCTCTAACAACCTCAGTTGCCCCTCCCCCACCTACCCCCCTGCCCAACCCCCAAGCCACCCCCCTACCACTGCTGCCAAAACACCTGCCATCGCCCCCGCTGGGGCATCGGCAGCCGGAGGCACCAGAGCGACTATTACCGCTGCTATGCCCACCGCCCCCCCAGATTCTAGGAAAGCCCCCCCCCCCGGTTAGCCAGAAAGGCCAGGGTGCAAAGAAGGGGAAGGGCCCCGCCACAACCACCAAGCTCTCCATGGCAGAGGCTGCTCCCACCGCTGTGGCCTCATCATCGACCATGGCGTCCCTCCCCGCTGTTCCCTCCACCAGCTCTGCGAGCGTCCCTTCCCCGGCCCCCCAGGGCGTGTGCCCAGGCTGTGGCAGCCCCCCCCTGCAGCCTCGTCATCTCGCCCACCCACCGCCTCCGCTACCATCAATAGCGGCCGAGGCCCCTTTCCCACCATGACCAGGAAGCATGGCGTCCGTTGCCTCTTGGTGCCTGCCTCGCCCCACGTGGAGACATACGTGCAGGCGTTGGCGAGGGTGGTAGGACCCACGGCCATTGTGGCGGCCTCCAAAATGTACGGGAAGGTCGTCTTTTTCTTAGCATCGGAGGCTGCCGCCCAGGAGGCGGTGGAGAAGGGCCTGGCAGTGGCGGTGGGGGGGTATTTTTTCCCCTGGAGCCGCTAGAAGACCTGGGCGTCTGCCTAGTCCTGACCTCCGTCCCTCCTTTTCTACCCAATGCTGCCCTGTTACCCGCTCTCTCCACCCTGGGGAAACCCATTTCCGTCATCAGCCCTCTCCCGTTGGGCTGCAAGGACCCCACCCTCCATCACGTCCTTTCGTTCCGCCGGCAAGTGCAGCTTCTACCACCGCCGCCGGCGCGTGACGGAGAGGCGCTCGAGGGGTCCTTCCTAGTCCCCTACCAGGGAGCCCGCTATCGGGTCTACTATTCCACAGGAGAGGCCCGGTGCTACCTCTGCCGATCAGCAGGGCATGTCCGAAGAGACTGCCCCTTGGCCCGGCGAGACCCCCAAGACCCGGCAGGACATCGGCTCCGTCGTTGCCGACGCCCCTGGCCGCCCGACATCTGAAACCACCTCTCCTCCTGCTCGATCCACCGCTGCTCCTGCCCGGGCCCAAGAGACACCTCCCCTACAACGCCCAGACGAGCGAGGGAGCCCCGCCCTTGCTGTTAACAATCCAGCAGAGCCTATGGAGGAGGGTGCAGCAAAGATATTACCAGGCATAGGAGAGGGCCTGCCCCAAGGAGAAACGCCCTCCCCCATGTTGCCTCACCGTTACCCCGCCAAGCCCGTGAACCATTGCCTCTGCCCCCCGACACGACCCCTGCTAACCAGCCCCCAGACGATGCTATGGAGGGCTGACCCTAGTCAAGGGAAAGCGAGGCAAGCGGAAGGCTCGAGCTCCGCTGCACCCATCCGATGCGGAGGCCCCCCGGAAGACCAGGAAGGGAGGCACCGACACTGAGCCTTCCACTATGCCCACGAGTCAGATCCATCCACCGGTGTCAGGAGGGGAAGACAAAATAGCACTGGAAGGTAGAATCTCCCCTCCACGGGAGACCCTCCCCTCCGAGACCCCTGAGGAAGCCCCTTCTGCCCGAATATCACCTGAACCCCCCGCGAACCCCGAAGCGACCGTCGTAGCGGGCGCCAGAGGGGAGTCCCCCAGGGTGGCAGAAGATGACCTTTCCTCCATGTATGAGGAGATCGAGGCCCTAGGTTTGACCCCCGTCACCCAGGGAGAGAATGACCTACTGTCAGCTGGCCTCGATCTGGGCAACCTTACCCCAGTCCCCCTTTCCCCATGCTCCCTCCCCCTAACCGCCTTCCTGGGCGAGCACCCTGCAGAAGGTGGTCCACCACCTGAAGCCATGGCTGCCAAATCCACCACAGAGCCTGCGCCTAGCATCACTGGGAGCCCCCTCCCCACCCCCTTAACCCTCGAATCTGTTCGGGAGGCACCACCTCTTAGCTGCTTGCCTCCCGAAGCCCAGAGCCTTGCCTCTGCCCCCGCCCCCACCCCTACCCCTGTCCCTGCCCAATCCACCTCCTCCTGCAATGCTATTGCTGCCCCTGGGGTTATTTCTTTCCCGTTTTTTGCGGATCCCCCCCAAGGTGCAGCCTTTGCATTTTCCTGCCGCGACCCATTAGGAGCTGCAATTTTCCCTCCGCCATCCTCTTCTACCCCAAGGCTTGAGACGGACCTAATAATTTTAGCCTGTCAGACGCCCCGTCGGTGGTCCGCACCCTGCCTGCCCGCCTCAGCGGACCACGAGGCTGCATCAAGAGCCCCACCAGAGAACAACCCGGAAATAGCAACCCTACCCCCCCATGAGCTGCGAAATGCATTGTGGAAGTTTTTAGAAAACATCCGTGGCTCCCGCAACAGGGTACAACTAGCTCTCCAGCTATGGGGGGACTTTGATCACATCCTCCAGGCCACAAGGGCCCTTATAAAGGAGGGTAAAGGGAAAGGAAGGCACGGTGCCGTGGCCTATGGGCGGGCCCACAGCTTCCGTGACGATTTACTCACTTACGGGATGGGTCACGGATTGCTGCGTGACCCACCGGGGGCCACGAACACCCCCGCCAACAAGGAACTCCCACCCCCCCAGCCCTCCGCATGACGGCTCTCATTATCGCAACTTTGAACACCAGGGGCTGTAGGATGGCTCTCCGCAGGTCCCAGGTGCTCTCTTACCTTCGGGAAGGGGGGTACTCTGTGGTTTTCCTGCAGGAGACCCATACGGATCCGACCGCCGAGGACAGCTGGCGGCTGGAGTGGGGGGACGGGGTCTACTTCAGCCACTTCACGATCCGACAAGCTGGAGTGGCAACCTTGTTCTCCCCCAACCTACGGCCCGAGGTGCTAGGGGTCACTGAGGCCGTGCCGGGCCACCTGCTGCATCTCCAAGTCAGTATGGAGGGGCTCGTGGTCAATCTCGTCAACATCTATGCCCCGGCATCGAGCCCGAAGCGGCCGCAATTCTATCAGCGGGTGTCCGACTTCCTCAGCACCCTAGATTCTCACGAGTGCTTAGTCCTGGGAGGGGACTTTAACAGCACCCTCGAGGAACAGGACCGCTCAGGGGCTGAGCTGAGCCCGGCCGCCGCGAACATTCTCCGAGGAATAGTCGAACATCACTCCCTAGTAGATGTCTGGCGTGACCACCACCCAGATGACACTTCCACGTTCACCTTTGTCCGGGTGGAGGCCCATCGGTCACACTACTCTCAGTTGGACCGTATTTATTTATCCCGTTTCCATCTTTCACAGGCCCATTCCTCCAACATTCGGCCAGCCCCATTTTCCGACCATCATCTAGCCACCATAACGGCCTCCCTCCGTGCAGAGAGGCCGGGGCCGGCCTATTGGCACTTTAACAACAGCCTGTTGGAGGATGAGGGCTTCGTGACATCCTTCTGGGAGTTTTGGCTGGCCTGGAGAGAGCAGCGGTGTGCCTTTCCCTTGGCGCGGCGATGGTGGGATCTAGGGAAGGTGCGCGCCAAGCTCTTCTGCCGTGACTACACCCGGGGCACCAGCCGACGGAGAAATGCAGCGATAGAGCAGTTGGAACGGGAGGTCTTAGAGATGGAGAGGCATCTGGCCGCCAGCCCTGAGGACCCGGTCCTCTGTGGAGCGTGCCGGGAGAAGCAGGAGGAGCTCCGGGCCCTCGAGGACCATCGGGCCCGAGGTGGCTTTGTTCGATCCCGCATCCGCCTCCTTCAGGAGATGGATCACGGCTCCCGTTTCTTCTATGCCCTGGAGAAAACGAGGGGGCCCAAGAAACACGTCACCTGCCTTCTAGCAGAAGACGGCGCCCCCCTCATGGATCCAGTGGAGATATGTGGGCGGGCCCGTGACTTCTACACAAGCCTTTTCTCCCCAGATCTGACCGATCCTGGCGCTTGCAGGGTGCTCTGGGCGACCGAGACCGACTAGAGCTGCCTCTCACCCTAGCTGAGTTCTCGGAAGCCCTCCGCCGCATGCCCACCAATAAATCTCTGGGCATGGATGGGCTGACCGTGGAGTTCTACCGCGCGTTCTGAGACATCCTTGGCCCAGACCTAGTCACTGTCTGGGCTGAGTCTTTGCAGGGCGGGGTCCTCCCTCTTTCGTGCAGACGAGCGGTGCTCGCCTTGTTGCCGAAGAGGGGGGACCTCCACGATTTACGAAACTGGCGTCCCGTCTCGCTCCTTAGCACGGACTGCAAAATAGTAGCGAAAGCAATCTCACTGCGGCTAGGGTCCGTGATGGCGGACGTGATCCACCCAGACCAGACCTATACTGTCCTGGGTCGCAGCATTTTTGACAACCTATTTCTAGTCCGAGATCTTTTGGAACTTGGGCGTAGAGACGGTCTGTCATTCGCCCTCCTATCTCTTGATCAGGAGAAGGCATTCGATAGAGTGGACCATGGGTACCTACTGGGCACTCTGCAGGCGTTTGGATTCGGACCTCAGTTTGTGAGTTTTCTCCAGGTGCTGTCTGCTTCCGCGGAGTGTCTGGTTAGGCTCAACTGGACCCTGACCGAACTGGTCAGCTTTGGGCGAGGAGTACAGCAAGGGTGCCCCATCTCAGGCTAGCTGTACGCTCTGGTGATCAAGCCCTTCCTCTGTCTCCTCCGCAGGAGGTTGACGGGGTTGGTGCTGCGGGAGCCGGAGCTGCGGCTGGTCCTGTTGGCGTATGCCGATGACGTGCTCCTCGTGGTCCAGGACCCGGGGGACTTGGCGCGGGTGGAGGCTTGCCAGACCATCACTTCGGCAGCCTCCTCCGCCCGAGTCAACTGGGTCAAGAGCTCTGGCTTGGCGGTGGGGGACTGGCGGCAGGTGAGCTCCCTCCCACCCGCACTTCAGACCATCCGGTGGAGCGTGGGCCCACTGCTCTACCTAGGCATTTACCTTTCTGCCACGCACCCTTCTCCACCGGAGAACTGGCAAAATTTAGAAGGCAGGGTGATAGAGTGGCTCCGGAAATGGACGAGGCTACTCCGATGTCTCTCCCTCCACGGGAGAGCACTGGTGCTTAACCAACTAGTCCTGTCCATGCTCTGGTACCTGCTCAACACCCTGGTCCCGGCCCCGGGTTTCCTGACTGACCTCCGGCCATCGATTCTAGAGTTCTTTTGGTCAGGAATGCACTGGGCCCCTCTAGGGGTTCTTCATCTACCCCGAAGGAAGGAGGGCAGGGCCTGAAGTGTCTGCACACTCAGGTCCGTGTCTTCCGCCTCCAGGCCCTGCAGAGGCTCCTTTATAGTGCAGGTAGTTTGACATGGAGCATATTGGCGCACGCCTTCCTGCGCCGCTTCCAAGGGCTCCGATACGACCGGCAGCTCTTTTATCTCTGTCCGAGAGGTTTTCCGCGAGACCTCTCTGGGCTGCCGGTCTTCTACCAGGACCTCCTCCGGACCTGGAAACTATTTTCAATGACCAGGTCCATGGTGGCCACCGTGGGAGCAGCTCTCCTCGCGGAGCCCCTGCTACACAACCCCCAGCTCTGTGTGCAGGCAGCAGAGTCCCGCTCGGTGCGCCAGAGTTTGGTTCTGGTGGAAGTCACGGGAGTCGGAGACCTCCTGGACTACGACCAGGGAGTCTGGCTGGATCCCGTGACGCTTGCTCGGCGCATGGGGCTCTCCAGACCTCGTACCCCCCGGCGCGTACTTCAGGAGGTGAAGGCCGCCTTGATGCCCGCTGCTCGGGCTTATGTCAACCGAGCCCTGAGCGAGGGCGCACCCCGCCCACCCTCTACCCCAGGCCCTCCGGATCTTTCAATTGGGCCCCTACCCCGTAGATCCCAACAAACCCCTCACTCTTTCACTGCGAGTCGGCTGCATGAACTGCAGCCGGTCAGCTTCCAAATCATGCCACGGAAATATCTATACACACTCACGCTTCACACCCTTCACGCCCACACCCTGGTGTCCCGCCCCGATACAAAGTGGCGGGACCTCCTGCCACCTTTAGAGGGTGAGCAACGCCGGTGGGCCAGCGTGTATTCCACCTTGGTCCTGAGGCCAGTCGGGGACATTAGTTGGCGTGTTTTTGAAACGGTTCACCCCCATCCCGGATACTTGCCCTTTTTGCAATGTGAGGGAAACCCTGGCACACGTATATTTGGAGTGTGCCAGGCTGCAGCCCCTTTTCCGGCTCCTCACAAATATTTTATTACGCTTTTGGCTACACTTTTCCCCTCACCTTTTTATCTACACACTCCCCATCCATGGCCCCACAAAATGGCGGGATCTCCTGGTTAACCTCCTCCTAGCCCTAGCTAAAACGGCCATTTATAAAACCAGAGAGAGGAGGTTGGCTAATGAAGCGTCCTGCGACTGTAGGGCTGTTTTCCGATCCTCAGTACATTCACGTATCTGGGCGGAGTTCCTCTGGGCGGTGTCCACCAACTCCCTTGACACCTTCGAGGAGCGGTGGGCGCTGTCCGAGGTTCTCTGCTTGGTGACCCCATCTGGTTCCCTCCATCTGACCCTTTGATTGAGGGGAAGAGCGAGAGACCCCAGCCCCAGCCGTTCCCGCTGTGGATACCATCGTCACTGTCACCTAGGAGGGGTCCTATAACATGTGGGTCGTAATCCCCCCCACCCCTAACCGCCCACCCCGCAGCCGTGCCCATCTTGTCGGGCACTCTCAGGAGAGGAATAATCGGTGACACTGGGCATGGCACTAGGTAACTCGAGGGGGTGGAAGACCACGAGTGTCGAGCAAGCCCCCCCGCTCTAGGCCACCAGGTAACTCAGGAGGGTGGAAGACCACGAGTGTCGAGGAAGGCCCCCCGCTCTGGGCCCAGGCTAGCCTGAACGCTTCTCCCTCCTGAAGGCTGCTGTGTCATACCTTCTGTTTGCTTTTGTTTTGTTGCATAGTTGCTTTATCCTCTTCGGTGATTCTTTGTAAGTGTTACACAAACAAAATTCTTTTCTGCTTTAAAAAAAAAATCCTGCTTCATACCTCTGGAGGGACTTTGCTACAAATGGAAGCTCTGACCAAAGGACTGAATGACCCCTCCCAGCTGGGGATGTTCTCCAGAGACTGGATTTGAACCTGCCGTTTATTCCATCCCTGCTACAAGCCTGAACGAAACTTTGCCATTACTGTATGTCATTGATTCCATTTAACCAGTTTTAGCTCTCGTCTATGTCTTTTTCCTTTTATGAATAAACCTTTAGATTTTAGATTCGAAAGGATTGGCAACAGCGCGATTTGTGGGTAAGATCTGATTTGTATATTGACCTGGGTCTGGGGCTTGGTCCTTTGGGACCGAGAGAACCTTTTTTCTTTTACTGGGGTGTCGGTTTTCATCACCATTTGTCCCCATAACGAGTGGCCCTGGTGGTGATACTGGGAAACTGGAGTGTCTAAGGGAATTGCTTGTGTGACTTGTGGTTAGCCAGTGGGGTGAAACCGAAGGCTTCTCTGTCTGGTCGGTTTGGTTTCCTTGGTGTGCATAGAAATCCCAGCCTTGGGCTGTAACTGCCCTGCTTGAAGCGATTTGTCCTGAATTGACACTCTCAGTTGGGTCCCGCCAGAACCAGCATCATTACACCCCCCCCACTCCCCCGCAAGAAACAAGCAGAGTTTTACCCTGAAACGGGAGACTGCCAGAGTCCCCACTAAATCCAGCAGCAGTTTTGCTACTGCTACCAATTTTACACGAAGGATGCTTACTTGGGCAGCAGTACAAAAAAGCTTGCACAGACAGACAGAGGGGTAGCTATGGGGATGGATAGATAGATAGACAACTATTTAAAATTTCAGTGAAACCTTGTTTTGAAGAAAATAAACATTCCCATGCAATGTTTGGAATCCAAATATGGCAGTATGGAGAACCTGAAATTAACTATAAACAAAAGTGAAATTGGCTTATTTGATTTTAATGGTTCCAGCTGAGGGGAATACGGAAAATAAACAACATAAATCCCTAGGAAGTACATTGATTTTTAATATTCTTTGGATTGTTATGATCTAAGGGGTTATGGGACACATAGGCAAGGAAATGTGTTTAATATATACAGTATGCTTTTAAAATGGAAAATATCCTTTTAATTAACCTGCCAAGTTTCTGTAACCACCAGGGCTGGCCAGTGCAATTCAATGCTCAGCCTATTCCAGGATCACGACTAACCCTGGGGTTTAATTCGAGTGGTGCTGCTGGAGTCACAGGAGCCAGTGGAAAGGATGATCTGCACTACAAAGCTGCTTTGTTTCAGATGCTTTAAGTATCACAAACACCAAATCGGGGGTGGGGGGGTGGGGGGGAAGTGGCACATAGAGGAAAGGAATGGAGCATATCCAACATTTTCCAGCCATGATCGGCACTGGGCTTTCGGCACCCTATAAGCCCCAACTCACACTACACACTGCTCCCAATCCAAGTTAGAGGTAACACTCAAATCTTAGGCACAAGGCACACAATCTTGCCCAAATTCCCCTAAGCGATCGTCAGACACTTTCAAGGAAGACTGCCCATTGCAGTGGGTTGCCTTGATCTGCTAGGAGGTTTCTCAGCGAATGAATTCTCAGAGCTATCGCTTTCCCTTTTTTTGTCCACACTGCTTGTCTACACGTCCAGCACTGCAGCAGCACCACTGTGCCAACGCAGCCGCACCAATACAGTGCATGTGGTAAGGACGCTCTATGCCGATGGGAGAGAGCTCGTAACAAAACCACCGCCCCGAATGGCAGAAGCTCTCCCACTGACAGCAATGTCAGTGTAACTTCTGCCGCTCATGGGGGTGGTTTATTCACACCCCCAAAGCGACATAAGTGATGCTGACATAGGCTGTAATGTAGACGTAGCCTAATGCTCTGTTTCTTTGCCCACATCACCTCCTGTTTCAATCCTACATCTAATTCCTGTCCATTACTGCAGAATTCAGCACCATCCATGGAACATCCAAGATCATACCCCAGCCATGCAGCTATGTTTCAGGATCCAAACATCCTCATGTGTTATTGTTGAGAGACTTTAGCATCCATAACCAAGAAGCAAACACACCCGGTGTGCTGCCTTTAACAGAAAACAGGAACAAAGAGGGGTTTAAAGTGGGGGTGGAATCAATCGGTGAGTGCAGGTTACAAGTCTCCCTCAAAGCCTAAGGGCCCGCAGAAGATACGAGCCTGTTACTGGTGCAGCTCAGTATCCTGGCTTGTTAACTCAAGCTGTAGACACTCATAGAATCATAGAATATCAGGGTTGGAAGAGACCTCAGGAGGTCATCTAGTCCAACCCCCTGCTCAAAGCAGGACCAATTCCACACTCATGCTTTTAGCTCTGAAGGTCAATCCCTAATGTGTCAACCAAGGCGGCAGCCATCACATAAGGCTCAACAAGGGCTCTAACTTTCTCCTGGAGGCGACAAGAGACCATCCCTATAGTTCCTGCTTTATCATACCATTGGCTCTCCCACAGAGCAACGGAGCAGAGGAACAAAGGATCTGTCGTACCAAATCAGCCCATTGGCTCATCGTATTTATTAGTGTGGCACCTAACGACCAAGTAAGTGTGCTCACAAGTGCTAGCAGATGGCTGGGTTCATCGCTGCTGGGGAGCAAGGGGGCAGCTCCCCAGCACACATAGTGAAGAAAAGCACCATGATGAGAAAATACAATGTCGTTTCAAAACCAGAATGCAGGATTGTGCAGGAAACTAGAGCATGCCCCTGAAACTGCAGGAGTCATGGCTCTTTGGTAAATTCCCCTGGTCCCATTTTATGGTTTGTGCCACAGACCTTGGCCTGGCTCCCCAAGGACACTTAAGTATTGCAACACTTAGCTTGTAGGCACCTAGAAACATCACAGGAACAACACTGGGATCCACAAAGCCTGAGTTAGGCCCATAGGCTTCCTCTACAATGAATGGGGAGAAATAGGCACCTAGGAAATGGATCCACAAAAGCCTGCATGTTCAGCAGGGAGCCCCCTAAGTGAGCCAAAGGTGGATGCTGATGTGACAGGGGTGTCCTAAGCCCCAGCCCGCTCACATATTTCCCCGCCTATGTCCAGGCAGCAGGGAGGCACCTATCTCTGCTTGTGATCCATGAACTGGGAACCCCTCTCCCAGACTCAGACAGCTTCAGCACCTAAGTCATTGCTTGCACGAATGAGTTCAGTTCCTGCCTAAGTCCACAGGCTGTCTCCATCCCTGGTAGCCTTTAGCCAGGGGCTAGGGCACTCACTGAGGATGTAGGAGAACCCCCAGTTCAGTCCCCCCCGAGCCTGATAAGGTGAAGGGTTTTGAAGAGAGGACTCCAATATCTAGGGTGAGTGCTCTAACTACTTGACCATGGGATCCTCCATCTCTCCTGCTGTAGCCATTCCATTTTATTTAAAAATTAATTGGGCCTGAGAATCACTCTATAGCCCAGTGGTTAAGACATTCACCTGGGAGGCTGGGAACCTTTTTTCTCATCAAACAGGGGGGAGAATTGACCCAGGGCCTCCCACATCCCAGGTGAGTACCCTAATGGCTGGGGTAAAGGAAGGACACCCACTCCCCCATAACACCTATCTTTCCCTGGCTTGAGGATCGCATGGGGGCTGGGAGGGTGAGCTCAGTGTCTGGTCACCCAGAGGGAGGCAGAAACTTAAGTGCCCAGGGAACTTGTGCAGCAAAAACGTCACTGCTAAGTGAGTTTAGGCACCCACAGGGTTGGGTAGCTGCTGAGTGCAGATCACAACGATGCCTGAAACTCGGCCTCAGGCACGTAAATCTGGGGTTCAGGCATCTAAGTCCCTTTGTGGATCTGGGCCCTTGAGAATTTCTGGGAGTGTGGGACAGTGCAGCTGATGGCTCTGAGACAGAGGTAGCTGCTCTTCAGGGTAATCACACCACATGCCCATCTCACATCATTACAAGCTGATGAAGGAGGTGGAAGAGGGAAAGACAAGAGGGAAACCTTACCCCCACTGCCCTAGAGTCCTCTCCAGTAATTAGAAATGCAAATGAACCATCAGGTAATCATGAACAAAATTCAGCTCTGACTCAAAAAATCTGAAAACCACCTGTTCTGAAATCTAAAGACTTAGTTTTTTTAATTAATTTGACACTAATTACTGCAGAGCTCAGGTCCTTAGAACTTCGTTTGCATGAAGAGTGGCTCATTGAATAAAGATTTTATTTGATCTCCATTTTAAACCATTAACTCCAATGTGTTTTATATTCAGGAGAGTGCATTTAGCTTACCAAACTTAATTGCATGCAGATCTATTTGCACAGAAGAATAAAACAGAGTAAAGGAGTCTCACAGATACCTTCACCGGGCGATTGAGCCATCATTCCTGAGACCACCTGAGCTGGGATCTGAAGCCGAGCTGCACAATCCATACACAGGAAAGCCGAAGAGCCAGCACTAGTGCACAGACGCTGCAGCTGCAGTATTTTGCAGGCGTGGCAGGGGTCTGCCGTTGGACAGGGAAGCACCCTCCTGGCAGGGTCACGCAATTTTACCGAAAGCATCACAAATGTCATGGATTTTGAAAAATCCACTCTTCAGATTTCTCTCTAGATACTGAACTTCCTAGACCCGGCTATGCCCTCGCAGACGCCCTGCTGGAGAGCAACTGCCAGCTGGTAGCCGGTGGTGCTGTGCCGTGGGACACTGAGACGGGAAGGAAGCCCGCTGAGCTCACCTGTCGTTGCAGTGAGAGATCACAGGCAATGGACAGCTGGTCTCCCCCGACCCTCTTAGCGCAGACAGCCCCGTCCATTTCCCTGCTCCCCTCTGCCAGGCACCCTCTTCCCCTGATCCATTTCCCCCCACCTGGCACCTTTCTCCCCACCTGCTCCCTCTGTGCGTGCTAAGCACCACTTCCCCTGTACCACGTTCACGCCCCCTACCCAACCTCACTGTGAGCATGGGGTACCCCCTCCCCTCCGTGATAGGCCCTGTGAGTAGCTGTGAACAAGGACGTGTCACTGCCTGGAAAGCAGCCCCAGGGCATAGAACTCTGCCTGCTTCACCCACCAGATCGAGCCCCCCTGCTGTCCCTTGGCTGGGAATGGGTCACAGGGGGGTTGGAGTAACCTCAGGGCGCTCAGCTGCGGCGCACACGGTGCAGGGCAAAGGTTAGTGTCTCTGTGACTGAGATCTGCTCTCTCCTGGCTCCCAGCCCATGTCCCATTTGGGAATCCATGGGTATTGGGCACCTGCCGTCCCTGCCGGGCACCTGCTCCTCCCGGTGACAGCCCTGCTCAGGGGCCTGTCCAAGGCTGCAGGAGAAGGAGCCCTGGGAAAGTCACTTTGAAAACACTGCTGTGAGCCTTCTCTGCCCCGGCCTTGTGGAATTCACTCTGGGTATCTGCACCAGCCAGTTTCATTTTGGTAATGACTTCATGAAAAAGAATCGCTTACCTTCCTCTGTTTGTTGCTTTTTAGCCCTCCCATCCCCCAGTATTAAGCTTGATATTTACCCAGAGAACGATTACATTCATTTTTTGCACTGATTTTCACCAGGTTTTTTTTTTTTAATTTGGAACAAACACTGATAAGTTCCCAGGAAATAAAATAAAATAAAACCCAGAAACAAAGGGCCTTACATACAATGTGACTGATAGTGATGTCTAGACAGGCAGGGCAATATCCTGCAGTTGTATCGTATCCCGCTCAGTACCACAGTGCAGCTGACAGTGATTTGCACGGAAAGTGCTCACTGAGTGGCAGGTCATGCCAGATTGCCATAGGAAAGGGTGGCATGCAGGAGCATGGAGAGGCAGGTAGGGTTGCCAGGTGTCCGGTTTTCGACCTGGTCGAAAAGGGACCCTGGCAGCTCTGGTCGGCACTGCTGAACAGGCATTTAAAAGTCCGGTTGGTGGCGCAGCGGGGCTAAGGCAGGCTCCCTGCCTGCCCTGGCTCCGTGCAGCTCCTGGAAGCAGCAGCTTGTCCCCCCTCTGGCTCCTAGGGGCAGGGGCAGTCAGGGGGCTCCGCACGCTGGCCCTGCCCTAAGTGCCAGCTCCGCAGCTCCCATTGGCCGGGTACTGTGACCAATGGAAGCTGCGGGGGCAGCACCTGTGGACAGGGCAGTGCACAGACCCACCTGGCCACACCTCCACGTAGGAGCCGGAAGGGAGGACATGACGCTGCTTTCAGGAGCTGCTTGAGGTAAGCGCCACCTGGAGCCTGCACCCCTGCCCCCCTCCCATGCCCCAACCCCTTGCCCCAGCCCTGATCCCCCTCCTGCCCTCCAAACCCCTTGATCCCAGCCCACAGAACCCTCCTTCACCCCAAACCCCTCATCCCTGGCCCCACCCCAGAGCCTGCACCCCCAACCGGAGCCCTCACCCCCTCCTGCACCCCAACCCCCTGAGCCAGCCCAGTGAAAATGAGCGAGTGAGTGAGGGTGGGGAGAACAAGCGACAGAGGGAGGGGGGACGAAGTGAGCGGGGACATGGCCTCAGAGAAGCGGTGGGGCAGGGGACAGGGCAGGAGTGTTCTGTTTTGTGTGAATAGAAAGTTGGCAATCCTAGAGGCAGGTGATACTCAGCTGCACCAGGAACACTCTTTATGGCAAAGGGACTGGAGGATCATGCTTTGCATTAAGGTCCCCCAGAACATTTCTAAACCCTGGGTCAGCCATGCAGTTGCTAAACCTCAGTTTAAGAACAAACCTTTTATTAAGATCCAATAATTCTCAAACTAAATCCAAATTAATGTGTGCTTGGGAAAACGCAGATTTGCCTTTTTAAACATAACGATCAGAGGACACCTGGTCTGGGCTGAAAGACTGGCATGATACAGATGATCATACTCTTCATATTCGCTCCCTTCCTTTGTCTGGGCTTGTAACCAGGAACTTGATCTTGGAGCTCACCGGCTCCTGTTGCTTGCTCTTTGCTTATGGCCATAACCCTCTCTGACCTCACAGCTGTCTGCAAGACATTGACTGATATCATACACTAAGGGCTTGGTTCACAGGAACCTAGGGATTGCCGAACTGGATAAGAGCCAAGGTAATCTGGCTAGCATTCTGTCTCCAACAATAACTAGCACAAGATGCTTCAGAGAAAGGCGTAAGGACCCTGAAGTAGGCATATATGGGAGAATGTGCTCCACATTAAGGCTTTGTCTACACTACAGACCTTACAGTGGCACAGCTGTACCACTGCAGCTGTAAAAAGAAAAGGAGGACTTGTGGCACCTTAGAGACTAACCAATTTATTTGAGCATAAGCTTTCGTGAGCTACAGCTCACTTCATCGGATGCATACTGTGGAAAGTGTAGAAGATCTTTTTCTACACACAAAGCATGAAAAAATACCTCCCCCCACCCCACTCTCCTGCTGGTAATAGCTTATCTAAAGTGATCACTCTCCTTACAATGTGTATGATAATCAAGTTGGGCCATTTTCAGCACAAATCCAGGTTTTCTCACCCACCCTCCCACACAAACCCACTCTCCTGCTGGTAATAGCTTATCTAAAGTGACCACTCTCCTTACAATGTGTATGATAATCAAGGCGGGCCATTTCCAGCACAAATCCAGGGTTTAACAAGAACGTCTGGGGGGGGGGTAGGAAAAAACAAGGGGAAATAGTTTACCTTGCATAATGACTTAGCCACTCCCAGTCTCTATTCAAGCCTAAGTTAATTGTATCCAATTTGCAAATGAATTCCAATTCAACAGTTTCTCGCTGGAGTTTGGATTTGAAGTTTTTTTGTTGTAATATCACAACTTTCATGTCTGTAATCGCGTGACCAGAGAGATTGAAGTGTTCTCCGACTGGTTTATGAATGTTATAATTCTTGACATCTGATTTGTGTCCATTTATTCTTTTACGTAGAGACTGTCCAGTTTGACCAATGTACATGGCAGAGGGGCAATTCTTGCACATGATGGCATATATCACATTGGTGGATGTGCAGGTGAACGGGCCTCTGATAGTGTGGCTGATGTTATTAGGCCCTGTGATGGTGTCCCCTGAATAGATATGTGGGCACAGTTGGCAACGAGCTTTGTTGCAAGGATAGGTTCCTGGGTTAGTGGTTCTGTTGTGTGGTATGTGGTTGCTGGTGAGTATTTGCTTCAGGATGGGGGGCTGTCTGTAGGCAAGGACTGGCCTGTCTCCCAAGATTTGTGAGAGTGTTGGGTCATCCTTCAGGATAGGTTGTAGATCCTTAATAATGCGTTGGAGGGGTTTTAGTTGAGAGCTGAAGGTGACGGCTAGTGGCATTCTGTTATTTTCTTTGTTAGGCCTGTCCTGTAGTAGGTGACTTCTGGGAACTCTTCTGGCTCTATCAATCTGTTTCTTCACTTCCGCAGGTGGGTATTGTAGTTGTAAGAATGCTTGATAGAGATCTTGTTGGTGTTTGTCTCTGTCTGAGGGGTTGGAGCAAATGCAGTTGTATCGCAGAACTTGGCTGTAGACGATGGATCGTGTGGTGTGGTCAGGGTGAAAGCTGGAGGCATGTAGGCAGGAATAGCGGTCAGTAGGTTTCCAGTATAGGGTGGTGTTTATGTGACCATCGTTTATTAGCACTGTAGTGTCCAGGAAGTGGATCTCTTGTGTGGACTGGACCAGGCTGAGGTTGATGGTGGGATGGAAATTGTTGAAATCATGGTAGAATTCCTCAAGGGCTTCTTTTCCATGCGTCCAGATGATGAAGATGTCATCAATATAGCGCAAGTAGAGTAGGGGTGTTAGGGGATGAGAGCTGAGGAAGCGTTGTTCTAAGTCAGCCATAAAAATGTTGGCATACTGTGGGGCCATGCGGGTACCCATAGCAGTGCCGCTGATCTGAAGGTATACATTGTCCCCAAATGTAAAATAGTTATGGGTAAGGACAAAGTCACAAAGTTCAGCCATCAGGTTAGCCGTGACATTATCGGGGATAGTGTTCTTGACGGCTTGTAGTCCATCTTTGTGTGGAATGTTGGTGTAGAGGGCTTCTACATCCATAGTGGCCAGGATGGTGTTATCAGGAAGATCACCGATGGATTGTAGTTTCCTCAGGAAGTCAGTGGTGTCTCGAAGGTAGCTGGGAGTGCTGGTAGCGTAGGGCCTGAGGAGGGAGTCTACATAGCCGGACAATCCTGCTGTCAGGGTGCCAATGCCTGAGATGACGGGGTGCCCAGGATTTCCAGGTTTATGGATCTTGGGTAGTAGATAGAATATCCCAGGTCGGGGTTCCAGGGGTGTGTCTGTGCGGATTTGAGCTTGTGCTTTTTCTGGGAGTTTCTTGAGCAAATACTGTAGTTTCTTTTGGTAACTCTCAGTGGGATCAGAGGGTAATGGCTTGTAGAAAGTTGTGTTGGAGAGCTGCCGAGCAGCCTCTTGTTCATATTCCAACCTATTCATGATGACAACAGCACCTCCTTTGTCAGCCTTTTTGATTATGATGTCAGAGTTGTTTCTGAGGCTGTGGATGGCATTGTGTTCCACACGGCTGAGGTTATGGGGCAAGTGATGCTGCTTTTCCACAATTTTAGCCCGTGTACATCGGCGGAAGCACTCTATGTAGAAGTCCAGTCTGCTGTTTTGACCTTCAGGAGGAGTCCACCTAGAATCCTTCTTTTTGTAGTGTTGGTAGGGAGGTCTCTGCGGATTAGTATGTTGTTCAGAGGTATGTTGGAAATATTCCTTGAGTCGGAGACGTCGAAAATAGGATTCTAGGTCACCACAAAACTGTATCATGTTCGTGGGGGTGGAGGGGCAGAAGGAGAGGCCCCAAGATAGGACAGCTGCTTCTGCTGGGCTGAGAGTATAGTTGGATAGGTTAATAATATTGCTGGGTGGGTTGAGGGAACCATTGCAGCTGTGTCACTGTACATAAGAACGGCCATACTGGGTCAGACCAAAGGTCCATCTAGCCCAGTATCCGGTCTTCTGACAATGGCCAGTGCCAGGTGCCCCAGAGAGAATGAACAGAACAGGTAATGATCAAGTGATCCATCCTCTGTCACCCATTCCCAGCTCCTGGTAAACAGAGGCTAGAGACACAATCCCTGCCCATCCTGGCTAATAGCCATTGATGGACCTATCCTCCATGAATTTATCTAGTTCTTTTTGAACACTGTTATTGGGCACCTTGGCCTTCACAACATTCCCTGGCAAGGAGTTCCATAGACTGACTGTGTGTTGTATGAAAAAAAAATACTTCCTTTTGTTTGTTTTAAACCTGCTGCCTATTAATTTCATTTTGTGACCCCCTAGTTCATGTGTTATGAAAAGGAGTAAATGACACTTCCTTATTTACTTTCTCTACACCAGTCATGATTTTATAGACCTCTATCATATCTCCCCTTAGTTGTCTCTTTTCCAAGCTGAAAAGTCCTAGTCTTATTAATATCTCCTCATATGGCAGCCATTCCATACCTCTAATAATTTTTGTTGCCCTTTTCTGAACAATGAGTCCAAGATCTCTTTCTTGAGTGGTAACAGCTAATTAAGACCCCATAGTTTTATGTGTACAGTTGGGATTATGTTTTCCAATGTGCATTACTTTGCATTTATCAACACTGAATTTCATCTGCCATTTTGTTGCCCAGTCACCCAGTTTGGTGAGATCCTTTTCTAGCCCTTTGTAGTCTGCCTGGGACTTAAATAGTTTTGTATCATCTGCAAATTTTGCCACCTCATTATTTACCCCCTTTTCCAGATCATTTATGAATATGTGGAATAGGACTGGTCCCAGTACAGAGCCCTGAGGGACACCACTATTTACTTCTCTCCATTCTGAAAACTGACCATTTATTCCTTTGTTTCCTATCTTTTAACCCATTACCGATCCATGAGAGGACCTTCCCTCTTATCCCATGACAGCTTACTTTGCTTAAGAGCTTGATGAGGGACCTTGTCAAAGGCTTTCTGAAAATCTAAGTACACTATATCCACGGGATCCCCCTTGTCCACATGCTTGTTGACCCCCTGAAAGAATTCTGGTAGATTGGTGAGGCATGATTTCCCTTTACAAAAAACATGTTGACTCTTCCCCAACAAATTATGTTCATCTCTGTGTCTGACAATTTTGTTCTTTACTGTAGTTTCAACCAGTTTGCCCAGTACTGAAGTCAGACTTCCTGACCTATAATTGCTGGGATCACCTCTGGAGCCCTTTTTAATAATTGGCATCACATTAGCTATCCTCTAGTCATTTGGTACAGAAGCTGATTTAAATGATAGGTTACAAACTACAGTTCATCATCTGGACCCATGGGAAGGAAACCCTGGAAGAATTCCACCATGAGTTCAACCTCAGCCTGGACAAATCTACACAGGAGGTCCACTTCCTAAACACCACAGTGCAAATAAGTTACCACCACCCTATACCAAAAACCCAGTGCTGTGCCTACCTTCATGCCTCCAGCTTCCATCCCAGACACACCACACGATACACTGTCTACAGCCAAGCACTGAGGTACAACTGCATTTGCTCCAACCCCTCAGACAGAGACCAACACCTACAAGATCTTCACCAAGCATTCTCAAAACTACGATATGCACCTGAGGAAATAAGGAAACAGATCAACAGAGCCAGACGTGTACCCAGAAGCCTCCTGCTGCGAGACAAGCCCAAGAAAGAAACCAGCAGAACTCCACGGGCCATCACATACCGTCCTCAGCTAAAACCTCTCCAACGCATCATCAGTGATCTACAACCCATCCTGGACAACGATCCCTCACTTTCACAGGCCTTGGGAGGCAGGCCAGTCCTTGCCCACAGACAACCCGCCAACCTGAACCATATTCTCACCAGCAACTACACACCGCACCATAGTAACTCTAACTCAGGAACCAATCCATGCAACAAACCTCAATGCCAACTCTGCCCACATATCTACACCAGCGACACCATCACAGGACCTAACCAGATCAGCCACACCATCACCGGTTCATTCACCTGCATGTCCACTAATGTAATATACGCTATCATGTGCCAGCAATGCTATGTACATCGGCCAAACTACATCGACAGTCCCTACGTAAAAGGATAAATGGACACAAATCAGATATTAGGAATGGCAATATACAAAACCTGTAGGAGAACACTTCAACCTCCCTGGACACACAATAGCAGATTTAAAGGTAGCCATCCTGCAGCAAAAAGACTGTGACTGGCTCGCCAACTACAAAAGCAGTTTCTCCTCCCTTGGTGTTCACACCTCAACTGCTAGAAGAGGGCCTCATCCTCCCTGATTGAACTAACCTCGTTATCCCTAGCCTGATTCTTGCTTGCATATTTATAACTGCCTCTGGAAATTTCCACTACGTGCATCCGACTAAGTGGGTATTCACCCACAAAAGCTTATGCTCCAATACGTCTGTTAGTCTATCAGGTGCCACAGGACTCTTTGCTACTTTTACAGATCCAGACTAACACGGCTACCCCTCTGACACTAACCTACAGTTAGTAGTTCTGCAATTTCACATTGGAGTTCCTTCAGAACACTTGGGTGAATGCCATCTGGTCCTGGTGACTTATTACTGTTTAGCTTATTAATTTGTTCCAAAACCTCCTCCAATGACACCTCAATCTGGGACAGTTCCTCAGATTTGTCACCTAAAAAGAATGGCTCAGGTTTGGGAATCTCCACCACTTCCTCAGCCATGAAGACGGATGCAAAGAATTCATTTAGCTTCTCTGCAATGGCCTTATCACCCTTGAGTGCTCCTTTAGCATCTCGATTGTCCAGTGGCCCCACTGATTGTTTAGCAGGCTTCCTGCTTCTGATGTAAACAAATATTGCTATTACTTTTTGAGTCCGTGGCGAGCTGTTCTTCAAATTCTTTTTTGGCCTTTCTAATTATATTTTTACACTTCATTTGCCAGAGTTTATGCTCCTTTCTATTTTCCTCCCTAGGATTTAACTTCCACTTTTTAAATGATGCTTTTTTTTTTAATCTCTCACTGCTTCTTTTACTTTTTTGTTTAGCCACAGTGGCACTTTTTTGCTTCTCCTACTATGTTTGTAAGTTTGGGGTATACATTGTTAAGTTGAGCCTCTATTCTGGTGTCTTTAAAAAGTTTCCATGCAGCTTGCAGGGTTTTCACTTTTTACACTGTACCTTTTAATTTCTGTTTAACTAACTTCCTCTATTTTGTGTAGTCCCCCTTTCTGAAATTACCTGCTACAGTGTTGGGCTGCTGTGATGTTTTCCCTGCCACAGGGATGTTAAATTGAACTATATTATGATCACGGTTACCAAGGGGTCCAGCTATATTACTACGTATATGGTCTTTTATATACATACAGACGGAGAGAGAGAGAGAGAGAAAACGAGAACAGTTTGGTTCATTTAAGATTTTTACTTCATTTGATTCTACGCTTTCTTTCACATATAGTGCGATTCCCTCACCAGCACGACCTGTTCTGTCCTTCCAATATATTTTGTACCCTGGTATTACTGTGTCCCATTGATTATCCTCATTCAAACCAAGTTTCTGTGATACCCATTATATCAATATCCATATTTAATACGAGGCACTATAATTCACCCATCTTATTATTTAGACTTCTAGCATTTGTATATAAGCACTTAAAAAACTTGTCACTTTTTAGCTGTCTGCCATTACATGGTGTAATTGAATAGGACTCTTTTTCATTTCACTGTTTCTCATCAGATCCTACCTGTATTTTATCATCTTCCATCCTCTCCTCCTTACTAGGACATAGAAAATCTCCATTAATAGATCCTCCCCTAAGGGATGTCGCTGTCTGACCCATGTGCTCCTCTGCACGTGTCGACTTTCCCCCAGCCCTTAGTTTAAAAACTGCTTTACGATCTTTTTAACTTTAAGTGCCAACAATCTGGTTCCATTTTGGTTTAGGTGGAGCCCATCCTTCCTGTATAGGCTCCCCCTTTCCCAAAAGTTTCCCCGGTTCCTAATAAATCTAAACCCCTCCTCCCTACACCATCGTCTCATCCACGCATTGAGACCCTGCAGTTCTGCCGGTCTAACTGGCCCTGCGCGTGGAACTGGGAGCATTTCAGAGAATGCCACCATGGAGGTCCTGGACTTCAATCTCTTACCTAGCAGCCTAAATTTGGCCTCCAGGACCTCTCTCCTGTCCTTCCCTATGTTACTGGTACCTACACGTACCACGACCACCAGCTCCTCCCCAGCACTACACATAAGACTATCTAGATGTCTCGAGAGATCTGCAACCCTCGCACCAGGCAGGCATGTCACCATGCAGTTCTCCCGGTCATCGCAAACCCAGCTATCTATGTTTCTAATGATCGAATCCCCTATAACTATTACCTGTCTCTTCCTAATAACTGGAGTTCCCACCTCCAGAGATGTATCCTCAAGGTGAGAGGATACCATGACATCATCTGGAAAGAGGGTCCCAACTATGGGATCGTTTCACTCTGCTCCAGTTGGATGTTCTCCTTCACTGAGACTTTTGTCCTCCTCAACAGCACAGAGGCTGTCAGACGGGGGGTGGGACTGTTCTCCTGTGCCCCAGAAAGTCTCATCTATGTACCTCTCTGTCTCCCTTAGCTCCTCCAGCTCAGCCACTCTGGTCTCCAAAGCCCATATACAGTCTCTGAGGAGCTCCTTGCACCAAATGCACATATGTGCCACCTGCCCATAGAGCAGGTAATCATACATGCTGCACACATGTAAGGTCTCCTGTGTAGCCACTCTCCCGCCAGCACAATTAAACCATCCATAATGAGCAGGGGTAGCTATGTCAGCAGGAGAGCGTTTGCCGCTGACATACCACATTGTCCACACCGGTGCGTTTGTCGGTGAAACTTTTGTCAGTCAGGGGTGTTTTTTCACACCCCTGACCAACAAAAAATTACTTACAAAAGTGCTAGTATAGACAAAGCCTAAATCTCATCCTGATCCCTAATAGTTAGAGATTGGCTTAAGCCTTGAAGCACAAGCTTTTATATCCCTTCCAAAACTCTTCTTTTTGCATTAATTATGACAACTCTGGATATTCTTCTTATCCATATAAATGTGCAGTCCCTCTTTGAATCTTGCTAAATTCTTGACCTCACTGAAAATCTGTGGCAATGAGTTCCACAGTCTAATTATATGCTGAGTGTATTTTTTTTTAGTTTTTCAATTTTTAAAAATACTTCCAGTTTTTAATTTTGTTCCCTTTAAGTTTCATTGACCATCCCCTTATACTTCGGTCATGAAGCAGAGTTCCAGCTCTGCGCTGCGTGTCCCTCCTGCTAAGCGGAGTTCCAGTTCTGCGCTGTGTGTCCCTCCTGCTAAGCGGAGTTCCAGCTCTGCGTTGCGTGTCCCTCCTACTAAAAGTGGGAAGGAACACAGAAAAAAATGGGACACTGCAGAGCTGGAGTTTCTTTACCTTTTCTCTACAATTTCTCTACATTTTTATGTTTCCCTTGTGGGTCCCTAAAAGCATTGCCCAGACCCTGGCAAAGAACATCCTCTCTGTGCAGGGCCTTAATTTTAAATGTTACCCAACTAAGTCAACTATTCAGAGCTACTCTTGTATATCCTATAAGTCTAAGATTACACATTTCTAATCACAGCAGGTTTCATAGCTGACCACCACAGAGGTGAAAATTGAAATAAGGGGGGGTTGACGCAGGAAGAATTGGGGTAACTGTTTTCCTGGGTTTTCAGAACCCAAAGCAGTGGTAACTTAACTGTTTCTCTCCAGGCAGTGTCAGGAATAAATCAATGGGAACACAGCAATTCTGTCTGATGAAAGACTAATACAAGTAAGCATGCTCTTATCTAAAACAACAGTTTATTAGATTTAAGCACACACAAACATAAGCAATAGGTTTAGAACATCCCAAATAGTTACCTGGAAGCAGACATGCTTCCTGCTGGGGAGTCTGGTGTCAGGAAAAAAAAAATCTCTCACGATAGCTTCAGAGAAACTGCTCCAAAGTACACTCTATTATCTAGTTTTTTTCATAACTAACTTTCACAAAACACACAGATCACAGCAACCCCGACTGGGTCATCACTTCTCTGATTTCAGTAAGCTATTTATCAACAAAACATTCCTAACAATCTTAGTCATAATAAGCATCTATACCAAAGGCACCCAAATTCAAGGTTCTGGTCCAAGTATTTTCTTTCAGTCTCAATTTGTTGACGCTTTTCTCCCCTCCTCCCATTTTGATTAGCAGAAACTGCAAGCATGCAGCTAAGATTTGACCTTGCCTCCAGAAGCCTGGCTCATTCAAATTAATCTTTAACTATGTGGTGTTCAATAATATTAATTCATGGTGTCTGAATGCACATAATATGGTTGCAATTAACATCATCAAATTCTGGGGCACATACACCCCCCAAATCCGGGGCAACATAACTTGCGGGGACATTAAGAGGCAAGAGGTGTTTCCTTGCAGGGAGATATTGGGATATTTACACACACTCTGCTGTTTTTAATTCCTCTCTCTCCCCAGGCATTGGCCACAATCTCTTCAATGTGGCTTTTCTTTTTGGAGTATTATTAGGGGTGAAGCTCCCTCTGGGGATGCAGGGAAAAGTGCTAGGACTTATTGGCTCATGGCTGTGGAAGGGACGGGGCCATTCTCAGCTGATAACAGGGAGCAGCCGTGCCATACAGGCAGTCTACAATAGGCAGATTGATAGAGTGCAGAAGGGATTGGCAGCTGGACACGGGGTGGCAAGGGCTTTCCACTATAGTAGCACAAGAAAATTTTGGAAGTGAGGGGATTAGGTGATGGGTGATTCTCACTGCAGGTGCCTGTTGTGGGGGCATTTCCCTGTCTCCTTACCAGCCAGCCCTCCCTGCCCTGCGTCTACCAGGATTCCCTTCCTCAGTTTCTAGACCAATATGCAAAAAACAAGGCGGCTCAAAATGTTTCTGATTCTGCCGCAGGGTAGACTCTCTTGTAAGTGCTGACATAGTCAGCTCTTTGGGGCAGGGACTCTCTTTTTGCTCTGCTTGTACAGCACCTTGCACAACAGGGTTCTGTCCATATCATGGGAGGTCACGCTTCTCAGACAAACATGAGCCATTTAGAGCTAATTTTCTGGGTACCGGGGTCCTGCAGATGGAAAATGGACCATGGATCTTTTATGTTCACTTTGTGGCATATTACACAGGCTAGTTACACTGGCAGCTTCAATCTGGCTGTTTCAGACCAGCCATCACACAGGTCCTTAAGTGCAGAGAACATGGGGGGAGGGATAGCTCAGTGGTTTGAGCATTGGCCTGCTAAACCCAGGGTTGTGAGTTCAATCCTTGAGTTGCCCATTTAGGGATCTGGGGCAAAAACTGGGGATTGGTCCTGCTTTGAGCAGGGGGTTGGACTAGATGACCTCCTGAGGTCCATTCCAACCCTGATATTCTATGAACAGGCACAGTTAGTTGCAGAGAATCTAGTTTAATGTAAAAATTACTGTCCAGTGTTTAGAAGCAGGCAGGTCCCCCATCCATCTTTATAACTTTGCCCATTTCATGCTTATTCCAAGCTTAATAAAGTGATTTCTCATTCTGTGCCTCTGTCCTGGCAGTACCTGGCTTTACTAGCTCAATTTTAGGGTGAAGACCATTGATTTCAGGCAGACATTGATTCCTCACTTCTAGTCGTGTTCTAGTGAATTAAATACACCACCCTCCGCACCCCCAAAGAAAATTACAGAGATAAAAACGACAAGCAATACAGCATTTATTTATAATATATAAATATATAAAAAATTTATATATTGATTTCCCTCTACTTGCCATAGTTTCTATGGAGTAATGTGAGACATAGTTGGAGTCAGACTGCAAGGGAGAGAGATGATGGCCCACTAGACATGGGGTACAAATTTTAAAAAAGCATCCAAGGGTAGATCTACAGTGCCCGCAAAACCTGGGGACTGACTCAGATTTGAGTACAAGCCCTCCTTCTGTCCACACACAAATCAGTCCGACTCGGATCAGCAAGCAGGCAGGACTTGAGTCCTAGGACCCTGCTGGGATGGTGGGGAGGGGGGCTAAGAGACGGGGTCCTGCTGAGACTTGGGTTGTAGCCCTGTCATTTGCAATGTGGATGCAGTTCAAGCCACAGATCCGAGTCAGAAGGTCTGTGTAGCACAGTGTGGATGCATTAACATGGCTGTGAGACCCAGGTTTACAGTGCAGTGTGGATGCTCAAGCCCAGGCTTGGAAACAGCAAGTCCACAAGCCCGGGACTCAGTGTGCAGTCCCAAGTGTCTTAGGTGTGTAGGGCGTCACCTGAGAGGTGGGAAACCCCTGTTCAAATCCCTTCCCCACATCAGGCAGAGAGGAGACTGAACCAGGGTCTCCCACAGCCTGGCTCAGTACCCTCATTCTCCCGATAAACAGCTGAGCCACCTACCTTCAGGAGATGGGCTCCCAGCTGAGGATCGCAAGCAGAGACCGGCACTTCCCAGCAGCCCAAATTTAGGCAGCTAACCCCATAAGGGGGTGAGGCTTTGGCCACACCCCTCTCATCTGTGTCTCTCATTGGCTGGCTGAGGCAGCTCCCACCTAGCCTGCTGGCTTTTGTGGACCCCATTTGTAGGCATCTGTCCATCCCCATGCATTGTACAGGGGGCCTGGGCACCTCACCTAGGCTTTGTTGTTCCAGTGAATTTCCAAATGCCTAAAAGACAGGTGTGGCAAGTCCCTTTGTAGATCCAGGCCTACGTGACTTCCCCAAGAGCTCTGTGGCGGAAGAGACAATTGAACCTGGGGTCTCCCAAGCCCTAGGCTGGTGCCCTAATTGCCATTATGCGGATAATACAAAGGGGCTGTGCATCTTAGCCCACTGCGTCCGCTTCTCAGCACAGTTACCCAGGGGTCAATGAAGCTTCACTAGTTCACACCAGCTGAGGATCCGGTCCATTACCACCGAGGAGGTACTCGTATCCTATAGTGATGATAGCCACAGAGAAGTCTATAAATACACGGCTCGCTGCACCCACACAGAGATTTCACGCTGTGGGATTTTTTGCAGCCCCATCTTCCCCAATGGCTAACACAGTATTTTGGCCTTCTCCCAAGGAATTCTCCTATTTGCGCAGAAGAATTATTGATTCAACAGCTCTGCCGCCCAGGCACCCAGCCGAGATCCTGCAAGCTGACACTCTCAGAGGCCAGTCAGTATTAGTCAGTTCAGAGCAAAGTAGAGTTAGGTTAATACACCCATAGCTATTTGGAGAAATGGAACTTTGTGGAATGTAATAACCCAAGCCGTGCTTTATCATTGTGTTAGACATTGGCATTTGTATTGCCCTGTGCTCTGTGACTACTTGCTTGCCCCACAGGGCGGTGTTATTTCTCATATATTTTATTATCAGCAAATCTGCGCTGGCTGGCTGAAAGCTTATTGTTCTTAGCACAATAAGAAACCCAAAGAGGAAGCACATTACATGTTTTGGGGGCAAAAAGATGGCTCTGGACAACTAAACCTTGAATTGGAAAATGAGTGGAACTAAACAAATCCCTCGGATCCTTTCATTCCCATGCAAGCCGAGACCAAGCAAGGCCAAAAGCACCGCGGGCTGAAATTGGAATTAAAGCGGAAAATTGAAACATCATTTTCTCTCCTGAAGTCTAAACGACATCATTCTACATTAGCATCACACCCGCACAGGCGCCGCCCTGCCAGAGGCTCTGCCAATGCGTGGGATTGGCTCCCTTGTGCCTTCTATGCTAGAAGATGGCGGGTCTAAGAGACATTCTGGCTGCTGCGTGCAATGGGAGAACATGCCACAGAGGGCGCTGGTATGCCTCTTCCCAGGAAGGCCCCACCTAGGGATCCGTGTTGGACAGGATAGTGGCTTATGGATATGCACATTTTGAAGGAGGCCCGGAGTCATAGAAACAGAGAGCTGGAAGGGACTGTTCTTAAAAGCTTCCAGTGACGGGGATTCCACAACCTCTCTAGGGGCAGCCTTATTTAAGGATAATCAGATTTCAGAGATCTCTCCTTTTGCTTGGCTTTTGAAATCTCATTCAGACTTCAAGCAAGCTGATTGGGTGTAAAATACCAGACCTTACTTCATGCCAAGTTGGGTGATAAATTCCAGCCTGGATTATATCAAATATTATCCTGAAAGTATATGTATTTAACGTACGAGAAGGGAACAGAGCTAAGGCTGAGGTTTCTGCCTCATTTTTGCCTCCCCTCCCTCGGAGTGCCCAGCTTCCTAAACTCAGTGCTACAACAAGGACATTTTGTTTTGTGTGGTCAGGTTGCCATAACTCCTAAAACAAACAGTGCTTCAGATTTGGAGTCCTGATGACCAGACCAGCCTCAGAGAAAGCCGGCCTCAGAGACACTTCACTGGTTCAGCGTCACGCCAGAAAGCAGTTTTTTCAGTTGTGATAAATGTTGTTTCCCCTAAAGAGCTGGGCTGTGGCCTTGGGTATGAAGCAGTCTGTCAAAACGCAAAGTCGTGGCTGAAGCTGCTAACTCTTTCAGAGTGGAGTACTTTACACCAGCACTTCTGGAAACTGAAAGTAAACACTTGAATGTGCCCTTTATGGGGGTGAACGCAATGTCCTACCCAGTTCCTTTTGTGTTCTGCTGCATAAAACACTGTCATTCCTCATCACAATCTGTATTAGATAATGGTCCCAGTTCTACTCTTGGTTACATCTGTATAAATTCAGAGTAACACCACTGCTTCCAATGGACCTACTCCAGATTTCCGATGGCACAGGAATAGAATCTAGTCCCTATGTTTTGCCTCAATCTGATAAGAGGAGGGAATGTTCTCCCTTTAACCTAGCTGCAGGAGAATTATAAACTGAGGCGGTAATTTGAAAAAGCAGGCAATAAATGTGAGTGTCTCTTATTCTTATACCGTAAACTCTTTGGGGCAGAGGCTGTCTCTTTGTCCTGTGTTTGTACGGCACCTACTGCCATGGGGTCCTGGTCCACAACTGGTGCTTCTATACGCTACAGGAATGTTGATAATCAGTAATAATTCTGGTCCCTGCAATGCAGCCACAGCTTTTCCCCAGAGCTCATGGGAGATCGTGCTGGAATGCTGCTCTTCCATGGAGCCGGGATCAGTGGAGAGCCCTTCATGTTTACATAGAAATGTGGCCATCATTTTTTAAAGGCCATTTGTGCCCTTTTATAGATGAAATAATCTTTTACAACTTGGTGCCTCAGCTACTTGAGAAACCAGTCAGAATGGATTAAAGTTGCCTTTTAAATACTGGTGTGAGGCTGCTATCTTGGAAACCCGCTAAGAGTGGCGATAAAGTGGTGAAAAATTCCTTTCCCATGTCACTGCTGCCTATCATTTCTAACGTACTGTAGAAAGGTGTTCGCTCACCTTTGACCAAATATAATAAAATCACATTTTCTTAATACATTTCCATCAGGGCTTCACTCAAATTATTCTGTAATTATCACCTCATTGAAAAATGAGGGATTAAGTGCAGGATGGAGTCCAGCAACTTAACCTGTGTAATATTTATTGACTTCTCCAATGCATTAGATACCACGAATCACCGATTATGAATGACTAACATGGGCGTTCTGGGTCTGAACAAAACATATCTGCTAATGTACTTGTCAAGGAGATGCAAATTTGTAATGCTCCGAGAGCCTCAATCTCAAAAATTGCCTATCATATTCAGTAGGCACCCCATGGCTGTGTCCTGGGACCACTTCCTGCATCTATGTGAAGATGAAACAGCCTGAGACAGCTATTCAAAAGTACTCTGAACCCAGCAGCTCCCACAGAGGACAAACGAGACTCCCTCCCTATGCCTCCCAGAACAACAGGCAACGCTGGGTGCTGGTCAGTTTTGAATATCTGCCCCCCTCGGTACAGGCCCACATCTTAACACACTAGAAACACCCCTGCAATTCAGTATCAATAAACTCCAGACTTTGAGTCAATATGTTTTTGCTAAATACAGAGGAAATTATCTCTATACTCATCGGGCCAGAATGGCAACTACTGAGGAAGACTCATTTCAAGAGGGCTTTGTCACCAGTTAGTAGCTTTAAAAATGAGGTGTCATGGCCCAATTCCCTACTGTCTGTTGGTTTTCTTCTCAGTAAGCTGGTATCATAACGGATGTTGGACTAGGATGCTTTTTGTACTGAAGTTTTGCTTTAGATTTCTACAGCTGGAATACTTCCTGCCAAACAGCTGTTCCAGCTAATTGATTATGGCACTAATATTCATGCTGCTACTTCCAGATACATCTCCCCGAACTGGATGTCTTCACCAGGTCACTGTTTTATGTAGCTATTATAGTACCCATCATTTGAACACAGTTAGAGAGCTCAGATGGATTCCATAAGCTGATCAGCCCTCACGCCCACCTGGGCTGTCTAGTCTTTAGGTCGATGGAGTTTGGGGATGTAGGATTTAGTTTATGGACCCTACGTCTACTAAGTCCTTTATCATAAAGGAAGAAATTCATCAGAGAGCAGAGGCTTTTCGAAAAACCTACAAACCTTTATTATGTGGAGTGCAAGCAGTGCTTGGTGATTTACTTGAGTTCTCTGCTCTGGGTGAATTTCAAACAATATGTGCATACTGTATTAGGTATGTCTTAATTAGGGGCTGCATTTTTCATAAGGGCGGAAGAGGGCATCTTTTTATATTTGGAAACAAAGACTAGATGAAAATAAATGCCCGAACAAATTGGGATTAGCACATCCGGGGAGATATTCAAAGAGGCATTCAGGTATCCTGACGCCCACTGAAAGCGAATGGAAGTTAAGCACTTCAGTGCCACTAATACCTTTGCAAATCTTCTCTTTGTGTTTAGAACTAAATTAAGGGTACGTTTACAGTACAAAATTATTTCAAAATTGTTCTATTTGAATTTTCGGAAACGATTCTATACATTCGGTCTTGTGTCCCCACTGAAGCATGTGAATTTGGCGGAGTGCATCCACAGTACTGAGGCTAGCATCAAATGTCGGAGCAGTGCACTGTGGGTAGCTATCCCACAGGTCCCACAGTCCCCACTGCCCATTGGAATTCTGGGTTAAGCTCCCAGTGCATGATGGGGCAAAACATTCTCGCGGGTGTTTCTGGGTGTGCGTCGTCAGTCGCTCCCCCCTCGGTGAAAGCTACGGCAGACAATCATTTCGCGCCTTTTTGGTGTGCAGACGCCATACTGCTTTCAGCAGACGGTGCAGTACGGTGCACCGCTTCTCTCCTGGTACTATGAATCCACCTCGCATTTCCTCTCGTCTTTTTATGTAATCTCTATAAGTATCTACTCTTTCTCTTCCTCATCGACTGTTTCCACTGCCAACTCTGCAAGGCCATCGTGAACCAAGCAGCACACCTTCCGCCGCCAACTCTGCTCTCCCGCTCTTCCTGCGCTACCGAGCTTCTCCATGTTGTCTGTCCTGGGCTCTTGCCTCCATGAAAGCTACAGAAGACAACCATTTCCCGCCTTTTTTTGGTTATCGTGAACCGAACAGCACCTCTTCTGCTGCCACTCTGCTCTCTTACGTTTTGCGCCCTTTTTCCAGGATTACCCATGCAGGCGCCATAGCGCAGCAAGCATGGAGCCCGCTCAGATCTCCGTTGTAGTTTTGACCATGGTAAATACCTCGCACCTTATCCAGCAGTATGTGCAGTAAATGCAAAACTGGGTGAGGAAGCGACGACAGCGCGATTACTATACTGATGAAGACATGGACACAGATGTTCCTAGAAGCACAGATGTTCCTAGGTATGTAGCGATTGGGAGATCATGGTTGCGTTGGGCCAGGTTCACACTGTGGAACGCTGATTCTGGGCCCAGAAAACAAGTACAGACTGGTGGGACAGCATAGTGTTGCAGGTATGGAATGATTCCCAGTGGCTGCGAAACTTTCAGATGTGTAGGGCCACTTTCATGGAACTTTGTGACCTGCTGGTCCCTGCCCTGAAGTGCAAAGACACCAAAATGAGAGCAGTCCTCACAGCTGAGAAGTGAGTGGCCATAACCCTGCGGAAGCTTGCAATGCCAGAGAGCTACTGATCAGTTGGGAATTAGTCTGGAATGGGCAAATCTACCGTGGGAGCTGCTGTGCTGCAAGTAGCCAACACAATCATTGGCCAGCTGCTATCAAGGGTAGTGACTTTGGGAAATGTGCAGACCACTGTGGATGGCTTTAATGCTGGGGTTCCCTAACCGAGGTGGGGCGATAGACAGAACGCATATCCCTACCTTGGCCCCGGAACACCGGGGCGGCCAGTACGTAAACCGCAATGGGTACTTTTCAACAGTGCTGCAAGCACTGGTGGATCACAAGGGACATTTCACTGACATCGATGTGGGATGGCTGGGAAAGGTGTATGACGCTCGCATCTTAGAATCATAGAATATCAGAGTTGGAAGGGACCTCAGGAGGTCATCTAGTCCAGCCCCCTGCCCAGAGCAGGACCAATCCCCAACTAAATCATCCCAGCCAGGGCTTTGTCAAGCCTGACCTTAAAAACTTCTAAGGGGATTCCACCACCTCCCTAGGTAACGCATTCCAGTGTTTCACCACCCTCCTAGTGAAAAAGTTTTCCCTAATATCCAACCTAAATCTCCCCCACTGCAACTTGCAAATCTTCAGGAACTCTGGTCTGTTTGAACAGCAACAGGAAGGGACTTACTTCCCAGACCAGAAAATTACTTTTAGGGATGTTGAAATACCTATAGTTATCCTCGGGGACCCAGCCTACCCCTTAATGCCATGGCTGATGAAGCTGTACACAGGCACCCTGGACAGTAGTAAGGAGCAGTTCAACTATAGGCTGAGCAAGTGCTGAATGGTGGTAGAATGTGCTTTTGGAAGTTTGAAAGCACGCTGGCGCAGTTTACTGACTCAATTAGATCTCAACACAACCAATATTCCAATTGTAATTGCTGCTTGTTGTGTGCTCTACAATATCTGAGAGAGTAAGGGGGAGACGTTTATGGTGGGGTGGGAGGTTGAGGCAACTCGCCTGGTGGCCAATTTCGCACAGCCAGACAACAGGGTGATTAGAAGAGCACAGCAGGGAGTGCTGTGCATCAGAGAAGCTTTGAAAGCCAGTTTCATGACTGGCCAGGGTACGGTGTGACAGTTGTGTTTGTTTCTCTTGAAGTTACCCACTCCCTGTATATATATGAAAGGAAATAAAGTCACAATTGTTTAAAAAATGTTCTTTATTATTTGTTGCACAACACATTGAGAGAAATCAGGTATTGGGTTATGGGGGTGGAGGAGGAGGGAAGCACAAGTCCAGAAACCAAATCAAAATTTCAGATATGCCAGCTTTCTGCTGCTTGTGCAATCCTCTGGGGTTGAGTGTGTGGGTCTTCATAGCCTCCCCCGTGTTCTTGGGCATCTGGGTGAGGAGGCTATGGAACTTGGGGACGAGGGAGGGCGGTTATACAGGGGCTGCAGCGGCAGTCTGTGGTCTTGCTGCCTTTCCCGCATTAGATCCACCATACAGCGGAGCATGTCAGTTTGCTCCCTCATGAGCTTGACCATAGCATCCTGCCTACTCTCATCGCACGCGTTCCTCCGCTCTTCGTAGTCATGTAACGCTTTACAGGACTCTGCAATTGTTTGCCTCCAGGCATTCAGCTGGGCCCTATCAGTGCAGGAGGACTGCATGAGCTTGGCGAATATGTCGTCCCAAGTTCATTTTTTCCGCCTTCTAATCTGGACCAGCCTCTGGGACAGAGTAGATAGGGGCCGTGTTGAAACATTTGCACCTGTGGGAGGAGAAAAAGGGAGGGTAGTATTTTAAAAGATACATTTTAGAGAACAAAGGGGACACTCTTTCTCAGTGAAACAGGCAATTCACAGTACACAGCACATGTTCTTTCTGTACAAGGTCACATTTTGCCTCTTATACTGAAGTGCCTGCCACTTTGGTGTGAGTAAGCCATCACATGTGGCCGGGCAACAGAATTCAGCTTGCAGGCAGCCATGGTAAGCCCTAGGGGCACGCGGGGTTCTGCTTCTTCCGCATTCATTTCAATGCTTTCAAAATGCCGGGGCCCCTTTCCCATAGCAAACAATGCCTGGTGGGTTTGCCATATAAAAGGAGGGCCTGCAGGCTCTCTGGGATGATTGCTTCACACAATCCCTCCCCGCACCCACCACGTGGCTCCAATGAGGCTCTGAGCAGGGATGAGACCTTTAAACTAAATGCAAACAGCCCAGGGTGGCTGGGTTTCCCCCCACCACCTGGCTCCGATCAGGCTCTCACTCACCAGAAGTGTCTTCTCCAGGGTCATGGTCTGGAAGCCCGCCTTGGGAGTCGGGGGAGGCTATCTGCTCCAGCGTTAAGACTGGTTCCTGGCTAGGGGAAAAACAGATTCCCCACTTGCCACCTGTGCACTGTCCTCCTCCTCCTCCTCTTCATCCTCCAATAACTCATCCTCCTCACTCCGTGCAACTCCCCCCTTGCAGGTGTCCATGGACAGTGGTGGGGTAGTGGTGGCGTCACCCCCCATAATTGCATGCAGCTCACGGTAGAAGCAGCATGTATGGGGCTGTGACCCAGAGTGCCCGTTCACCTCCCTGGTTTTTTGGTACGCTTGCCTGAGCTCCTTGATTTTTGTACAACACTGCTCTGTGTCCCTGGAGTAGCCTCTTTCCGTCACGACCTGGAGACTTTAGCATATGTTTTTGCGTTTCTTTTTTTGGAATGTAGTTCTGCCATAACAGATTCATCTCCCCAACATGCGATGAGATCCAGTACCTCTGGTTCGGACCATGCTGGAGCTCATCTGCGAATCCAGGACTGCATGGTCTCTTGTGATGGTGGACTCTGCATGGCCACCTGTGATGGTGGACTGTGCTGATGTTGACCAAACAGGAAATGAAATTAAAAAGTTCCCAGGGCTTTTACTGCCTACCTGGCTAGTGCATCAGAGGTGTTGTCCAGAGCGGTCACAAGGGAGCATTCTGGGATAGCTCCCAGAGGCCAATAACGTCGAATTGCATCCACAGTACCAGTAAACAGGAACTCGATCTCGATTTTAGTGCTACTCCACTTGCCGAGGTGGAGTACAGAAATTGAATTAAAGAGCCCTTTAAATCGAAAAAAACGGTTTGGTCATGTGGACGGAATCAGTTTTATTTCCAATTAACTTGGCTAATTCTGAAATAACCGCGTACTGTAGACCAGGCTTTATGGGAAAGTTGAAAATCTTACTGAGAAGAATTTCTCCCAACTGAAACAGGTTTGTGACTCGGCTGAACTGCCGCGCCTCCAGCTGTCACTTTGATGCATATTCCATCATATGGCTTTGCTCAGGGACCTATGCAAATATTTAAAACAATAATATTTACATACACCATGGAGGAGAAAGAGACAGTTCTCACTGCTCACTGGCAGTGGCAGCATGTGGATCCTTTGTTGTAATGCTGGTCCGAACAGGTGCTCAGGACCTTTCATTTGCAAGCTTGTTTTTAGCCAGCCCTGGAAATCTGAGCCACCTGCCTTCTGACTTATTGGCTCAACTGCTGACTAATGCAAAAACAGCCCCTAGCCCAATGGGGTCCTGGCCATGACAAGGGCCCTAAGTGCTACTGTGATACAAACTATAACTAATAGCGAAAACTTTCTTGAGCCCTTTTTGGATCTTCCAGATGCCTCCCCTGAGCTGTCTCAGTTATTCCCAATAAAATATGCCCTGGCACAAGGACAAGCCTCTGAAAATTGCAGTGGACTGGTTTTGTTTGAGACGAATTCGGGAGGGTGGGGAGTATAGATTTGTATTGGGAGATGAACTTCCAATGTGCAAGGCTTCTGGCAGATTTCTAGAAGCCTGAATCATTGTCAGTAACAATCACCTTAACTACAGAGACAGCGGAGGTGTCTGCACCACACTGTATAGAAAGCACATTTGTTCCTTGCACCAGAGACTTCTGTTTATCTACGTAGGCCATGGTAGGTGGGAAATGCTGTTGGCAGAGTTATGGTCTGACGGTTACAAACCAAGAACCCCCTTTCCAAGTGGGTGCAGTGGGACACTTCAGGAGAGGGCTTCCTGCCAGCATGAGCACTGGATTGCGGCTCAGGGGGATGCAGGGAGCCTTTTCAAATGATTTTTTCTGTACAGTCCCAGCAAGAATCTCCCCATCGCCTGGCCTGGGTTAGCACAACAATTCTTAATGCACTTCTCTTTCCACCCCTTCCTGGAGCTGCCGTGGCCCAACAGCCTCCTCTCTCAGAGCACCGGGAGTTTCTGGCACAAGCTCTTGGGCTGAATGCCTTGTCCTATTCATCCCTGCCAACGTGGTTCACCTGCCAACAGCATCCCCCTATCCACATCCGTCCTCCCTTGGTGGTGCCTTCCCTTCTCCCCAGCCTTTTCCTTTGAATGCCAAGGCAGCCACTGGCTCGTCCCAGCTCTGCTTTTAGATGCAGGGTGGCATGTCTCTGTCCAACACTCAGAGCACTGTGCCGGGGGGCAGAGATTAGAGCAAGCTGCTGGGAGAAGCTGCAGCATGTTGAATTCAATGGGCTTTGGATCAGAGCCCTGGACATAGGAAGAGGTGCTGAAGGAGGTAAGGAAGGATTGTCCAATGGTTAGACGCTAGCCTAGAACTTGGGACAACTGGGTTCAACGCCCTGCTCTGACACAGCCATCCTGTGTGACCTTGGTCACCCCGTGCCTCAGTTTCCCATCTGTACAATGGGGATAACAACATGGCCCTACCTGGCAAGGGTGTTGCGAGGGTAAATACATTAAAGAGTGTGAGAGGCTGACACACTCTGCTAATAGGGGCCAGATAAATAAGTTAGATGTGTGTGTGTGGGGGGGTGTTGCTTAGAATGAGAGAACTCCTGGAAGAGGGATCACATTTATTTCACTTTTATGATAAGAAAAATCCCCGTGCGCACCCCCCTCCCAAAATAAGGGGTGGGGGTGGGAATAGCTAAAGAGTCAGATGGTGAAAAAAATAGGCAGGAGTGAAAAAACCCCACGAAACTGAGATCTGGTTACAGAACTAAGAAGGTCTTTAAAAGCAAACGTGTCCTTTGCCGCTGCTTTTCTCTCTCCTTAACCACTCCCCCATCCAAGTGCGTGTATTTACTATTTATATGCTGATCCGGCAAAGACTTAAGCCCAAGTGTCACTTTACACACAAGTAACCCCATTGAGGATAATGGGCTGAATCAAGCGTACAAAGTTAAAGACATCTTTGCAGGATGGGGGCCTGTGAACTGCAAGTTCTTTGAAGCAGGGTCGACAGTCAGCATCATACAAATTAAAATTAATCATGATTAGACATGAATAAGTATTAAAGGGTAGTTATGGGACAACAGACCTTAAGGACCCTCTTACATTTATATAGCTCCATTCAGCCAGAAGGATTTCAACCCACTTCACAATCTAACCTGTTAGCCACAGTTACTGATAGGAAGGGAAGAGGAATCTGTATCCAGCTGAAACTGGCGTGAGAGATGTGGAGACGCAGGAAGTAATTTCACAAACCTCAATTTAGCCAATAGTCCAGGATTACGCCCCTTTATTACAAAAACCCAGAAGTCATTTCTGAGTTAAGGTAGCAACTCAACTTCCACAGTATGTTTGATTGTGTCTCCATTCCAACCTCTGCCCCTTTCTGAAATCCACAAAACCCAGAATGTTGGCTCCATAATTGGTATGTGAAATCTGTGGACAAATTCGAAATTTTTATATCAAGTTTAAACTGAATTGAAAAAAGAAATATTTGTAGTGAAAACAAAACCACAAACAACCAAAAACCAACCCGACACGCCACAAACTCTGGCAGCGATCACCACTTAGAAGAGAGCTTTATTGCGTCAGTAGTTTCTGCATCAGTTTCGTGCCCTGCAAAGCTGCACCTGTCTATAATACTTATGCTCGGATTATGATGACGGTCAGGAATGGAAAGACCTCCCAAAAGCACAGTAAAGCAGATCTTCCAGAGGTCTTGAAAGTGATTGAATTAAGGATTTCAGACTATTGCAATCAGGATGTCCTGGGGGTTACATACAGACCCCTCTTGACCTATTCTGCTATTGAGTTGAATGTTAGATTAATCCTTCAGGTATAACATTTGATTAACAATTAAGAAAATTGGTTTCCTTGTGTTTTCCCCCAGCCTCTCTCTGAGATCATCCTACCCCTCCGTGATAAACAGTGCTGATCATGTTTATTATACATAATTGCTGTGAGATACTGTGATTATGTTGCCCTACGTACTTTGTCTTGGATACTAGCTATATATTTTAGGGTATATCTACACTGCAATTAGACACCCGCGGCTGGCCCGTGCCAGCTGACTCTAGCTCAACAGGCTCTGGCTAAAGGGTCTGTTTCACTGTGGTGTTGACCCTCCCACCTTGCAGGGTTCTAGCTCCCAAGCTTTTGCCTGAGCCTGAATGTCTACATTGCAATTAAACAGCCCCTTAGCCCAAGACCCGCGGGCCTGAGTCAGCTGGCACAGCTCTGCGACAAACTTCCTGCATGAGCTAAGCAAGTCACTCAGCCCCTCTGTGCCTCAGTGACCCCCCCAGCAGTAAATAGGGTTTAGGCTATTTGCCTGTCTCGTAGTGGTGCAGCACGATGCTAACTAACAAGGGTTTAAAAGAGTTACAGCCAGTCAGTCACAGAGGCAGGCCCAGAGCTGCAGGCTCTCTCAGTCCAGTGCTGGGACTATCTGGAGAACAGAAGCAAGACTCCGCCTCGTATTTCCTAAAAGCCACTTTGAAATGGCTTGTGGTTGGACTGGAGTTATTCAGGGGAAGGAAGGTCAGTACAGTCCGCCCAGTGCAGCCCAGCTTCCCCCTGAGCGCTGCTCAGCAAGAAGACCACACGTGCCTCAAGTGCACATCTCAAAACCACATCTCCTTGGCAAGGGCTATTTCCCTTCCAAAGGTCCGTTGACCACCCTTAGCCATTTCTGGGCAAGAATTCTTCCATAAAGGCTGCAAGAACTGTTTTCCTTCTTTCCCCTTCTTCTGACCAGCAACAGAGCCATTTTCCTTCACACTTTCAAGGCCCAGGCTGGAGAATTTCAGCCCAACAAAGAGAAAGTTTGGGAACAGATTTATTAACCCGAAGGCCCCTTGACACGAACGTGGCAGAACAGCACCTGGGGCCCTAGCTCTGCTAGCTTCGATCTAGCCTGAGCAACAGCAGCGGTGAAAATGCAGCTACACAGGCCAGCTGCTTGAGTACGTACCCAGGCTCCTGCCTATGCTGCTGCGGCTTCACCGCTCGACCAAAGCTAGCTCGGGAATGTCAGTGCTTGCTGCAATCACGCCTCTGAGCACAGTGCAGACAGAGCCTCTCTGTGCTTCAGGCCCCCTGCTAGAACAGCCCAGCCCTGCCTCACAGGGGAGCTGGAGGATAAAAAAGTTAGATCCTGAGGTATATGGGGGGCAAAATTACCCGAGAGAGATAAAAGGGGCCTGCAAGTGCCAGAGTAGCGTAATGGCACCTTGGTATAACTGAGACTCAGGCTCAAGCAGTTACAATGGAAACAGCATCACCAAGGGGCAGCTCACGAGAAGAGAGAATTATTCCATATACGTGAGGCTTGCAACCAGCTTTTTTTTTTTTTCTCCTCCTTTCTGTAATGCAAACTATCCGATTCCTCTCCATTAGGGTTTAAGTACTTTTACTGCCAGGTTCCTAATCCCGACTCTCCACTCAGTTTATGCTAAAAATAAATCAACAGTAAGTACTGACCACATGAGTTACCACCAGTCAGTTATGTTTCTACTCATGGGAGCTATCAGGAGGAGATTTATTTATCTCTCTTCATTTACCATACAAGAAGCAAGGTGTATCCATGAGGCCTTATCAGCTACCTTCTCCAACCACACAGACCCAGAGACACAATACTCAAGGTGGGGAGGGGAGTTAATTAATAATCACAGCTCCCTCTCTTTGCCCCGGTGAAGGGGATACTGCAAGTCACAAGTGGGGAGAGTCAGGGTCATCTTCCTGGACTGGGGTGGAGAAAGTTACATGAGAGGTGGGGCGGGGGCCAGTTTGGAGTGGAGTGTGAGCATATAAGCCTGTTTGTCAGCCTGAGATAGAATTTGGGGTTTGACTTTTTGATACTCTTTGTGACAGCATCAAGACTCACCACTGCTGGAGCCTCCTGCTAGTTGCTCCGGGAAATAACTCTCTCCAGTCATGGAGCACCTTTTGCATATGGTGCCTTACCATTCATCTGCTCTACTGCTTTGGGGACCCGCGTTACTCGGCGGCATCCTCTTCAGGACACTGCCCTCCGGCAGAGCCCACTGCTCCGGTCTCACCCGCATCCGGGGATTTGGTGTCATCAGCAGTCTTTGATCTACAGCAGCCCTAGTGGCCGACTGCAGCCTCTAAGTCTAGACCTTTTGTCGCAGGGGCCAGCGTCCTGTCTCTTTGCAATTCTTTAAAAGGAAATCAAAATTAGACTGGACGCTCTTTGGGGCAGAGGCCATCTTCCATGTTTGCACAGTGCCTAGCACAACATGGTCCTGGCCCATGACCGGGGGGGCCTACATACTAAGGTAATACACCTAATAAATCATAACTTCATGTGGCTTGTAAATTCAAAGTGAGAGTTAGACTTGTAAAAGGGTAATTAGAAAGAGTCAGGTGATGCCCAGCTAAACTCCTGCCAACTGCTTTTATCTTGTCCATTAGTGCTCATGGATCCTACTCCCAAGAGCACGCTTGCTGCATTGCTTGACTCTGAATGCTGAGCAGCAGTCTAAGGAGACTATCTGGCATTGATTAATAGTCTGATTGGGTACAATGGCAGCATTTCAGAGTAAGTGCATCGCTCTTGACCTTACTAGAGCAAACTGTCTGGCCTTCAAGACAATAGGAGCCAGTGGCTGGGAAAAAGTCAGGCTTTTAGGTTTCCACCAAACCCTGCCCATGTTTGGGACAACTCTGTGCGAGCGCGCAGGGCGTCAAGTCCAAACAGCCTTTGCATTACCAGGAAACTAGGCACAGACACTTTGTGCTCATCTACACGGAGGCACTCAGGAATGTGAATGTGAATTAACTAGAGATGTGATTTTTAAGTGGAGTAGTCAAATCACATTAAACCCCTGTGTGGACACTGTCAGAATTACAGTGGCCCTAATTTGGTTTAGTTTAACTAATTTCCAAAGCAAAACTCACATTCCAGGGTTTTATCGCATCAGTCACATGCAGCTATTCACAGCCATAACTCCAGCCTCAATCTTCTCTTTGCCTGGGAATTCCTTTACACTTCGTATGGTTTAACAGCACAGGCCATTTGGTGAATCAGCCTGTATTCCCAGTTGGTGAAGTGAGAAGCCCAGCCTGGATTTCCAGCTGGTGAAGTGAGAATGGAGCATTATTAATAATAAAGCATGAGCTTGGCCCATGCCACACAGATGGGAAAGGGCACAGCCTAAAAGATAAACAATTTTGTTTATCCTGAGGTTACAAAAAAAAAAAGTCTGATACAAAAAGTGCAGGCACACCCGCTCGCTCACCCCCCCCCCCCCCCCCCGCAAACAAGTTGCTTTCTACAGCCTCCTCCCCAGAGCCTATCGGATACATTGGCTCTGCAACATTTGTGCATTTGATCTGGGGTTTAAAAACACACCTGAGCAAAGTGGCTGAGTGGTGAGTAGAATACATGTCTCTGCGTGAGATGTGAAGCCAGAAAGCTTCATAAAAGCTTCATAAAAGCCACATAAAAATCACAGCAGGGAAACATGCAAACGTGGGGGCAGCGGGTGGGCAGTCACCTGTGCTGAGCACGGATGGGACTGTTCTGCTTTCAGCATCTCAAAATATTTATGAAAAAATTATAAGCTTTATTCATTTTTAAAAGCAAACAAAGTGCTGGAAGAACAAACCAGACACCCAAACCTCTGGAACAAAACCCACAGAAATATGCATTGCTGCACCAGCATGAGCTCCCACACATTGCTGTCCCAGCCCCCCGCCAGGTGCCCCCATCCTTGAGCGGAGAGAGCAGTTCAAGGGAACTGCTCTTTGTTCAGGCGTGGGGGAATTTGGTGTCCTTGTCTGAGGGGAAAAGCAGCTCAGGGATTTAAGGATAAAAGCGTATTATTTATTTGTATTATGATAGCACATAGGACCCCAGCCATGGACCAGTTCCCCATCGTGTCAGAGGCTCTACAAACACAGAACAAAACACGGTAAATCTGTCCTCTCCGGTCCAAACCTGTTTCCTCTCAGGACCTTGGAGAGGACAGCTCCAGGAGGAGGAGTGCGGGAGCTGCCCATTTCTCTCTTCTATAACCCTTGGTTCTAATTGTAATGCCTCTCAAGTCCTACCTGTGGTACTTACCTGGCCCCCGTTACAGTAATACCTGAATGTCTCACAATCTTTAACCTATTTATTCTCAGACACCCCTGTGGGTTGGAGCAGGGCTATTATCCCAGATTTTTAAAGTTATTTAGCATTGTTGGATTTTGGCTCCTTTGAAAACGAGGCTGGAGTCTTGTTGACACAGACACACTCAGGAAAATTAATCTGAATTAACTAAAGGTGTGAATTGAAAGGGGATTAGTCAAACCACATTAATCCCCTGTGTGGACACTTATTTGGAATTATAGTGGCATTAATTCAGTTTAGCTAAATTCACTGTGCTAAACTGAAGCAGGACCACTTTAATTCGGAGTAAGAACATCCACACAGGGGTTTAATGTGCTTTAACTAATCCACTGCAAATACACACCTTTAGTTAATTTGGATTAAATTTCCTGCGTGTCCCTGTGTAGACAAATCCTCAGGCTCCTAAATGAGTTAGGCATTGTAATGCCTAAAGACCATTAAAAATCTGGTCCCATGCAGCTTCCCCAAGGTTGCGAGGTAGGGAATTGAACCCAGGTGTCCTGAGTTCCCAGTCAGTACCCTTATCACCAGACAATCCCCTCTCCTGTTCCTGAAAGCCTTTCCTTGCCCGTGACATCCCTGGAATTCATGCGAGCAGTCCACCCCCCCCCCCCCGCACACTCCCTTTACCCACATCTTTGTTCCCTGGGCTTTAAATCCTTTCTTCTTTTGGGAGCTGATGTCTGTTAGGCTCCTGGAATTCAGGCTTGGAGCTAGCTGTCTCCCTGCCTTGTGAGTTTGCATTGCCACTGGATCCTGTTACTCTGGGCATGAGCCCCAGCCTGCACCGTCCTTATGAAACCAAACATTCCCAGGGCCAGGTGCAAAACTCCACTTTAGTACAGCTACCGGCAGTGGACTTGTGTGTCTAAGGGAGCATCCTGCCAAGTCCCCTCAGTGCTGTGGACTAGGCAGGAAAGCAGATGAAAAATGGAGACAAAACAGGAAATGACATTTCCGGAGCAAAGAGGCCAGCCAGGCTCCCCTCATCTCTAACAAAGCTGAGAGGGGCAATGCAGGTAGCTAAAGGCCAGTGAATCTATCTTCAATCCCAAGGGTGTTTATCCAGAAGAGAGTTTGCATAAATGGACTGAAGAAACAGCACAGCTTAATGGGAGGCAACATTGTTTTATGACAAGCTCATGGCAGAAAATGTCATAATTATAGCTGGAAAAAAAAGGAAGATGTATTAACCAGGGGGGAGTGATGAGGCTAGTCACCTCAGTTTTGAGGATGACATCAACAATCATAGATTGTGCTAATGGGTCTTCGCGTGACTCCACAGACCAACTGGGGAAGAACAATGTTTATTGCACTGGCCACAGAACCATTTGCCTAGTTGTACGGATTGAACTGTGCATTGTCTCCATGCCTGCCACTGGGCTTTCAGCAGCTCCACGTGATTCTTCTGGAAGGCACAGATACCCTCCCTTAAGGCGTGGCACCATGCAACACGATCGTTGCCGGTTGCTCAAAGCGTGAGCCAGAAAGGCTTGTTTCGTGCAGATTTTGTTTCAGGGTGCCTTTGAAGCATTCCATCAGCCCTCAACGCTTATGACTGCCGGTGCTTAATGAGGAATACAGTACAAGACATGTTTTGATAAAGAGATCTCAGGCATATGAGTTGCATGGCCAGTCCATTCCAATTTGGCGCAGATCAAATGAGTCTTGATGCCAACCAAACCAGCTTTCACCAGTCAATGTTGGAAACCTGCCTTTTGCTGCCCAGCAATTGTTGTAGGCATGACAAATGGAAACTGTCAAACTTTTTAATGTACCATTCATAGCAGGTCCATGCTTCGCACCCATAGAGCAATGTTGTGAGAACAGCAGCATTATTAACTTTGATTTTTGTCCATAGACAGATTTCATATTGCTTCCAGATTCGGTGGAGGCGATCGTATGTACCTTGGGCTTTCTTAATTCATGCATCCACTTCGTGGTCAATTGTCGCTTCATTGTTCAACATGCTGCCGAGATAAGTAAACGGGCCTGGCATATGGTACCTTCCAAGCCACTTGATCAGGCTGTTGAGGAGCTGGCTGGTACCTAACCTGCCTTTTCATTTGGCTGATGGTGAGGCCAAAGTTATGAACCGCCACAGCAAAGCAGTGTGTAAGATCTTGTATCGCTGCTTCAGAGCATACCATCAAGATACAGTCATCAGCATAGAGCAGTTCCTGATCAACTCTTCTAACGCTTTAGTATTTGCATGCAGACGGGAAAGACTGAAGAGCTTACCAGTGCAGAAGCATGGAAGACACTGCTTGAAGAGCCACAAAGGACTTCCTCTAGCATCGCAACACAGAATAGCCCAAAAGGCCTAGGAGTGAGGACACATCCTTGCTTCACTCTGTTCGTGATTGGAAATGGGTCTGTTAGGTCACCATCAAAACTAAGTCTTCCAGCCATGCCTTCGTGGAATTGCCAAATGATGTTAATAAATTTATCAAACAATTTCCAAAGGGCAGCATGGTTGACAGTGTCAAATGCCTTGGTTAGATCAAGAAACACAACGTACAAAGATTGGTGCTGTTGGCAACATTTCACCTGTAATTGTTGAATGACAAAAATCATGTCAATAGTGTTCTGCTGAGCATGAAAGCTGCACTGCAACTCAGCACATTGTCAATGATTTGGGTCATGCTTTGGTCAAGAAGGATCCGTGCAAGAATCTTGCTGGCCATGGAGAGCCAAGAGACATTACAGTAATTCTCATGGTTGCTCTTTATGTTTATAGATCGTGACGACGTTGGCATCTGTTAGTTGTTGAGGTATGATTTCTAGAAGTCACACATGTAAGAAAAATTCAAAAAGCCTGTCAATGAGACAATTTCCTCCATGCTTGAAAACTTCGGCTGGCATGGCTGTAGATATAGACTATTTGCAAATAGAGTTCTCATTGGGAAACTGGAGTAAAAATTGGACAGCAAACTGGCTAAACTGAGATGACTTCTTGCCTCTATCTAACAGCCATAAGTCATGGCCACAGGCATCAGAGGGGGACCCATTAGTCATTAATAAGCAAAGTGAAACGCTAAGAGCACCACTGCAGCTATCAATCTGTTGAGTGGGAATATTATTAAATACCTCCATTTAGACCATCTTCAGGATGATTGAAAGCCACAAGAGGAGCAGGCTAGGAAGTGGCTGGTGGACTTTAACAAGAGTGAGTGTAAAATGATGCAGCTGGGATTTTAAAAAGCTCCTGCCAGCCAACATGCAAGTAAAGAACGGGATAAAGAACTAGAAGGTAATTAAATGAAAAGCACCTCAGGGAGGAGGTTAGCAGTAAGGTGAAATTGCGAATGCATGGTTGCTTTGACCCAGATCTACAAAGGTATGTAGGCTCCTAACTTCCAGAACTTTGCGGATCCTTTGTGAACCTTGGCCTTTGCCAATAGCCTCCAAAGAAATCAGTAAATGCATAAATGGACTGAAGAAACCGGGGTGTTTATAACAAGCTCATGGCAGGTAATAGTTCTAGGATGCAATAAGGGCATTTCTACTCCTGTTGCATTGGACCAAAGGCTAAATGGTCATGGGACTTTCAGCACTGTGATGCAAACACACTTGTGTTTCGCTGGTGCTCCTGCCTCTCCTTTCCTGCAGATTATTGTAGATCCCTCATTCTGTGTCCTACCACGGGGAAGGGTTGGGCTCATGAAACACTTCCCCACCCCCACAGCCCAATCCCAGCACTTGGGGTACCAAATGATTCACCCAGAGGGGCTCTGTGGACCACAGCTTCAGAACCACCACTCTCGATAAGACCAAGGGGTAGCGATGAACTTCGGTGCATTTTCGTTAATGTTCTGTCTGAGGGCTTCAGCCCAGCACATGCCAAGAGAGGGGATGTACTGCCTTCTAACATTTACAACCAGAATATAGTCAGGGAGGGTCTATGGGGACTTACACGCCGCTTATCTCGGGAACCAAGAGAATGTTACGCTTTTAACTGCTGGGATGGTTTCATATGCTTGAATCTTCAGGCAGTCTCAACAGAAATTCCCAGCTGTGTCTTTTCCTGAAGGCAAGTATCTTTTCTGTAGTGGCTCTGGCCTAGGGAAGCTGTGATTTCAGCCAGCAACCTCTTCCACTTGCATTGCGCTGCTAGTCCAGGGATAAGCACAGACCTTCCACAACTGGAGCCAGCCTGGCTTAAAGACCCTCAGTTGGATCCTGCCATTGGTTACTTGGCTGTAAATTTGGAATCACTCCTTTGAAGTCCATGGAGTTAGTGCAGACTTCAAGTAGTGTAGCCAAACTCAAGATCTGGCCCATTGCAGGCAGCATCTGTCACGGGGTGAGGAAAGTCCCGATATTCTATCACTGTGACTCCATTTACATCTTCTTTTACATGCTCCTCAATCTCTGTCCTGCTGATGCCTTCACTTCCTCTCTCGGATAGCTTTCTACCGCCTCATTGTTCAGACTATTAAAAACATAGCCAGAATACCTAATACCATAATGTCTAGCCCCTACTTTAGCTCAGATCATTGCTCCTTGTCCTGCCATCATCTGAGTCCATTAATAATTCCCTCCTTTCATTTAGACAGTTCGCTTGAAGGTATTTATAAACTCTGATCACGACTGCTGAGGCCTCTCCTTTCTAGGCTCTAAATTTAGCTCCCTGAAGTCTTTTCTCAGCATTATATTTTTCACCTGTGGCCCTTTCTTTGCATTTTCTCTGGCTTTCCACATCCTAAATTGGGGTGAGTGAGCAGAAGTGTAATTTCCTCAGGTGAGTGTAGGGGTGTTAACGTGACCCCTCTTTAGTCTCTCTCACATTTACCCCTGCTGTCCATCTCAGGAAAAAGATTCCCCCTCTCCTCTCACAGCCATGCTCGAATGACAGCCGATTCCCTTTGGCCTTGATCCGGCCACACTGAGAGGGATATTGCATCTTTCTTTCCTTTTTTTTTAAATTCAGGTGCTATATTTAAACTTCCTCCCCCACCTTACTCCCACTAACTTGCCTGAAAGCCAGATTTACAAATGGCAAGAGACGCAGGCAAGTCCTTCTTTAAACGTCCATTGGGACTGGGGTCACCGGGCTTTGTTTTTAACAAGCACTTTCGATGAGCAATGTGAGTCATCGCTCTTCACTATCTCTTCTGGAAGTCAGTCAGTGATGAAAGCCGATTAGTGCACTTGTTATCCAAGGTTTGAAGAAAATACACACATACCGCAAGAAGAACTCCGGGCCAACTCTCAGAGGCATTTTATGCTCTGAACACCTCACCTTGGAACCAGCAAAATGAAAGAGCTTTCCAAATATCAGCCCATATGTTTTGCAGATGTTTCCTTCTGTATAGTCTGAAGTGTCTGAACAAACTCTGTGTACCATATCCTTTAATCATTTAATTACATATCTGTAGATGGTGCCGATCACTTTGGCACCTGGACGCCTTATGCTAATTAAAACGCTGCTATACTCTGAAAAGTAGACACTATTTTCCTCCGCAAACCTCCTCCCTGTGTGGATCCATTAGCAAATCTGCTTACTTTGCCAATTAAAATAAGCTTGGACTATTTTTATGCATACAGGAAAGTTTATCTGTGCTTACCTGAAAATTTCCTATCTTTGAGTATTAAGGTCCATAGATCAGTTACAATGGGTACTTAGAAAAGGAGTACTTGTGGCACCTTAGAGACTAACTAATAAGTGAGCTGTAGCTCACGAAAGCTCATGCTCAGATAAATTGGTTAGTCTCTAAGGTGCCACAAGTCCTCCTTTTCTTTTTGCGAATACAGACTAGCACGGCTGTTACTCTGAGATGGGTACTTAGAGGCAGAACTAGCCCTGTCAGTCACTGACAACAGGAGAATGTCCCACCTCCTGAAGTTCCCTCCAGCTGGGATAACTTTCAAAGCCAGAAAAATTCCAAAAATCTGTTCTCCTAAATTACAGATTCTATTCAATATACTTTGAGGAAAATACAGATTTCTCCTGTTGCAGAGCATGGTAAATTCCACCTAACAAAAACAATCCCAAATCCTTGGCTGTCAGTTTTCGACAGGATGCTGACACAAGGAAGAAAGGAGAGCAGCAGAATACAGACCCTGGACTTCAGAAAAGCAGACTTTGACTCCCTCAGGGTCAGGATCCCCTGGGAGAATAACATGAGGCGGAAAGGAGTCCAGGACAGTGGGCTGTATTTTAAAGAATCCTTATTGAGGTTACAGGGACAAACCATCCCAATGTGTAGAAAGAATAGTAAATATGGCAGGCGACCAGCTTGGCTTAACAGTGAAATCCTTGCTGATCTTAAACACAAAAAAGAAGCTTACAAGAAGTGGAAGATTAGACAAATGACCAGAGAGGAGTATAAAAATATTGCTCACGCGTGCAGGAGTGAAATCAGGAAGGCCAAATCACACCTGGAGTTGCAGCTAGCAAGAGATGTTAAGAGTAACAAGAAGGGTTTCTTCAGGTATGTTAGCAACAAGAAAAAAGTCAAGGAAAGTGTGGGCCCCTTACTGAATGAGGGAGGCAACCTAGTGACAGAGGATGTGGAAAAAGTTAATGTACTCAATGCTTTTTTTGCCTCTGTCTTCACGAACAAGGTCAGCTCCCAGACTGCTGCACTGGGCAGCACAGCATGGGGAGGAGGTGACCAGCCCTCTGTGGAGAAAGAAGTGGTTCGGGACTATTTAGAAAAGCTGGACGAGCACAAGTCCATGGGGCTGGATGCGCTGCATCCGAGAGTGGGTTGGTCCTGCAGCTGGTTTTGTTCAATATCTGCATTAATGATCTGGAGGATGGCGTGGACTGCACCCTCAGCAAGTTTGCAGATGACACTAAACCGAGAGGCGTGGTAGGTATGCTAGAGGGTAGGGATAGGATACAGAGGGACCTAGACAAATTAGAGGATTGAGCCAAAAGAAATCTGATGAAGTTCAACAAGGACAAGTGCAGAGTCCTGCACTTAGGATGGAAGAATCCCATGCACCGCTACAGACTAGAGACTGAATGGCTAGGCAGCAGTTCTGCAGAAAAGGACCTAGGGCTATCAGTGGACAAGAAGCTGGATATGAGTCAACAGTGTGCCCTTGTTGCCAAGAAGGCTAAAGGCATTTTGGGCTGTATAAGCAGGGGCATTGCCAGCTGATCGAGGAACGTGATTGTCCCCCTCTATTCGACATTGGTGAGGCCTCATCTGGAGTACTGTGTCCAGTTTTGGGCCCCATACTACAAGAAGGATTTGAAAAAATTGAAAAGCGTCCAACGGAGGGCAACAAAAATGATTAGGGGACTGGAACATATGATTTATGAGGAGAGGCTGAGGGAACTGGGATTGTTCAGTCTGCAGAAGAGAAGAGTGAGGGGGGATTTGATAGCTGCTTTCAACTACCTGAAAGGGAATTCCAAAGAGGATGGATCTAGACTGTTCTCAGTGGTACCAGATGACAGAGCAAGGAGTTATTGTCTCAAGTTGCAGTGGGGGAGGTTTAGGTTGGATGACTGGAAAAAGGCTAATGTAGTGCCAATCTTTAAAAAAGGGAAGAAGGAGGATCCTGGGAACTACAGGCCAGTCAGCCTCACCTCAGTCCCCGGAAAAATCATGGAGCAGGTCCTCAAAGAATCAATCCTGAAGCACTTACATGAGGGGAAAGTGATCTGGAACAGTCAGCATGGATTCACCAAGGGAAGGTCATGCCTGACTAATCTAATGGCCTTCTATGACGAGATTACTGGTTCTGTGGATGAAGGGAAAGCAGTGGATGTATTGTTTCTTGACTTTAGCAAAGCTTTTGCCACCGTCTCCCACAGTATTCTTGTCAGCAAGTTAAAGAAGTATGGGTTGGATGAATGCACTATAAGGTGGGTAGAAAGTTGGCTAGATTGTCGGGCTCAACGGGTAGTGATCAATGGCTCCATGTCTAGTTGGCAGCCGGTGTCAAGTGGAGTGCCCCAGGGGTCGGTCCTGGGGCCGGTTTTGTTCAATATCTTCATAAATGATCTGGAGGATGGTGTGGATTGCACTCTCAGCAAATTTGCGGATGATACTAAACTAGGAGGAGTGGTAGATACGCTGGAGGGCAGGGATAGGATACAGAGAGACCTAGACAAATTGGAGGATTGGGCCAAAAGAAATCTGATGAGGTTCAATAAGGATAAGTGCAGGGTCCTGCACTTAGGACGGAAGAATCCAATGCACCGCTACAGACTAGGGCCCCAATGGCTAGGCAGCAGTTCTGCAGAAAAGGACCTAGGGGTGACAGTGGACGAGAAGCTGGATATGAGTCAACAGTGTGCCCTTGTTGCCAAGAAGGCCAATGGCATTTTGGGATGTATAAGTAGGGGCATAGCCAGCAGATCGAGGGATGTGATCGTTCCCCTCTATTCGACACTGGTGAGGCCTCATCTGGAGTACTGTGTCCAGTTTTGGGCCCCACACTACAAGAAGGATGTGGATAAATTGGAGAGAGTCCAGCGAAGGGCAACAAAAATGATTAGGGGTCTAGAGCACATGACTTATGAGGAGAGGCTGAGGGAGCTGGGATTGTTTAGTCTGCAGAAGAGAAGAATGAGGGGGGATTTGATAGCTGCTTTCAACTACCTGAAAGGGGGTTCCAAAGAGGATGGCTCTAGACTGTTCTCAATGGTAGCAGATGACAGAACGAGGAGTAATGGTCTCAAGTTGCAATGGGGGAGGTTTAGATTGGATATTAGGAAAAACTTTTTCACTAAGAGGGTGGTGAAACACTGGAATGCGTTACCTAGGGAGGTGGTAGAATCTCCTTCCTTAGAGGTTTTTAAGGTCAGGCTTGACAAAGCCCTGGCTGGGATGATTTAACTGGGAATTGGTCCTGCTTCGAGCAGGGGGTTGGACTAGATGACCTTCTGGGGTCCCTTCCAACCCTGATATTCTATGATTCTATGATTCTATGACAGGACAAGGAGTAATGGTCTCAAGTTGCAGTGGGGGAGGATTAGGTTGGATATTAGGAAAAACTTTTTCACTAGGAGGGTGATGAAACACTGGAATGCGTTACCTAGGGAGGTGGTAGAATCTCCTTCCTTAGAAGTTTTTAAGGTCAGGCTTGACAAAGCCCTGGCTGGGATGATTTAATTGGGGATTGGTCCTGCTTTGAGGAGGGGGTTGGACTAGATGATCTCCTGAGGTCCCTTCCAACCCTGATATTCTATGATTCTATGATTAGGAAAACCTTTTTCACTAGGAGGGTGGTGAAGCACTGGAATGGGTTACCTAGGGAGGTGGTGGAATCTCCTTCCTGTGAGGTTTTTAAGGTCAGGCTTGACAAAACCCTGGCTTGGATGATTTAGTTGGGGATTGGTCGTGCTTTGAGCAGAGGGTTGGACTAGATGACCTCCTGAGGTCCCTTCCAACCCTGATATTCTATTATTCTATTATCTCTATTCTGGATGATTGGCTTGTCTCCAGATGGCCCAGACCTGTGGACCTTGTTACTCAAAGAAGAGAAATTTTCAGGTAAGCACATATAATAAAATTTTCGTATTTTCCTTTGTGCTCAGGTCCACTGATCTGCTATAATGGGATTTTCATAGCAGCATGCCACCAGGGTAGGAAGCAGGATCAGCCTTTTAATGTGGACATCCAAGATAAGATTGATTATATATCAATGTCTCCTCTATCTTTCCTAGGCACTAAGGCTTGGAGAAGGCTTCTGCAAAAAGAAAGGAAGTGGCTAAGAATGGCTAAGATGGGATGACCAATGTGCAGAAGGTGGTAAATATATGGCCATCTAGCAGATCTCTATACAGGTGACATGACTACTTTGCCCTGAGATGATCAAAGATCCTAAGTAAAAATCTTAAGCAAAGGGGAGGTTTCAGAGTAACAGCAAAGGAGAGATATTTCTTAAATCCACATAGGGAATGAATGCTATGATGGGTGTGACGACTACCTGTCTGAATTTAATGTACAATACTAGGTTTTGTTAGAGAAAGTTCCCAACTTCAAATGTAAAAAAACCTATCTGCTTGGAAATAGTAGCCATGAGGGTTAGTGGGGTTAAAACTGGCTTTTGCGGTAAGGAGCAGAATGGGGTTCCGAAGCCGTGCTCTATGACAAGGCAGGGTAGAGATAAGGTCCTTTATGGAAGGCCAAGGCCTCCAATACTGCCGCGGATTCATCCACATCTGGGCTGCTGTCCCTCCCATCACCCCAAAGCTGCCTGCTCAAGGAGGAGGTGGTGGTGAGGCATGGCAACCTTCAGCCAAAGCTGGAAGCAAACAACCTGGACATAAGGGCCCAGTGTCCTGCACCAACAGCTGGGAATGACAGTGCAATACTTCGGGCATAGCAACCCACATACTTTCCTGGTCTTTTGCTTGTCACAGGAAAACCAGAATGAAATCCAGTTTCTTCTTCCAGAGCAATAAGGGCTAAAGAAGCTGGAGACTATTCTTTCTTGAGCATTATCAACAGTTCTCTTTACCAGATGGAGGCAATGGGGTTGCATGGATCTAATTTGGCCTGCACGATTTTTATTACTGGTGATTATGCATGAGATGGAAAAAGCCCAGCTTGACTCTCAAAACCGAGGCTGAGCTTGCAGGGCTGGCAGGTATAAAACATCTTTTTATTTATAACAAGATCACATGCAACTTCGAAATGATTGACCACACAAACACAGAGACTTACTGTGCTAATTTTTCACATTCACTTTGAAGAGCTGTTGAAGTATAGGAAGCAACTGCTAAGTGCTCGCAAATAGTAGACATTTTAAAATGGTGGTTCCTATCTGGCTCCTAGCTTAAAATCTGGATATAGTTTCCTGAATATTTTAATAGATGCATTACCATTATCAGCTTTCTGATTGAAGGAGCTATGCAGAGCCACCATCACTGTGTTACTGGAAAGAATAATTTAAAACAGGAGATGTTTATTACATTCCAACAATGAGAACTCTGTGTGTTGGTAACTGCACACTTGAAAATGCAGTGCGCTACTAATAAAATGCATGCTGCGATTTAAATGATCACATCCCTGTTCTGTCTAGACAACAATTCCGAGCAGCAAAAGTTAGTGGTCTTGTTTAATCATCACAGGCCTTATAATTTGTCTGATATTTGCCACTGTAAGAACTCCCGCTAACAAGCGCTTGGTTTTGGTGCTGGAATTGAAATCCAAGCATCACAGGGTGCTCTGTCTGTCCAAACAAGTCTATAAACATAAGTGATTCAAATCATTCATCCCAGCTATGTCATGTGTCTGTTCTGACTGAGTAGCCTCATCTAGGAGCTTAGTTATTTATTTAATACAAAACTCAGTGCATACAGGGGTTTCGGTGCCTTATATACAGAGAAAATGTGATGTGTCAGATGAGTAATGAGCTCAATCAAACCCACTGAGCCTATCCAAATAATAACCTTGCAGCATTTATCAGTTACACACTATATGACTGATACTTGATTCACAGCAATAAGGAACATTCTACAACAACTCCCTATACTGGACCTGCCTCTAAACAGCACTAACTACCCTGTGCTTTCAAAGGCATTAAAATTCACACACATCCAAAAACAAATGCTTATTGCCTCTCTATCCAAAATACCTAATTACCTATCGAAGCGCTCGGTCTGAAATTCAAAGCACAAGAATAATAGAATCATAGAATATCAGGGTAAGAAGGGACCTCAGGAAGTATCTAGACCAACCCCCTGCTCAAAGCAGGACCAATCCCCAACTAAATCATCCCAGCCAGGGCTTTGTCAAACCAGACCTTAAAAACCTCACAGGAAGGAGATTCCACCACCTCCCTAGGTAACTCATTCCAGTGCTTCACCACCCTCCTAGTGAAAAAGTTTTTCCTAATATCCAACCTAAACCTCCCCCACTGCAACTTGAGACCATTACTCCTTGTTCTGTCATTGGCTACCCCTGAGAACAGTCTAGATCCATCCTCTCTGGAACCCCCTTTCAGGTACTTGAAAGCAGCTATCAAATCCCCCCTCATTCTTCTCTTCTGCAGACTAAACAATCCCAGTTCCCTCAGCCTCTCCTCATAAGTCGTGTGTTCCAGTCCCCTAATCATTTTTGTTGCCCTCTGTTGGACGCTTTTCAATTTTTTCACATCCTTCTTGTAGTGTGGGGCCCAAAACTGGACACAGTACTCCAGATGAGGCCTCACCAATGTCGAATAGAGGGGAACGATCACGTCCCTCGATCTGCTGGCAATGCCCCTACTTATAGAGCCCAAAATGCCATTGGCCTTCTTGGCAACAAGGGCAGACTGTTGACTCATATCCAGCTTCTTGTCCACTGTAACCCCTAGGTCCTTTTCTGCAGAACTGCTGCCTAGCCATTGGGGCCCTAGTCTGTAGCGGTGCATGGGATTCTTCCGTCCTAAGTACAGGACTCTGCACTTGTCCTAGTTGAACCTCATCAGATTTCTTTTGGCTCAATCCTCTAATTTGTCTAGGTCCCTATGTATCCTATCCCTACCCTCCAACGTATCTACCTCTCCTCCCAGTTTAGTGTCATCTACAAACTTGCTGAGGGTGCAGTCCACGCCATCCTCCAGATCATTAATGCAGATATTGAACAAAACCAGCCCAAGGACTGACCCTTGGGGCACTCCGCTTTAAGTGTCCTTATGCGCTATAGTACGTTATTTTAATGCTTGTTAGCAAGTCCCAGTCTCTATCTACAGCCAGAAGGCCACTGAACAGGTTTAATTGCACATTGTGAATTTCGGTTTGTTAAAGCTCCTTCCTTGAGGAGAAATCTTCACCCTGCCACAACAGAGTGACGAGGAGTGATCATGTCCCCTGATCCAAACTGTTCATTCTAATCTAGTCAAGGTGCCACAACTGAATCGTTTAGTCTGGTTGGTTTAAAGTGAAGTTCTACTCTACTGAAAATGACATGTTGGGGCTCCGGCTTTGTGTCCTCTGAAGGAGACGAGATCAAATGTGTTCATTTCTAAGTCACACGGAGGTTTCCATCACAGCTGCCAACGCTGTAAAGTCTCTCTGGGCTCTGAGAGTCATGCTAGCACTGTTCTTTTTCTGCATCATCAGTGACAAAAGTTTTATGGGGCAAATTAGGCCTTTAGTGACACCTGGATACTCATGCTCCTGGCAGTGGATTTGCACAGGTGTGAGCTGGTAAACAATTCTTGTTGAGGCTCCACAAGAAAGAGCAGGCCCAGCACCCGCAGTCTGTTCTCATTGCATGGGAGTAAAAAGCAGTGGAAAAAAAAATAGTTTATGCCACGAGAGTCAGCTACTGGGGAACGAAGCTACTGGGGAAGCAAGTGCAATCACTTGTCCAAGCAGAGCAAACTTTAAAACCTGGTACCCAATAGATGGGCTGGGCTGCCTGGGCAGCTGATATTCCTCAGTTCTGAAGTCGTTCAAAACCATGACCACAGAGAACTCATTAATATTTAATGGTGGTGCGAACTCTGAAGAGCCAGGCAGTGGAAAAGTCATGCTGGGACAAAAATAGACGGGAGGCAGCATTTATGAGACTGTCATCCCAAGTCCTTTCCTTTTCACCAACCGAAGCAAGTGGGGAGTGTCTGCAGGGATCTGCTGCTGCTGAAACAGAAAGCAAGTTCCAGTTGCCGCTTCCCTTCCATCCTGGCCCTCCTGGAAGCAAAGCGCTTAGACTCATTGTCAGTCATTGCAGGGCTTTTGAAAGGAAGGGAAGAAATTGCTCTGGCAGTGAACAAAGTACATGCAGAATCTGTGCTCTGGCAGACACAAGAGGAGGCCAAGAAAGCAAGGTCACTGCAAATGCTGGCAACGGGGCTTTGCACTGGTTACCAAGGCAAACCACAGTTATTGACTATTCATTATAGTCATGCAAATGACGAGCAAAGGCCACCTGTAACTGATCATGCTGCCCACCGAGACGAGTCGCTCGCTGCTTGCACTCGGACTGAAAATTACCGGGGTCAGCTTTTTAATGCAAGCGTGACCTGTTGTATCCACCATCAGGAGTACTAACACCTCTTTGTCTGCTCGCAGAATGACAACTCGAAAGAAGCCACAATAGCAGTGATACTCCTTGTTTCATAGCTGAGATGCACAGCCAGGCTGCTGTAGCTGGCAACATGTTTACATTGACAGCAGGCTCACCTGCCAGGATTAACATGATTCCAATGGGCGCTGAGGGCATTTACAATGAAATTATTCATGGCTACAGGGAATCGATACGTGCCAGACCTTGCCATTTGGATTTGGAAGGAATTAGTACAGATGCTCTAACAACGATGCCTGAAATTCCTCAAATCCCAGTGGCATACAACTAAAAACAGCTCAGAGAGACAAGGTAGCTTGGCAAGTTGCACAGTGGATCCAGCTAGGTGTAACCTCCAAAACCATAAATAAAGATTTGACGAGGAGTCTATTAAGAAACAGATGTTACTGGAAATATACTATTGAGTTGTTGGCTGGCCAGCAACTGCTAAATATGCCTTATACATTGCTATAGCTGCTGAATCTAATGATGGCAAAGATACATAAAATAAAACCACAGACTCTCTTCTAGTGACTATACGAGAGCCTAACTTGCAAACAAGGCATCTAGATTTTATATTCTAGATACATTGGATTGTGTGCTGGAGCAGTGAAACAAGCCACAGTATTCATAGATACGGCATCTTCTTTCAGACGAGGGGTGCTGGGAAGATTGCAACATTATTATGGCTGCATTACAGTAGCCTTCAAGAAACAGCCATTAGCTAATATTTTAGTTGTCACTGGCACACTGCATTTGCTAGTTCTCTTGCAATATCATTTACTTTTGGGGGAAAAGCTTTTAAAGAGAGTGGTGGCCAGAAGCACTACAAACATGAATTTAAAGAGAGAGTGTTTCAGTCGCTATGACAGAAAGGTCTGGAGTGAGCAGAAGTCAAGGGACAAATCATTCACAGTCACACCTGGAACCTGGGGTGCACAATGGGTGTGCGTATGGAGTTGCTAGGGATATGGAGTCAGGAAAAAGGAAATGGGTTGAGGTTTGATTTTGCTGTTTCGCGCTGGTAAATGTACAGCACCAAGCACCAGAGCACCTGGCCACTGAAATAAAGTTTTAAAACAAGGTCAAAGAGATGCTAGTGCCACTCTCACCCTCCTACAATTCCATTTACTGGATTTAAGCTTCAACTCAAATCTTCTTCAAGCCTATATAGTGCTTTTAGTGATCAGGTTCAATAATAAAACAGCCCAGGCACATAAAAAATGAACGGTAAGACAAATGTTACCTTTCCACCAGAACTCCTCACTGGACAGCTCAAGCTTAACTTTCAGAATGAAATCTCTAGCTATGAAGCAAGAATAGAACAATCCACCCAAATAATGGATGGATTCCCCATCCCAACCCCCTATCACTCATCTTCCGTTTTTCCCAGAGGCACCCAAAGTACAGTCACCTCCCCAAGGATTAGAATCATGAAATTTATGTACAAAAATCTTGAACAAGAAAATGCTAATTCTCATCCCACTTAAGAATTTATTCATCTGGAACGTCTTCTACTGCGTCTATGCATTCTCTGCACCATCATCTTATTCACACAGCTCTGCAAGTACTTCTCCTGTTTCAATATTCTTAGCTGCATGTACATTTTGCATATCACTTAAAAATATATATCCTGCTCGTGACATGTATAAATTACAACTTCTGTCATAGGAGACTGTACTAAAAATATCTCCAGACCTATACTCTTCTTTTTCTCTTGAGTTGAACTAGAAATCCCTGTACAGATAAATAACACATTTTGACAGTTTTGTGGCCAAACACAAATCGTTCAATGAAAAATCCTATTTCTATTCTCCAATTCTGGGTAGCTATTTTAATTCCTGCAGATTTTGAGAGCAAGTGCAAACCTCACTAGAGTTCCCCCACTGATCCGACTTTTATTGAAATCAACTTAATATCGATAAGGACAAAGAGTCCAGAGTGCTTACAAAAGACCTACACTAGTAATCAGGTTAGTGGAAGAAGAAATTCATGTTATTTATGCTTTCTGTCATTTGGTAAATTAACCAGAATGGGCTATCTTATCAGTATGTTCTGCCTATTCTATAGCCGTGGAATCTGATTGTACCTTCCCTAGTGGCTTAGATTAAAAGGAAATTGCTTTAAGACAGGTGTATCAACAGCACTTGGATGTCCATCCATACCTGCACAAAGAAATCTCATCATTTACAAGCATACACAGTGTCATAAATATAAAGGGAAAGGTAACCACCTTTCTGTATACAGTGCTATAAAATCCCCCCTGGCCAGTGGCAAAATTCTTCCACCTATAAAGGGTTAAGAAGCTCAGGTAACCTGGCTGGAACCTGACCCAAAATGACCAATGAGGGGACAAGATACTTTCAAATCTGGAGGGGGTTAGGGGAAGGCTTTTGTCTGTCTGTGTGATCTGTTTGCCGGGAACAGATCAAGGATTCAAGTCCTCCAACTCCTGTTAACTTAGTAAGTAATCTAGCTAGAAAACGCATTAGGTTTTCTTTGTTTTGGATTGTGAAATTCGCTGTGCTGGAGGAAATGTGTATTCCTGTTTTTGTGTCTTTTTGTAACTTAAGGTTTTGCCTAGAGGGATTCTCTATGTTTTGAATCTGACTGCCTGTAAGATTATCTTCCATTCTGATCTTACAGAGTTGTTCTCTTATCTTTTTTTTGTTCTTCTAATAAAGTTCTGTTTTTTAAGAATCTGATTGCAGTTTTTGAGTCTTAAAAATCCAAGGCTGGTCTGTGCTCATCTTGTTATTCTCAAGCCTCCCCAGGAAAGGGGGTGTAGGGGACTGGGAGGATATTTTGGGGAAACAGGAGCTCCAAGTGGTCCTTTCCCTGATTGTTTGTTAAATCACTTGGTGGTGGCAGCGTTTTACCTAATCCAAGGGCAAAGACTTTGTGCCTTGGGGAAGTTTTAACCTAAACTGGTAAGAATAAGCTTAGGGGGTCTTTCATGAGGGTCCCCACATCTGTACCCTAGAGTTCAGAATGAGGAAGGAATCCTGACACACAGCATGACTGTACTTGGCCATCCAGATGTTTTCTGGGACTCTGACATATTGAATGGGGCCATTAATGAATGTCATAGCAAATCTCAAATAGAAACATTACTGATGCCATCCATGAAATGCACAAGCATCTCCAATGGCTCATATCTGAAAAAAAAACACTCAGAATTATCGGATTACTCTGAGCCTCTTGAGTCTGCACGTGAAGGGATGGAAACCTAGTGAAAAAAAGCTTCCCAGCAACGCCTTGTCTTCACAGACTCCTTACTCCACTGGGTTTGAATCCAGCCCAAATACAATGATGACATATCTCTATGTAACTAAATCACCATCTACATTCTCTATTAAGGTGTTTTCTTTCTCATCACCCGTTTGAACTATCAGTCCATTAATAGGCAGCAGGTTTAAAACAAACACAAGGAAGTATTTCTTCACACAACACACAGTCAACCTGTGGAACTCTTTGCTAGAGGATGTTGTGAAGGCCAAGACTGTAACAGGGTTCAAAAAAGAACTAGATAAGTTCATGGAGGATAGGTCCATCAATGGCTATTAGCCAGGATGGGCAGGGATGCTGACCCAAACTTTGTTTGCCAGAGGTTGGGAATGGGCAACAGGGGATAGATCACTTGGTGATTACCTGTTCTGTTCATTCCCTCTAAGGCACCTGGCTTTGGGCACAGTCGGAAGGCAGGATACTGGGCTGGATGGACCTTTGGTCTGACCTAGTATGGCCGCTCTTATGTTCTTATATGTTTATGAACCTGATTGGAACTGATTACCGGTAAAGCTAACATGGACAGCATGGCAGCACATGCCCTAGCTTCATGCATTTCACTTGCCTGGTGCATACTTAGCACAGGGCAGTCAGCTCATGTAGATCAAATGGAGACTGCCCAAGCTAGCCGGAGAAACACACTGAATTTAGTTTGAACTCGTGGACACGTTCTGAGCACTGCCAATTTTTTAACACCGAAGGAGGCAGGAAGCGTGCTGCAGGTGGGAGAATTGTCAAGTGCAGGAAGAAGATGGAGGACGATCAGATATCTTCCTGTTGTTTTTCTCCACTCCCTAGAATGCCTATGACATTGACACCCGTTCATCTGTACCTCAATACCCCACCAGGCAGCAATTAAATAGTTTCCACTCTGGGTGAACAAAATATAGTTGCTCAATGTGCAGAAATCGGATGTGGCTGGCAGGAGATTTGCACTCAAGTAGGAAAGAACCAGCTGATGTGTCCCTTAGCTGCTATATCTGCTGCCACACTGGCTGCAAAGACAGAGGGATTCTCAGAAATCCCCTGCTTCCAAAGTTACTGTTTTGCAAACAGGTTCAGTCATTTTCAGTCCAGTCTAGGATTTAGCTCCAGGCCCATGTGTACTGTGATGGTGGTCCACAGCCCTCTTGCAATACGCAATGCTCATTTGGAATACAAATCTCTGACTGGGATGTTTTTACACATATGTTTGTTTGGGAAAGCTCTGTGTTTGGCGTTCAGATAATTCCTCCCTTCCACCTCAAAAGCCACAGAGCTAATAATGGGGCATTCCACCAGGCGGGCCCTAAGACCCTTCAAAAGGTGGATGAAGCAACAGTTTGGGAGGGGACTAGCTCAAGAGCACACTGGATACTGGGAAAAAGCTGACATTTTATTTGAGCTGGCTGAAAATTTTCTGACAGGACATGTCAGATATTTTTGTTCAATATCTTCATAAATGATCTGGAGGATGGTGTGGATTGCACTCTCAGCAAATTTGCGGATGATACTAAACTAGGAGGAGTGGTAGATACGCTGGAGGGCAGGGATAGGATACAGAGGGACCTAGACAAATTGGAGGATTGGGCCAAAAGAAATCTGATGAGGTTCAATAAGGATAAGTGCAGGGTCCTGCACTTAGGACGGAAGAACCCAATGCACAGCTACAGACTAGGGACCAAATGGCTCGGCAGCAGTTCTGTGGAAAAGGACCTAGGGGTTACAGTGGACGAGAAGCTGGATATGAGTCAGCAGTGTGCCCTTGTTGCCAAGAAGGCCAATGGCATTTTGGGATGTATAAGTAGGGGCATAGCAAGCAGATCGAGGGACGTGATCGTTCCCCTCTATTAGACATTGGTGAGGCCTCATCTGGAGTACTGTGTCCAGTTTTGGGCCCCACACTACAAGAAGGATGTGGATAAATTGGAGAGAGTCCAGCGAAGGGCAACAAAAATGATTAGCAAAAAGAAAAGGAGTACTTGTGGCACCTTAGAGACTAACCAATTTATTTGAGCATGAGCTTTCGTGAGCTACATGAGCTCACGAAAGCTCATGCTCAAATAAATTGGTTAGTCTCTAAGGTGCCACAAGTACTCCTTTTCTTTTTGCGAATACAGACTAACACGGCTGTTACTCTGAAAAATGATTAGGGGTCTGGAACACATGACTTATGAGGAGAGGCTGAGGGAACTGGGATTGTTTAGTCTGCAGAAGAGAAGAATGAGGGGGGATTTGATAGCTGCTTTCAACTACCTGAGAGGTGGTTCCAGAGATGATGGTTCTAGACTGTTCTCAGTGGTAGAAGAGGACAGAACAAGGAGTAATGGTCTCAAGTTGCAGTGGGGGAGGTTTAGGTTGGATATTAGGAAAAACTTTTTCACTAGGAGGGTGGTGAAACACTGGAATGCGTTACCTAGGGAGGTGGTGAAATCTCCTTCCTTAGATATTTTTAAGGTCAGGCTTGACAAAGCCCTGGCTGGGATGATTTAATTGGGGATTGGTCCTGCTTTGAGCAGGGGGTTGGACTAGATGACCTCCTGAGGTCCCTTCCAATCCTGATAGTCTATGATTCTATGTCAATTTCAACAAAACTTTGCTAGGTCGTGGAAAAAAATTAAAACAGAAGCATTTTGATAAATGTCAGCTTCGACATTTTCAGAACGGAGTGTTTCCGTTTTTCATTTAGAAATGTATTTTAGTTCCTAGTATTTAAAAAAAAAAGTCAGAATGAAAATGCATGAATTGACCCCAACCCAAGATTTGTCTAAAATTCTGTGGGGCGGAAAGTTCATAAATTCAACATTTTGTTCCATGGAATGGAAATTCCAATTTCTGCTCAGCTCTAACTTGAATTCCCTGACCCAGTCACATGGCTTTGGCCAGGGCTCCCGAAGGTTAATACCCCCTGACATGTATCCACTGACTCTGTTGGCCAGACCCCTGGGTACACTGGGAGTGACCCTGCCCAGTGGAAAGGAAAGGGGGACTCCCCTCTGAGCACAGCTTGCAGAGCAAGGGCAGGACTGGAGGTTTGGCTCTTCTCCCCATCACTCAGATAGCCAGTTGTTTCTAATGGGTCTACCACTGTGGTTTCTAGGGGCCAAAAAGGCAGGGTTATTTATTAGGCTCAGCCTGCTGGCATCTGCGCCCCACAGACTCTCCAGTCCTCAATGAGCAGCTTCTCAACTAGGGAGTAGTCCTGCTGTTTTGGAACCAGCCTTGCCATGAATTAACTCAGTTCTCAAAGGACCTTGAGAAGCTCAGATACCAAGGTGATGGGTGAAAGCATAAAACTCTAAGGCAGAAGCTTTGGGATGCTGCTATAAATAAGTAAATCAGAAATTATTCATTCAGAGGTGAACATGAGACAAAGCCAGTTCTGCTCTTTGAGCTGCAAATGTGTCAGCTCTCTGCTCTCCTAAAAAAAGTTGTGTTAACTTGTGGGGCACAAAGCTTAGGTTGGGGATAAGGGGGGCAGGAAGAAAAGTGCGTTCTTGCCTTCATCGAACAGGGGGTGCTCCATTCTCAGTTTCTAGGAGCTGTGAATTTCTTTGTGCCACCATCTCTGTGCCAAAATCGGGGGAGTAAGTGGGAGTGGTGAACTCAGTACTGCAGGCACCGAACAATCGCTTCCCGGTTGACCTGTTTTATGGACTCCTTTTGCACTTGAGAAATCCATATGGACAAAAGAGTCATTAATTTAAATTGCAGACTAGTTTTAAAGGAGACCGGGACAGCATGATCGCTTCAGTTCTTACTTATTCTGGAACATTATGGTAATTTCTGCAGCAAAAGCACACATCACTTTTGTAAGCATAAGTAACACCTTTACCGAAGCAGACTAAATTCATGCTTCTTAAACGTACACACTAGCCTATTTCTGGGTGGTTTCCCCTTCGCTGCAACTTTGAGGCAGGAGAGTGGAGCTTGTTTCTTCCCCTTTTAAGCGACAAGCCCTTCAGCTGGCAACACAAGCAAAAGCCAAAGGTGGGTTATAGAAGGGGGTTCATGGAATATGACCGCACATTCAACAATGCTCAAACCTGTACATTTTTTGAAGGGGCATCCGCATGCCTATATACGCTTCTGGTGCATTAATTGATTGCTATGCTTTCTCTCCCTATTGATTTTATACTTTGAAATACATAGCTAGTTTCACCTAGTGATTCCACCCCCCCTTCTTCTTGTAAACAAGACCATAAAACATTGTGTCAAACTTACGGGTTTTTTAATAGCAGAATTCTTTAGCCCTCTAGGGTTGCTAGCCACTAAGTCTATCTTAGCTCAAAGCTGCTCTGACCCGAGGTGGGTGGCTGTGCATTCTAGATAGTTATGCTGGATTTCCAAATGTTTTTTAAAACAATCTTGCTGAGAATTTAATAAAAATAAAATAGAAAGACACCATTTTGGTGTGGCACACCAGAACTCAACAAGAGAGTCTCTCAGCTGCTCCACGGCCATGTACGGCTGCACGCTCTCCAGCTCATCAGTAGCATTAACATGCAGCGACATACAGAGCCACATCCCTTGCTGGTGCCTATCAGCAAAACTCCGTGGACTTCACTGGAGCTCGGACCATTTACATCAGACGAGGATCTGATGTAAATAAATAATAATGTGAATAAACAAGACAAAACAGTGGGGAAATGAATGGTGCTGAAAAAAAAGGATGAGTCAGGCCCCAAAACCTCACAGCGTTGACTTAAAAATCATGAGATTTAAAAATCACTGTAACATTTCAGGTTCTCTTTCTTTGCTGTCTGAGCCTTCAGGTGAAAGTTTCAAACATTTCGCTTCAGCCACGTTGGCCAGAAGTTTTTTCTCAAAATGAAAGGTGAGATTTTCATGTGGTCACCTGTCTCCGGGTGCTGAGCTTCAAGTAAAATACTGAGTAAATCCCTGGCTGGGATGATTTAGTTGGGGTTGGGCCTGCTTTGAGCAGGGGGTTGGACTAGATGACCTCCTGAGGTCCCTTCCAACCCTGATCTTCTATGATTCTATGATGACAGCTGACAATACTGATATTTCTTAAGTCTCTGAGTGACAGCACAGAATCGGGCCTTCTAAGGTGCTGAGGGCTTTCAGCAAGCTCTTTGGTGCCCTTGGCACTCCTTGAGGTCACCAGGAATCCAAAGCCCCCTGCAATCTTCAGGTAGGTGAAGAGCATCTTGCAGGGTCAGGCTCAATAGCAAGTAATAACACAACACCAGTAATAATAATCCTTAGCTTTTATCTTGTGCTTTTCATCAGTAGGTGTCAAAGCGCTTTAGAAAGGAGTAAGTAGCGTTAGTAAACCATCCTGGGAAAGGCAGTTTCATCATTTTACTCCTGCCTCTGTAGTAGCGAATGATAGCAGCTCTCCTGCCTTGCTCAAAGCAGCTGAGACTAGGTTTAAGCCATTGTTCGTAAAGCAAATATAGCTATCAACCTTGAAGAGGACAAAAGCAAAACACTTCCGTGCAATGCGGTTTGCTTGCAAATAACTACTCTCTAGAATGCAAATGATAAAAGTCTTGTTTAAGATAATAATTGTCCCATTCAGATTACCACAACTTCATCCCACCATCAGCCTAGATTCAAAGGGTTTAAACAACACAGGAAGAAAAGTTACACTGGGCTAAACAATGGGATTTATATCATCTCACTCCAGGGTCAATGCTAAAAATGCATGGCGAGATGAGCATTTTAACGTTGGATGCCTAACAAATCGTCTGGCCCAGAAACAAGCATCCAGCCAAGAGAGAGAAGAATTCCAGCTCCTCAAATGGTGGACAATTATCATTTGGAGACTTGGCAGTAACATCCTTCCGATACCAACTCTTGTATTTTTACTCCACATGCCAACTTGATTTTGGTGCTGGCTATCTCAAGAACTACTAGAGCTAATAACCAAGGCTGTACATCAGGAAGCAGCTCAAATTCATTCAACAAGTGTAAAACATGACTCTCTTTCTCAAGAGCTCAGCTGCTAAAGTCAAGTCAGAATTGAAGCTTCAAGCTGAGGGGGACAACAAGGGAGAGGTGTCCGGATGCACACAAGCATGTAGGTCGGTCGGCTTAGTGACATCCCACTGTAGCACACATGTGCACAAGTCCCATTGACTTAAACACGTGCTTAAGCTTTCTTAAATCAGGACTAGACTTCTGTGAAATCAACCCATATTCCCCTTCCCTGCAATGAGAAACTAGTTACAATTTAATCCCAAACTATCTCCCGGCCCAGAAATGTAACGCTTCCATGACATTTTCATGAAATTGGCCTTTCACACTGAAGCATGTAAAATTTTCCGGACGAATGGAAAACAACGGATGTTAGCCAAAAAAAGTTTTGAAATGTGAAGTTTCAGAAATTTAGTGTTCCAAAAATGATCCTATTTTCAATTTTTTAAAAACTATATGGTCTCATCACCACACACAGGCATTTTGGGGAACAAGTTATTTTTCCATAATGAAAAAAAAATGCAAAACCTTCCAATGTTTTGGGTTTTGAATTTCCATTATGTTTCATGTTGCCCTGGTTGGCAACACTGCAGAGGGAGGTTAGTTTATTGGAGAGCTGTTTCCACTGGGAATTAAACACTCACGGACTTATGTTTTGTATTTAACCACCTAATATTTTGACCCAGATTTGACCTGATACAGGAAGAGAAAACACATTGCTTCTGGCTGCCATGTAGAGAGACTGTTGCAATTCAGTATCTTGAATCACTCACCATCTGCATCTAGTGTTGTGTGAACAGAAGCCTTACCCAGCACATACTCCCTGGCAGTAAAATTGTCAGGTTTGGAGAAGCAGCCAGGAGATGAACTCCAGAGAGGTGAATACACAGCAAACTACAGATCCCTGTGTTGGCAGGCAACCATCCTGAGAATGGCAGTTTAATTATTTCACTCCCGCCTCTGTAGTAGTGAATGATAGCAGCTCTCCTTGCTCAAAGCAGCCAAGACTAGGTTGAAGTCATCAGTCCTCAGCTGGAGCCAGCAGTCCATAAATAACACTTGCCAGTTATGATCAAGGGCAGACGACGGAGAAGGAGGGGTAAACTATCTGGAATACTGCACATCTTTCTTCTCAAAGCTCTTGTCCAGAGCAGCAGGAAGAAGTATTTTAATCACAAGAATTGTGTCCCCCATTCACCATGCCCATGGAAACGTGTTACTCTGTTGCAATACTTTCATAAGATCATAAGAATGACCATAATAGGTCAGGCCAATGAGCCACCTTGTCCAATATCTTGTCTTCTGACAGTGGCTGGGGCCAGATGCTTCACCGGAATGAACAGAACAGGGAAATTTTCAAGAGATTCATCCCCTGTTCTCCAGTCCCAGCTTCTGGCAGTCAGAGGTTTAGGGACACCCAGAGAATGGAGTTGCATCCCTGACCTTCTTGGCTAATAGCCACTGATGGACCTATCCTCCATGAACATATCTAATTCTTTTTTGAACCCAGTTATACTTTTGGCCTTCACAACATCCCCTAGCAGCAAGTGCCACAGGTTGTCTGTGCATTGTGTGAAGAAATACTTCCTTATGTTTGTCTTAAATCTGCTGCCTATTAATTTCATTGGCTGACCACTGGTTTCTATATTATGTGAATGGGGTGAATAACATGTCCCTATTCACTTTCTCCACCCCAGTCATGATTTGATAGACCTCTGTCCTATCCCCCGTTAGTCGTCTCTTTTCTAAGTTGAACAGTCTCAGTCTTTTTAATCTCTCCTCTTATGGAAGCTGTTCCATCCCCCTCATCATTTTTGTTGCCATTCTCTGTACTTTTTCCAATTCTAATACTATTTTTTTGAGAGGGGACAACCAGATCTGCATGCAATATACAGTAAAAGTGGAGGCGTGGCCAGGCGGCTCTGTGTGCTGGTGCCGCCCCCGCAGCTCCAACTAGCCGCAGTCCCCAACCAACGTGAACTGTGGAGCCAGCGCTCAGAGCCCCCGTGGCCATTCCTCCATCTAGGAGCAGCAGGGACATGTTGTCGCTTTCAGGGAGCCACCTGAGGTGAGCACCACCCGGATCCGTCACCCTGAAACCCCTCCCATGCCCCAGCACCCTGCCCAGAGCCCCCTCGTTCATTCAAACTCCCTCCCAGAGCCCGCGCCTCAAACCCCCTCCCGAAGTGCCAGTTTCTAGAGTTTTCCACTTGGTAAAGTGCCAGATAACACAGCTTTTACTTTACAAAGTGTGGGTGGCACCATGGATTTATATAGAGGCATTATGATATTTTCTCTCTTATTATCTATCCCTTTCTAATGATTCCTAACTCTGTTAGCTTTTTTAACAGGTGCTGCTCATTGACCTGCACATTCACCTCCTTTAAGAAAAGCAGTTGGGAGTTTTCAGACCATCTATTTCTCCTAATCTCACAATAATGCAGGAGTGAAGCAAGGGTCCTCCTATGGCCCTTAGCAAACTTGTCTCCCCTTACAGAGCCAGGGTTGTCCTGAAGATGCATGTAATGCACAAGGAAACATATAAAATGTAAATCCTTGAGGGGCCCCCAGCCACAACCAGGTGCAATTTCCTTCCCCAGATAAAGTAAGCAGAGTTTTGCTGGACAACCAGCATTGTGCAGCTGCCCTTGAGATAGAGCCAGTTCAGTGTATGTGTAGCAGACGGGTCCATCTCTCTATGAATATCAGCTCAGAGGTTCACTGGTGCCTTTTTCAGGCAACCGTAGAAACTTCACAGGCTCAGACCCAAACTGGGCCCTACAGACCCTGCTACCCCCCATTCAGCTGCATGCTCTCCGACCTGCTGCAGTGCTTGGCCTCCTCCAAACCTGCCAGAGTGGCACCTGGCTAGGAAGGAAAGCTCTTACGCCAATGGTACAACAGAATGGGAGGCAGCCGGACACCAGGACCCAGCACAGAGGCTCTTTGGGAATGCAGGGATGGGAATGCGAGACTAGCCATCACAAAGGCCCAGCATGTCAATGCTGGAACATGTGCATTAAGTGCTGGACTGTGCTTTATCCACCCTGCCTTCTGGCTGGGGCTGCGCAGAGCTGCACTGGGGAGCAGGGCTAGGGGAGGTATTGTGCATGGTCTCTGCCACAGTTCAGAGCAACTGCACCTGTAGTGCCCCTCTATGGTCCAGCCAGGCAGGACAACCCAGACCTGCCAATAGTGGGGTGGCAGAGGGAGGGCAGTGGCTTCAGCAAATGTTACTGAGCATGCTCAGTTCATAAGAGCATGCTTAGAACAAGCCAAGCAGCAAATCTGTGGAGTGGAAATGTAACCCCATGTGACCCCACACACACATTGCCTTTGCAGGAAGGGTACCCGATCTAGGTTCCCAGCTCCTCTTGGGTGAAGACACGAATCTCTCCTTCCAGCCAGGGTGACCAGTTCCCTCCCTCCTGTGATATTCTCAGCAAAAGACTGGATGCCTAAGCAGGCTCTTCTTCAGAGACGGTTAGCAATGTAATTCCCACAGTTAAGTTACCACCCAGCTCTTTTTAAGCAAGCACATTTTGTTCTTGAGGTAAAACCAACCCAGAGAAAACATATTAAAAACAATAAAAGAACTTACACGTGTGCTAATAAACTTACCAGAGATCTCTCTCCCCCACCCCTCCACCTGCACCATGGGCGCTGGCAGGGGAGCACCCCACCCAGGGGCTTTCAAACCCCACCCAGGGGCTTTCCTGTGGTTTCAAGTTCATCACACCCTTTGCTCAGAACTAGTAGCCTCCATGAATCGGTGAGCGAATCCTTCACGCAATTTCAAGAGGCCAAGACTAGGTAATCAGCCAGACAATGGGTCCCCTTCCCAGGGCAAAGCTTCAAGCCCTTGCCTACCTGGAGGGGTTACATTAGCACACCCCGTCCTCTTACAGATTTCTTGTGAAACCCACTTAATTTTAATAGTTCATATTGTTTCAAAAAGTCCTTTGACCATCCTCCCATTTCCCAAGGTTTACATTAGGCACGGCTCCTAGCCAAGTAACGTGTTATCGAGGAATTGTATGCAAATAATTGTAGTTTTAATACAATGGATCTCAAAGGTATTAAACTTAATTCCACAAGGTTCATCCAGGACATCACCCCACTGGCCCCAGAGTCTAGCCCTATGGATTTAAGCACCCTTTTTCGACCATGTGCTTTAAAAATATGAAATGCCCCAAGCAACATGTACTGCAGTTGTCTGGGTTTCTCACTCCTGAGGGGAGCAAACCCATCCTCCCCTGAAACAGCCAAAGATGGTTGAACCTACCACCGAAACAGAGAGAAGTTCTTATTAGACATGAAAATCTCCATCACAGGGAGAAGGGAGCAGAACCATAGTGGGGTTATATTTTGACTTTTAGGGTTTTTACTCTTCTGGCTTCAGAAAAAGTGGCTAGCTCCTCAGAAGCAGTTTTTGGCATCGTACGCCACGTGCAAAACGCTTGAGAAAATCCCCACCCAAATAAGTTTAGTCGGTCATAGTCACAGCTGTGATTGTGCAACTCAAAGCACATACTATGGGCACAGATATACTGGTATCGTTTCCTTGTATTGGTATAGCTATTATCACGGGGCAGGGGGATAAGATATACCAATGTTCATCTACCTTTTTGTGCTGGTGCCCTTTGGACTTAAAATAAAAATCGTTACCACCTCCCCCCATAGAAAATTGCAACTGCCTGCCTTAAAGCTCAGGGTTCTGGGCTTCAGCCCACGCAGGGCTGAATCATAAAAATTAGCTTTGTGGGGGTCCCCGCGGTGTGGGACCCCAAGCAACTGCCGTGATTCCTACCCCCTAACGTTAGCCCTGCTTGCGACCCCCAGGTTGAGAAACATTGAGCTGTATACAGTGTAAGGTACCTTTATACAGATATAATTGCACCCACACTAGAGTTAATACTGATCTAACTATTTCAGCAGAAAAATCACACGACTAATTGAAATAGTCAAACTGGTATAAAAACTGCATGTAGACAAAGTCTTCGCCAGTCTTTACCCATTCATCAGATCGCTTTCTCTAACAGTGCATAAAACATCAACACTTATTCATGCACAGATTGTGCAAACCGTGCAAAATCTATGAAAACAAAATATAGATTTTTTTACAGTTCACGTGACTATCGTACAACCCACAAAGCTTCTCCACTGCAAAACAAGCCCATGCACTCATAACTGCACAAGTACCATGAGACACTAAGACAACGTATGAACATACCCTAATTCAGACTCTTATGCCAGAGCATAAGCTGTACTTTACAATAAAACAATTGTCTAATTTTTCTGGTGGGAGAGCGTTTAATGGCCTGTAGGAGTATTGAGGCTGGTGTCAGAATGGTTTAACAAAACCTTAGCTTTTGATTTCCAGCCGTTGAATGTTTGGGAGTTTTATTTGTGTTTAGGGATGTGTTTAATGGTACAGCCTCTCCTGAATTGCATTTAGATGCCTTAGTTCTAGCTTAATTTTTCTGGAGGTAGTATCAGACAAATATTGTGAATGCTAACAAAGTATATTAGCATAGTTATTGTGTGACAAGCACTTCCCAGCCCAGCCCTCTTATCTTATTTATATATGAAAATTGCTTCCAAATACTATATTAAAATATTATGTTTGCACGTTAAACAAACCCTGCTATGGTACAGAGCAGGTGGACAGAGGAACACTGATTAACCGAATCACTTAACTATGGCCATTCACAGCCCACTCGTTTCTTTGCTGCGCTCCACCACTCATGATTATGCAATGCACTAATAAATGGAAATTAGTAAGTTATAGAGCACATTGCCCACGTCACGTGCACATCCACCAATGTGATATATGCCATCGTGTGCCAGCAATGCCTCTCTGCCATGTACATTGGCCAAACTGGACAGTCTCTACGTAAAAGAATAAATGGACACAAATCAGATGTCAAGAATTATAACATTCATAAACCAGACGGAGAACACTTCAATCTCTCTGGTCACGCGATTACAGACATGAAAGTTGCAATTCTTCAACAAAAAAACTTCAAATCCAGACTCCAGCGAGAAACTGTTGAATTGGAATTCATTTGCAAATTGGATACAATTAACTTAGGCTTGAATAGAGACTGGGAGGGGCTAAGTCATTATGCAAGGTAGCCTATTTCCCCTTATTTTTTCCTAACCCTCCCCCACCCCAGACATTCTTGTTAAACCCTGGATTGGTGCTGGAAACGGCCCACCTTGATTATCATACACATTGTAAGGAGAGTGATCACTTTAGATAAGCTATTGCCAGCAGGAGAGTGGGGTGGGGGGAGGTATTTTTTCATGCTTTGTGTGTATAAAAGATCTTCTACACTTTCCACAGTATGCATCCGATGAAGTGGGCTGTAGCTCACGAAAGCTCATGCTCAAATAAATTGGTTAGTCTCTAAGGTGCCACAAGTACTCCTTTTCTTTTTGCGAATACAGACTAACACGGCTGCTACGCTGAAACCTACAAAATGAATGGAATTTTTATACTTCATATGAGTCTTACAAAATTCCTGACATAAAAAAGTAACTGTTTTCTTAATATTGTTCAGTGTGATTAAGTAGAAAATTACAATCCTTAATAAAGCCCTTTACAGCTCAAAGCAGCAATGTAATTTTCTCTTTCTGCGTTAAACCCCCCCACAAATGTGAACTGAAGAACAAGAAAGGTAGGACTGTGCTTTATCATACGTCACCATCACCACCTAGGGCAGAACACTTTCCCAGAATATTAAGCAATTACTGACATTTTCACCAAAGAATATGATTAACATGCAAATTAAACCAAATCAGTGTATCAGTTACCAACTTGCTTTCCCCAGAATAGGAAATTAAACTATAAACCTGAGTGTAACACAACACACCAGTGAGTAATAATATAAAGTACCATTACTCATAATGGGAATTCTCACAGAGTAATATGCTACTCAGCATGAGTATTAGGATCTAGCCCAGAGAGAGAGACTGCTTTTATCACCTTGAGTTTGGGCTGGCTGCATAAGTCCCAGATAGTAAACACAGAAAAAACCTAACGGAAGTCATTCCAAAGGAGGGCCCGTACAACCTCCGAACTACGCCAACACATTGCGAAAGGGAGCAGTGGCCAGGCCACTGCCCTGGGAATCAGAAGACATCAGTTCTTGGGTGAGTCGCTTCTTCTCGGCCTCTGTTGGTCCTCCCATCTTTTGTCTGATTAATCCATTTAGACTGAGCAAATTGTGGTAGAGGCTGTTTTTTACTAGGTTCTTGTACAGCACAACAAGGCCCTGCTCTTAGCTGAGGTCTCCTTAGGCTACTGTAGCAGAAATAATTAAGAATAGATACACTGTAAGCCAAACATATTCATACAGATGCCGGCTACATTACACAAAACCATGGTTCAGCGTAGGGAGATTGTTGTCCTTGTTGTTTTGTGTATTTTGTTTTTTCAAACTGGGACTTTTTTTGGTTATCCCCTCTGCCTGTAAAGCTAGTTTACCCGGAACCCAGCTGTACAGGGCTCAGCGGAAACGTAAGAACCATCTACAAATCACTAAGACAGCTTTTAGATATCTTAAATGGTCACAGGATGTTCCAGAGGCAGAAACGTTGCTAGAATCTGCCTTTACCCTACCTCTGCTGAAATTGCTTTTAATATCTTGTCACTTCAGATCTCGATTATTTTTCAGACACACACACACTAATCCAATAAGGAAATGGGGCATTTATGTGGACTGCTACATAATTATGGATGTGACCATGTTGCACAGTGAATTATGTCCAGTCAGGGGTTGTGTAAGGGAATCGCAGAGCAAGATTCTGATCTTGTTTATTCCTAAAGCACACAGACCCTGTGGTGCTGTACACCCCAATCCGGCTTCCAATTAAATTAACGAGGGTTCTACCTTTGACTTCAGCGAGAGCCAGATCAGGTCCTTAAAAAACAATTTGTAATTCTATTCTATATAGATTCTTATACCATACTGATCACTGTAATATCTGAGCGTCTTTCAGTTGTGCATTAAGCAACATGACTAACACTTGTTGTCATCTGTGGTTTGTCTTCTCTCTCATCCTCTCCCCAGGACAGGATTGGGTGTACAGTGTAGTGGTTTGTTCTGATAGGGTCTTGTTGCTGGGGATTTTTTTCTTTTAATGTTCACCTTGGTCTGAATTTACATTAGCGAAGGCAGGCAGAAGAAATGTGCTTAGCACTTGGAAAGGAAGGAGGTGAGGTTTGTGATGGTGCATAGTTCTTTCCACGTTTCAGACCAGCCCCTGAAAAGCTCCTGCATAGACACACTTTACCCCTATAGTAGAGAGCTCCTTTGGGCCAGAGGAGTAGAGTTATAGACACTATCCTCACCCGGAGCTGTAGGTGACCTTTTTGACACCCTGGGCCCAGGCCGCTGAGCAAGAAGAAAAGGACTAAGACCTTGAACTTGACTCACCAGTCTATAGAAAGTCAATAGAGAGCAGAGGACAGGTGCCAAGTCTTGTCTCTTCAGTATCCAGTGTGTTTGCCTATTCAGAATGTCAAGCGACGTGGACTGTGTATAGCCAAACAGGACATTAGAGTTTGTCCATCGAAGAAGAGCTCAGCACAGTTTGAAAGCTTGTCTCTTTCACCCACAGCAGTTGGTCCAATAAAAGAGGTGACCTCACCCCCCTTGTGTCTCTAACATCCTGGGACCAACATGGCTAGAACAAACCTGCAAACAATGTTTAACAGTAAGGCATTCTAGTCATTGTAATCATGGTTTAAACTGCCTGTAATGAATGGATGGGTCAGACTGACTTAGGGTTTGCTTTTTCCTCAGGGCATCAGTGCAGAGGCAGAGTGAAGATTATTTGGGTGCCTTCACTGGACGTTTCCAAACATTCCAATTAAAACTGAACCTTAACTGGGAATTTCCTGGGTCTCAAAAAGAGCCAGGGGGAAATGTTTGACCATTCTGTTTGTTCACGGGAAAATGCTGTTTTGGTTGCCCTGAAACTATTCCCAGTGTTGACCTGATAGTTTCTACTAGGGAAAAGATTTTTAGGGCCAGCAAAGAGTCTGTCTGTTATAATCTTTGCCCAAGGGATGTGGGAGACCCACCTTTGAATAACTACTCTGGAGTAGAGATTGGAATTTGGCTCTCCCCCAACCCAGGTGAACTCCCCCAGCTTCATCCTGCCCTGCCCCACCCCGCTACGCTATAGAATCATTCTCTTTCTGGCCCAATAATTCTGCAAGTATTATAATGAGTGGAACAGCTCCAAAAGGAGAGATCAAGAACAACCTACCCCATAATCTCTAGCTTGGTGGTTTGCGTAGTCACTTGGGAGGAGGAGATCTGAGTTGAAATCTCTGCTCCAGAGTGGGGATTCAAACCTGGATCACCTGCATCTCAGGCCAGTACCTGACCCATTGGGCTAAAGGGAACCCAGTCTCCTACACTCCATTTGCTGGTCTAAATGGACTTCTCCAGTTTGCTAATCAAATCCAAACATTTCCAGACCTGAACCCAGTATTTTCCCTGATTTTTCAATTTGCTGGCCAAACAGCATGGGGTTATGCATAACAGCATACATACTGCATATTGCAGTATGACCTTGCAAATCCAATGAAGTGAGCTGTAGCTCACGAAAGCTTATGCTCAAATAAATTGGTTAGTCTCTAAGGTGCCACAAGTACTCCTTTTCTTTTTGCAAATACAGACTAACACGGCTGCTACTCTGAAACCTTGCAAACCTTGTTCCTTCTCTGCCTTAGTTTCCCATCAACTACCTGAAGACCTGCCCTCTAAACTTCTAAACTACTATGACCAGACTACCCCTCTTTCCAGGATGAAGGACCTATCAATCCATCCTTCACTGGCTTCCTAGCCATCCCTGAATCCAGTTCAAAACTGCACTCCCAGCTCTCACGGTCTCCATGCATTTGTTCTGTACCTATATCTCTGAACATGTACTCATCTACAGCACCTACCCACCTTCTCTGCTCTTAGCCTCTTGTCCATCTCTTTCCCTTGTCTCTGAGTTTGGAGGGAGGGCGATAGCTGGGGTGGTGGCTGCTCTGTTCTGAGATGAGCCATTCCCTCTGGAATAGTCTCTCCTCTCCCTCTGAGCTACTGCATTACGGCTTCTCTTTAAATCTTGCCTTGTGGCTGCTTTCCCTTGTTTATCTCGCAACCAGCTCTCGCTGGGGAACATTACGCGATTCTCTGCATGAAGGCCACTGTACAAAAATTAATTGTGCTGTATTGTGCAATGATTAAATCTGCCAAGAATGGGACAGCGGCAAGTGGGAGAATGTGTGTGGGGGGCTTTTAAAAAAAACTTTCTACGGATTCTGCTGAGTTTCCAGGAGCTCTCCATGTGGTGCACAGATCAGTCACCAGCAGTCAGGTCAGAGTTTTTCCAAGAGAACTGGAACAAGCACAACATTTGAAGAACAAAAAGCAAAAGATACATGGCCTTCTGGATGACACTACATCCGCCTGGGCTCTCTCTAGCGAGTCAGCTGCTGACTTGGGTCACCATGAAGGATGAGCATTTTGGGCTGTATAAATAGGGGCATAGCCAGCAGATCGAGGGACGTGATCATTCCCCTCTATTTGACATTGGTGAGGCCTCATCTGAAGTACTGTGTCCAGTTTTGGGCCCCACACTACAAGAAGGATGTGGAAAAATTGAAAAGCGTCGAGCAGAGGGCAATAAAAGTGATTAGGGGACTGGAACACATGACTTATGAGGAGAGGCTGAGGGAACTGGGATTGTTTAGTCTGCGGAAGAGAAGAATGAGGGGGGATTTGATAGCTGCTTTCAACTACCTGGAAGGTGGTTCCAAAGAGGATGGCTCTAGACTGTTCTCAGTGGTAGCAGATGACAGAACAAGGAGTAATGGTCTCAAGTTGCAGTGGGGGAGGTCTAGGTTGGATATTAGGAAAAACTTTTTCACTAGGAGGGTGCTGAAGCACTGGAATGCATTACCTAGGGAGGCGGTGGAATCTCCATCCTTAGAGGTTTTTAAGGCCTGGCTTGACAAAGCCCTGGCTGGGATGATTTAGTTGGGGATCGGTCCTGCTTTGAGCAGGGGGTTGGACTAGATGACCTCCTGAGGTCCCTTCCAACCCTGATATTCTATGATTCTACGATGAAATCTAGGGCCGTGGGTTTAATTTCTGGCTGAGCAGGCTGTATCAGGAGGCTTTTTAGTTGGCACCGCTCTGTGCTCGTAGGAGCACAGCTTTACAGTTGTGCCTGCATAGTTAATGCACAGCAGGATCCACGCGACTCTGTGCTGTCCTTACCAGCTGCTGCACTTTGGCTAAGCCCTAACCCACTGGAACCTCAGTAGCTGCTAATAGGCAGAACCCTTTGCCTGAGCCAGCAGCAGTACTGAACAGCAGCAGCCCAAGGACAGCTCAGACCGGCAGTGATGGATCTGCCCTATGTTTTGACAAGCCAGCAGAGTTTGACTTTTAATTGCATTGCCACACAGCATGAACAGCCACTTGGCTACATCACAGAAAAGTCCCGGATACTCCCCTCTAATCCATAATCCTGCAAAGTGCAGCACCGATCCCCACAGCATATGCCCCACACTGCTTTGCCTTGGCCTATTTTAAGTGACCCAGCCAGGAAGCCTTCCATCACTTCACTAGCTTCCTAAGCCCTGGTCTACACTAGGACTTTAGGTCGAATTTAGCAGCATTAAATCGATGTAAACCTGCACCCGTCCACACGATGAAGCCCTTTATTTCGACTTAAAGGGCTCTTAAAATCGATTTCCTTACTCCACCCCTGACAAGCGGATTAGCGCTTAAATCGGCCTTGCCGGGTCGAATTTGGGGTACTGTGGACACAATTCGACGGTATTGGCCTCCGGGAGCTATCCCAGAGTGCTCCATTTTGACCGCTCTGGACAGCACTCTCAACTCAGATGCACTGGCCAGGTAGACAGGAAAAGAACCGCGAACTTTTGAATCTCATTTCCTGTTTGGCCAGCGTGGCAAGCTGCAGGTGACCATGCAGAGCTCATCAGCAGAGGTGACCATGATGGAGTCCCAGAATCGCAAAAGAGCTCCAGCATGGACCGAACGGGAGGTACGGGATCTGATCGCTGTATGGGGAGAGGAATCCGTGCTATCAGAACTCCGTTCCAGTTTTCGAAATGCCAAAACCTTTGTCAAGATCTCCCAGGGCATGAAGGACAGAGGCCATAACAGGGACCCGAAGCAGTGCCGCGTGAAACTGAAGGAGCTGAGGCAAGCCTACCAGAAAACCAGAGAGGCGAACGGCCACTCCGGGTCAGAGCCCCAAACATGCCGCTTCTATGAGGAGCTGCATGCCATTTTAGGGGGTTCAGCCACCACTACCCCAGCCGTGTTGTTTGACTCCTTCAATGGAGATGGAGGCAATACGGAAGCAGGTTTTGGGGACGAAGAAGATGAGGAGGAGGAGGAGGTTGTAGATAGCTCACAGCAAGCAAGCGGAGAAACCGGTTTTCCCGACAGCCAGGAACTGTTTCTCACCCTGGACCTGGAGCCAGTACCCCCTGAACCCACCCAAGGCTGCCTCCTGGACCCAGCAGGCGGAGAAGGGACCTCCGGTGAGTGTACCTTTTAAAATACTATACATGGTTTAAAAGCAAGCATGTGAAAGGATTACTCTGCCCTGGCATTCGCGGCTCTCCTGGATATACTCCCAAAGCCTTTGCAAAAGGTTTCTGGGGAGGGCAGACTTATTGCGTCCTTCATGGTAGGACACTATACCACTCCAGGCCAGTAACACGTACTCGGGAATCATTGTACAACAAAGCATTGCAGTGTATGTTTGCTGGCGTTCAAGCAACATCCGTTCATGTGTTATCCTCAGGAGAGTGAGATATAATCCATGGTCACCTGGTTGAAATAGGGTGCTTTTCTTCAGGGGACACTCAGAGGAGCCCATTCCTGCTGGGCTGTTTGCCTGCGGCTGAACAGAAATGTTCCCCGCTGTTAGCCACAGGGAGGGGGGAGGGTTGAGGGGGTAGCCACGCGGTGGGGGGAGGCAAAATGCGACCTTGTAACGAAAGCACATGTGCTATGTATGTAATGTTAACAGCAAGGTTTACCCTGAAAGAGTGTAGCCAGTGTTTTATAAAATGTGTCTTTTTAAATACCGCTGTCCCTTTTCTTTTCTCCACCAGCTGCATGTGTTTCGATGATCACAGGATCTTCTCCTTCCCAGAGGCTAGTGAAAAAAAAACGCACTCGAGATGAAATGTTCTCCGAGCTCATGCTGTCCTCCCACACTGACAGAGCACAGACGAATGCGTGGAGGCAAATAATGTCAGACTGCAGGAAAGCACAAAATGACCAGGAGGAGAGGTGGCGGGCTGAAGAGAGTAAGTGGCGGGCTGAAGAGAGGGCTGAAGCTCGAATGTGGCGACAGCGTGATGAGAGGAGGCAGGATTCAATGCTGAGGCTGCTGGAGGACCAAACCAGTATGCTCCAGTGTATGGTTGAGCTGCAGCAAAGGCAGCTGGAGCACAGACTGCCACTACAGCCCCTGTGTAACCAACCGCCCTCCTCCCCAAGTTCCATAGCCTCCACACCCAGACGCCCAAGAACGCGGTGGGGGGGCCACCGGCCAACCAGCCACTCCACCACAGAGGATTGCCCCAAAAAAAGAAGGCTGTCATTCAATAAATTTTAAAGTTGTAAACTTTTAAAGTGCTGTGTGGCATTTTCCTTCCCTCCTCCACCACCCCTCCTGGGCTACCTTGGTAGTCATCCCCCTATTTGTGTGATGAATGAATAAAGAATGCATGAATGTGAAGCAACAATGACTTTATTGCCTCTGCAAGAGGTGATCAAAGGGAGGAGGGGAGGGTGGTTAGCTTACAAGGAAGTAGAGTGAACCAAGGGGCGGGGGGTTTCATCAAGGAGAAACAAACAGAACTTTCACACCGTAGCCTGGCCAGTCATGAAACTGGTTTTCAAAGCCTCTCTGATGCGTACCGCACCCTCCTGTGCTCTTCTAACCGCCCTGGTGTCTGGCTGCGCATAACCAGCAGCCAGGCGATTTGCCTCAACCTCCCACCCCGCCATAAACGTCTCCCCCTTACTCTCACAGATATTGTGGAGCACACAGCAAGCAGTAATAACAGTGGGAATATTGGTTTCGCTGAGGTCTAACCAAGTCAGTAAACTGCGCCAGCGCGCCTTTAAACGTCCAAATGCACATTCTACCACCATTCTGCACTTGCTCAGCCTGTAGTTGAACAGCTCCTGACTGCTGTCCAGGCTGCCTGTGTACGGCTTCATGAGCCATGGCATTAAGGGGTAGGCTGGGTCCCCAAGGATACATATAGGCATTTCAACATCCCCAACAGTTATTTTCTGGTCTGGGAATAAAGTCCCTTCTTGAAGCTTTTGAAACAGACCAGAGTTCCTGAAGATGCGAGCGTCATGTACCTTTCCCGGCCATCCCACGTTGATGTTGGTGAAACGTCCCTTGTGATCCACCAGAGCTTGCAGCACTATTGAAAAGTACCCCTTGCGGTTTATGTACTCGCCGGCTTGGTGCTCCGGTGCCAAGATAGGGATATGGGTTCCGTCTATGGCCCCACCACAGTTAGGGAATCCCATTGCAGCAAAGCCATCCACTATGACCTGCACATTTCCCAAGGTCACTACCCTTGATATCAGCAGATCTTTGATTGCGTGGGCTACTTGCATCACAGCAGCCCCCACAGTAGATTTGCCCACTCCAAATTGATTCCCAACTGACCGGTAGCTGTCTGGCGTTGCAAGCTTCCACAGGGCTATCGCCACTCGTTTCTCAACTGTGAGGGCTGCTCTCATCTTGGTATTCATGCGCTTCAGGGCAGGGGAAAGCAAGTCACAAAGTTCCATGAAAGTGCCCTTACGCATGCGAAAGTTTCGCAGCCACTGGGAATCGTCCCAGACCTGCAACACTATGCGGTCCCACCAGTCTGTGCTTGTTTCCCGAGCCCAGAATCGGCGTTCCACAGCATGAACCTGCCCCATTAGCACCATGATGCATGCATTGGCAGGGCCCATGCTTTCAGAGAAATCTGTGTCCATGTCCTGATCACTCACGTGACCGCGCTGACGTCGCCTCCTCGCCCGGTATCGCTTTGCCAGGTTCTGGTGCTGCATATACTGCTGGATAATGCGTGTGGTGTTTAATGTGCTCCTAATTGCCAAAGTGAGCTGAGCGGACTCCATGCTTGCCTTGGTATGGCGTCCGCACAGAAAAAAGGCGCGGAATGATTGTCTGCCGTTGCTCTGACGGAGGGAGGGGCGACTGACGACACGGCTTACAGGGTTGGCTTCAGGAGGCTAAAATCCACAAAGGGGGTGGCTTTACATCAAGGAGTAGTTCAGGCAGGACTTCACGGAGGGTTCCAATAAGAAATGGTGCACCTAAGTTATTGTTCTTATTGGAACAAGGAGGTTAGCCTGGCCTCTGATTGATACATGGCTAGATCTACCTCGCAGCACCTTCTCTGTGAGTGACTGCAGTGTGACCTAGAGGAATGAGTCCCCTAGACAGGGCAGGAGGCAAATGAGTACAAAACAAATCTGGTCTATTTCTTGTTTTGATCCACTCCATCTATCTTTTACATCTTTGGCTGGCAGCAGACGGTGCAGAAGGACTGCAAGCCATCCACATCTCATGGCTGCTCGGCAGAAGATGGCACAGTACGACTGCTAGCCATCCTCATCTCTTGCCTGCCTGGCAGAAGATGGCACAGTACGATTGCTAGCCATCGTCATCTCTTGCCTGCCCGGCAGAAGATGGTACAATACGATTGCTAGCCATCGTCATCTCTTGCCTGCCCGGCAGAAGATGGTACAATACGACTGCTAGCAATCCGTATTGCCTGCCTGCTCACCATTAGACGGTTCAATACGACTGACTGCAGGACTAAAGAGAATGACCTGGTCAAGTCACCAAAAATTTAGTCCCTGCGCCCATGTCTGCCCAGGCGCTCCCAGCCGACGTGGCCAGGAGCACCTCGGACATGACGAGGACGGGTACCAGTCATACTGCACCGTCTGCTGCCAGAAGGCAATGGGTTGCTGCTACTGTGTAGCAATGCCGTACCGCGTCTGCCAGCACCCAGGAGACATACGGTGACGGTTACCTGAGCGGGCTCCATGCTTGCGGTGGTATGGCGTCCGCACAGGTAACTCAGGAAAAAAGGCGCGAAACAATTGTCTGCCCTTGCCTTCACGGAGGGAGGGAGGGAACGGGGGCCGGACAATATGTACCCAGAACCACCCGCGACAATGTTTTAGCCCAATCAGAGTGCTCCATTGTGACTGCTCTGGACAGCACTCTCAACTCAGATGCATGATTGTTTGCCGTTGCTCTGACGCAGGGAGGGGCGACTGAGGACACGGCTTACAGGGTTGACTTCACGGAGGGTTCCAATAAGAAATGGTGCACCTAAGTTATTGTTCTTATTGGAACAAGGAGGTTAGCCTGGCCTCTGATTGATACATGGCTAGATCTACCTCGCTGCACCTTCTCTGTGAGTGACTGCAGTGTGACCTAGAGGAATGATTCCCCTAGACAGGGGAGGAGGCAAATGAGTACAAACAAATCTGGTCTATTTCTTGTTTTGATCCACTCCATCTATCTTTTACATCTTTGGCTGGCAGCAGACGGTGCAGAAGGACATATTGCCTGCCTGCTCACCATAAGACGGTTCAATAGGACTGACTGCCGGACTAAAAAAAATGACCTGGTCAAGTCACTAAAAATTTAGTCCCTGCGCCCATGTCTGCCCAGGCGCTCCTGATCGACCTCACACAGGCGACCAGGAGTACCTCGGACATGACGAGGACGGCTACCAGTCGTATTGTACCGTCTGCTGCCACAAGGCAATGGGTTGCTGCTACTGTGTAGCAATGCCGTGCCGCGTCTGCCAGCACCCAGGAGACATACAGTGACGGTTACCTGAGCGGGCTCCATGCTTGCGGTGGTATGGTGTCCGCACAGGTAACTCAGGAAAAAAGGCGCGAAAGAATTGTCTGCCCTTGCTTTCACGGAGGGAGGGAGGGAAGGGGGGACTGACGATATGTACCCAGAACCACCCGCGACAATGTTTCAGCCCCATCAGGCATTGGGATCTCAACCCAGAATTCCAATGGGCAGCGGAGACTGCGGGAACTGTGGGATAGCTACCCACAGTGCAACGCTCCAGAAGTCGACTCTAGCCTCGGTACTGTGAAAGCACTCCGCCGAGTTAATGCACTTAATGCACTTCTGTGGGGACACACACACTCGAATATATAAAACCGATTTCTAAAAAACCGACTTCTATAAATTCGACCTTATTCCGTAGTGTAGACATACCCTAAGAGACTAATCCATAGTTTAACCGAATTTACAGTTAGAACAATCTTGTCCATACTTACCCTGCATTTCCCTTTGTTTAATTCCTTCCCCATTACAGCTAGTGGTCCCTTTGCAGTCATTTCTCTCCTGCAGATCTCACCCCATGAATGGTTCGCACTCTTTTACTCTCGTTGCCTAAAGGGAAAGCTGCAGTAGCACAGCTCACAAAACTACATGATTGCTCCATGCTCCAATATCCTCTTTGCATTCCTATGGCAATAGGCAAAAATGGAGATGACATTCTACAGGAGCCGGAAATAATGGGAATTAATTTGCCTGTAATGCTTTAACATTATGCACATTTTGTTCAGTATTGCAGTTTTCACAATTTCCTAGGGCATCCACCCATCAGATTTAAATTAACTAGCTAAACAGGTTTACCCCCTACTCTTATAAAGTCTAGTTCTGACCTTCTGAACCAAAGCTTGCAGCAGTCACATGAGGCTCAATCAATCAGGCTCATGCAGAAGAACATATCACTGGAGGAACTGTGCTCTTTATTGCTTGGAGTCTTGTTATTATAAAAAAACTCAACAGTTACCTAACAGCAGAATCTACAATACAACCGTCACTTGGTATTCAAAGTAATAGCCTCTCAGGTAACACTGCCAGGAAATATTGGCTTCTTAATAGCGTCCACAATAAATCAAGGAAGTCGAAGCATTCAGCATAAGCTGGAGATATTAATTGTACTCAGCCTTTTTCATCGTCAAAGCACCTTCCCGAAGTACAGCTCACTTCACATCCAGGCAGTGGGGCTGTATGACTGCGTGCCAAGAGCTGGTTGGAAAGTAGGGTTTTTCTCATGGAAAATTTAGGGGGGGAATACTTTAAGTCCAAATTTTCTTACCAAAATGTAGACTTTCTCCAGAACAAACAAATGTTTGGGGTTTTTTCATGGAAACGTCATTTTTTCACACAAACAAAAAATTAAAGTAATGGAAAACCCAAATTTCTATTAAAAAAAAATGTCAACCAGCCCTACTGGTCCCATTTTATGGGAGGGGAAACCAAGAGAGAAAAGTGACAGAACTTGCTAAGCCACAGCAAGCTATTGCCAGAGTTGGAATTAGCCCTTGGAGTTCCTGGATCCCAGCCCTGTGCTCAAACCACACCCTTCTCAGCGCATTTTGTCTACACGGAGACTTAGCGTGCGGTAAGCTGGGGCGTGGATCTACAATCCACTAGCCTGCTGGGCAGTAACTGGCTACGTGGACCCTGCCACCATGCACTTAAATATCTGTAGTGCACTTTTATGTGCTGCACTGCGGAACTGTTAGTGAGTGGTAACAGAGTGCAACCCATGACTTAGCACGCATGGTAGGCTAGCGTGCTGTAGATTCACACCTCAGCTTGCTGCACTCTAAGTGTCCATGTAGACAAACCTTGACATGTGCTACTGTAGCAAGGTTTACCCCCTCTAGCTCTGACACTGGCTCTGGTCTCCCTTTCTTGAGGTCTCCAAGAACTCCACTTAGGTACGTCCTCCACTTAAGGCTCTTGCTCCTCACACCAGTCAGCACCATTATTTATCGCCATCACACCTAGGAGCTCCAATCATGGACCAGGACCCCACTGTGCAAGGTGCTGTCCAAACACTAAACAAAAAGACAGTCCCTGCCCCAAGGACCTTTCCCTCTGGCTGGCATGGCGAGCCCCTTCCCTAGTCTCTCTTTAGGCAGAAGAACTCCACATCCCTCCTGCTGCTTTGAGTCTCTCCGCAGAGTGAACTCAAGCTGCCCTAATGTCCCCCAGCAGGCCTGCTTCCTTGTCCCCAAACCCCTGCACTGCGAGGTAAACGAGGTGCAGCTGAGGCTGACCCTAGGACTCTCCTAAAGGGCTGGCTCGCCCAGTGACAGCTGCCTTTCGGTATTTAAAAAGCAAGAGGTCAAAAGACTCCTCACCGAAATCAGAGTCTTTCAGTGACCTTCTGTGCACAATGGGATCTGGCTCTCACCCCAGTTCACATCCCACGAGCAGGGGTCAAACTCGGGCATCCTGAGAGAATAAGCCTCCGATGGGTTTTATGTTGCAGCCGGACTCTTATTGATTAGTTTATCATACTGATAAAAACAACCAATTTCCCCCTACACGGTGACGTTATTCATTACAATGATGCTCCAGGGCTCCTGACGTAACCTTGGCTGTAACCCAGCCCCAGGTACATATGCTGCATCACACTCGGCACCAGCTGCTCTCCTCACACAATAACAGCTGGAACAGCAGCTGGCTCTCAGAGAGAACTTTTCATCTGTGCGTCCCAAGGGCTTCCCAGAGTCGGCCAGCATGATGGCCACACCACTACAGTGATGAGATTCATGCACTTAACCACCCTCTCACCTCCCACTCCCCCAACATACACACCTGGGCAAGGCCCCCCAGCCCCAGATCCTGGTTCCAACCCCACTTCCCAACAACCCCACCCTCACTACCCAGACCCCCACCCACCCAGAGGATCCCAACTCCCTACCTACCCACAGGCAGGCTCTAATACCATCTTTCCACACACCCCTACACAGAGCCAGCCCTTATCTGGAGATCCCCCACTTCTCCCCTCCACAAACAATCCATGCCCGCTGATAGCGGGGGGGGGGGGGGAGAGTGAGGGCAGCAGGCTTCAGCAGTGTTATTGAGCATGCTCTGTCCATGTGAGCTCAGTACAAGTCAAACACAAAATCTGGGGGGGCATGTGGTAACCCCTGAGCAGTGTGACACTGCACACAGGCGGCTCGTCCCTCCCATGTTCATCCATTCCCCTCCCCACAATGACGAATGGGAGCAGGCAGCTCTCTGCCTCCCTCTCCAGGCTGCCCATATGGCCCCCTTACTGGATATGGAGAAGGAAGTGCCTCAGTAGCTGGAACTGCCCCTCCCCCCACAACTTAGGGAGAAGGCTGGGGTTGCAGAGGGAAATTATGACTGCCCCTCTACTGAGGCAGAAGTAGTAAGAAAGGGACAGCTGCCAGAGGAAGGAGGAAACGCCCTCAATCATCCCCTTTCCCACAGGTGCAATGCATAATTCAACTGTGGAACTCACTGCCACAGGAAGTAGTGGATGCACACTTTCTCAGCCACTCAGGAACTACATACAGGATGACACCCGCAAATTCTTAACCCCTGCCTTGCACCCCATGAAATGTGCATCTTGTACTGTCCAGCACAATACTGAACAATGCAAGCTCATTAATAATCTGTCATTTCATGAAAGGAAATAATCATGCAGCAGCCTTTGTTAACCTGAGTTAACCCGAGCACTTCAACTAAAACACACTGGTTTAGATAAAATAATAAAATAATTTTATTAACTAGAGAAAGATCTGAAGTGATTACAAGTGATAAGACATTAAGGTCAGAATAGGTTACAAAAGAAATAAAAGATAAACACACCATCTAATTCCTAAACTTTACCAAACTACACAAGATTTGAAAGCAAACAGCTTTCTCACCCCACCAGATGGTGCAGGTAGTTCACAGTTCTTAGTTCTTTCCTTTCGGCCTGGGACCACTCCCCTTAGTTCAGTGTCCTTCAGATAGTCATTGATGTTATGAGCAGAGGTCATAGAATCATAGAATATCAGGGTTGGAAGGGACCTCAGGAGGTCATCTAGTCTAACCCTCTGCTCAAAGCAGAACCTATCCCCAACTAAATCATCCCAGCCAGGGCTTTGTCAAGCCTGACCTTAAAAACTTCTAAGGAAGGAGATTCCACCACCTCCCTAGGTAATGCATTCCAGTGTTTCACCACCCTCCTAGTCAGTTGCGAACCAGCTGAGCAATGAACAACAGAGCAGCTAACAAAAGGAGTTTGCCTGGGATCTCCCTGAGAGGAGGTATGCTAAGGGCTGAATTAAGGAGGCTGTGTTGGTGAGTATCTGAGTGTTTGTTGTGAGGACATTGTGACTTTGTGCTGTGTGCTTGATTGGTTGTTTGAAAAGGGTGGGAACTGGGTGTGCTTTGTTCCAGGTGAGCCTTAAGTGGGCCTGACTGCATAAAAAGCCAGTCAGTTGCGAACCAGCTGAGCAGCGAACAGCAGAGCAGCTAATAAAAGGAGTTTGCCTGGGAGTTCACCTGGGGAGAGCCCACTGAGGCTTACATCTTGCCGGATTCTCTGAGTAATTACTACAACTCCTGAGAAAGCTCGTAGAAGGAAGGTAATATGGATGGGGGGTGTTCAGCTGTTGTGACCTGCACTGGATGTGCTATGTTTGTCTTTCTTCCACAGGACAGGTGTGACTTTGTCTGTACAAAGTGCAAGTTGGTCTCCATACTGGAAGAGAAGGTTCAAGGTCTGGAGCAACAGGTATCGACCCTGTGTTGCATAAGAGAAACTGAAGATTTCCTGGACGGATGTCAGGATAGGCTTCTACGGGCACAAGGTTCTGAAGATTCAGAGCAGGCTGCACATCGGGGACAGAAGGATGGTGAAGACATTTAGCATCATGTGACCTCCAGAAGAAAAAAGGGGAACGTCCATGTGCCAGCAACGCAGACACAGGTAAGTAACCGTTTTCATGTTCTCTCCACAGGTACTAATGTGGAGAGTGGACCAGATGATACGTCTGGTGGGAGAAAGCAGAAGGAGACTCCGCTGGTTGGAAGGCATGAGATGCACTGTCCTAGGGTTGGGGGTTCCATGACCACCGCTCCCAAGAGAAGGAGGCAGGTGGTGGTGGTCGGGGACTCTCTCCTCAGGGGGACTGAGTCATCTATCTGCCGCCCCGACTGGGAAAACCGAGAAGTCTGCTGCTTGCCAGGAGCTAAGATTCGTGATGTGACGGAGAGACTGCCGAGACTCATCAAGCCCTCAGATCGCTACCTCATCCTGCTTCTTCACGTGGGCACCAATGATACTGCCAAGAATGACCTTGAGAGGATCACTGCGGACTATGTGGCTCTGGGAAGAAGGATAAAGGAGTTTGAGGTGCAAGTGGTGTTCTCGTCCATCCTCCCCGTGGAAGGAAAAGGCCTGGGTAGAGACCGTCGAATCGTGGAAGTCAACGAATGGCTACGCAGGTGGTGTCGGAGAGAAGGCTTTGGATTCTTTGACCATGGGATGGTGTTCCAAGAAGGAGTGCTAGGCAGAGATGGGCTCCACCTAACGAAGAGAGGGAAGAGCATCTTTGCAAGCAGGCAAGCTAACCTAGCGAGGAGGGCTTTAAACTAGGTTCACCAGGGGAAGGTGACCAAAGCCCTGAGGTAACTGGGGAAGTGGGATACCGGGAGGAGGCACGAGCAGGAGCGCGTGAGAGGGGAGGGCTCCTGCCTCATACTGAGAAGGAGGGGCGATCAGCAGGTTACCTCAAGTGCCTATATACAAATGCATGAAGCCTGGGAAACAAGCAGGGAGAACTGGAAATCCTGGCACAGTCAAGGAATTATGATGTGATTGGAATAACAGAGACTTGGTGGGATAACTCACATGACTGGAGTACTGTCATGGATGGATATAAGCTGTTCAGGAAGGACAGGAAGGGCAGAAAAGGGGGGGAGTTGCACTGTATGTAAGGGAGCAGTATGACTGCTCAGAGCTCAAGTATGAAACTGCAGAAAAACCTGAGAGTCTCTGGATTAAGTTTAGAAGTGTGAGCAACAAGGGTGATGTCATGGTGGGAGTCTACTATAGACCACCAGACCAGGGGGATGAGGTGGACGAGGCTTTCTTCCGGCAAGTCGCAGAAGTTACTAGATCGCAGGCCCTGGTTCTCATGGGAGACCTCAATCACCCTGATATCTGCTGGGAGAGCAATACAGCGGTGCACAGGCAATCCAGGAAGTTTCTGGAAAATGTAGGGGACAATTTCCTGGTGCAAGTGATGGAGGAACCAACTACAGGCAGAGCTCTTCTTGACCTGCTGCTCACAAACCGGGAAGAATTAGTAGGGGAAGCAAAAGTGGATGGGAACCTGGGAGGCAGTGACCATGAAATGGTCGAGTTCAGGATCCCAACACAAGGAAGAAAGGAGAGCAGCAGAATACAGACCCTGGACTTCAGAAAAGCAGACTTTGACTCCCTCAGGGAACTGATGGGCAAGATCCCCTGGGAGAATAACATGAGGGGGAAAGGAGTCCAGGAGAGCTGGCTGTATTTTAAAGAATCCTTACTGAGGTTACAGGGACAAACCATCCCAATGTGTCGAAAGAATAGTAAATATGGCAGGCGACCAGCTTAGCTTAACAGTGAAATCCTTGCTGCTCTTAAATACAAAAAAGAAGCTTACAAGAAGTGGAAGATTGGACAAATGACCAGGGATGAGTATAAAAATATTGCTCGGGCTTGCAGGAGTGAAATCAGGAAGGCCAAATCACACCTGGAGTTGCAGCTAGCCAGAGATGTTAAGAGTAACAAGAAGGGTTTCTTCAGGTATGTTAGCAACAAGAAGAAAGTCAAGGAAAGTGTGGGCCCTTCCTGAATGAGGGAGGCAACCTAGTGACAGAGGATGTGGAAAAAGCTAATGTACTCAAAGCTTTTTTTGCCTCTGTCTTCACGAACAAGGTCAGCTCCCAGACTGCTGCACTGGGCAGCACAGCATGGGGAGAAGGTGACCAGCCCTCTGTGGAGAAAGAAGTGGTTCGGGACTATTTAGAAAAGCTGGACAAGCACAAGTCCATGGGGCCGGACGCGTTGCATCTGAGAGTGCTAAAGGAGTTGGCGGATGTGATTGCAGAGCCATTGGCCATTATCTTTGAAAACTCATGGTGATCGGGGGAGGTCCCAGATGATTGGAAAAAGGCTAATGTAGTGCCCATCCTTAAAAAAGGGAAGAAGGAGGATCCTGGGAACTACAGGCCAGTCAGCCCCACCTCAGTCCCTGGAAAAATCATGGAGCAGGTCCTTAAGGAATCAATTCTGAAGCACTTAAAGGAGAGGAAAGTGATCACGAACAGTCAGCATGGATTCACCAAGGGCAAGTCATGCCTGACTAATCTGATTGCCTTCTATGATGAGATAACTGGCTCTGTGGATGAGGAGAAAGCAGTGGACGTATTGTTCCTTGACTTTAGCAAAGCTTTTGACACGGTCTCCCACAGTATTCTTGCCAGCAAGTTAAAGAAGTATGGGCTGGATGAATGGACTATAAGGTGGATAGAAAGCTGGCTAGATTGTCGGGCTCAATGGGTAGTGATCAATGGCTCCATGTCTAGTTGGCAGCCGGTATCAAGTGGAGTGCCCCAGGGGTCGGTCCTAGGGCCGGTTTTGTTCAACATCTTCATAAATGATCTGGAGGATGGTGTGGATTGCACCCTCAGCAAGTTTTCAGATGACACTAAACTGGGAGGAGTGGTAGATACGCTGGAGGGTAGGGATAGGATACAGAGGGCCCTAGACAAATTGGAGGATTGGGCCAAAAGAAATCTGATGAGGTTCAACCAGGACAAGTGCAGAGTCCTGCACTTAGGATGGAAGAATCCCATGCTACAGACTAGAGACCGAATGGCTCGGCAGCAGTTCTGCAGAAAAGGACCTAGGGGTTACAGTGGACGAGAAGTTGGATATGAGTCAACAGTGTGCCGTTGTTGCCAAGAAGGCCAATGGCATTTTGGGATGTATAAGTAGGAGCATTGCCAGCAGATCGAGGGAAGTGATCGTTCCCCTCTATATGACATTGGTGAGGCCTCATCTGGAGTACTGTGTCCAGTTTTGGGCCCCACACTACAACGAGGATGTGGAAAAATTGGAAAACGTCCAGCGGAGGGCAACAAAAATGATTAGGGGACTGGAACACATGACTTATGAGGAGACGCTGAGGGAACTGGGGATGTTTAGTCTTCAGAAGAGAAGAAAGAGGGGGGATTTGATAGCTGCTTTCAAGTACCTGAAAGGGGGTTCCAAAGAGGATGGATCTAGACTGTTCTCAGTGGTAGCAGATGACAGAACAAGGAGTAATTGTCTCAAGTTGCAGTGGGGGAGGTATAGGTTGGATACTAGGAAAAACTTTTTCTCTAGGAGGGTGGTGAAACACTAGAATTCGTTACCTAGGGAGGTGGTGGAATCTCCTTCCCTAGAAGTTTTTAAGGTCAGGCTTGACAAAGCCCTGGCTGGGATGATTTAGTTACGGATCGGTCCTGCTTTGAGCAGGGAGTTGGACTAGATGACCTCCTGAGGTCCCTTCCAACCCTGATGTTCTATGATTCCTAGTGAAAAAGTTTTTCCTAATATCCAACCTAAACCTCCCCCACTACAACTTGAGACAATTACTCCTTGTTCTGTCATCTGATACCACCGAGAACAGTCTAGATCCATCCTCTTTGGAACCCCCTTTCAGGTACTTGAAAGCAGCTATCAAATCCCCCCTCATTCTTCTCTTCTGCAGACTAAACAATCCCAGTTCCCTCAGCCTCTCCTCATAACTCATGTGTTCCAGTTCCCTAATCATTTTTGTTGCCCTCCGCTGGACTCTTTTCTATTTTTCCACGTCCTTCTTGTAGTGTGGGGCCCAAAACTAGACACAGTACTCCAGATGAGGCCTCACCAATGTCGAATAGAGGGGAACGATCACGTCCCTCGATTTGCTGGCAATGCCCCTACTTATACATCCCAAAATGCCTTTGACCTTCTTGGCAACAAGGGCACACTGTTGACTCATATCTAGCTTCTCATCCACTGTAACTCCTAGGCCCTTTTCTGCAGAACTGCTGCCTAGTCATTCAGTCCCTAGTCTGTAGCGGTGCATGGGATTCTTCCGTCCTAAGTTCAGGACTCTGCACTTGTCCTGGTTGAACCTCATCAGATTTCTTTTGGCCCAATCCTATAATTTGTCTAGGGACCTCTGTATCCTATCCCTACCCTCCAGCGTATCCACCACTCCTCCCAGTTTAGTGTCATCTGAAAACTTGCTGAGGGTGCAATCCACACCATCCTCCAGATCGTTTATGAAGATATTGAACAAAACCGGCCCCAGTACCAACCCTTGGGGCACTCCACTTGATACCGGCTGCCAACTAGACATGGCAGGGAGATCTAGACATTGATCACTACCCATTGAGCCCGACAATCTAGCCAACTTTCTCTCCACCTTATAGTCCATTCATCCAGCCCATACTTCTTTAAGGTGAAGAGGAGAGGTAATGTGTGTGTTGTTGAGTTCTCTTTTCTTATACAGTAGAACCTCAGAGTTACAAATACCAGAGTTACGAACTCACTGGTCAACCATATACCTCATTTGGAACCAGAAGTATGCAATCAGGCAGCGAGACGAAAAAAAAAAAAAGCAAATATGGTACAATACAGTACTGTGTTAAATGTAAACTACTAAAAAAATGAAGGGAAAGATTAAAAAAAGATTTGACAAGGTAAGGAAACTGTTTCTGTGCTTGTTTCATTTAAATTAAGATGGTTAAAAACAGCACTTTTCTTCTGCATAGTAAAGTTTCAAAACTGTATCAAGCCAATGTTGAGCTGTAAACTTTTGAAAGAACAACCATAATGTTTTGTTCAGAGCTACGAACATTTCAGAGTTATAAAGAACTTCTATTCCCGAGGTGTTTGTAACTCTGAGGTTATTCTATACCTTGTTTCCCTCTTTGAGGATTTCCTCCAGCTGGGATTCAGGCAATAATCAGTCTGTTTGCACCAGACCGCCAGTTGTTTTCCATGGCTAATATGTAAAGTTCTTGTTCTCACTCTCCTTCCTGCCAGAGGATGGCCGCTTAGCTAGGTGATAGAGGTTATAGTTCCTGATCTTCATTTGGCTCATACCTCAGCATGCCTTTGTCTCTGAAAAAATTAGTTTGAGCCTGCTTTTCTAACTTTATAACATGTTACAGTAACTTCATTGTTATAGAGTCCCGAAACTTTACATACAAAATAGCCACACGTGTTTTACCAAGATAGTAATGTTCTGTAACTTATGAGTTTTCAAATGATACATCACAAGGCATACTTTGTACAAAATATATCATAACCCACATAAAAGTGGTGAGTATGGGTTACAGGGTGTCACGTGGGGTACAGGATGTGACACCCAGCCAAAGCTTCAGAGAAGAAAGCAAAGGCATGCAGAAAGCAGATCCCGTGATGCCATTAACAAAGGGCAAAGCAAGATTTTAGCTAAGAAACTTAAAACAGCATTTCACAGTATCATATAACATACCTCCCCCATCTTTCTTAGCACAGTCTGTGAGTGCCAGAATTCATGGAGGCATACATAACTGCACAGGTTAGCTATGAGCGAATGCATCCAAATCTGCCCTCCAATTCTATTATTACAGTAACTCTTAATAGTAGCAGCACGTCTGGAGCGTATCACAAATGTATGGAAAAGTAGGTCATGTCTGAGTAGCATAAACCGAGTTCTAAACCAAGAGCGCCTGTTCAGAAAAACCTCTGACCATTATACATACCCACCTCGCACCTGAGTTTTGCAGAAGATGGAATGGCCTCCGGTATTAACAAAAAGTTGCTTTTAAAAATAGCAATTCATCTCTTTTCCTCCTTTCAAGTTATCCGATTTTTAAAGCAAAAGGTCAAAGAAAAAAAAAAGCTGTATGCCTTATGCATGAAGACAATACATTTTTGATGAGACTTCTTACAGCTACAATGTCTCCAGACCATTTTAAGGTAATGAGGTACTATGGAACATGACATCTGTCGATTCTCTAGTGCTCGCTCATCGTCTTTTCTAAGGCTTTGCAGGGTTAACAACATTCTGCCAATTGCATATAACTTGGGATCCCTAATCATAACAATGCTATTTTATTCAGTGACATGCCTCTTGCTTGCAAAATCAGCCGGCCAGCGCCTCAGCTGGTGAAAACTGAAGTAGCGCCATGCATGTTAATGCCACAGCAGTGATTTACTCCACCAGAGAATCTAGCCCAATAAGTTTAATTTCACAAACCTAGGGCAGACACGTTCTGCTGAGTGTCTGTATTTACAGGGATGCTGTCCAAGGTGCTAGGCACTCCGGACAAGCAACTTCAGCGTCTGCTGCTTCTGTACTTCAGACAAACAACCCGGAGTTATAATCATTTCCAGGAGCCCCCTGTTCATTTGCGCCCCTGGACAACCTGACGAGACCATGATGTGTGCAATCCCGCAATGTTCCCGAACAACCAGCAGTGCTCTTGTGCCACCCTCCTGTACAACCCTAAAACAACAACACGGCGCACAACCATGCTGTGCTTCCTGTCAGCTCTTCAAACAACAAAACAGCAGGACCCTCAACACTCGAACGGCAAAGAATGTCAGGAGCAGACTACAGTGGATGTTAGCCAGAAAGAAAATGTTAGTTTCATGCCTTTAAAGAGTGAATCTCTACTGTCTTTTTTTTTTTTTAAAAAAGGGAGCAGCCACAACTCCCGTTCACATGAACACTTTGCTGCTGATACAGTTTTTCAGCTAGTTTTAATGTTTAATCCATTATTTACGGTGTCTGACAGGCACAGAAGAAAGGAAGGGGTGGAAAAAACAAGCATTCAAAATCTCTACTGTCTTTGGAAGCAAAGATAAGAGCAGGGAAGCGGGCCATGTATATATTTGGGCATCTGCAAAACTTTAATGGAGACCTAGACTCTCTCTGAACTCTGCCACTCTGCAGGATGATTGAAGTTCTCTGCCGGGAATCTTCCAATACATGAGGAAACAAAACAGGAGACACACTGCCAAGTTCAGTGTGCAGGAGGAGTCCACTAGTGCAGCAGAAGGCCAGCTGCATAGTAAAAATTATCTACCTTGCTGCGCTGCGCTTTTGAAATGAAGGCTGCCGCAGATTGGACAACGTGAAGGCGGGCAGAGGAGCACTGGTTTGCGGCGAACGGGCAGTCTGCTGCCCCATGATAGATTTTGAGTTTGGACTCTTCCATCCTTAGCAGGTAAAGAGGATAGTCTCTCTCAGAGGGAAAGTGACATTTTGATCAAAACCACTTACTCATGGAAAGAGCTACTGGGCTAGCACATTTCAAACCTGCTTGGCACCAACAAAAGAATAAAATGCACAAAGATCTGAGGCACCGCTGGCCACACAAGAATGGAGGGGACAGTTCCCAACTTATGATTCTAGCCGCTTCCTCTGTTACTTCAGACTGTCAAAAGGAGCCAGAGAGGTCGAATGGATCAAGCACAGGACGGCATCTGGCCTCTGAGGTTCTACTCCTGGCTCCATCACAAACTTTTGAGAGGGCTCGAGCAAAAGACTTAACCCTCTTCATACCTCCCCATCTGCACAATGGGTTGATTCATGGAGATGCCTGGGTATTACAGTGGGAGTGACACTATAAGGTACAAAACAGTTCCCATTATAAAAAATAAAATAAAATCCCAACCCTATTTTTCAGATATTCAAACCACAGCAAGACATTTAGTGAGGCTGAAATTTTCCATTTGTGGTCTTTTCCCAAAGGTAAATGTGTTTGGGATGTTTGAGTAAAAATGGTTCAGCCATGTTTGTGTGTGTGAGAGAGAAAGAAAGTTACTAATTTCACACCAGAAAACAAAAATAACAAGTGTACCCATTTTTTGAGCAGCTCCTAAACTAGAATGGGAGAGGTTTGAAATTTGCAATTCGGCATAGAATTGTAGGGCTAGAAGGGACCTCGAGAGGTCATCTAGTCCAGTCCCCTGCACTCATGGCAGGACTAAGTATTATCTAGACCATCCCTGACAGGTGTTTGTCGAACCTGCTTTGAAAATGTCCAATGATGTTGATTGTACAACCTCCCTGGGCAATTTATTCCAGTGTTTAACCACCTTGACAGTTAGGAAGTTTTCCCTAATGTCCAACCTAAAGCGCCCTTGCTGCAATTTAAGCCCATTGCATCTGATCCTATTCTCAGAGGTAAAGGAGAACAATATTTCTCCCTCCTCCTTGTAACAATCTTTTATGTACTTGAAAACTTGTTATCATAACCCCCCCACACACACTCAGCCTTCTCTTTTCCACACTAAACAAACCCAAGTTTTTCAATCTTCCCTCATAGGTCATGTTTTCTAGACCTTTAATCATTTTTGTTGATTTTCTCTGGATTTTCTCCAATTTATCCACATCTTTCCTGAAATGTGGCACCCAGAACTGGACACAGTACTCCAGTTGAGACCTAAAGGGTGCGGAGTAGAGCTGAAAAATTACTTCTTGTGTCTTGCTTAAGTAATTTTACAACACTCCTGCTAATACATCCCAGAATGATGTTCGCTTTTTTTTACAGCAGTGTTACAATGTCGACTCATATTTGGCTTGTGATCTACTTTGACTTGGCCATTGGCCATTATCTTTGAAAACTCATGGCGATTGGGGGAAGTCCCGGACGACTGGAAAAAGGCTAATGTAGTGCCCATCCTTAAAAAAGGGAAGAAGGAGGATCCTGGGAACTATAGGCCAGTCAGCCTCACCTCAGTCCCTGGAAAAATCATGGAGCAGGCCCTCAAGGAATCAATTCTGAAGCACTTAGAGGAGAGGAAAGTGATCAGGAACAGTCAGCATGGATTCACCAAGGGCAAGTCATGCCTGACTAATCTAATTGCCTTCTATGATGAGATAACTGGTTCTGTGGATGAAGGGAAAGCAGTGGGCGTGTTGTTCCTTGATTTTAGCAAAGCTTTTGACACGGTCTCCCACAGTATTCTTGCCAGCAAGTTAAAGAAGTATGGGCTGGATGAATGGACTATAAGGTGGATAGAAAGTTGGCTAGATTGTTGGGCTCAACGGGTAGTGATCAATGGCTCCATGTCTAGTTGGCAGCCGGTATCAAGTGGAGTGCCCCAAGGGTCGGTCCTGGGGCCGGTTTTGTTCAATATCTTCATAAACGATCTGGAGGATGGTGTGGATTGCACCCTCAGCAAGTTTGCAGATGACACTAAACTGGGAGGAGAGGTAGATACACTGGAGGGTAGGGATAGGATACAGAGGGCCCTAGACAAATTAGAGGATTGGGCCAAAAGAAATCTGATGAGGTTCAATAAGTGCAGAGTCCTGCACTTAGGACGGAAGAATCCCATGCACCGCTACAGACTAGAGACCGAATGGCTCGGCAGCAGTTCTGCAGAAAAGGGCCTAGGAGTTACAGTGGACGAAAAGCTGGATATGAGTCAACAGTGTGCCGTTGTTGCCAAGAAGGCCAATGGCATTTTGGGATGTATAAGTAGGGGCATTGCCAGCAGATCGAGGGACGTGATCGTTCCCCTCTATTCGACATTGGTGAGGCCTCATCTGGAGTACTGTGTCCAGATCTGGGCCCATACTACAAGAAGGATGTGGAAAAATTGAAAAGAGTCCAACGGAGGGCAACAAAAATGATTAGGGGACTGGAACACACGACTTATGAGGAGAGGCTGAGGGAACTGGGATTGTTTAGTCTGCAGAAGAGAAGAATGAGGGGGGATTTGATAGCTGCTTTCAAGTACCTGAAAGGGGGTTCCAGAGAGGATGGATCTAGACTGTTCTCAGGGGTAGCCAATGACAGAACAAGGAGTAATGGTCTCAAGTTGCAGTGGGGAGATTTAGGTTGGATATTAGGAAAAACTTTTTCACTAGGAGGGTGGTGAAACACTGGAATGCGTTACCTAGGGAGGTGGTGGAATCTCCTTCCTTAAAAAGAAAAGGAGTACTTGTGCCTTCAGCGGATGCATAAAGTGGAAAGTACAGTGAGGGGATTTTATATACACACAGACAGACAGACATGAAAATATTTTTCATGATCTGTGTGTATATAAAATCCCCTCACTGTACTTTCCACTTTATGCATCCGATTAAGTGAGCTGTAGCTCACGAAAGCTTATGCTTAAATAAATTGGTTAGTCTCTAAGGTGCCACAAGTACTCCTTTTCTTTTTGCAAATACAGACTAACACGGCTGCTACTCTGAAACCTCTCCTTCCTTAGAAGTTTTTAAGGTCAGGCTTGACAAAGCCCTGGCTGGGATGATTTAGTTGGGGATTGGTCCTGCTTTCAGCAGGGGGTTGGACTAGATGACCTCCTGAGGTCCCTTCCAACCCTGATATTCTATGATTCTATGACCCCAGATCCCTTTCTGCAATACTCCTTCCTAGGCAGTCATTTCCCATTTTCTATGTGTGCAACTGATTGTTCCTTCCTAAGTGGAGTACTTTGCATTTGTCCTTATTGAATTTCATCTTATTTACTTCAGACCATTTCTCCAGTTTGTCCAAATCACTTTTAAATTTAATCCTATGCTGCAAAGCTTGGTATCATCTGCAAACTTTATAAGTGTACTCTCTATGCCATTATCTAAATCATTGATAAAGATATTGAACAGAACCGGACACAGAACTGATCCCTAAGGAACCCCACTCAAAATGCCTTTCCAACTTGACTGTGAACTACTGATAACTACTCTCTGGGAACGGTTTTCCAACCAGTTATGCACCCACCTTTTCCAACCAGTTATGCTCCATCTAGGTTGTATTCCCCTAGTTTGTGTACGAGAAGGTTATGCAAGACAGCATCAAAAGCCTTACTAAAGTCAAGATATACCACATCTACCACTTCTCCCCTATCCACAAGGCTTGTTACCCTATCAAAGAAAGCTATTGGGTTTGTTTGACATGATTTGTTCTTGACAAATCCATGCTGACTGTTATTTATCACCTTATTATCTTCTCGGTGTTCTCAAATGGATTGGTTGATTATTTGCTCCATTATCTTTCTGGGTACAGAAGTTAAGCTGATTGGTTTGTAATTCCCCGAGTTGTCCTTATTTCCCTTTTTATAGATGGGCACTATATTTCCCCCTTTCCAGTCCTCTGAAATCTCTCCATCTCCCATAACTTTTAAAAGATAATCGCTAATGGCTCAGATATCTCCTCAGTCATCTCCTTGAGTATTCTAGGATGCATTTCATCAGGCCCTGGTGATTTTAAGACATCTAACTTGTCTAAGTAATTTTAACTTGTTCTTTCTCTATTTTAGCCTCCTATCTTACCTCATTTTCACTGGCATTCACTATTTTAGACATCCAATAGCTACTAACGTTTTTGGTGAAAACTGAAACAAAAATGTAATTTTGCACATCTACCATTTCCATATTTTCTGCTATTGTTTTTCTCCCCTCATTGAGCAACAGGCCTACCCTGTCCTTGGTCTTCCTCTTGCTTCTAATGTATTTGTAAAATGTTTTCTTGTTACCCTTTATGTCTCTAGCTAGTTTAATCTCATTTTGTGCCTTGGCCTTTCTAATGTTGTCCCTACATAAATTTGTTTATATTCATCCTTTGTAAACTGACCTAGATTGTTCTCAACACCGCTGCACTGACTTGCTCTGGAGGGAATTGGATTTGGTTTTGGCCCGGTTGTGAGTTCAGGTATCTCATATTGAGCATTTACAGGAGAGCTTTCTCCTAAGTTCATTAAGGGTAAATTAGCTAGTTCCCAGAATGGCCCCAAATCAGCCCAGCCAACCTTCCAAATGTTTTTGGAAGCCTCAAGTCTGATTACTAGGATTTTCCACTTGTTGCCTTGCCCCTCTCTCCCCCCCCCCAATGCCCCATTAGCCTAAGGGAATGTGTCCAGAGTTAGAAGCTAGCAGCGTCCAAGGTCTGTTCCTTCTACTGACTGGAATTTGCCTGCAATTGAGAACGCTTATGTAGGACAAAATTAACCCTTTTAAGCATAGTCTCCCATCAGGGGCAGCACACTGCACCAGCAGGAGCTAGGGTGGTGCACCAAGGAGGTATCTGTTTTGAGATCTTGATAATCAAGATTCATATTAAGAATTAATCACAATTCTCCAGCCCACACTACCGGCTTATTTTCCCTGGAAGGCAGAAAAGCCTGTTGTTAACAAATCTTCAGTACGCTCCGGTGTGAGCACCCAATTTTACGAAAGAGCTCAAAGTGCAGTTCTTGCTTTCCTGCATGTTACCCTCTTAACATCCATGCGTGCAAAGAAAACAATGCACATAAAATCCTCCCTCAGTTAGACAATAAACTCTATAAACCATGTTCAGCATGTTCAATTTCTCTGCAGTCAATGGGTTGCACCAGGGATTAATCTATGCCCATGACTCAGAACTGGAGTCTGCAGACTTATTGCGAGGGAGTTAGAGCTACATGGTGCTGGCAGAAAGCCAAGCCCTGAATCAACAGCATCGAGTTAGCTGTAGAGAGCAGCATCATTTGCAAAAAGAAACCCCGTCAGGGCCCTGGAAAACATTCTTGTCTTTGGGAGCCCGTGGTGCCCTGACGTCTCTGCACATCCTGCTCTCTGGACAGGCTAGCACTGTGCCACCCGGGCCTTCTCCTGGCCACAGAGGACAAGGGCGGGTAACAGAGAGAAATGCAATATTTGTATAGGAGTATTGTGCTTTACGGGGCCATGAAGATTCCTGCTAGACACAGTGTTAGTCTCTACAGTAGGTTTCTCAGTCCACCCATTGTGCAAACCTTGGGGCTAAGAGGGTCTTTAAAAAGTGGCCTAAAATCTACATAGAGACACTGAAAATGACATAAATGGAAACACAGCCCTGGAGGAACCATTCCGTCCTCTAAGTCAGATGTTTTTAAACTGTGGGCATGCCCCACCAAGGAGTGCAATGAGGCTAGCGGGGGGCACAAGGACCAACAGGGCCACGCTGAAGGGCTGGGGTCAGGAGGAGGCTCTCTCTGGCAGGGAAGCAGACAGGGCTCTTAGCTGTCATGACCAAACTCCTTGCTGTCTCACTGCCCCTCTGCCGCAACTTCAGCAGCCTCCAGCCACCAGCTACCCTCCTCTGCTGGGGAGGCTGGCGGGAGCTCTGCGAGCAGGGAGCTGCACCCCGTGAGTATTGACCCCCCACTGGCCAGAGCCCGCTACTGATGCCGGCCCTTCAGCGCAGCTCTAGGGCACAGAGCCCTATCTGCTTCCCTGGAAGTGGGGAAGTTTCCTCAGCTGCCACCTGGTGAATGTCCCTCCCCATCCCTGGGTACTGGGCACCTGCCTCCTGCAAAAATACTATTTCCTAAAAAGACTGGGTAGACAAGGGACATGAATCGGCAAGGGGGGCTCAGCACAAAAGGGTTGGGAACCTCTGCTCTACATCACGTCCACGTTTCAAAGAGCGTATGCTGCCAGCATTACTGTTCCACACCAGAGATGCTTGCTCCCGGTTTGACTAAATTGCTAACAAGGTAATTTCAAGAAGGCGGCGGCGGCCGGGGTAATAAGTTGGAATCCTTTACCTGTCTGCAAAGCAAACAGCTGACCACTAATCCATTTAAACACAACACACCTACATCAGTGGCAAAGGGCTTTTTACCAGGGTATAAACATTCCCTCTGCAAAATTCATCAGAACTTGGGCTGTTTTGAAAGCATTTCCGATGGTCGTACTGTGATAAAGATGCCAGATGCAGAGTCTGTCCCTAAGTACATGCAATAAACGCACAATCTCAGACTTCAAGACCAGAAGGAACCATCCTGATCATCTAATCTGACCTCCTGCACGTCACAGGCCACCGAACCTCACCCACCCACTCCTGTAATAGGCCCCTCACCTCAGGCTGAGTTACTGAAGTCCTCAAACTTGATTTAAAGACTTCATGTAACACAGAATCCATCATTTACTCTAGCTCAAGTGAGCCAGTGACCCACACCACACACTGCAAAAGAAGGTGAACCTGGCCTACCCCATCCCCGGTTTTTTACTGAGGAGAGACGGGGATGAGAACAAACAACCAGAAAAGGGAGAGAACGCAGTGTGTGTTGACAAGATGGCCCTGATGCAAAACCAAGGGATCATTAGAGAAGTCTATGAGCAAATGGTTCAGTGTCCATATTGCCTGAAGACTAGGGTCCAGATTTTTAAAAGGTATTTAGGAACCTAACTCCCATTAGGCACCTAAATACCTTAGGGGATCCAGTCCTAGGTCCAGATCCACACTGGGTGGCCAGGCTTTCCCTGGAGCTGGACAAAGCTAAACACAGTGAACGAGTTATTCGAGAAATTAAGCCCGTGTCCAGGGGATACTTGTGTCTTTTGTCCTTTATGCAACAGTAACAGCATGGACAAAACACAAGGGCACAGTCGGGGTCCAGATGACCATGTTTACTGGCTATCCACAACATGCAAGGCCTAGTTACATACACACCGCTGCTCTGGATGGTTTTCTAAAACACAGTAAGCTGCACTAGAGGACTTGCCAACTATTAAAAGGGATACTATGCAATTCCTAGACACTATAAGACTCTTGCAATTATATATTCACAAACATTCACAGCACTTTCTCTCCCCACAAATAAAAAGGATCCTTCCCACTCCACATACACATGCTCCAAGCAGGAGGAAACCTAAGAGCTCAGAAGATTCTGTCAGCTATTGTGTTCAGGGCCTTGAAAGGAAAGATTCCTTATGCTCCCCTCTCTCTGGAAATACCTACTATAAAGTCTGGTTACAAAGTCCCTGGATTTGGTCCACAGAGATGCTCAAACAGTCCAGTGATTGTAGAGTTCGGCTGGAGAGGCTAGAGTTCTCTTTGGTGCAGCCCTGGCGTTTATTGCGAGGGACACTCCTGCTTAGGCCACAGAATGGGGGAAATCCAAATGGCCAAGTCAGGGCCTTATGCTGTTCCAACTGGCTTCTCTGGGAGAAGGAGCAGGCCCCTGCTGCAGGGATGCACCGAACACCAACACCCCCCATGCAAGTCTACAGGAGTAGCAGTCTCTCCGCATTTCTTAGGGCTGGTCTACATGGGAACTTACATTGGCATACACTGGCAAATCCACACCAGAGAGACGCAGCTATGCCGGCCTCACCTCCAGCGTGGGCAGCGCTAGGTCAACAGAAGAATTCTTCCCTCAACCTAGCTACTGCCTCCCAAGGAAGTGGATTTCCTGCCCTGACGGGAGAACCCCTCCCCTCGCTGTCGTGTCTACACTGAAGCGCTCCAGCATTTCAAGTGTAGATGTACCCTTAGGAACAGGCCCTTACAGCTCTGAACACTGACATTCTGTGACAAAAGTCCAGATTCCCATGGTGCTCCTCCACCTTCGGGTTTTGCTAATGCAGGAAATCAGGAGCAGCAACTGTAACCAAGGTAAGGAGATGTGGACGTGAAAAGAACAAAAAAAGGAAGGTGACGTATCTGGCCGGGATCACCTCAAAACAGATCAATTAATTTCGCAGATTGCAAAGCACTAGCCTGAAGGCAATCAAAGCCTTTCCCCTGAAGCACTCCAAAACTTACTCGGAGAGAGGCGGATGCATCAGAACAGGACAGAAGTGGTCTCATATCACAGCTGCTCTTCGGTACAAAGCTCAAGATTAAGCCAGCAGATAACAAATCACTTTTTGGCTTTAGAGCTGTTAATCGCTCCAGGTCACGACTCAAGTCCTTGACAGAGCAGGCAAAGTTCACAGGCAGCTGCCTAGACACCCCAGCTGCCTGATCTGTTCCATGATATAAATGTGGTTTGAAGTTATAGCTGCTACTTCGTTAAAATTCAAGAGCAGCTAAATATTCGCTCTCTGTATTACATGTCATGAGCATTTTGTTTTATAGAGTTTACAATTTACAGATTCATTGATTCCAAGGCCAGAAGGGACCACTTGTGATCATCCAGTCTGACCCCCTGTATAACACAGGCCAGAGAACTGCCCCAAAATAATTCCTCAAGCAGATCTTTTACAAAAACATCCCACCTTGATTTAAAAATTGCCACGGATGGAGAATCCACCACAACCCTCAATAAATTGTTCCAATACTTAATTACCCTCACAGTCAAAAACCTAGCCTTATTTCCCATCTGAATTTGTCTAGCTTCAACTTCCAGCCACTGGATCGTGTTAGACCTTTCTCTGCTAGATTGAAGAGTCGGTTATTGAATATTTGTTCCCCACGTAGTTACATGTAGACTGCAATAAAGTCCCCCTGTAACCTTCTCTTCGTTTAGCTAAGCAGATTGAGACTCTTAAATCTATCACTGTAAGGCAGATTTTCTAATCCTTCAATCATTCTCAGGGCTCTTCTCTGAACCCTCTCCAATTTACCAATATCCTTCTTAATTGTGGACACCAGAACTGGACACAATAGTCGAACAGATGCCACCCCAGTGCCAAGTAGAGGTAAAATCACCTCTCTACTTCTACTCACGAGTCCCCCGTTAATGCCTCCAAGAATCACTCTTTTTGCCAAAGCATTGCACAGGGAGCTCATGTTCAGCTCATTATCCACCCAACCCACAAATCTTTGTCAGGGACATTGCTTCCCAGAATAGAGCCTCCCCCCCACCCCCGATCCGGTAAATATGGTCTGCATTCTTTGTTTCTAGGTAGATATAGATATTTACATTTAGCTATATTAAAACGCATTCTGTTTACTTGCGCCCCTGTCATAATATAAAGGGAAGGCTAACCACCTTTAAATCCCTCCTGGCCAGAGGAAAAACCCTTTCACCTGTAAAGTTTAAGAAACTAAGATAACCTCGCTGGCACCTGACGAAAATGACCAATGAGGAGACAAGATACTTTCAAAGCTGGGGGGGGGAGGGACAAAGGGTCTGTCTGTCTGTGTGATTCTTTTGCCGGGAACAGATCAGGAATGCTTTTCATAACTCCTTAAATTAGTAAGCAATCTAGCTAGAAATGCATTAGATTTCCTTTTCTTTAATGGCTGTGCTGAATGGAATGTATATTCCTGTTTTTGTGTCTTTTTGTAACTTAAGGTTTAGCCTTGAGGGATTCTCTATGTTTTGAATCTGATTACCCTGTAAGATATTTACCATCCTGATTTTACAGAGGAGATTCTTTTACTTTTTCTTTAATTAAAATTCTTCTTTTAAGAACCTGATTACTTTTTCATTGTTCTTAAGATCCAAGGGTTTGGGTCTGTGTTCACCTATGCAAATTGGTGAGGATTTTTTTCAAGCCTTCCCCAGGAAAGGGGATGTAGGGCTTGGGGGGATATTTTGGAGGGGAAGACATCTCTAAGTGGCCTCTTTCCCTGTTATATTTGTCAGACGTTTGGTGGTGGCAGCAATAAAGTCCAGGGACAAAAGGTAAAATAGTTTGTACCTTGGGGAAATTTTAACCTAAGCTGGTAAAACTAAGCTTAGGGGGTTAACATCGAGAATCCCTCTAGGCTAAACCTTAAGTTACAAAAAGACACAAAAATAGGAATATACATTCCATTCAGCACAGCTATTTTAACAGCCATTAAACAAAAGGAAATCGAACTCATTTCTAGCTAGATTACTTACTAACTTAAGGAGTTATGAAGAGCATTCCTGATCTGTTCCCGGCAAAAGCATCACACAGATAGACAGATCCTTTGTCCCCCCACCCCCTCCAGCTTTGAAATTATCTTGTTTCCTCATTGGTCATTTTGGTCAGGTGCCAGCGAGGTTATCTTAGCTTCTTAACCCTTTACAGGTGAAAGGGTTTTGCCTCTGGCCAGGAGGGATTTTATAATTCTGTATACAGAAAGGTGGTTACCCTTCCCTTTATATTTATGACATTCCCTAATTCCACTTTTTTTTTTGTAGAGTTTATTTAACAAAGATTTTCAACTCTGAATTGATACCCGTTTGGCATGTGGCTTGACAGGACTCTTGGATTTTATTCCCAGCCCAATGACTAATTCACTGTGACACATAAGACAAGTCACTTAGGGTATGTCTCCACTGCAAAGAAAAACCCACAACATCAAGTCTCAGAGCCCAGGTCAACTGACTTGGACTCCTGGGACTCAGGCTACAGGGCTAAAAATAGCAGTGTAGACTGCATCCAGCTGAAGCCCATGTTCTGAAACCCAGCGAGGATGTAGGATGTCAGAGCCCAGGCTCCAGCCCGAGCCAGAACGTCTACACTATTAATTTTAGGCCCATAGCCCGAGCTCTGAGACTCTGTGTCATGGCTCTTTTATTGCAGTGGAGACATACCCTTAGGCTCTGTGTGACTCAGTGCCTTATTAGTCTTTAAAATGGGGATAATAAAGTATCCCTACATATAGGGGGAGTTTAGTCACTGGTTAGTGTCTCTACATCACTAGGAAACAAAGAAATGCTAACATAAACCCCCGCACCTCTTCCAAAGTAGATCTTCCAAACAGCTAACTTTACAAAATCAACACATTTAAACAAACCAAACCATACAACCCTCCATAAACAGCAAATCATGCTCCAGTCAGTCGCTTTAAATTGTTGATGTTAGAATCCTAGAATCATAGAATATCAGGGTTGGAAGGGACCTCAGGAGGTCATCTAGTCCAACCCCCTGCTCAAAAGCAGGACCAATCCCCAAATAAATCATCCCAGCCAGGGCTTTGTCAAACCTGACCTTAAAAACTTCCAGGGAAGGAGATTCCACCACCTCCCTAGGTAACGCATTCCAGCGTTTCACCACCCTCCTAGTGAAAAAGTTTTTCCTAATATCCAACCTAAACCTCCCCCACTGCAATTTGAGACCATTACTCCATGTTCTGTCATCTTCTACCACTGAGAACAGTCTAGAGCCATCCTCTTTGGAACCCCCTTTCAGGTAGTTGAAAGCAGCTATCAAATCCCCCCTCATTCTTCTCTTCCGCAGACTAAACAATCCCAGTTCCCTCAGCCTCTCCTCATAGCTCATGTGTTCCAGTCCCCTAATCATTTTTGTTGCCCTCCGCTGGACTCTTTCCAATTTTTCCACATCCTTCTTGTAGTGTGGGGCCCAAAACTGGACACAGTACTCCAGATGAGGCCTCACCAATGTCGAATAGAGGGGAACGATCACGTACTTCGATCTGCTGGCAATGCCCTTATTTATACATCCCAAAATATCATTGGCCTTCTTGGCAACAAGGGCACACTGTTGACTCATATCCAGCTTCTCGTCCACTGTAACCCCTAGGTCCTTTTCTGCAGAACTGCTGCCGAGCTATTCGGTCTCTAGTCTGTAGCGGTGCATGGGATTCTTCCATCCTAAGTGCAGGACTCTGCACTTGTCCTGGTTGAACCTCATCAGATTTATTTTGGTCCAATCCTCTAATTTGTCTAGGGCCCTCTGTATCCTATCCCTACCCTCCAGCGTATCTACCTCTCCTCCCAGTTTAGTGTCATCTGCAAACTTGCTGAGGGTGCAATCCACACCATCCTCCAGATCATTTATGAAGATATTGAACAAAACCAGCCCCAGGACTGATCCTTGGGGCACTCCACTTGATATCGGCTGCCAACTAGACATGGAGCCATTGATCACTACCCATTGAGCCCGACAATCTAGCCAACTTTCTACCCACCTTATAGTCCATTCATCCAGCCCATACTTCTTTAACTTGCTGGCAAGAATACTGTGGGAGCCCGTGTCAAAAGCTTTGCTAAAGTCAAGGAACAACACGTCCACTGCTTTCCCCTCATCCACAGCGCCAGTTATCTCGTCATAGAAGGCAATTAGATTAGTCAGGCATGACTTGCCCTTGGTGAATCCATGCTGACTGTTTCTGATCACTTTCCTCTCCTTTAAGCGCTTCAGAATTGATTCCTTGAGGACCTGCTCCATGATTTTTCCAGGGATCGAGGTGAGGCTGACTGGCCTGTAGTTCCACTTCTTGTAAGCTTCTTTTTTGTGTTTAAGATCAGCAAGGATTTCACTGTTAAGCCAAGCTGGTACCTGCCATATTTACTATTCTTTCTACACATTGGGATGGTTTGTCCCTGTAACCTTGATACGGATTCTTTAAAATACAGCCAGCTCTCCTGGACTCCTTTCCCCCTCATGTTATTCTCCCAGGGGATCCTGCCCATCAGTTCCCTAGGGGAGTCAAAGTCTGCTTTTCTGAAGTCCAAGAAAAGGTTGCTGCTCTCCTTTCTTCCCTTTGTCAGGATCCTGAACTCGACCATCTCATGGTCACTGCCTCCCAGGTTCCCATCCACTTGTTTTCAAAAAGCTGTCCTGAATATTTTAATCATTGGGAGCTTTACATGTGTTAAATTTTCTTTCTATTCATTATTTATTTGGTACTGCTTTTCATATTTAAAAGTTAAGGAGATACAAATTATTAAATGAGCTACATGCATAATGTAATCAACCTACCACAGCTTGTCTGCACTCCCCTCCGATATGGCAGAGATTCCCTCATCTCACAAAAGGAGTCTGCTCTTCCCTCCATACACACACACTGGCATCAAATGGACCTGGCATTTATGTACGATCAGGAGAACAGACCAAAACAGAGCAGGTGCTGGATTAATTCAAACAGCCGCTGACAACTCATGGCCAGCTTTTGAAAACAACTGGGCTGCCCGATATGAAATATTTTCTCTGTACTTTCCCTTCTATTGTTTATCTGCCAGAGGCATTTACTGGAACACTGACTCTTTGTGGCTTCTTAGGCCCATCTACACCTGTTGCTTATTTCCCATCGGAGGTCAGAAATCTCTGTTTGTGGCAATGTAAGTTAGCCCCACTCCAGCCCATTGGGAGGTCGAAAGGAGATCATTAGGATTTCAGATGGGGAAATTAAGCAACTGGAACAGCTAACGGTCTAATCTAGCTAGACATTTACACCAGACTCATCACTGTGGTATCTAAAGATCAAGATTCTAGGTTGATATGGTGTCCTGAATAATTGCAACCTATCCTAGCACAATGTAAAGATTCATATTTTAACACTAAAGGTCCTGGGTTCAAGCTCTCCTGTCATTCACACCAGGGTTTCAGTATATCATAAAGCAATGGACAGGAAATTTAGAACGGAGGAGCAAGACTATTTGAACACAAGAGCTGAATTACACTTGCATTTTTCCTTCCCAAGAACTGTGGTTGGCTTCTTCAGAGGCTCTCTTGCCTGAGATTCCTGATTTTTTAAGGTCTTGCAACGAGAAGACGCTCAAAAACACGTTCCAGGGTCATTTGCAGAGGATTAACCTTCAGTAAGGCTGGTGCACCTCTTTCTGTCTGTGGTGTGATGGAAGCCATTTCAATTCAGGGGGCTGCCCTTGTTAAGGGGTTCCCAGCTGAGCCTCCTTTGTTTTCCAGTTATTGTCTGTGCTTGGTGCTGTACAAGACACAAAGCACAGACAGCCCCGGCAGCCTCACACGGCTTGCAATCCCGCTACGACAGACACAGAGGAACACAGTGAAGCCCAGCAGAGAGAGCGACTAAGACGCACTCCTGTATCTGTTCTATGTGAGCATCACGGAAGAAGCAAGTCTTTAGGAGAAAGCTGAATGAAGTGAGATTGTTCGCAACCAGGGTAGCAAAAGGCATTTGAACCAATCTGGCTTGCAGCTTGTAGTGACAACAGGCAGGCTCAATCAGGCTCGCAGGGATAGACTCAATCTATCCGGCTTAACAAAGGGAAGGTTAAGGGGTGACTTGATTGCAGTCTGTAAGTACCTGCATGGGGAATAAAGACTTATCAACGGGCTCTTCAATCTATCAAAGCAAGGCATAAACATGATCCAATGGCTGGAAGTTGGAGTTAGCCAAATTCAGACTGGAAATACGACATTAACTTTCCACTGGAACAATTTATCAAGGGTCATGGGCGACTCTCCATCACTGACAATTTTTAAATCAAGATTGGATGTTCTTCTAAAAGCTCTAGGGATGATTCTGGGGCAGGTCTCTGGCCTGTGCTATGCAGGAGCTCAGACTAGATCATCACAACAGTCCTGGAATCATGGAATCAATGCTCTGGGAGTGCTCTTGGTTTGGCACAGTCTCTCTACTCATGACTGGCACCTGTGCCAGGCTTGCTGTCATTAACGGTGTGTTTAAGAGACTGCGTAGCCATTCTAGTGTCTTTTATTTCACCGTCTCAAAATTCTCTCCTTTTTAAAAAAAATAAATAAGACCAGGCATTAGTGCTTTGAATTGGGAAGCCAAAAACACTTCTGAGCGCTGATAACATACACGGACAGAACAACTTCCTTTACCTTTGCTTCGTCTTACATCACATGCGGGCTCGTCTACACACACAGCATTGTAGGGGCATAGCTTAGTGAGGACGCTACCTACATCGACGAGAGAGTTGCTCTTGTCTGAGGAGTTAATCCACCTCCCCGAGATATGGTATCTATGTCAATGGGAGAAGCTCACCCACTGATACAACACTTTCTACACCAGGATTTTGGGCAGCATAATTGCATTGTTCAGGGTGTGGATTTTCCACACCCCTAAGCAACACAATTATCCCGATAGAAGTCTGTAGAGCAGACACAGTCTCGCAGGGTGCTCACTCCACGCTTCATTGTTTAAAACTGTTCCCTCTTAGATTACTCTGGGAGATTCTCAGCTGAGGACTGAGATCAGCTCTGGAAGCAAGCATCTTCTTTCCCACCTGCACTGGGGATCTCTCAGACACACTAGCTGTGGCTAAGAGATCTGCAATGAGAATCGGAGAGGAGAATTTTGCTTTTCTTCCTGCCAAATTGTAGCATTAATGAATCAATCATTTCCAATAATCCAATTTCCAGTAACTGTCTGCTCCTACACCTGATTTGAGAAGGCCTCTAGATATAAATATTCATCCCATAACAATGACTCTTTCAGAACACTTATTCCAGCCTATGGATATTGCTATTAAGGAACTGTATAGATATCAAAGCTCAGTTTTAAACAGATATTCCTAGCAAACCACCTCTTACCTAAGCAGCAGCTATGCCAGAAGAGGATCTCAGAATTTATTAAGTCGAGCTGATGAGAGCTGCAGTGGGAAGGGAAAGAAAAAGAGAGCTATTTTACATGTACCAGAAACCACATTCTGGAAAAATAACACCTTATTATCCATAGACCTCAAAATGCTTTACAAAGGAGACAAGCATCATCATACCCATTTTACAGATGGGGAACCCGAGGCACAGAGAAGTGACTTGCCCGAGATCACCCAGCAGGCCCTCAGCGCAGCGTCAGGAACAGAACTTAGGTCTCAAAATAGCACTCTATCCACTAGACCACACTGCCGTGTGTGTGTGTATGAGAGAGAGAGAGAGAGAGCATGAGCGAAAAAATCTGACTGTGAATATATATTATATGACAAGTAAGATGATGGGTTTTTGTGGGTTTTTTTTTTAAGTTATTAAATGCCTACTCTGAGCATCCTTTCTCCAGGGAGGAGAGAAGAGAAGGAGATGCATGAATTCCACTAACGACCTTTCTCTGTACATTTAATTTAACTGCAATTAAATGTACCTTGGGCCCTGATTCAGCAAGGTGTTTAAAGCAGATGCTTTATTTAAAGCATGTGGTCTGGTCCCACTGGTTTCAATGAAATCACATCATTTCTGTGAAGACTTCAAAATTAGGCCTTGCAAACATACTGCACTGCTGAAACAGCCATGCTGCATACTAGAGGGAAGCAGGGAGCTTTTGACTGAAGTCTCTGGAACAAACCCTTTCCCTTAGGAGAGGTGCCAGGAGATTGTTAACAGCCATACACACAGCAGAGAACACCTTGGTTCTTTCAGGTTCCATGAGGACCCCCTGCCACACACAGTATGCGGCATGACTCATGATGTTACTTGTATGACTTCTGAGGAGGGTTAGCACAGTCTAAGTACTGCATCTTTAAATCCCAATAAACCATCCCCCCAGTTCCAAAGTTCAGGCCAAGAAGGAAAGTTTTTAAATAACTGAACGAAAACAGCTAAGCAACGTAACTAAGCTGAAAGCTGGAATTTCCCCTGAAAAGTCACACTAATGGAAAGGACATCTGGGTTTCTCTCTTTGTTTTAAAACCTTTTATTTTAATAAATCCATGAGTACAGGAGCAGCAACACTAGCCAACTGCGAGCAAACAAGACCTTCTGTCAAGCCACTGGAAAACTGCACAAAGTCACATGCACCAAAGATAACTGACACGAACGTCATAGCCAAGGCGATCATGTATCACACGATCAACTCTGGCTGGTCACTCTGTTGTCCAGTGGGTGATTAAAGATGAGCTGCAAAAGGAAAGGAAAAATGAGATTGTGCCTTTTGTTGCTGTTGTTGTTTGTTTTGTTTTGCTCCTTTATTGTGTGCGTGAAAGGTCTGAAAGGAATTAATCAAAAAGAGGGTTTTTTTCATACTTTAAAAAACAAAACAAAAAATAAACCCCAAACATTAGACATTCAGGGCTCATCTATCCTGAAAAACTCTATAGTGATTGAAAAACTAATTAACATGACATCCCTAGAGTCAAGTGAGTGAAAGTCAAGCAAAACTGAGAAGGGAAAGGATATTTAGTCAGCCTGACCACGACCAGTTTTAATTCAATTTTGCTTAACAGCCACTTAACTCCAATATCTAATAAACACTTGGGGGAAAAGGATGTCTCTTAAAAATTCAAACTCCACACTCCCCTCTTTCTGTTAAGATGTGGCAGGTCACAGTAAATACCCCAGAAATCCCATAAGTGGATCGGGGGAGATGACACCCAATCACTCTTGTATTTCATATTAAACCCTCACATTTCAGGCTCTCCCTATATCAGAGAAGCAAGACATGGCCACGAGCCCCCTTTTTATTTAAATCATTTCATTTTTTGTTGGAGATTCAGAGGAGGGGGAAGAACTGAGAAAGTGGAAAAGGAGAAACAGAGTAAGAGGAAGAGCAAATGCTCAATTTCAGCCTAATTCTATCCTCTCCCATGGTCCCTCTATGCAGCTTTGGTGACGTAAAGAAGGCAGGATGCCCTCCAGGGGCATACCCTTTATGTAAAGGAACTCATCTGCCCCTATACTGCCGTCCCATGCAGCTATTGGCATACAGAGCTGGGGCATTAGAAGAAACAGGTGGTATGGCTGAAGTGCACCATACTTCTACTATTCTGGGCCAGGTGGCCATGCAAAGCTAGTGTAAGGTAGAACACCTGGAGCTGCTCCAAATTATGCCAGGGATCGAGCAAGCAGGTCAGGCCCAAAATTCAGAAGGCATCAAAGGTGGTCCAAAGGCACCTATACCTCTCCACCTCTCAAACACACACCCCTAACCTTCACCGCCTGTGAGAGACAGCAGAGAACCTGGCCTAGACAGTGGAGAAGAGGAAAGGGGTGATGTAAAGAGTTAAAGGTGTTGATAAACGTTTTGCTGTCCAACATTAAAACAAGGATCCCTAGAGTTGAGTTTTTGTTGCTTTTATTTTTACAGAGACCGTGACTGACTTTTTTTGTTTTGTTTTTTGTTCGGCAAACACTCAAAGCATTTATTTTAAATTTGGAAGTTTATTGATTAAATACAAGGAAGAACAAGAAATTCAAAGAAGCATTTATACTGAAATGGAAGGATTATCCAAAATAAACATAATGAAATTTAAAAAACCTCTAATATTTTGCCACCAAAAAAAAAAAAAGACTAAGTTTTAATTAACTTTTCTTTGAGGGTTAATTTTACTTCTGGTGCGTGAAGGGTATTTACTTCTGTTGTTAACAGACACACATGAGGTAGAGGAGAGAGGTTAGAAAAGGTAAGGATCATTCAAATTGTGTTGATGTTTTTGGAACACTGGATGGCTGGTCAGTTACAAACAGACTTTGGCTGGCAGGCTGACCACAATGCTTGGACCCTGGTTTGTATTTTGATCAGGGACATTAAAACAAAGCAAAACCAATAACTAGACAAAGACAGGCAGGATTGTGGCCAGCTCATTTTGCTGTGCTAATGCAGTGTAGCTGGTTTCAGGATCCTTTGAAAAGCTGAGCAAGCGAGAGATAGGAGAGAGGAGGAAAATGGGCAGCAGAAAGTACCCAAAAGGAAGGGAGACAAAACAGGATTTTATTGCCTCTGCTGTGCTGGCAATTAGGGACCCCCGCAGATGGGCTGAGGACTGGATGTCATGATGAAATGATGGTTTTCAGGAGTCACAAGTAAAAAACATAGTTCCTTCAACAGCAAGGCTGGTGGCCTTCCACTCAGGAAGAAAGTCCTTTAAACTGGTCTGTTCCCTTTGTCTTGGGGTTGGGGAATATGAGATGAGCTGGGATGCACTGGGTATAGGTGCCTGCATCTGTAATTTTCATTCCATGCATCTGAAGGAGTGGGTTTTTTACCCACGAAAGCTTATGCCCAAATAAATCTGTTAGTCTTTAAGGTGCCACCAGACGCCCTGTTGTTTTTGTGGATACAGACTTATACAGCTACTCTTGATACTTGGGAATAGATGAAGATTTTTTAAAAAATCTTTTGATAAGAACTCCAAAAAGGGGAAAAGTGGGCAGCGTACTTCATTCCCTTACTATTTTGTTCACTAATCAGACCCAATATTTGACATGCTACTTTTGGTTTATTCATTTCTGGCTTTACATTTTCTACTTTTAGCGTGCATGATTTTAACAGCTCTTGAATTATATTAATTGGCCCTTTTTTGTTTGGGCTAATCCAGTTTTTCTTGAAGTTGTTTATAGCTTTTATTATTGAAAACAACTTGACTTAGTTTCCATTAACATTTGTTATGCTATTGTAACATTTTATGAAGCTTTATATACCTTTTACGGTTGAACTTAGGGTAAACTTTTAGATCTAATAACTATGACAGTGGATAGGCAGAGGTGAGAGTATTCTGGGAAGAGATGGTGTACATTAGCAATAATAATGGCCAACTGACAGATATAGATATTTTTAGTGCCTGAGTAACACAGAAACCCAAGTCCCATTTTCAAAAGTGACTTCAGTACCTAAGTCTCATTGAAAGTCATGGGAATTTTCGCAGGGCATGTCTACATCACAGCTGGAGGGGTAATTTCCATCTTGGGTAGACATATATGCACTAGCTTTGATTCAAGTAGTGCGCTAAAAATAGCAACATAGCCATGGCAGAACAGGAAGTGGGATTGGCTAGCCACTACAAATGCAACCCCATCCAAGAACATGGGTATATACTCAAGTGGCTCTCCTGTATCACTGCGGCTGTGCTGTTATTTTTAGCACGCTAGCTCCATCATAACGAGTACGTGTACATCCACCCGAGCAGGAAATTACACCACCTGCCACAGTGTAGACCGACCATAAGACCATAAGTCAGTTTGCAACCAAAGTCCCACTGATTTTCAATGAGTCTTAGGCTCCTCCATTGCTTGGGCACCACTATCTTGCAGGTGCTTCCCGGGGAGAAAGAATTCATTCAGATGGTTAGGAATGCAGGAATTGCCAGACTGGATCAAGACCCAGTGTCCATCTAGCCCAGTGTCCTGTCTCTGATGGACCAGCACCAGCTGCTTCGCAGGAAGATGTAAGAACTCTGCCGTGGGCAGTTATGGGACAATCTATCCCCAGGGAAAGTTTCTTCTTCAATCAATATATAGCTATTGGAGTTTAGATCTTGACACAGAAAGGTTTATCTTTCTTAATATTGGCTATTATTACTCTGGATACTTCCAGCATTCACATACACATCCAAACCTTTCCCGAAGTCTTGTTTCTTGATTATTTATTTTGAGGCTGGACGGGTGAAAAAAATACGGTAATTCCCACCTAGGATCCGGTAGTTTATGCAGTTGGTGTAGCAGCCATGGCTGATGCGGTATCAGGAGTGCTCCTGTCACCTCCACCAGCTGATGTCATTGTGCTGCAAACATGAGTGCATGATACCAAACAAACAAACGAGACAGAGAAAACAGAGGTTCCCACAGAAAGAAACTGCAATCAGACAGATGACTAAGCCAAGAAGTACAAAGAGAAGAGCATCACATGCTATTTTTAACGATTGGTTACCAATAAAAAACCCACAGGCACCCACCATAAGCTTCAAAAAAATGTTCTCTTACAGTTTGCATATCTCTTCTCTTCTTGCTTATTTTTATTTGTTTGACCTTCTGCAAAGATCTCCATATGTTACTGCCTACCATGTAGGCTTTGCCATCACAGATCAGAATATTGGTTAATCAAATGTGGTATCCTGCCTCCAGCAGCGACCCATACCTGATGCTTCAGCGCACAGCAAAAATCACCATAACACATCTAAGCAAATCATACAAAGGACAAAATGTTTCTTCCTGACCCCGAGTGGATAATCTCAGACCCTGAAGCATTTAATTTGATTCCCCTTATTTGACCATGTATACCTACAAGTGTTATTCATGATTATAAAATTATCCACAGCTTTTGCAAACCCAGCCATGGTATTTGACTAGGACATCCTGTTGCGGTGAGTTCCACAGTTTAACAATATATTGCATGAATCAGTGCTTCTTTTTAATTGTTCTTAATCTTCCTGCCAAGAAAAGCTGAAGTGTCCCCTTGCTGCTGCACTGTTTAAAAACAATGGGCTGGTCAGTGTCCACTAAACTTTTCATAATTTTTGCATACCTCAAATCAACTCCCCTTGACGTTTTTCCTTTCCAGGCTGAGTAAGCCTTGATTTTGCCAGCTCTTTTGGTAACACTTACAATGCTTTGCATGAATATTGTGCTTTCCATCTCCAGGTAGTTGTGTGCTTTACAGAGGTGGTGCTGGTTTCCCTAGTTTTACAGATGAGGAAACTCACACAAAGAACTGAAGTGGCTTAACCAATATCACGCAGCAAGTGAGTAACAAAGCCAGAACAGAACTTATGATTCTTGATCCCCAGCCTGAAGCCTTGTCACTTCGGCCCTCCAGTGTAAAGTTTCCTCTAATCATCTCCATGTTTTTAAAAAACTGCACAAGTCCAGAGACGGTGTGGACCATTGATTAATAAAATGTCATTCTATAATTACACACACAATTCTACATTAAAAGGACATTATGGCCCTGTTACAGAGCCCACTGAGATCAAGGGGCCTTTCCAACTACATCAATTCGTTTTGAACCAGGTCCTAACTGCTGTTGTGCAATGGATGGTCCCCTTCCTTAGGCTGCGCCCCCAGCTTTTCCATCTTCTGGAGGGCTTTTGGGAGGAGACTTTGGCACCGTGCAGTAGCTGAATCAATGGGCAAAGGCCACAAGACAAAACCCACAATCCCTTAGTGTGGACTGTCACCCTATAATCTCGAAACAGCAGCAAGGACAAAAATGACCAGGGCAACAAACTGACCTATTATCCAGGCACTATGCACAATCATAGAATCACAGAAGATTAGGGTTGGAAGAGACCTCAGGAGGTCATCTAGTCCAATCCCCTACTCAAAGCAGGACCAACCCCAACTAAATCATCGCAGCCAGGGCTTTGTCAAGCCAGGCCTTAAAAACCTCAAAGGATGGAAATTCCACCACCTCCCTAGGTAACCCATTCCCATGCTTCACCACCCTCCTAGTGAAATAGTGTTTCCTAATATCCAACCTAGACCTCCCCCACTGCAAATTGAGACCATTGCTCCTTGTTGTGCCACCACTGAGAACAGCCGAGCTCCATCCTCTCTGGAATCCCCTTTCAGGTAGTTGAAAGCAGCTATCAAATCCCCCCTCACTCTTCTCTTCTGCAGACTAAACAAGCCCAGTCCCTCAGTCTCTCCTCATAAGTCATAGAATCATAGAATATCAGGGTTGGAAGGGACCTCAGGAGGTCATCTAGTCCAACCCCCTGCTCAAAGCAGGACCAATCCCCAATTTTTGCCCCAGATCCCTAAATGGCCTCCTCAAGGATTGAACTCACAACCCTGGGTTTAGCAGGCCAGTGCTCAAACCACTGAGCTATCCCTCCACCCTATGTGCCCCAGCCCCTTGATCATTTCCGCCGGCCTACGCTGGACTCTCCGATTTGTCCACATCCTTTCTGTAGCGGGGGGCCCAAAACTGGACACAGTACTCCAGAGGAGGCCTCGCCAATGTCGAATAGAGGGGGACGACCACGTCCCTCGATCTGCTGGCAAGGCCCCTGTGATAGGTCTGCGAGAGGGGAGGGGACAGTGTGCGCATGCACTGCCCATTGTCCATGTTCTACATGCTGTGTGCATAAACAGGACTTCAGTCCAGCACCTTTCAGAGCGTCGCCAACTCTCCTGATTTTCGTGCGAGTCTCACAGTATTGGGTGTTTTTCTTTAAACTCCAGCTTCTGGACTCATGTGAATACATGAGAATCTCAGCTTTTATTTACCTTTAAAACTAAGTTTCTAGTCCTTGTGGTTGCAGAGAAAACAACCTTACAAATGGGATCCCTAAAAGTTTTAAAAACATCCCCCAAACTGCTAAAATGTATTATTTTAAATTGAATTTTTTTTTTTTGCCAGATCTCATGATTTTTTTAAAGCGTGGGGTTGGCAATCCTGCTAAAGTCACTTTCTAAAACCATTAAGTCATATTTTTATGCACAACACCTTCCGTTTCTGTGAGGACATATGGTATTGCAACAGCTGCGGTATGTAGTATTCGCTTCTGCAGCTATGCAGTACATTGTATTGTTACAATTCATGCCAGCAGACTGTACAATGTAGAGCTATAAAAACCTATAATTTATAATGCTGTATCAAGTTCCCCTGTGTGCATTATTATCATCTTTCCCATAAGGTGGCAGCTCTCAAATCCAGAAGTCACTCTATATATAACTTCCTAATCTTCTGGGGGATTGGTGGGGGGAAAAGTAGTGCATGAAGACCTGTAATTTCACAAATGTCACTGTGTTCCCAGTGTTAATACTTATTATCAAATTATGATGGTTTAATTTAGTGGGAGAGGCAGAACACACTGGATTAAATTCTACAAAAAGGTGGCTAATTTAGAACTGGAAAAAGGGAATACTTACAGAAAGATGAACTGTGGAACTCACAGCCACAAGATATTATTGAGCTCAGGGACTTAGTAGCTTTTGAAAAATCACAGGCATTTATTTGAATAAAAGTATCCAGTTACACGAGTTGGGATAAAAAAAACAAACTAACAGCTACAAACCCACATAAGCCAATCAGTGAGAATGCCTGGAGTTAGGAAGAAACTTGTCCTATGGGCCTGGTTACTCTCCATCACTGGAGACTAGTGAATTTCTTGCACCTCCCTATTTAGCCAGATAATTCTATCACACCCCTCCCCACTCACAATCACTATAGTGGCTGAGTGCCTTGGAAAAATTGCATTTGTGTATATTGTGAAGTGGGGAAGTGTCATTATCTCCATTTTACAGAGTGGGGAATGGAGGCACAGCAAGATTAAGTGACTTGCCCAGCATCACCCAGGAAGTCTATGGCAGAGCAGGGAACACAAACCCCAGTGGCCCAAGTCCCAACCCAATGCCTTCATTGCAAGGCCATCCATCCTGCTCTGAAGTAGCTGGTACCAGTCACTGCTGGAGACAGGATTAGATGGACCACTGGTCTGATCTGGTACGGCAATTCCCATGTCGTCATGTTCACTGGTGTAACCCCACTGAAGTAAAATAGCATCTCTCCACCTTTACACTGGTATAACAGTGGGAAGGCTTTAATACCTCCTCCTGATTGCAGGAGCCACAAAACAGCAGCCTCCACGGGTGAAGACAAGCTCACCCTCCCCACCCCTATCTCTGTAGTGAGGAAACTTCCTTCTGGGTCCTGACAGAGCAGACATGGAGGGTCCTGGTTTGAGACTTAGCTGCAGAATCATAGAATATCAGGGTTGGAAGGGACCTCAGGAGGTCATCTAGTCCAACCCCCGGCTCAAAGCAGGACCAATCCCCAACTAAATCATCCCAGCCAGGGCTTTGTCAAGCCTGACCTTAAAAACCTCAAAGGAAGGAGATTCCACCACCTCCCTAGGTAACGCATTCCACTGTTTCACCACCCTCCTAGTGAAAAAGTTTTTCCTAATATCCAACCTAAACCTCCCCCACTGCAACTTGAGACCATTACTCCTTGTTCTGTCATCAGCTACCACTGAGAACAGTCTAGAGCCATCCTCTTTGGAACCCCCTTTCAGGTACTTGAAATCCCCCCTCATTCTCCTCTCCGCAGACTAAACAATCCCAGTTCCCTCAGCCTCTCCTCATAACTCATGTGTTCCAGTCCCCTAATCATTTTTGTTGCCCTCCGCTGGACTCTTTCCAATTTTTCCACATCCTTCTTGTAGTGTGGGGCCCAAAAATGGACACAGTACTCCAGATGAGGCCTCACCAATGTCAAATAGAGGGGAACGATCACATCCCTCGATCCGCCAGCAATGCCCCTACAGATACATCCCAAAATGCCATTGGCCTTCTTGGCAACAACGGCACACTGCTGACTCATATCCAGCTTCTCGTCCATTGTAACCCCTAAGTCCTTTTCTGCAGAACTGCTGCCTAGCTACTTGGTCCCTAGTCTGTAGCAGTGCATGGGATTCTTCTGTCCTAAGTGTAGGACTCTGCACTTGTCCTGGTTGAACCTCATCAGATTTCTTTTGGCCCAATCCTCTAATTTGTCTAGGGCCCTCTGTATCCTATCCCTACCCTCCAGCGTATTTACCTCTCCTCCCAGTTTAGTGTCATCTGCAAACTTGCTGAGGGTGCAATCCACACCATCCTCCAGATCATTTATGAAGATATTGAACAAAACCGGCCCGAGGATCGACCCTTGGGGCACTCTGCTTGATACCGGCTGCCAGCTACACATGGAGCCATTGATCACTACCCGTTGAGCCCGACAATCTAGCCAACTTTCTCTCCACCTTATAGTCCATTCATCCAGCCCATACTTCTTTAACTTGCTGGCAAGAATACTGTGGGAGACCGTGTCAAAAGCTTTGCTAAAGTCAAGGAACAACACGTCCACCGCTTTCCCCTCATCCACAGAGCCAGTTATCTCGTCAGAATACACATACCATTACCTGTTGTCTGGGCTCATGGTAAAACACAAGTGATAGGTTGAAATCTGATAAGTGCTCTGGCCCTGGGATTGACAAGCATATAGCTGATCACAAATACAGTTGATTGTTTACGTGATGCTGGAAACCACATTTTCATTACATACACAAGGTCAGGTGATGAAACTCAGCAGCTGCTTGGAGGGAAAGCTGGGCCATGTCTAATCTGAATATACCTCCACTCGGCCTCTGTTATACCTTTATTGCCAGAAAGCATTGAAGCATTGGTTACATAATTACATCCTAGGGATAACAATCTGAAAAAGGAGCTATAAATTACTTAGGAGATGACAGACTAGAATGTTGTCACAGGAGTAGAACCTGCTTCTGCTGGGCAAACTCCCAGACATCTATTAAAACTGGACATCAATGCCAAGACAAGGCATTCAACACCAAAGAGAGAGACATCGATCCCGGAACAGAGCTCTGTTCCAGTGCTTTTATTTCTCTGGGGTTGTGTGATGAATGGCCAAGATGTTAGTATTGATGGACGTTGGTTGAAGGGACTGTCAGTTGCTTGGTGTACTATTACTGGGAAAGGAGGTGGATCCTGGCTGGCTTAGAGAGAGACCTTTTTTATAAAATAGTACTGCTGAGCAGTTTGAAAACCTCAGCCTAAAGGAGGTAGGAACACAAATCCCATTGGATTTAGGCACCTAACTCCCTTATACTTTTTAGATATCCCCAACCACAGCATTTACACTGCTTCACACCGTGAGAACACTCAATCCTACCCCAGCCACCAAACAGTACATTTAGAAATTGAGGCCCAGATCCCCCAAAGGTACTTAGACTCTTAATTCCCACTGATTTCAATGAAAGTTAGGAAGCTAAATACCTCCGAGGATCTGGGCCTGACTGGCTAAAATTTAATTGTTCTAAACCCTGATGGGCACGGTACAAAGAGTGCATGGGTCCACTTTTCCCCCTGCCCACCTAGATGGCACAGTCCTCCCACCCACTCCATTTCAATGCTGATTAAATAGGAGAAGGGATGACACCTGGGAGGGGCTAAGGATGAAGGAACCAATGGGGGAGGATTCCACCGGAGCTGATCAGGGTACAACTTCCTGACAACAAAGGATCCTGACGCGCTCAAGAACTCATGAGACATTCTTCTTTGCACCACTATCCCCTTCCACAAGAGAGGGAACTTCTCAGAAAGGTCAGCGAAACAAATCAGGCATTTCCTGAGCCAAGCCGCTCAGGAGAGATGATTGGCCCAAATACACATTAGAACAGTGATACTCGGATTGAGGCTCGGGAACCACAAGTGGCTCTTCAGTGCGTCTCCTGAAGCTCTGCACAGCACAGGACATGAAAACACGGTGTGATTTAATTAACCAAAGGTATTAACCAGTCAGGATGCTTTTACTATATTGACCAACTGTAGCTGATAATAAAAATAATACTTGGGCAGTCATTTTGCTGTGAGAATATATCTATCTATAGATACAGGTACAGATATAAATAGCTAGACAGGCAGACACGTAAATATTTCCCCATCATACTGTTTAAATGTGAATATATAGTACTATAGTAAATGAAACAATGAATTCACACTGCTGTGGCACTTTTGGGTCAGGCTGATCGCTAATTTGGCTCCTGAAATATTGAGGTCTGAGTATCACTGCAAAGGGAAGGATGGGAAAACTTTCAGAACACCATCATTCCTTTTCCGGTTTTTACCAAACTTCCCAGGACTACTCTCCCCTGGTATGAGACACAGCAGGCCAAACTGCTGGGAGTTCACTATGTGTTTGGTGAAGTCTGTGGGCCAGGGCAGAAGGTGAGTGTTTTTAAATCAGTCTCGTAATGGAAAACCAGCTTTAGGCTCAACTATGGAGTAACACCATTAAAGCAGTTATATTAGCTTCAAAAAGGTCAGGATAATTTTTGCTGGTGAGAGGTGTAGTAAGCAAGAATTGTCTGCCAACCAAGGAACTTTGCTGCCACGGATGCCCAGTCACATCTAGTTTTAACAGACTACCAGAGGGGGAGAAGTGCTTTTATACTGGGTTACACATGGAGTGCTACTCTTTCCCTCTCTACAGATACTTGAAATGGCCAGAATGTTTGGGTGATGCCCATTGAACAGAAGGAGGATGCAGTGCTGACCCTGACGCCGGGGTCTCTAAGTATCTACATGGCGGATAGCTGAGGGCTCAGACAAAGGCAGAACAAGATCCAATGGCTGGAAGATGAAGCTAGACAAATGCATGCTAAAAATAAGGCATACATTTTTAACAGGGGGTGTCATTAAATGCTGAAACAACTCACCTAGGGACAAGGTGGACCACCCATCCCTGGAGCTCTTTAAATCAAGACTGGATCTCTTTCTAGGAGAGATGTTATGGCTCAACCAGACATTAGGAGCTGGATACCAGAATCATTGGTTGAAATTTTGGCTCCGATAGAAATTCAAAGGTCCAATCAGGGTCGGAATGGGAGCAACCGCTCGATTTCGGCACTTGAGCGCCAACTGGCTGCCAGGGTGCAGAGGTAGAGAGAGGCATGGGACTGAAGGAAATAAAACAACAGCAAAAGGAGGAACGCTGGAGAGGAGAGACAGGAACAGGCATGGGGGAAAAGCTGATAGGGACATCAGGGACGGAGCATGAGGCAAAGGGAGGGAACAGAGGAGAAGAACAGCCAGACCAGAGAGAAACAGATGGAGGAAACACTCAGAAAGCCGTGTGAGTTGTGGGTTACTGCCCTATGGTGTATGTGTGTGGGGGGGGGGTCTGGGATTTAATTTTGATACGTCCAATTTCCCGCCTCCTGAGTAAACTTTCCTTCAAGAAAGCAACCAGCCCTGGGGAGGAGAAAATAGGTTCAGGGGGCAGTGAGATATTTATGTAACATGGCACAGGGATTCAGCAGGTACAGCCAGGGCCTGGCAGAGCAACGCAGAGATGGGGGGAGAAGGGGCAGGGGAGGGCACCGCCATTGTCTGACAGAGCAGAGAAATCTGGCTCCCTTTTACACTCCATTTGTCTGACACTACAAACGCTCGCAGCCAAGAGAAGGCCTCCCTAAAAGACACACACTGAAGTGTTGTGGAACCATATCCTCTTCAAGTCATGGAGATCATACGTTAAAACGGCATTATAATTATTTAATGAGAAGTCTGTGGAGAAGCCTGTTGTGACACTGTAATGACCTCCTACCACCACGCAGATACCGCAGCCAAGGGAAGAACCATTATCCTGTCAGTCAGCCCAGTGCCAGCAACTTCCCCCAGGGTGCCAAACACTCTGGGGTGTGCATTGAGCGGTGAGGAGGGGGACTCGGAGGTGGGAGGGGTCACTCAATGCCACAGCCATGTATGAAGGCGTAAGGAAAATGAGTCATGAGGAGAGGGATGGTGTTAGGGAGGGAGAGTGTGGATGAGCAGGGATCTTTGGGGCAGAAGAATGGGGCACGCAAGGGGAGGGAGAAGGGAAACCAGGTCTACAGAGGGTGGGGGGAGCGAGGCAGGCAGTCCCTCTGCACTGAGCCATTAGCACAGGAAGGGTTCACCCAACGGTGGTGACTCTGCCCCCATCACTGAAGCAACAGCAGCCCTTTGGGGACCCCTTGAACTTGGCACAATTAAAAGATACCCAGGCAAATTCCCTAGTCCCACAAATTCAACACTAGTGCCCCCAAACAACTTACACCAAGAGATGCTCAAACATGATACATATTTACAGCAAAAATCCCCCCCAAATAAATGAAAATGTCTTCTTTTTTTTTTTTTAAGTTTCCACAGACTTTTTTTTAACTGGGAAGGGAATGGCCTTTTTGACCAAAAACCTTCAACCAACACTCCTTACTTGGATGCACAGAAGGGAATATCTATGCTACTAATAAAATGCACAATGAAGATTCCAGGAGCAGCAGCGTCCCAAGGTGCAATAAGTTATGCAACAGTCGTAGGAGGATCATAGGGAAGGAGCGCATTCACAGAGGCGGACATTATTAGAAGCAGAATGATTGATGGGTTTGATGTCACCGAATATGTTGGTTTGGGGCACTACAGGAGTTTGAGACTGTAGATGTTGTGCAAAGTTTGAATTTATCATCTTATGTAGTAAACATTGCAAGAAATATTTCACAGGGAATAATTCTGGGCATGGGGATACATTATACTGAAAATGTATTCACTTGTGAGAACGTGTTTCTGTAGTTTAACGTGAGGTTGTTATACTGCTTTGTGGGTATATTGTTACAAACAGAACAGCTCCTGTAAACTGACGGGACCAGAGCAGGGGGATAGGAAATGACGAGTAATCTGAAACTGGGCTACTTGCAGGTTACCTTAACTTTTACACATACAGCTTGTAGTTTAAGTTTTTGTGGGTACAGAATGCTTGTTAAAAAAAATGCCTGTGTGTTTTAGCAACACTAGTGAAACATGCTTTTATCTTCCACTTAAAAAAAATAAAAACCCCTCAGGTGTCTTTCTTTGGGCATTTCCAGCTTTTTAAAAACCGTTCGCTGCTAGCATAGAAAGAGGTACATGGTTTAAAGAGGTCCAGCGGTTCAGGCCATAGCATGAGGTTCTGGCGACCCAAGTTCACTACAGACTTCCTGGCTGACCTTGGGCATGTCACTTAGCTTCTCTGTGCCTCAGTTTCCCATCTGTACAATGGGGAAAACAGCACAGGGGTGTTGTGGGGATAAATGTGTTAAAGACTATGCTCAGGTAATATGGTGATGGGAGCCAGATAACTACCTCAGATAGACAGAAAATATTGTATTTTTTGAAGATTTCAGAGATTTTAAGGCCAGGAGAGACCATTAGATCATCTAGTCTGACTTCCTGAATAGCACAGGCCAGAGAATTCCATCCATTTCCCTCTGAATTTAGCCCAGTGACTGGTGTTGAGCTAAGTATAGTTTCCAGGAAGGCCTCCAGTCTTCATTTGAAGACATCAATGGTTGAGGTTTAGGTTAGATATAAGGAAAAACTTTTTCACTAGGAGGGTGGTGAAGCACTAGAATGGGTTACCTAGGGAGGTGGTGGAATCTCCTTCCTTAGAGATTTTTAAGGTCAGGTTTGACAAAGCCCTGGCTGAGATGATTTAGTTGGGGATTGGTCCTGCTTTGAGCAGGGGGTTGGACTAGATGACCTCCTGAGGTCCCTTCCAACCCTGATATTCTATGATTTTATGAAGGTCTTTCTGGAAGATACACTTTAGTTATAGTGGTACAGATTGGCTCATTCAGATACAATGGTTAGTGTTACAGAACATCTAGTGTCACAGAACAACATTAATAAACATATATTTTTAAGAAAGCACCAGGCCCAGTTCCACAGTTAAGACTAAGCTGAGTTTTGCATAAATTGTTTCGGCCTCATTATTGTTGCTCTTCTGAATTTGGGGGAATAGGTCTCTCACTTTCTGCTAATGAAATGAATGCAGCAGTGAAGCTACATTTACACCCCGAACTACAGTTAGAGCAATGATCAGGGGGCTGGGACACATGACTTACGAGGAGAGGCTGAGGGAACTGGCCTTATTTAGTCTGCAGAAGAGAAGAGAGAGGGGGGATTTGATAGCAGCCTTCAACTACCTGAAGGGGGGGTTCTAAAGAGGATGGAGCTCAGCTGTTCTCAGTGGTGGCAGATGACAGAACAAGGAGTAATGGTCTCAAGCTGCAGTCAGGGAGGTCCAGGTTGGATATTAGGAAAAACTATTACACTAGGAGGGTGGTGAAGCACTGGAATGGGTTACCTAGGGAGGTGGTGGAATCTCCTTCCTTAGAGGTTTTTAAGGCCTAGATTGACAAAGCCCTGGCCGGGATGATTTAGTTGGTGTTGGTCCTGCTTTGAGCAGGGGGTTGGACTAGATACCTCCTGAGGTCTCTTCCAACCCTAATCTTCTATGATTACCTCCCTGCTCAGGCACTGGCATGCACCTTGCTCTTTTTAGCTGCCCAAGTGTATTGCACACTTACGCCTTGTCATAAATATAAAGGGAAGGGTAATCACCTTTCTGTATACAGAACTATAAAATCCCTCCTGGCCAGAGGCAAAACCCTTTCACCAGTAAAGGGTTAAGAAGCTAAGATAACCTCGCTGGCACCTGACCAAAATGACCAATGAGGAGACAAGTTACTTTCAAAGTTGGAGGGGGGGGGCGGAAAAAAAAAAAGGGTCTCTCTGTCTGTGTGATGCTTTTGCCAGGAACAGATCAGGAATGATCTTCAGAACTTCTGTTAAGTTAGTAAGTAATCTAGCTAGAAATGCGTTCGATTTCCTTTTCTTTAAATGGCTGGTAAATAAGTTGTGCTGAATGGAATGTATATTCCTGTTTTTGTGTCTTTTTGTAACTTAAGGTTTTGCCTAGAGGGATTCTCTATGTTTTGAATCTGATTACCCTGTAAGGTATTTACCATCCTGATTTTACAGAGGTGTTTCTTTTACTTTTTCTTTAATTAAAATTCTTCTTTTAAGATCCTGATTGCTTTTTCATTGTTCTTAAGATCCAAAGGTTTGGGTCTGTGTTCACCTATGCAAACTGGTGAGGATTTTTATCAAGCCTTCCCCAGGAAAGGAGGTGTAGGGCTTGGGGGGATATTTTAGAGGAGAAGATGTCTCCAAGTGGGCTCTTTCCCTGTTCTTTGTTTAACTTGCTTGGTGGTGGCAGCATAGAGTTCAAGGCCAAGGCAAAGTTTGTACCTTGGGGAAGTTTTTAACCTAAGCTGGTAAGAATAAGCTTAGGGGGTCTTTCATGCAGGTCCCCACATCTGTACCCTCGAGTTCAGAGTGGGGAAGGAACCTTGACATGGTGGCAGAGCGGTGGGATCAATTTGAGATTTTTTTGGGATCATTTTGAACCAGAAGCACAGAAGGATTTTAAAAGGACATTTTTTTTTCCTTTGGGCTGCTTGGAAACAGGTTTTAAGCTGAAAGCAGTTAGAGTTTTTTTTTGTATCTGCCTGGGGGCCAGAGCAGAGACAAAAGGGATTTGTCTTTTTTGAGCTGGAGTTTTCTCTACCTCAAGGCAGGGTAGTTAACCTCCTTCAGGGAAATTCACAAGTTTTTCACAGACCTGAAGTAGTTTTTTATTTTTTATTTTTTTTTAGCTAAGAGCAACTAGAGGGTTTTTCTGTCTATTTGCCTGGAGACAAAGGATTTTTCTGTAGGCTGAGAATAGTTATCAGAGAACATAGGTATCATATTACAGCACAGCAAAATTTTACAAGCCAAGTTTTTTGGTTTTTTTTTAATTCTTGGGTGTAAAGTTAGTTAAAAACAGAGAGGCTAAGATGACAGAATCCAAGGTGGAAAAAGCCAAAGAGGCTGCCCACAGGAGAGATATGGAGGTAAAGGAAAAAGAATGGAAGCATGCTGAGGAGCAAAGGGAGGCTGCCCAAAGGAGAGAACTGGAGGCCGCGAAAGAGGCAGAAGAAACCCAAGAGGCTGCCCACAGGTGAGCTATGGAGGCAAGTGAAAAAGAACTGGAGGAAAAGGAAAAAAAGAGAGGAAGCATGCACTGGAGATGGAGAAAGCAAAGGCTCAGCAGAATAGCAGGTACCGCTATTCCCATCCCAGGAAGCTCCCCACCTACAAGGCAGGTGATGATACCGAGGCCTTCTTAGAAAACTTCAAAAGGGCCTGCCTTGGGTACAGCATCTCTACAGACCAATACATGGTAGAGCTGAGGCCGCAGCTCAGTGGACCCTTAGCTGAGGTGGCGGCTGAAATACCTAAGAAACACATGAACAAGTATGATCTGTTTAAAACCAAGGCGAGAGTCAGAATGGGGCTAACACCCGAGCATTCCCGTTGGCGGTTCAGAGCCCTAAGGTGGAAACCAGACATGTTATTTACCCAACATGCCTACCACATTGTGAAACATTGGGATGCCGGGATATCAGGAGGAAGTGTTAAATCTCCAGAAGATTTGCCCTTCCTAATGCAAATGGAGCCTTTCTTAGAGGGTGTTCCTGAGGAAATAGAAAGATACATCCTAGATGGGAAGCCCAAAACTGTAATCGAGGAGGGGGAGATTGGAGCCAAATGGGTGGAGGTGGCAGAAAAGAAAAAAGCTGGTCGCAGTTGGAGCGGAGACCAGAAGGGACAACCCCAGACCACACCCTATTACCGGGGGCCGCCCAAAGCCCCACCTACCCCCCAAAGAACCCTCCAGACACCTTATCATCCCACCACCCTGTTCTCCAGCAACCCGCCTCACCCTAGTGACCCGTCAGCTGGACGATGTTTCAAATGTAATGAGCTGGGGCATGTAAAGGCCAACTGCCCCAAGAACCCCAACAGATTACAGTTCATTGCACCGGAATCACACCAGAGGTCCCAGGCCCAGATACCTCCCAGATACCCTCGGAGCAGAGGGAAACTGTGAGTGTGGGCGTGGAGGGACACCGGAGCACAAGTGTCAGCTATCCATGCTTCCTTAGTGGACCGCAATTTAATTGACCCAGAGATCCAAATGACGATTCAACCCTTCAAGTCCAACTCTTTCGATTTGCCTACAGCCAAGTTGGAATTTTGTGAACTTTTTTCATTGGTTCAATGAAAAATATTTTCTAAAATATTTTGAAAAAAAATGATCTAGTGGGGGTGGTAGGGAAAATGCTCACTTCATTCTTCTTCCCACTGGAAAGAAGGGGTTGGGGGTGGAAGAAGCGAGAGAAAGTGGGCTTATGCGTACAGGGAACAGGATGAAATTGTTCCGCGAAAAGGGAAATAATTTATCCAAAGCAAATTTCATGGAAGTTTCTGGTTTGGGGGGAAAGGGTGGTTTTGGGTGGAAGATTTTTGAGCAGTGCCAATATTCAAGCACATCCACAAGGCTCTAAAGGCCTGAGACGAAGTCCACTGGATTCGGTTCCCCTGGGTTTGGATCAGGCCTCAAGTTCCCTCCATGGTCTCCAGGAAATATTGACTACTGAGTGCTTAGTGTCTTGCCCACTGAAATGAATGGGAGCTTTGCCATTAATGGCCAGGGCAGAGGACCGGAGCCCTTTCCGAGGCCTAGCTCTATTACACAGCCCCACTGGGGAATACGAACCCTGCCTTTAGCCTCACTTGAGAAGAGCAGGGAACCTCTTGTGTCTCTTGTGAGCCACGTGGGTTGGCCCTGCTGGGCTGTGGTGGGTGTCAGGGAACTTGTGATCAGGCCTTTGGGGGCAGTGCAGTGACAGGGAATGGATGGGGGAGAAAACAGGACCTCATAGAAAATTCCAAGTTCTAGAGTTGCAATTCCAGATTCCTGCCCTATCCCCAGACAACTGACTGCACAACAGTCTGGTGGTTCAGACACCGTCCCTCAGGGAGGCGTCACTCCCGGTTTGATTGGCTGAACACTCCTGGCAGGCTACGTGCTGCTCTTCTTGTGTGCCTGTAGCTCCTGCTAGCGTCAGCTGGAGTTACACATGCAGAATACAGTCGACATCCTCGTGCACTTGAACAGGTGCATGGAGCGAAAGCATAAGCCCTAGCAACACCTCTGCACTTCCTGTTGTGAAGTTTCCAAATTGCCCTGAAGGCAGGGGGAGCTGCTAACCAAATTTTAGCTTTTTCCCCCCTTGTAAAAAACCATACATATGTTCTATTTAAAAATGGTTCATAGCCAGAGAAACATGATGCTGGGATCACCTCACTGTTGCTAGCACTTCTGCCCACCGCTCCGAGACAGATTGGGGTCCTTCCACAAGAGTGAGTTGGGAACTGCTGATGCATTCAATCTAATAAAGCTACAGGATGAGTTGACTTATTTTTGTCAGTAACATATGCTAGGAGCGCATGAAGATTTCCAAAGTCTCACAACGAGAGACTTTTAATCATTACATTAATTTATTACCAAAATAGCTAATGAATTCTCTACTGCTTCTTTCCATTCCAGCTGTTGAAATGCGTCTTAAAAGAAAAAAAAATCTGCTCTCATCATAATTATGCAACCTCCCCCCCCCCCACACACACACACCGCACACACTTGAAACAATTAATCCTGATTGCGATTCATGGTTACGTATAGTATGATTTAATATACAGTATAAAAACCAGTATGTGAGAGCGTTTGTGTGGTTGTGAGATTAGCAACTCCTTTAATTTTTAATTTGTATTCACACTTTATTTTTATTGGAAAATTTCAAAACTTGAGTGTGTTGAGGGATTTTTTGATTGAGTTTGTTTTATTCAAGAAGTAAATTACAAAATTGTGAGAGTAGAAAAAAAACAAATGACAGATACCTGCTCCCACTGCATGGAATTACAACTCTTGGAGTGGCGCATCTCAAAAAAATTATTTCCTTTGAACTAAGACATCTAAACAAACGAACTGACTGCGTTAATACTGAATTTTACAGCAGTAGGGCTCTCGCTGTCTTCAGAAAGTAAAGAGAAGCCAAAGGTGGAAGCTGCACTGCAAAATATTAATAAATATATTCAAGACATCTGTTTATTCATTCTGAGTTGAGAATCAAAGATAGGAAAGAGCTGCAAACAGCAAGGGAAATGAGTTGAGGGTTAAACACAGAAAAAACGGCTGCCAACAAGAAAACACAAAAGTAAATTGGCTGGACCTTAAAAAAAATGCAAGCACAAATAAAAGGGCATGGAAGAACATATCGCATTGCTTTGTCTCCTGCCTGTGTCTTGTAAATGCTTCAGGCAGGCACTGACTCCTAACAGGTCTGTAAAGCGCCATGCACGCTTTCGAGCATTATATATATATTTTCCAGACTGTCTCAGACCATGTATCCTTATACACAAGGCACAGGGCAATCAAACTCCCTCCACCCTCTTATAAAACAAAACAAGTTCACTCACCACCATCACCCCTCGAGCAGCAGCCTGACTCAAGACACGGGGTTTTCTCCATGGCACTGACTAAGTGGGTCCACTGGAACTTCATTTGTGCTGAGTTACCTTACTGAATCAGGGCCTAAGCCCTAGAGGTGCAGCAGAAGGTGCCTCCAGGGGTTCCAGTGCATCCCCAGTGCCCGTGCAAGTTCTCGTACAGAGGACTTGTCTATGTAGACTGGAACTGAGCAATGACTTGGCATGTAAGTCTACTAAGTCGCTGTGTGGATCTTGCTACCATGCACTAAAAGTTCTGTAGTGCACTTTGTTTTAGGTAAAAGTACATAGGAAACGTACACTAGGAAAGATTTAGTGTAAGGTAGCAGGGTCCACTAGGCAAGTCAGTTCCCGGCCCGCTAGCACGCTGTAGATTTACTCCCCACTTGCAGTGAAGTAACAAGCCCTGAGATGGTTAGTGCAATGGTAGCAACTTTGATTTCAGTGGTCACAGTGGAAAAGCAACAGTTTCTCAATTCAATGGGACCCAAGCCATGGGCCAGATCCTGCTGTCGTTTGGTATCTGTAAGGTGACTAGATAGCAACTGTGAAAAAACGGGACAGGGGGTAATAGGCACCGATATAAGAAAAAGTGCCAAAAAACGGGACTGTCCCTTTAAAAATGGGACATCTCGTCACCCTAGCCATCTGGTGTAGTGCCACTGCTGACAACAGGCCTGCAGCCGAGAGTTACTACTGAACTTCAAAAGATTTGTTAAGCGTGTGGGTGTGGAGGCTGGGAAATCCAGTCACTTGGCTTCTCCCAATCGAGTGTACGGCCCAGATTTTTCATTGTGCTGGTTGCTTGCTCGCTCATATACAACAATCTTATAATTATAATTATTATTCTTTGTACATATATATATTTGTTGTTATTCAGAGGATCTTGCAGAGATTTAAAAATATTAATTAAGCCTCCGCACATCCCTGGGTGGTAGGTAAGTGTTATGATGTCCCTAATTACCCCCATTATGTTGCAGGGCTATAAAAAATTATTTGGAATCTATTATATGAAAAACAAACCTGCATTGATTACACATTTTGCAAGTGACTAGGAATTATCAATTTTTCCTGACTGATGGCTCCAGTGAAAAGGAAACCAAATATAAAAAGTGAGTTCTGCCTGGAATAACTAACTACAGACACATACAGCCCTGTCAGAGTATGAAACCAATTTCCCCTGAACCCACATACTTTTAACACTGAGTCACAAGGCCATTTCACACACGAGACTGTCACTTTTCAAAGCCTTCTTTCGACCTCGCCCTCTGCATTTCTGTTCCGGCTGGGATTGTTCAAACCCAAGCTAACTGCCCAACCAGAGTTGTGACCACAAACTGAAGTCAGCATGTTCAGGGCAGGTTTATGCTCGGCCAGGAGATCAGGGGCTGCAATGAATGAAATTTGCTTCAGTAGGTGGTGTTCAATACCAAATCAGAGAGGCGAGCAAATGCCTCAGCACTGCCCTCCGCTCCAGGAGATGCCATCTTTTGGACACGACACAAAACAGAGCTGCTGTGTGCTGTTAACCCTTAGGACAGGAACGTGTGTGTGGTCCTCTGTAAAGGGACAGGAATTTAACTCAGCTCCAATCTCGCTCCTTCACCAGTACAGCCTCCCCTCCCTTCCTGCTCAGTTCCAGGAGCTCTCTCCAGGATTGGGCCAAAAGAAATCTGATGAGGTTCAACAAGGACAAGTGCAGAGTCCTGCCCTTAGGACGGAAGAATCCCATGCACCGCTACGGACTAGGGACCTAATGGCTCGGCAGCAGTTCTGCAGAAAAGGACCTAAGGGTTACAATGGACGAGAAACTGGATATGAGTCAACAGTGTGCCCTTGTTGCCAAGAAAGCCAATGGCATTTTGGGGTGTATAAGTAGGGGCATTGCCAGCAGATCGAGGGACGTGATCGTTCCCCTCTAGTCAACATTGGTGAGGCCTCATCTGGAGTACTGTGTCCAGTTTTGGGCCCCACACTACAAGGAGGATGTGAAAAAATTGGAAAGCATCCAGCAGAGGGCAACAAAAATGATTAGGGGACTGGAACACATGACTTATGAGGAGAGGCTGAGGGAACTGGGATTGTTTAGTCTGCGGAAGAGAAGAATGAGGGGGGATTTGATAGCTGCTTTCAACTACCTGAAAGGGGGTTCCCAAGAGGATGGATCTAGACTGTTCTCAGTGGTAGCTGATGACAGAACGAGGAGTAATGGTCTCAAGTTGCAGTGGGGGAGGTTTAGGTTGGATGTTAGGAAAAACCTTTTCACTAGGAGGGTGGTGAAGCACTGGAATGCGTTATCTAGGGAGGTGGTGGAATCTCCTTCCTTAGACGTTTTTAAGGTCAGGCTTGACAAAGCCCTGGCTGGGATGATTTAATTGGGATTGGTCCTGCTTTGAGCAGGGGGTTGGACTAGATGACCTCCTGAGGTCCCTTCCAACCCTGATCTGCTATGATTCTCCCATACCCCCAAGCAGGCAATGAGCCTCATGTTCCCCCACTCACCTCCCCGTCCCAGTTCTATATTTCACCACACCATGGAAGAATACAGAGAATGGGAGAGAAGCTGGGAGAGGCTCAATGGAAAGCCTGGGAAAAGTGGGAATCCCAGTCGGAGAGAGACAGGGTACAACTGGTTCCCTCCAGAAACAGATTTTTCCTTGTTCCTGGCATAATGTTCCCTGTAGGTCTTTACTGGCCAGACCTGACGGAACTAGAGACTTCTTGGTATCCAAGAATTAAATCGCTCCTGCATTTCCACCTGGTGGTGGCTGCATTCAACAGTAATTTCCATGTACAGTTTTCAAAGTCACCTGGGATGAATCATAGGACTGGAAGGTTCCTCAAGAGTTCATCTAGTCCAGTCCCCTGCACTCATGGCAGGGGTAAGTATTATCCTAGACCATCCCTGACAGGTGGTTGTCTAACCTGCTCTTAAAAATCCCCAGTGATGGAGACTCCACAACCTCCCTAGGCTATTTATTCCAGTGCTTAACCACCCTGACAGGAAATTTTTCCTAATGTCCAACCTAAACCTCCCTTGCTGCAATTTAAGCCCATTGCTTCTTGTCTGATCCTCAGAGGTTAAGAAGAACAATTCTTCCCCCTCCTCCTTGTAACAACCTTTTATGTACTTGAAAACCGTTATGTCCCCTCTCAGTCTTCTCTTCTCCAGACTAAACAAACCCAATTTTTTTCAGTCTTCCCTCATAGGTCTTGTTTTCTAGACCTTTAATCATTTTTGTTGCTCTTTTCTGGTCTTTCTCCAATTTGTCCACATCTTTCCTGAAATGTGGCCCCCAGAACTGGACACAATACTCCAGTTGAGGTCTAATCAGCGTGGAGTAGAGCACAAGAATTACTTTTGGTGTCTTACTTACAACACTTCTGCTAATACATCCCAGAATTATGTTCACTTTTTTTGCAACAGCGTTACACTGTTGATTCATATTTAGCTTATGGTCCACTATGGCCCCCAGATCCCTTTCTGCCATACTCCTTCCTAGGCAGTCATTTCCCATTTTGTATGAGTGCAACTGATTGTTCCTTCCTAAGTGAAGTATTTTGCATTTGTCCTTATTGAATTTCATCCTATTTACTTCAGACTACATTTCTCCAGTTTGTCCCGTTCATTCTGAATTTTAGTCCTATCCTCCAAAGCACATGCAACCCCTCCCAGCTTTGTATCATCTGCGAACTTTATAAGTATTCTCTCTATACCATTATCTAAATCATTGATGAAGATATTGAACAGAGCTGGACCCAGAACTGATCCCTGCAGGACCCCATTTGTTATGCCCTTCCAGCATGACTGTGAACCACTGATAATGACTCTCTGGGAATGCTTTTCCAACCAGTTTTACATCCACCTTATAGTAGCTCCATCTAGGCTGCATATCCCTAGTTTGTTTATGAACAGCACAATGTTCATGCAACCTAAACCAACACTGGCTCTCTTAGTAATGCTGAACAGCACTGCATGTCAAAGAATCATAGAAGATGAGGGTTGGAAGAGACCTCAGGAGGTCATCAAGTCCAACCCTCTGCTCAAAGCAGGACCAACCCCAACTAAATCAAGAAGCAACATGCAACTGAATTTAAGGGTCAAAGAGCTCATCCAGAGCCGATTACTCCGAGTACCCAAGACACTACTCAGAGATAAATGTAACATCCTGTAAATAAGGCCTCTAACCTGTCAAACTTGTCCTGACTGCTCTATGGCATAGGGTTCTTTACAATGGCTCCTGCATGCCAGGGCCTCAGCCAAGCATTCAGTTCCTCACTGGAAGGTGCTAGCCATGGGTGGTGCCCAAGGAATGGTGATGCGGCCTCACCTTCTTCCTGCCCCCCACCACTAGCTTTCATCTGTGCTCAGCATCGCCCCTTCTCTCCCCATCTTTTTCCAGTTAAAGGCACTGAAGTGGGGTTCTCATTCCCATCCCCCAAGCCCTCTCCATGGGGCATTCAGAGCAGCGGTATGTCTCATGCCAATTCACACCCAAAAGCCTACACAGGCATTTTCCTCTAGAGAGAAACATAAGAGAATTCATTTTGGTGACTATCGGCCCATGCTTATAACCCTCACAACTCTCTAGAGCCAAGATACGCCAGGTAGCTAGCTGGAAGGCATAGCCAATGTCATGAGGATGCATGTTCTGCTATCTGAGGGACAAATTTTGTTGGGTCACTGGAAGTTTCATCGGGCCTGTCTGTGCCCTTCCTAAACCAGATGTGAAGATTCTTTTCTGCTGGAGAGAAGACCCCCTCAGGCTACCATAGGAGGAAAAGACATGGGCCTGCCACTTACGGCCAAGAGATCTTGCCCTGTTTCGGCCTGGTCTACAGGGTCTGTAAACAGCCTGCAAGGGGTCATGGGAGAATTCAGCCAGTGCATGCACTGCATTGGGCCGCAAGAAGCCAATGCTTCCCCATGAGCCCTGCTGCAGGGTGCATGCCAGGAGCAAGGAATTTGGGCTGCCCTAGGCTGGAGTAGCCCATAAAAAGCCCCGGTGCGGTACCAGGCCCCAGAGCAGCCTTGAACGCTGAGGGCTCCGAGAGACAGCACAGATTTTCAGCCAGCCTTTTGCTAAGAACGCTGGGTCCTGAATTCACTCTCAGATCCCGTCGCTTTCTGTTCAAAGCCTGAAGGAAAGGCAGCCATGCTGTTCACTGTGCTGGGTTACAGAAAGACCGTCAGTCTTCATAAACACACAATCTCTACAATGTGTTCTTGCAATGTTAAACAAGCTGGAGGCTAAGGGTGAGAGATTGTATCTTTCAGAGATGAAAGATAAAATTAATCTTATAATTAACAGGGCAGAGAAATCCACTTGGAAGTTCTTACGTTTCAGTCTCTCAGTGAGCTTGACAAATTTAACTGTGGCCCTGGCAAACTCAATGTATTGCTCTGTCAGCATTCACTTCTGCGAATGTCCTCAATGAGACACAGTCCGGGGGTCAATTTTACAGCAGATCCTTAAAAGGCAGTGAAATTCTTCAACGAACAATACAAGCCTTCCCCGTCTATAATTTCTATTAGGTCACCTTGCTTATTCCCCTAGGCAGTAGAGGATTGTTTCCTACACTGTGTTCTGGAGTGCTAGGTCTCAGGTGAGTGGCCCTCCACCAAAAAAAAAAAAAAAAAAAAAAAAGGAGATTCTGTTAGGAAAAAAATCTATTACACCTTGTTGTTGGGAATTTTCCCTTGACATTTAGCATATTTGTTCAATTTCATCCTATTCTATCACCCTAAACACTTCATAGCTAGTTATCACATCCACCTTCGGTGCAGGCAAGTTATGCATATGTCATTCCTTTAATCTTTCTTCACAAATCAAAACCTACAGCCACTAAATCTTTTTGCTGTGTTGTTCTCTCAATTTGTCAAAACATTTCTACCATTGAGATGCCCAGAATTAAACACAGTATTGCAGGTGCAGTTTCATCAGAGTCATGTATTGCTGCCCTAGACTGGGGCAGGATCTCTCTTTATACTGCATGAAGAGTAATGGAAGTATTCAAAACAGGCCTAAATTAATGCTGGTCAAAAAATCTGACAGAACAGTTTTCCATCAGAAAATGCTGATTCAATAAAATCAAAGCATTTCAATATTTATAATATAATTTATGTATAACACAAAACTCAAATGATAAAGTCAAAACAAAATATTTTCAGAATATTTCATTTAATCAAAAACTCTGGTAGACTTTTCAACCCAATGTGGGACAAAATCGAATTTCAAAACCTCAGAATTCCCTGTGTGATGGCAATTCCAAATTTCAACCAGTTCTAGCCCAAATCCTCTTGACAGACATGGCTGTATAGGAACAGCGAGCCTACTCTAAAAGCAAACGTCAATCCCTCTTACCGAAATACGGGAAAGGAGCATGGTTTTGGCAGACGGTCGTACTGATGACGAACGGCACTTATGGAAGGAGGCTAATTTCAACTCTGCGGTTCCATCAATAGTGATGAAAGTGGGGGGCCTGTAGCACAGATCAGAGGATGTAATTTTACGATTATTGAGCCAAGTCCTGCTCACCTTACTCAACTTTGGGACATTCTGTCCCCTGTGCTGATTACTTCAACTCCCTCCCAATCTCTGCAGACACCTCCCCCCCAAGCCCCCCTCCATCTCTCCTCCTTCCCCTTTCTCTTATCACCCATTACCCTTCCCTTCAGTATCCCCGCTCCTTCCGTTGGTGCCCCTGTTCGATCCTCCCTACCAAACCCCACCCAAAAATCAAACCCACCAAACCCAGCAAAAATCATGGTCCTTATGATGGATGCTTTGGAAACACGGAATAGTCAGAGACTATAATATCAGTGTTAAATGTATCTTCAAGGACTTGCTAGTAATTGCATTCAACAGGTGGACTACAAAATGTCAAAACTGAGGGAGTAATTAATGCAAATCCCCAATACTGAGAACAACGCATGTGACAAGTTCTTTTGAAGTTTCACCCCCTGGGGAAATAGCATAGGCTGGTTTGACTTGGTTCAAGAAACCTACGAATATAAAGGACATGAGACTGGAAAAAAATAACTGGTCTGACCTACACGGACATGAGATGGTGACCAGAGACAGGCCCTGTGAGAGGGCCCTGAAGTACTTTAATCCTATCAGGGATGTGGAAGACGAGTAACACCTGGAACACAAGACCTACATAGAAGCTGTTTTTAAGGTCTGTTTTCTCCACGAAGCTTTTGTTCTGAATAAACAGTACTTTGCTTTGTGAAGACTGGCTGATCATGAGTTTACCCCGTCATTGCTCCCAGGACAACAGGACTAAACCCCGACCTGCTGAGATAAACACAGTGAACTGCATGTGTCTGCAGCCTAAAGTACAGGATCCTGCCTGCAGGGATAGATTTGTGGGATCCCCCCAGAAAAAGGTGATGGCTAGAAGTCGGAGACCTAAGCGGTCGTCCTTTAGGTGGTGACCAAGGGGTAAAAGTTGCAGTTAACTCTTGAGCTGTGATAGCATTAATATGACATTTGTCGACCATACCTCTGCTTATATGTTCTATCCCTTCCCCCTTAACCATTTATCTGTCTTGTCTAATTAATTTTTTAGTTCTTCATGGCATGAACTCTCTCCTGCTATATCTGTACAGCACCAAGCGCAGTGGCGCTCTGATCCTACTGTATCACAGGTACTACTGTAATAAAAAAGTCAGCATCATAATCAATACCATTGCAGCCTGGTAAGTAGAATGTAGCCTTGACAGTGTTTTTCTAAGAACAAGTTAGAGACTAAATCCAACTGGCTCCATTTTGTAGTTTTTTTAATGCCCGTTGTACAAATCAATAACATATTTAAAGCTTCCATACCACACCACAGTAATTAAATGCAATGCACTTCTCTTCCAGAACTAATGATGAAAGCAAGACAGATTCTGAGTTATGTTTAAAACCCGAGTGCTAAAAAAATATATATATATATTGGAATTTTGTTATAAAAAGGGAGGGCTGTTTGTTAGCAATTGGGTAAAATAGTATATTTGTAGCATAGCAAGTAAGAAAAAAAAAAAACACTGGCAAAATACTATGCAATTTGCTATGGCAGTGCTAAATATTTCCAGTTACAAACAAGGTTCTTACAGATACTTCAATTTTATGCCAACCCATGCTTCAAGCATATTGTATAGCTCTGCAGTCAGAACTAAACAGAATATGAATCCAATGTTGGTGTCTCTGCTATTTAGTTTGATGCATGCCAGCCAGGTACCTGGCAAGGGTAGCTTATCCAGAAAACCCCCCAACTTTGCAGGCATACAAGAACAAGTCGGGTTTTTACAGCACTTCTAGCAAACGAACCATGTGCACATCATACATTATCCTGCAGCAAATTAGCACAGAAGTCTCTATCCAGTTATTATTCCATAATGTCCCTATTCAGAGAGAAGATGAAGATGGTTGTAAAATGAATTGTGAACACGGATATCTATTGACTGTAGAGCCAATGAAGCAACCCAGTAAATCACAGCTCTCGATATGGTTTGTTTCACAGAAGTGTAATAAGGAAACAGAATGAAACCTCTCATCTCTCAATGCAATTTGTATACCTCCCCTATAATGCATGTCTGGCTAGTTATGATTTTCTAGTCAGTGTCACAAGTAAGATGACTACCTTTATTTGGGGGGATCTTAGATCAAGATGATGTAATTAGCTCTCCTCCTAAGTTTCAACATATGGGGTATATTAGCAGCTTTCTCATAAAAATCAATACACATGGGATGGGAGAACTACGATAAATATTCTTCAAATGAAAAAGGAGCTTTAGGGAATAAATCAAGTGATATAGAACATAGAATTGACAGAACAAAAACAATGGTCAGTGCAGCCCAAGTATCTAGATATGTCCATTTGCTTCACAGCAAGGTGAATACCACCTATAATTAAGATTGGCAGAATGTTTTGTTTTGGGTTTTTTTTTTAATACTTTTAACAGATCATATCAATGTTTATTTTTAAGCATTTTTAAAATATATATGTTTATTGATTTACATTGTTATGGTTATATGAAATTCATAGATTCATAGGAATGTGGGGCTGGAAAGGAACCTTGAGAAGTCTTCAAGTCCAGTCCCCTGCACTGAGGCAGGACCAAGTAAACCTGACAGGGTTTGTCCAGTCTGTTCTTAAAAACCTCCAATAATAGGGATTCCACAACCTCCCTTGGAAGCCTGTTCCAGAGCTTAACTGTCTTTATAGTTAGAAAGTTTTTCCTAATATCTCACCTAAATCTCCCTTGCTCCAGGGTAAGCCCATTACTTCTTATTCTACCTTTAGTGGACATGGAGAACAACTGATCAACATCCTCTTTATAAAAGCCCCTGAATCTATTGGAAGACTTATGAGATCCCCGTTTAGTCTTCTTATCTCAAGACTAAAAATGCCCCCATTTTTTTTAAACTTTTCCTCATAGGGCAGGTTTTCTAAACCATTTTTTTACTGTCCTCTGGACTCTCTACAGTTTATCCACCTCTTTCCTAAAGTGTGCTGCCCAGATCTGGACACTGTGCTCCAGCTGAGGCCTTCACCAGTGCCGAGTAGAGCAGGACAATTACCTCAGGTCTCTTACAGACAACACTTGTTTTAATACACCTCAAAATGATATTAGCCTTTTGTGCAACTGTATCACACTGTTGACTCTCATTCAATTTGTGATCCACTATAACACCCAGATCCCTTCCATCAGTACAACCGCCTAGCCAGTCAGTCCTCATGTTGAAGCTGTGCATTTGATTTTTCCTTCCTAAACACAGTTATTTGCACTTGTCTTCAATTAATTTCATCTTGTTGATCTCAGACCAATTTTCCAATTTGTCAAGGTCGTTTTGAATGCTGTCCTCCAGGGTGCTTGCAACCCCTCCCAGCTTGGTGTCATCCACAGTTTTATAAGCATACTCTCCATTCCATTATCCAAGTCATTAATGAGAATATTTAATAGTACCAGATCCAGGATTGACCCCTGTGGGATCCCACTAGATCCACCTTGCCAGTCTGACACAAACCATTGATAACTACTCTGAGTACACCCACCTTACACTAATCTAGACCACATTTCCCTAGTTTGCTTATAAAAATGTCATAGAATCATAGAATATCAGGGTTGGAAGTGACCTCAGGAGGTCATCTAGTCCAACCCCCTGCTCAACGCAGGTCCAATCCCCATGTCATCTGGGACTGTCCCCAAAGCCTTATTAAAAAAAAAATAAAAAAAATCAAGATTGATCACGTCTGCTGCTCCCACAGAACCATGAACCCTGCCAAAGAAGGAAATTAGGATGGTTTGGCATGATTTTCTCTTGACCAACCCAGGCTGGCTATTCTTTATCACCTTTTTAACTTTTAGGTGCTTACACATTGATTGTATAATAATTTATTCCAGTAGAGTCACAGGCACAGAATTCAAGGCAATAAGGGGCCAGCAGATCATCTCATCTGACCTCCTGTACCTCACAGGCCGCCAGCACCCACACACTGAATCCAACAACAGAAATGAGACCAAAGTTTTACAAACCACAGCAGAATTGACTCTTCCGTGCTATAGGCAGAGAACAGGAGGGACGGAAGTCCACCAGTGCCCAAGGACAGGGAAATGATGAAGTGAGATATACCCAGATAATCATGGCAAGTGACCTGTACCCACATGCTGTGGAGGAAGGTGAAAAAAAACCCAAAGTCACTGACAATCTGACTTGGGAAAAATTCCTCCCTGATCCCTTTCCAGGTATCAAAGATCAGCAGACTCATCTCTAAATTCCACAGGTTTTCTCTGTTATAGGTTTTATATTTTGTTTTTGTCTTTCTATTTTTATCAGTTTAAAAAGTCCCATTGCAGTAAAATTATGAAGGGGGGTCACAATTATTTAATGACTGTAGATGGTGAGATTCAAAACGTGAAAGCTTTATAACTGTTCAACACAAACTGTCAGCGTCACATATCAAAATAGAAAAAAGAAAAGGAGTACTTGTGGCACCTTAGAGACTAACCAGTTTATTTGAGCATGAGCTTTCGTGAGCTACAGCTCACTTCATCGGATGCATAGCATATCGTGGAAACTGCAGAAGACATTATATACACACAGAGACCATGAAACAAAACTTCCTCCCACCCCACTGTCCTGCTCGTAACAGCTTATCTAAAGTGATCATCAAGGGAGGGCCATTTCCAGCACAAATCCAGGTTTTCTCACCCTTCCCCCCGCCCCCCCCACAGACACACATACAAACTCACTCTCCTGCTGGCAATAGCTCATCTTACAATGTGCACAGCAATAATCCAAGTTTAACCAGAACGTCTTGGGGGGGGGGGGTTGTAGGAAAAAAAAAAAACAAAACAAAAACAAGGGGAGATAGGCTACCTTGCATAATGACTTAGCCACTCCCAGTCTCTATTCAAGCCCAAATTAATAGTATCCAATTTGCAAATGAATTCCAATTCAGCAGTTTCTCGCTGGAGTCTGGATTTGAAGTTTTTTTGCTTTAAGATAGCGACCCTCATGTCTGTGATTGCGTGACCAGAGAGATTGAAGTGTTCTCCGACTGGTTTATGAATGTTATAATTCTTAACATCTGATTTGTGTCCATTTATTCTTTTACGTAGAGACTGTCCAGTTTGACCAATGTACATGGCAGAGGGGCATTGCTGGCACATGATGGCATATATCACATTGGTGGATGTGCAGGTGAACGAGCCTCTGATAGTGTGGCTGATGTTGTTAGGCCCTGTGATGGTGTTCCCTGAATAGATATGTGGGCACAGTTGGCAACGGGCTTTGTTGCAAGGATAGGTTCCTGGGTTAGTGGTTCTGTTGTGTGGTATGTGGTTGTTGGTGAGTATTCGCTTCAGGTTGGGGGGCTGTCTGTAGGCAAGGACTGGCCTTTCACCCAAGATTTGTGAGAGTGTTGGGTCATCCTTCAGGATAGGTTGTAGATCCTTAATAATGCGTTGGAGGGGTTTTAGTTGGGGGCTGAAGGTGACAGCTAGTGGCGTTCTGTTATTTTCTTTGTTAGGCCTGTCCTGTAGTAGGTGACTTCTGGGAACTCTTCTGGCTCTATCAATCTGTTTCTTCACTTCCGCAGGTGGGTATTGTAGTTGTAAGAATGCTTGATAGAGATCTTGTAGGTGTTTGTCTCTGTCTGAGGGGTTGGAGCAAATGCGGTTGTATCGCAGAGCTTGGCTGTAGACGATGAATCGTGTGGTGTGGTCAGGGTGAAAGCTGGAGGCATGTAGGTAGGAATAGCGGTCAGTAGGTTTCCGGTATAGGGTGGTGTTGATGTGACCATCGTTTATTAGCACTGTAGTGTCCAGGAAGTGGATCTCTTGTGTGGACTGGTCCAGGCTGAGGTTGATGGTGGGATGGAAATTGTTGAAATCATGGTGGAATTCCTCAAGGGCTTCTTTTCTCTGAACAACATAATGATCCACAGAGGCCTGCCTACCAACATTACAAAAAGAAGGATTCTAGGTGGACTCCTCCTGAAGGTCGAAACAGCAGACTGGACTTCTACATAGAGTGCTTCCGCCGACGTGCACGGGCTGAAATTGTGGAAAAGCAGCATCACTTGCCCCATAACCTCAGCCGTACAGAACACAATGCCATCCACAGCCTCAGAAACAACTCTGACATCATAATCAAAAAGGCTGACAAAGGAGGTGCTGTTGTCATCATGAATAGGTCGGAATATGAACAAGAGGCTGCTCGGCAGCTCTCCAACACCACTTTCTACAAGCCATTACCCTCTGATCCCACTGAGAGTTACCAAAAGCATCTACAGCATTTGCTCAAGATACTTCCTGAAAAAGCACAAGATCAAATCCGCACAGACACACCCCTGGAACCCCGACCTGGGATATTCTATCTACTACCCAAGATCCATAAACCTGGAAATCCTGGGCGCCCCATCATCTCAGGCATTGGCACCCTGACAGCAGGATTGTCCCGGTATGTAGACTCACTCCTCAGGCCCTACGCTACCAGCACTCCCAGCTACCTTCGAGACACCACTGACTTCCTGAGGAAACTACAATCCATTGGTGATCTTTCTGATAACACCATCCTGGCCACTATGGATGTAGAAGCCCTCTACACCAACATTCCACACAAAGATGGACTACAAGCCATCAAGAACACTATCCCCGATAATGTCACGGCTAACCTGGTGGCTGAACTTTGTGACTTTGTCCTTACCCATAACTATTTTACATTTGGGGACAATGTATACCTTCAGATCAGCGGCACTGCTATGGGTACCCGCATGGCCCCACAGCATGCCAACATTTTTATGGCTGATTTAGAACAACGCTTCCTCAGCTCTCGTCCCCTAACGCCCCTACTTTACTTGCGCTATATTGATGACATCTTCATCATCTGGACCCATGGAAAAGAAGCCCTTGAGGAATTCCACCATGATTTCAACAATTTCCATCCCACCATCAACCTCAGCCTGGTCCAGTCCACACAAGAGATCCACTTCCTGGACACTACAGTGCTAATAAACGATGGTCACATCAACACCACCCTATACCGGAAACCTACTGACCGCTATTCCTACCTACATGCCTCCAGCTTTCACCCTGACCACACCACACGATCCATCGTCTACAGCCAAGCTCTGCGATACAACCGCATTTGCTCCAACCCCTCAGACAGAGACAAACACCTACAAGATCTCTATCAAGCATTCTTACAACTACAATACCCACCTGCGGAAGTGAAGAAACAGATTGATAGAGCCAGAAGAGTTCCCAGAAGTCACCTACTACAGGACAGGCCTAACAAAGAAAATAACAGAACGCCACTAGCCGTCACCTTCAGCCCCCAACTAAAACCCCTCCAACGCATTATTAAGGATCTACAACCTATCCTGAAGGATGACCCAACACTCTCACAAATCTTGGGTGAAAGGCCAGTCCTTGCCTACAGACAGCCCCCCAACCTGAAGCGAATACTCACCAACAACCACATACCACACAACAGAACCACTAACCCAGGAACCTATCCTTGCAACAAAGCCCGTTGCCAACTGTGCCCACATATCTATTCAGGGAACACCATCACAGGGCCTAACAACATCAGCCACACTATCAGAGGCTCGTTCACCTGCACATCCACCAATGTGATATATGCCATCATGTGCCAGCAATGCCCCTCTGCCATGTACATTGGTCAAACTGGACAGTCTCTACGTAAAAGAATAAATGGACACAAATCAGATGTTAAGAATTATAACATTCATAAACCAGTCGGAGAACACTTCAATCTCTCTGGTCACGCAATCACAGACATGAGGGTCGCTATCTTAAAGCAAAAAAACTTCAAATCCAGACTCCAGCGAGAAACTGCTGAATTGGAATTCATTTGCAAATTGGATACTATTAATTTGGGCTTGAATAGAGACTGGGAGTGGCTAAGTCATTATGCAAGGTAGCCTATCTCCCCTTGTTTTTGTTTTGTTTTGTTTTTTTCCCTACAAACCCCCCCCCCCCCCAAGACGTTCTGGTTAAACTTGGATTATTGCTGTGCACATTGTAAGATGAGCTATTGCCAGCAGGAGAGTGAGTTTGTGTGTGTGGTTTTTGGAGGGGGGTGTGTGTGTGTGGGGGGGGGGTGGCGGTGGTGAGAAAACCTGGATTAGTGCTGGAAATGACCCACCTTGATTATCATGCGCATTATAAAGAGAGGTTTCAAAGAGGGATGGGCTATTACCAGCGGGAGAGTGAGTTTGTATGTGTGTCTGTGGGGGGGGGCGGGGGGAAGGGTGAGAAAACCTGGATTTGTGCTGGAAATGGCCCTCCCTTGATGATCACTTTAGATAAGCTGTTACGAGCAGGACAGTGGGGTGGGAGGAAGTTTTGTTTCATGGTCTCTGTGTGTATATAATGTCTTCTGCAGTTTCCACAATATGCTATGCATCCGATGAAGTGAGCTGTAGCTCACGAAAGCTCATGCTCAAATAAACTGGTTAGTCTCTAAGGTGCCACAAGTACTCCTTTTCTTTTTTCTTTTTGCGAATACAGACTAACACGGCTGTTACTCTGAAACCTGACATATCAAAATAAATGTCCTGAAATCAAACATCAAATTCTCAAGCAGCATTTTTCTTACTTTGCCTGTCTGGAAATTTCTATGATCGTGGATGGAAATATCTTTTCATCGACTTGTGCGTGGGTGGTGAAATTGATATTTACCAACAAAAATCTAACCCCTTCAAGCTTATCTATGATACCTTAGTCTAGCTTTGCCATTGTATTATACTGGAGAGACTTCCTGCATGACTTCAGCTGAGTGATCAACTTATGTCCTAAAGTCCCCAACTCAGGACACCATTTAAGCATGTGCTTAAAGTGCTGTCCTGAATAATGATGCTGTCCTGAATAAGGGCTAAAAGCATAAGACTCAACAGCTTCTAAGACCAGATTCTGCAAATGGATATGCCCAGACACAGCCATGGAAGTCAACTGGGCTCCTTACAGCCTTGAGCAGAACCATTTGTAGAACGTAACCCGGTTCCATTTTTATTCTTGATACCATAACTGGGGAAGCCAGGCCAGATTCTGCCTTTTCTTAACACCCATTCAAACACACTGATAATTTTTTCTCTTCTTTTATACTCTTGCGTATATTTACTATTCACATATATATGTAATCATGTTTTCATTAAACCACACTATCTCCCTGTACATCCTGCAGCAGTGAGTTCCACAAATTAGTTGTGCAATGCAGAAAAAATACTAAAAAAACCCCAACCCCATATGTATTTTGAATTTGTTGTATATAATTTCAAATGTCTCCTCCCTCTTGCATTTTGGGATATGGTAAACAGGAGCACTCATGTTTTTTTTCCTTAGGCATCCAAGTATCTGAACTGCAAAATACCATGCTTACTTGTATACATCCAATATATGTTCAGCTGCTTTACCTGCTTTATTTCACATAGTTGTGCATAGCTCCAGCAACACTCTTTTGATTGCTTATTCATGCAATCACTTTTTCTAACTGCAGAAAAAGCAGATGCTTTGCATGACACACAGACTCACCTCAAAGCACTTTAATTTTGAACATGAGAACAAGTTCTGCCTGCCCAGCCCACCCCCAGCTCACACTGGAGTCAATGATTCTATGAATGCAAGCTGCTTAGGTGGTATCTGAGAATAGAATCTGGAATCCCCAGAACGTCTCAAACCATAGAGTCGTGAATTCTCTTCCTGTGTGTTAACGATAACTCACAGTCAAGCATCAACAAGTCAGCTCAGGACTCAGCACTTTAGCTTGATTGGCCTGCCTAGCCGCAACATTGCAGCTACATCCAAGTGCTGATGCACAGCTCATTCCTCTGCTCCTACCCTCAAGAGGTGGATTTTGAATTCTCTGCCTTGCCAATATAAGCAGGAAGGACGGGGAAAAACATGTTTGTTAGTCTTCTTCGGGAGTAAGAAACAGCTGCTGCAGTCTTTGGTAGCTGGGTGGTTAGCTGTAGCATCAAACAGAAGTCTGCATTTGATTCCTACACTGCTCTCCCTGGAATCTTCCCATGATATCAAGGAGAAACAGTGCTTGAGGCTTTGTGTTTCTCAGGATAACAGTGCCTACAAATCATCTCTTCCTTGCTCTCTAAGACTTTAATAAGAGTTCATTAAAACCTACAATCAAGTCTACTGCACTCGTAAATGAAGAAAAAATATGTAGGCTATAAAAGGGAGAGTGGCTCTTTTCAAAATGCAGGTTGAATTCCCATTTGCTTCCTCCTCTCTGCTCCTTGCTTATCATTCATGAGTTTCCCTCTACTGCCCTATAGGTGTGTGTGTATCTATGTCCTAAACAATTGCCAGCAAAGACCAGACCTCTCCCCTCGTTAGCAAAGGCACGTTTATTAGTAAGACAAAACTCTGCCACTTCTGCCCATAGATACAATAGCACATGCTAGCTCAACGGTACTGGGCTGATCAAAAGAGACCCATAGGGTGTCTTCCTTTCTCTCCCCTATCTTTACAGTTTAGCAGCCAGCCAGCCTCACATGACAAGTTTGAGAACACTGTTCCTTTTGATTTTAGGTATGCATCTCAAACTAGGCTTACAGGCTAGGGAACTGAATTAGTCTCCTGTGTGCAGCAGCAGCGGCTAGAAGTAACAAATAGATTTCCCTAAAGACTCTCAGCACGCATGGCATTTAAATCACAACCTGCATCCTTCTCTCCTTGACATCACTATAGGACTGGAACAGCAGAGTATTCCAGTCAATGGAGTAGGAAAGGGGCATTCAAAAAAGTCAAATGATAGCTGCTATTGATGAAGGCGCATTCAATTAGCTTTCTCCCCAAGAGCAGCACCTTATTCCACAAATAATCCCAGAGAAATCAAAGGGATGGCTTGCACAGTAATGTTCTCCTCAGGGTGAATAAGGAAAGCAGAATTGGCTCCTAAGCTTATTCTTCACTGCAGGGTTCACTTGAGTGTTGCCCCTAACTTGACTCCTGTCCACACACAAAAGCCCTGGACTCAAGTGCAGCGGTGCTTTTAACATGAGTTGCCTGGCCCATCAAGGAGGTAAGCTACAGCTCAAGTTAGCACAACTGATGAGCTGCTAACACAATCTCTCTTCACCAATGTTCTTTCACATGTGAGGAAGCTGGGTAGATACGGCGCTTACGTGGGGAGATTTTGCTTCCCCCATTGGGGCTGGAGAATTATGGAGACTCAGGGTATGCTGAGAGTCCTAGCCCCTCTAAGGAATAAAGTCACAGGAAGCACTGGAGGGGGTTGTCAGCGTGGGAGGACTTGAGTGGTGGTTTTTAAAGCAGAAGCCCTCACACAAGGAAGACTGCTCTGATGGGAAACAGTGCTCTTTTATTTGGGGCTACCCTATATGAGGCTCTGTAGTCAAGTCGTGGGAGGAAGGGGAAATCAGAACTGTGGAGACAGGAGTGCTTTGTCCTTAAGTGCACACGGCACGTTTTGTAGGCAGCCACGTGGGAGTGGAGTACTGGGGATTCACAGGATGGTTACAGAAACTCAGGGCTGAAGGGTAAGAGGGGAAGGTCTATAAACCTGATCTCCTCAGGATTGTTAACACAGTGATTAATGATTGTAGCGATTACTAACAAGTTTAGAAACATTGTGAAGCAGCCCATAGGACTTGGGCAGAGTGAACCGCAACCTAGAAAAGGCGGGAGGGACTGTTTTGTTTTATGACCTTGTGCGTGTGTTTTTACTTGCCCAATATGCCATCTTAAAACAAAGCTGGTCTATGTTTCTGTTTTATCTGCACTTCCAAGGACAGTGCGCTCACATTTAACCCATCCAGGGCTGAACTGGGACCTGAACCCAGGTGTCTTGCACTGCAGGTCAGCCGTGCATTTCAAACTCTCACACAACCCCTCTCACAGTATAATTCTGCCCAGAGCTTTCTAGACCAATGTCATTTCACAGTGTTGCTTCCTCTTTGTCAAAATAATTACACCCATATGCCCCTCTATAGGTGCTGGAATTAGGGGGGCTGCCACACCCCTGGCTTGAAGTGGTTTCCATCATATACTGGGTTTACAATTCAGTTCAATTGTTCTCAGCGCCCCCACTATACAAACTGTTCCAGCCCGCCTGTGCCCCTCTAATCCAGAGTTAGTTCCTTGTCTATTCCAGGCCCAGATCACTTGGCAAACTCACAGTAAAAACCCAGAATGAGCTGAATATTGATGCATTTCAGTTCTGATCACCAATACACGATTGCTTTATATAACAAAGCTGGCAGCCAGCATGTCTCTATTAACATCTGCAAAATCCCATTGGGAGGTGGCAATCCCTCAGCTAGAATTGTGGGATTTTGGCTCCAACCTCTCCCTCCCTCAAAAAAAAAGAGAAAAAAAAGAGTAAAACCACCATGAACTTGAACTTTGAAAACAATCTAGTAGGCTCTGGCTGTTTGACTGATATGTTCCGGATCATGATAGTTTTCGAAAGGCAACCTGTTCCAAGCTAGCCCTCTGACTTCCCCCCAAAAAGAGAGTGCAGGTGGGAACAATTGTCTCTCTCTTCTAGGAACAAGGGAGGGAGAAATCCACAATGGGTGAAATTCTGGCCCCACTGAAGTCAAAGAGTGTTTGTTGCCAGGATTTTCCCTTTGCTTGAGGCTGGGGGAAGGAACTAGGTCACAGCCCCGCTGCTTGGGGAGGAAGAAATCAAATACTAATTGGCTTTGGCAATGGGGAATCAAGTGCTAAAACAGGGCCTTTATTCTGCCTTCAGCTTATCCGCACAACTCCCAGTTGGAGTTTTGCTAGTCAATGGGTGGCACTTACAGCCCCAGAGCGTCAGGTTGGGTAAGACTCATGGGAAGCAGGGGGAGAGAAAAGGACTCGATCCTGGGCCACGCTGGGCTGTGGGCTGGTCCCTCAGGAAGGTAACAACTACTGGGGAGAGTGGAGCTGACTTGGAGACAGGAGAGGGTGTGTGCGCTAGAGGAAAGGGGTGGGAAGAGGACAGTGAGGTCCTGATTTGGAGGAGGGAGTTGAGATGGGGGGAGGGGGGGAGAGAGCTCAAGCTCTAAAGGAGGGGAGAGCCTGCCCTGGTTGTCCCGGGCCCACTCACCGCAGAGAAGTTCTGGGGCCCGCACAACTCGCCGCGGTACTTGCAGGAAAGCAGCATGTCCTCCAGCTGGTGGCCCAGGCGGTCCATAAAGTCGGCGCTGATGCCCTCGTAGTGTCGGGGCGGCAGGAAGAGGCGGAAGTCGGCGAGCTTGGCGAACCACTGCAGACGCGCCTCGTCGCCGCGGAGCAGCTCGGTGAGCAGCGGGCGGGCGGTGCGGTTGGGCAGCAGCAGCCCCAGCCAGTGGCCGGCGTAGTAGAGGTCTCCCTTGGAGAGGCGGGGGAAGCGCAGCGGGTTGTTGTTGCAGAGGGTGACGGCGGGGAAGGGCAGCTGGCGGCTCCACTCGGTGCGCACCTGGGTGTGCGAGGGGAAGGCGAGCCAGTGCAGCAGGCGGCTGGAGGACCAGGAAAGCAGCAAGCCCAGCGAGGTGCAGAAGGCCAGCACCCAGAGCGCCCGCCGCTGCAGCGCCGCCCGCCGGGAGCACATCTGCCGCAGCCCGTGCAGCCGGGGGCGCAGCAGCTGGGCCCGGCGCGCCCGGCGGCCCCGCGCCATGGGCGCTCCCCTCCGCTGCCGTAGGGCGATCGCGGCCGCGCAGCCGGGGCCCCAGCATTCAGTCAGGCCTCGGCCAGCAGCGGCCCCGAGCGGCTGGGGCAGCCGCCATGGGGAGCCGCCGGCGCCGGCAGAGGGGAACTCTCAGCCGGGCAGGAGCTTCGGCAGCGCAGCATGCCCGGCGCCGCCTCCCACCCCTGGGAGCTACCTGGGGCGGACAAGCCCCCGCCCGGGCACCCTCTGCCTCAGTCCCCGACCCCCCCTAGAGCCTCTTCTGCGGGCGCCCCTCTCCAGGGGCCCCGCTGAGCCCCCTCTCCCTGCCGGGGCGCAGGCGCTTGGACACTCGCTCTGCGGGCACCTGCGCCGGGCACCGTCTTCTCCGGGCTCCCACTGCGCTAACGCCCTTCCTCCACCCCCGAGCCGCCCCCCGGGGCTGGCGAGCTGCTGCTGCCCCGGCGAGCCCGGTGTCGGCGCCCGCTGCGCTCCCCGCGGGAGGCTCCTAGTCTCTAAGTGCGGCTGGCAGCTTGCGCCCGTCCCGCGCTCTCCAGGCTCCGCCTGCGCTGGGGGTCGCTCATGAGGCCATGCCTGGGGAAGGGTGGGCGGGGGCCGGTGCCCTCCCGCGGTCAGCGCCGGGGCTCAGCTGGGGTTTCCTCTCTGTGCTGGCCGAGGCGCTCTGGAATCGCTCCCCGCTTCTGCCTGGTTCCGGCTCGGGATGCAGCTTCCTTCTTCCAGCAACGCGGCTGAAGAGGAGGAGGAGACGCCGCAGCGACGGTGGCAGGAGGGGGGCGAGCCTTTCTGCGGTTCAAATCCCCAGCCTGGGGCCGAGCGGCGGGATTCAGGCCGCCGGGCACAAGCTCCCTCCTCCGGCTCCGCGGGGCGCACGATTCCCCCAGCGAACGGCAGCCTCCGATCCCGGGCTGGGGGAGGTGGAAGCAGCAAGTTCCCCTCCCCGCGCCGGGTCTGAGCAAATCTGGGTGTCCGGGAGCTTCAGCCGTCCCCGAGGTGGGAAGAGGAGCGAGCCTGGACCTCTCCTTGGCACCCCTGACCGCGGTGCGCCCTGGAGAGGCAGCGGGGGCTCCTTGAGCGCAGCCTGCTACTGAGAACCAGGGCATGACGCGCCCGGCTCCAGCGAGGAGGGGAGTGGGTGGGGGCTGGTTTGCCTCCGGATGCGTATTAACCCTGCCCACCCTCCAGCCATTTGGGAAGGCGAACCCCTCGCCTGAGGAGCAACAGTCTGTAGGGAGGGCGAGGGCACGGGCACGGGCACGGGCACAGATGTATTTTTTTGTCTTCTGGATTCATGGGTTGCTTTGGGGGGATCGAAGGAGTGTCACAACGATTGCACACAAGGGTTAGATTAGGCGGGTTTGCCGGGGGGATATAACCAAGGGTTAATTGTTTGCTTTGGGGGGGGGGGCTCTTCATGAGCACTATAGAGGGGCGGTGTCCCTGGCCTCAGTCCCCCTCAATGGGCAGCCCCACCTATCCTCCCCATCTCTCTCCATTTCCCTGGTTGATTCCTAGAAAGGAGAAGACAACAACATATAACTCAGCCCTCTTCAATTAGCTCAGGCCCCTGCATAGTGTCATTTACAATTACAACTCTCTTCTTCCCCCCCCCCCCCCCGAATTTTCTTTCTGGTTTGGAAGTTTCATTTGCACATCAGAACAAACAGGCTAGGCTCCCCCTCTCTGCTTTGTTGCATTTTTTGATAGCTCTGGCAATCATGTTGCCTACTTTAAGCCAGACTGTGTTCTCTCCTTCAACAGCCAAGGGGGGGGGGGGGTATCATTATATTCACAAGCAGAAACTAATAAAGGGAGGGCTTTAGAGTGCCAATTACAATGTTATGGGTTTAAAAAAAATCTTTTGTATATTTCTATTTAAACTGAGAGATGAAAGGCTAAGATCCATTACAAACAGCCCCAATACTGCAAAGTTTAAAAATGGAGTGACATCAACTTTACTATTATTATTATTAATGTATATCATGAGAGCATCTAGACCAGGGTGGGCAAACTTTTTGGCCCGAGGGCCACATCAGGGTTGTGAAACTGTATGGCGGGCCGGGTAGGGAAGGCTGTGCCCCCCAACCAGGATGCTGTGCCTGCGCCCTGTTCACCCTTCCCACTTCCCGCTCCCTGTCCCCTGACTGCCCTGACCGCTATCCACACTCCCACACCCTATCCAACGCCCCCATCCCCAACCACCCCCAAACCTCTGCCCCATCTAATGGCCCCCTGTCCCCTGACTGCCCCCCCGGACACCCCGCCCCCTAACCATTCCCTGTGCCCTGACTGCCCCCGGGACCCCCTCCCCTTCCACATGGGCGCATGCCACCTCTGCCCCCTTACCCTGCTGCTCGGAGCAGCAGGAGCTCGCAGCCCTGCTGCCCTCGCAACAGTGTGGCTGCAGGGGCCGGGGAGGAGCCTCCCGGGTCAGGAGCTCAGGGGCTGGGCAGAACGGTCCCGCGGGCCCTAGTTTGCCCACTTCTGACCTAGAGGCCCCAATCAGGACTTACACTCAGAAGGTAGTTCCTTGCCCAAAGCTCTGGAGGATACAGGTTGTTACAACACATTAATAGCGATGTGCATGGTAGTATTATAGTATACATTGTATATTTAAATGTCGGGAAGTTATGTTAACTCATCCCACAGTTCTGTTCACCCATGCCAAGTTTCCCACAACATTTTGCAAAGCTGAAGTCAGCTTTGTCATTAAAAATAATAGGAAGCCTCTCAAAGCTAAGAGACATGAATGGTGTGTCCTAGCACAAGTTGGGATGTCCCTCTACATGGCTGGTTTGGAATGTGGGATCCAAAACAGCGATAATTGAAAGGTACAAAACAGCAAGTTAAGGAACTGGAGGGTTGGCTCTTAGGTAAAAAGGCAACGTGCTTTTTAACTTGTAAACAGCCATAAGCTAAATAGAGAGAGTTCTAGGGTTGTATCTTTGAAGCAAACCTGTCTGAGGTAGACATGCTGCGAGATAAGAATTGCTTCCTGGAAGGTATGTATGTCTTCATTTTGTATTGTGCTGTTTTGTCTTTAGCCAAACTCAGTCAAATGTATGGTCTGTTTGGTTCCTTGGACACGTTTAATAATGAACCACAAGTGTAGGCAGTCACTTGGCTATATATATTATACAACTACATGTTGATTAATAATATTTGTATAACACCTACGATGAGTTCACGGGGATTGTTTCACCTACTCTTCTGAAATGCAGCCACCTTTGGCACGTGAATTTGTCTGAACTGCCTTCATTTTTATTTATGATTTAAATGAGGAATAAATAATAGACATGTATAATATCAAACAATAGACTGCACTATCTGCCTTCGACCCAGTGTGATATTTTAGTCTGAATTCATTGTTCTTATGAGTTTTGTTTTATTTTGCATATTTTTACCCAATAGATGGAGCCATTACCGCCTTATATCTAGATCCTTTTGAGAGTGCTTTTTAGATGCGATAGACCAGCTATCGTGTGTAGTCCTGGGGATATTCTCATCTCCCATTAGGTACCATGAAAACTATGGCTGTGTTCCTGCAAACATTTACACACATACTCCACTTTACTCCCTTAAGATGCCTCCATTATCTTTGATGGGATGGCTCACATAAGTACAGTGGATTTGTGTTTGCAGGATTGGATCTTGAAGGTGCACACAGAATATACCATTTCACTGGCTAACAAACAGGTACCACAACAGTCCCAAACCAGTTGTCACTCGGACACGAAGAGCCTGAGCCACAGCACACTGATGTGATCTGGGAGCCTTTGCAGACTTTCCAGTTGATTGGGAATACTCCCATTCACTTCTGGTGGCTTTAGAATAGATTCAAAGGGAAAAGGCCCAGATCCCCAAAGGCATTTTGGCTCCTAATGTCCAGTCATTTCAATGGAAGTTCAAAGCATAAAGACCTCTGAGGCTCCGAGCCAAAAATCTGCTCTCGGAAATGAAGGGTGGATCACAACTCCAGTATTCCGCACTCCCTAACGACAGGTTACCTCATTGTATTTTGACTGTGCACCTGTTAAGGTTTGACGCAGTTGTAATGGTTGGCTAGACCCTGCTCTCTGTGGGAGTCAGTGAGAGTTTTGCCATTGGCTCAATGGGGGCATAAGTAATACACGAACAACTTTGTCATGAAGCAGTTAGGGTTGCTACACCCAGCAAGCCTGACATGAACCCAGAAAAGCAAAGACATGACCAGTTATCTTACTGTCTTCCACCCACAAGCATACACCTTACCATTGTCACACCTGTTACACCCCACAGGCCATGCCACATTAGTATTATTTATTTCTATGGTGGTATGTCAAGGAGTCCCACTTATGGACCAGGATTGTGCTAGGTTCTGTACAAACACAACAAAAAGGTGCCCCCCACTTTTGCCCTTCTCCATGTACCCCTTAACCAGATTATTTCCCCCACAAAACCAATAGTTGTGGATGGTTTTTAAGGCCTGGCTTGACAAAGCCCTGGCTGGGATGATTTAGCTGGGGCTGGTCCTGCTTTGAGCAGGGGATTGGACTAGATGACCTCCTGAGGTCCCTTCCAACCCTAATCTTCTAGGATTTTATGTTTGGTGTAGTGGTTAGTTGTTTGGGGAGGGGGTAGCTTGGTAAAGGGTTATGTTATAGGCAGTAATAGAAGGCTGTCATGTAGTGCTAAAAAACTTTTTTAAACACCACCAAATGCACCAGATCTATCCAGGATCCAGCTCCTTGCCAGGTATAGCAGAGATAGATAACAGAATTTTTTTTTAAACTAGATAAAAGTCAACAGTGAAAAGTAGAATGGCCAAGGAAACATTTAAACTAAAGCACAAATTCCTATTAAAACCTTCTGATGAGAAACCAAACCAAAACTATGCAGAAAATTCAAAAGGTATAAAAACTAACCCAGTGTGAAATTTCCACCGATTAGCTACCTACTTTTAGAGAAAACCAGGGACCTATGTCCACTTTCAAGCCTATTTTAGAATGCTGCCCTAACTATGGAGTCACTTAATAAGGGCCACATAAAGAATGGGCCTGGTTCTCATTTATATGGCCTGGGTAGTTTAAAGGGGCCTTATTGTGAATTAGAATCCAGAGCCTGATCCTCAAAACGTTACTCATTTGGCCACAATTAGGATAGGGGGCGCTGTTGAGCTAGGACCAGTATAAACAGAGGAAGACACAATCTCTGGCCAGAGGAGTTCACAATCTAAGATCCCCATCTTTCAAACCTGAATGTGACTATGGTATGTCGTTGTCTGCAAGATTGGGGCCTACGTGGAATAAGGTTCTCACAGGCCCAATCATTTCAGCAGAGGTGTGATTTACTTTGCTTCCCAGAACTCCAGTCCAACTTCTGTGAGTGAGGCTGGCAGGGTTGGCCCCAGTTCTGTGAAAGGACAAGTGGGTTACTGATAACGTGGTGTTTGTATCCAAGACTTGGGTAATCTTTGGAAAAGCTGTTATTTTGGCAGTTCTGTAGCGGTCAAGAGGAGAGAGTCCCTGCATGCAGTAGGCCAGATGGCAGCGTGGTGACCATAGGCTGCAGAATGCTGGTTAGCATTCTGCTGAATTATCTTAATATTATCAAAACCCATAAAAATGAAGGGCTCGATTATGACTTTTATGAGCCTAAGCCACACTGGAGAGGCACTTTGGTTAAGCAGCAGTGCCTGGGAGGTATTTTGCAAAGTAATGCACATTGAAGAACATAATCCTAACTATATAGTCAAAATGATGGGGTCTAAATTGGCTGTTACCAGTCACAAAAGAGATCTTGGAGTCACTTTTCTGAAAACATCTGCTCAATGTCCAGTGGCAGTCAAAAACATGAATAAAATGCGAGGAGCCATTAAGAAAGGGATAGATAATAAGACAAAATATTGTAATGCCACTATTTAGATCCATGATGCATGCACACCTTGAATACTGCATACACTTCTGGTCCCCCCATTTCAAAAAAGAGATATTAGAATTGGAAAAGGTACAGAGAAGGGCAACAAAAATGATTAGGGGATGGAACAGCTTCCGTATGAGGAGAGATTAAACAGACTGGGACTGTTCAGCTTACAAAAGAGACAACTGAGGGGGATAGGACAGAGGTCTGTCTCCACCCCAGTCATGATTTGATAGTGTATAAGGATGTGTTGTTTACCCCTTCACATATCACAAGAACTAGGGGTCATCAATGAAATTAATAGGCGGCAGGTTTAAAACAAACATAGGGAAGGATTTCTTCCCACAACACCCAGTCAAGCTGTGGAACTCATTGCCAGGGGATGTTGTGAAGGCCAAAAGTATAACTGGGTTTAAAAAAAAATTAGAGAAGTACATGGAGGATTGGTCCATAAATGGCTATTAGCTAAGTTGGTCAGGGATGCAACCCCATGCACTGGGTGTCCCTAAACCTCTGATTGTGAAAAGCTGGAACTGGACAACAGGGGATCACTAGATGAATTGTCCTGTTCTGTTAATTCCCTCTGAAGCAGCTGGCATTGGCCACTGTCCGGAAAACAGGATACTGGGCTAGATGGACCTTTGGTCTGACCCAGTGCAGCCATACTTAAGTTCCTTGAAAGGCATAATGTGTAGGATTCATACAAGGTTTATGCGGTTGGCAACATTCAGGGCACACCCAGAGTGTTGTGCTGGACTTGTGCACACACAGCTCCTTTCAAGGGCATCAACCTTGGAATCTCGCCAAGATGACATGAACCGTGGGAAGCCTCTCAGGACTGGGCTCAAGGCCCGAGAGCAAGGAATGCGGTAGATAGAAATTGGTAAATAAGAATGTTAAACAAAGCCAGTGTATTCCTTTTATCTGTTGGAGAATGTAATGCGCGGGGGGAGAGAGAGAATAAAGGGGAAGGTGGAAAGCTGACAGGGGAAGCCCGTTAGCAGACCAGCCGCTTGCTTGCTAAAAGCTGTGTTCCGTCTTGTCATTGAACCGCCACAACTGGCGCCCAAACGTGGGGCCCTCAGCACTCACCTCGCCCGGCAAGGGTTTCAGACGCGTCACTCATCCGCCTCGCGGATCCCGGTGAGTATTTTTCGTTGTGGTAAGTATGGGAAGCTCCCTCTCTGCTTTGCAAGTGCAACACCGCAGTGAGCTACAGTATTTGCTGCGTAAGGCTCAGCATGACTGCCCCACTCGAGAACTCACTCTCCTGCTACAGGAGGTGAGTGCCCAGCGCCCGTGGTACCCTGAAGCCGGAACCCTTAAGCTAGCGGACTGGGAGCGATTGGGCCAGACATTGCACAAAGAGCCTCGGGCGCCCGTGCAGGCTTTACATGCCTGGCACCTCTGCCGCGACGCGATACAGCGTGTCGCCCCGGACAGGCCCTCCCTCGCGAGGCTGGTGATCTCACCACGCCCGTCCGCTCCTGCAGCCATCCCCCCTCCTAGCGATGCGACACAGTGTGTCGCCCCGGAAAGGCCCTCTCCCGCGCCAACAGAGGGGCTGCCGATCCCGCCACCCCTGTCCGCTCCTGCAACCATCCCTCCCCCTGCTTCGCCCCCAGTGCCTCTATTACCACCGCCTCCCTGGCCTTCCCCACCGGAGCCGGTGTGTGATCGCCCTCTGCTCGTGGGGCCCCATGCTCCGGGGCCCCCCGGGGGGTCGTCTGCGTCTGCTCAGGGGCTTTCGCTGGTGCAACAAATGGTTCACGCAGCGAAGACTCGCTCAGATCTTACAGCAGAGGAGCTGGCTGATCTGGTCTCAGTTTGTCCGGTGACCTGGCAGGATGATGGCCAGGGCAACCAGGTTGCAAACTGGGTCAGTTTGCCTTACTCGGTGATCAGAGAGGTAAAGAAAGCGATTCGCGAGTTCGGCCTGACTAGCACGTATGTGCGTGGTCTCACTGAAGGGCTAGGTTCTGGGTACTCCCTGGTCCCTGAAGATTGGAAGGCGCTGTTGTGCATGATGCTGACGCCCAGCCAGTACGTTATTTGGCTTAGTGAGTATCGGCAGATGGCGGAACGCCAAGCCCAGGTATATAGAGAGCAAGGTGTCATTTATGAGCAGTTGGCAGGGGAGGGCCAGTTTGCTACTGTTCAGCTGCAGTCTCAACTCCCTCCGGCCGTCTTCCCCATTATTTCCACCTGCGCCCAGCATGCTTTCCGGAAGGTCCCGGATTCAGGCAAACCTACCAAAAGCTTTGCCAGTATCCATCAGGGTGCATCAGAGTCCTTTATGGATTTTACCAACAGATTGCAGGAGGCTATCCTCCGACAGGTGGATAGCCCTGCGGCAGCTCAGGAGATCCTGTTAAAAATGGCGGTTGAAAATGCGAACGAGGATTGCCGCCGTGCTCGCCAGGCTGCACAAGCCTCTGGAATTCTAGAGCTGTCGGACACGCTGCGGGCGTGCCAAAACATCGGAACCCAAGCACATAAAGCTGGGGTTCTGGCCGCCGCCCTGCGGAAAACCGGGAAGGAGGGGAAGCGTTGTTACCGCTGTGGTAAGGAGGGTCACTTTCAGCGGGAGTGCCGCTCATCGACGGCGCCCACCTGCCCCTCAAAGAAGTGCCCCAAGTGTCGGAAGGGCTATCACTGGGCTACTCAGTGTCGTAGCGGGTCGGGAAACCGCACGACGGGTCCCCCCCGAACCCAGGGCCAAACGGGGGTGTTTCCCACTCAGACAACTGTTCCTCTGCCTTAAAATCCATAGACTCCATGAGGGCGGCGACTGCCGGAAGTGCAGGGCTTGATTTGATTATGCAGGAGGACGCTGATTTTCAGTTGCCAGGGGAGGTTTGCGCCATACCTACACAGGTGACGGGACCTCTCCCTGCCGGATTTGTGGGTCTGGTTCTCCCTCGCTCACACGCTGGGAAACAGGGTTTTTTTGTCATCCCAGGAGTCATTGACGCCGATTACACCGGCGTTATTAAGGTTCAGGTATGGACCCATCTTCCGCAATCGCTCCCGCGTGGACGGTCAATTGCGCAATTGATTTTAGTCCCCTATCAGGTGCCAGCCGCAGAGGATCGAGCCCGGGGCAGAGGCGGCTTTGGATCGACGCTGGCTCAGTCGCCGTCTCACAACACGTCCTCTCCACTTGTTGCTCTGACAATGTCGGTCCGCCCCTCGAAACCTCAGTTAACACTTCTCTTAAATAATGTTCCTTTTACAGGGTTGGTGGACACTGGAGCTGACGTTACGGTGATTCGTGATCCGGAGTGGCCAGTCGGTTGGCCAACAGTTCCTTCTAAAGAGTTGTGGGGGATCGGGGGTAGCAAACCCGGGCGCCAAAGTTTGTCTTGGGTCACGGTCTCTAAACCAGGAGGCCGTGCCCTTGCTACAATCCGCCCTTTTGTACTCCCTGTCCACCTCAATATTTGGGGCCGTGATTTACTTACAAAGCTGGACACCACCCTCGATATTAATATATAATGGCCCAAAACCCTCCCTCACCCACCTTGCCATCCGCATTACCATTGGTATGGCAATCCTTAGAGCCCGTATGGATTGACCAGTGGCCGCTCCCTCTAGAAAAGCTGAAAGCGCTTCATTCACTTGTACAACAATATTTGCATGCACAGCGCTTGGAGAGCTTCACTAGTCCTTGGAACTAGCTGCTGTTATTTTGGCCTTTCAACTTTTTGCTGATTGTCCCTTTAATTTGATTGTGGACACGCATTATGTTTATCAGGTAATTGATTATTTACCCTTTGCCCTCATTACCCCTCAGGTCGATGTGGACCTTCTTCGCCTGTTTTTGTCTTTACAGTATTTTCTCACCACTCGTAATTTCCCTTATTTTGTTGCTCATATTCGCAGTCATACCCCTCTGCTTGGGCTACTCACTGAAGGCAATGTGCGTGCCGATCGCACGTTACGTGGTCAGGTAAATTCCCTTTTTTCTGACCCCATTGAAAGCCATTCCTTTTTTCATCAGTCTGCCTCTGTCTTGGCCCGACAGTTTCACATTCCTGCTGATCATGCACGTTCTATTGTTCGTTCCTGCCCCCACTGTGCCGCTGCGGCCCCTACCTTTTCTTATGCCGTTAACCCCAGAGGTACCGCAGCGAATCAGCTGTGGCAAATGGATGTCACTCACGTGCCACAATTCCGCCCCTATTCCTTTTTACATGTTTCCACTGATACCTATTCGGGATTCCTCTGGGCGACCCCACAGCGTGGGGAAGCCACTCCCAAAGTTATTCACCATTTGCTAGCCTGTTTTGCTGTTATGGGTCACCCGAGCCAGATAAAAACGGATAATACCCCGGCCTATTGCTCCACAGCCCTCTCCACCTTTTGTGCCCAATGGGACGTCCGTCTCAAACATGGGATCCCTTATAATTCCACAGGCCAAGCTATTGTTGACCGTGCAAATTGCACGCTAAAAACCTTGCTCGACAAACAATTAAAACAAGGGGAGCTGCGTCTCCGAACCTTAGGAGACATTCAGCAACAACTGCATATCCTTTTGTTTACTTTAAATAATTTAACGCTGAACGCAGATCAGCAGACCCCCGCGGATCGGCATTTTCACAAATCTGAGGTACTGGAAAGACCGCGTGTCTATTACCGTCAGCTGCCCGATCCGCAATGGTTGGGCCCAGTGCCTTTAATTACTTGGGGTCGGGGATATGCTGCTGTGTTTCTCCCTGCAGGACCGTTGTGGGTTCCCACCGGTGTGTGCGACCGGCACTGAAACAGCATGGCATGGCACCAGGGGCTGTCGAACCCCATACCGGAGTTTCAGCTGACCTTGGAGGAAAACGTGGTGCCTCCCGGGTCGACAATGGCGGGACGGAGACGGAAGAGACGTAGCGTCCCAAGCTGGCCCGTGACATGGGGAGCAGTAAAAGCATTGGTCGCCGCGGCTCAACGAAGACTGGCAGCAAACCAACAGCCAGAGACTCCTGAGACTTTGTGGCGATTTTCGCCCAAATTACTGCTAATTCTCTATTGATTGTGTGCCTTTTGTGCCTGCTATTTCCTGGAGGGGTTGACTCGGGAGCGCCTCCTCCATTACGGGCCCGAATGATATATAACCTATGGGAAAGATTGGCTTCAATAGCAAATGTTACCCACTTTTGTTTATTTGATTTTGTAGCAGCTGAAGAATTGTTAGGTACGTGCCTTATTCCAGTATGTCATCACCCTGAGGAAATTGGGAATGAGATGATGCTCGCCGCTTACTCGAACCTCTCTTCCCAGTACTCTAGCATGGCTAATTGGGGCCTGGCCAATCACACTTTACCTTCTTAAGCTTATTTTTTGCTGTTGCTGTGTGCAATGTATTTCCTTTTTGTTAAGGCTTTGTCGAGATCCGCCCTGGCAGGCTCCACGAGTTATGACCTTGTCTGTCCGGGAGTTAATTGGCTTGCAAATGCAAATTGATGGCTACCATGAGATGGCCGAGCACAAATAAACAAAAAAGGAGGGGATGTAGGATTCATACAAGGTTTATGCGGTTGGCAACATTCAGGGCACACCCAGAGTGTTGTGCTGGACTTGTGCACACACAGCTCCTTTCAAGGGCATCAACCTTGGAATCTCGCCAAGATGACATGAACCGTGGGAAGCCTCTCAGGACTGGGCTCAAGGCCCGAGAGCAAGGAATGCGGTAGATAGAAATTGGTAAATAAGAATGTTAAACAAAGCCAGTGTATTCCTTTTATCTGTTGGAGAATGTAATGCGCGGGGGGAGAGAGAGAATAAAGGGGAAGGTGGAAAGCTGACAGGCAGAAGCCCGTTAGCAGACCAGCCGCTTGCTTGCTAAAAGCTGTGTTCCGTCTTGTCATTGAACCGCCACAATAATGTCTTTAAAGGGGAGTGCAGGAAGAGGCACGCTTTGCTTTACTTGATCAATAAGTACAACGGAGCTTCTTCCAGCAGAGCCATATGGGAGGGGGGTAGTAAGAGTGGAAGGTCCTATCCCTTCCCAGAAATATTCCCCGATGCTGCTGGAAATCTTTGAATGCAAAGCGAAGACCCCTCAAGTAGAACACAGCAGATAGAACACAACAGTCTGCAGTGGGTGGGTGGATGGGTGGGGGGGATACCAGATATGTGGGAGGTGAGGGAACCTGCATCCTTAGAGGTTTTTAAGGTCAAGCTTGACAAAGCCCAGGCTGGGATGATTTAGTTGGGGATTGGTCCTTCTTTGAGCAGGGGGTTGGACTAGATGACCTCCTGAGGTCTCTTCCAATCCCAATCGTCTATGATTCTATGATACTGGACGCTGTTGGGAGGAGGAATTCCCGGGTGAATAGACTGATACGATTCGCCACACTGGATCAGCTTATCTTCCATCAAAACCCTTGGATGGATCTTGGGAGTATGCACTTGCTTTGTGTATTTTAAAGATGAACTTTTCCCAAATAATTCCCAACTTGGTGGGAACAGCCATGAGAAATTCAAGCTCAAACCGCTGTGCTCTGAGAAAGCTGAAAAGCCTCCGCAAAAGGGTTTTAGACTGAAGCTGTCACTATAGAGTTAATTCTAGTGTTGCTACTTCAAGTCCTGTGATGTATAGAAAAACTGCTCTTTTCTGGAAGGCAATTTGATACAGGTGTAGATCTGAGAGGCCTGCAGAGGGCCAGCTTTTCTGGAACAGGAACATAATTGTCAAAGATTTTTGTTGTCTCTGGATTTTTTTTCTTGAAGGCAAACTATTGAACTGTCAGGTGTGGTATTCTCCTAGTTCATTTGGCATTCTTAAAGGAAGATCCTCCCAGCTATAATATCTCTGCATTGTCTGTACCATAGAGATTTATGGGGTTGTTTTTGCTATGTGTGTTTTGGACGTGAAACACCTGATGCAAAATAAAATACAGAAAGCAGAAATAATGTACATAAATAATCCGTAGTTGGCTACGCATTCATTCACCTACGTGCATTTTAGTGGCGATGTCAGCAACCCCTAAATAATTAAAGTAGTAAACCAGTTTCCGTTTTACAGGCCTATTTTAAGACCTCAGAAATTTGTGGACGCTTTTGTTCTGAAATTTTCCATAGTCAGTGTCTGCCCACCTGTGATTTGTTTTAATTAAGTAAAAATGTTACCGCTGTTTTTGAACTATATGGGTCCTCAATGGGACTACCCAGAGTGTCTAAAGCTTAGCATATGAGCATGTCTTTGCAGGATAGGGACCATAAGATGTGACCATGTAATTACAGATGGTCTCCAATGCATATATATTCACAATAATTAAACCTACCCTGATCTAGCACTTTTCATCCACAGATCTCAAGCACTTTACAAAGGAGGTCAGTGGCATTATCCCCATTTTGCAGATGGAGAAACTGAGGCACAGAGCAGTGAAGTGATTTGTCCAAGGGCTTGCAGCAAACTAGTGGCAGAGTCAGAGATTGAACCCAGGTTTGCCTGAGGCCAAATGCAGGTCTCTAGCCGCTAGTCACCCACAGTTAACATGATACATTCAACCTAAAGTTTGGCATTTCCTGATGAACAATGCAACCTTTGTGTTATGTTAATGTTTCATGAAAACGTATGAAAAAACTAAAATAATTTTTAAAAGGAATGGCTTTTCATTTCTTTAACATTTTTCATGACATAGTTTCAGTTTTGACTCCATCCCCTCCCTCCATCTCTCCCCTGTTTCCATGAAAAAATGAAAATATTTTGGGCTTTCAACGAAATATTTTTGAACGTTTTGGAGATTTTTTTTTAAAAATAGATCATTTTTCAACAAAATAATTCTTCCATCAACCTAGCTGTGTCTCAGTGTCAAGCTAAATATGGTGCTCAGGGCGTGAAATTTTTCACAGTCCTGAGTGACATAGCTAGGTTGAGCTGATTTGTAAGTGTAGACCTGGCCTTGTTTCTGTGTGCCTCAGTTTCCCCATCGCGCGCTGGAGGAGGGTTGTGAGGCTAAATGCATCAAAGATGAGGAGGGGCTCAGATGTTACAACAACACAGGGCATAAATTAGCTAAGGGAGTGGTGTCAGGGCTGGAGGATACTGTGTGGGTCACCGAGTCAACCCCCCCCATCATAAATATAAAGGGAAGGGTAACCACCTTTCTGTATACAGTGCTATAAAATCCCTCCTGGTCAGAGGCAACATCCTGTTACCTGTAAAGGGTTAAGAAGCTCAGCTAACCTGGCTGGCACCTGACCCAAAGGACCAATAAGGGGACGAGATACTTTCAAATCTTGGGGGCGGTGGCGGGGGAGAAAGGCTTCTGTTTGTGCTCTTTGTTTACGTGGTTGTTCTCTCTTGGGACTGAGAGAGGCCAGACAGAATCCATCTTTTCCAACCCATCCTAATCCAAGTCTCCAATATTGCAACCAGTATAGGTAAGCCAGGCAAGGCGGATTAGTTTATCTGTTGTTTTATGTGAATTTTCCCTGTGTTAAGAGGGAGGTTTATTCCTGTTTTCTGTAACACAGAGGGGGATGCTCTGTGTTTTGAATCTGAATACCCTGTAAAGTATCTTCTATCCTGATTTTACAGAGGTGATTCTTTTACCTTTTCTTTAATTGAAATTCTTCTTTTAAGATCCTGATTGATTTTTCATTGTTCTTAAGATCCAAGGGTTTGGGCCTGTGTTCACCTGTACAAATTGGTGAGGATTCTTATCAAGCCTTCCCCAGGAAAGGGGGTGTAGGGCTTGGGGGGATATTTTGGGGGAAGACGTCTCCAAGTGGGCTCTTTCCCTGTTCTTTGTTTAAAACGCTTGGTGGTGGCAGCATACGGTTCAAGGCCAAGGCAAAGTTTGTACCTTGGGGCAGTTTTTAACCTAAGCTGGTAAGAATAAGCTTAGGGGGTCCTTCATGCAGGTCCCCACATCTGTACCCTAGAGTTCAGAGTGGGGAAGGAACCCTGACACCCCCATTTTCAAAGCATGCCCTCCATCAGTCAAACATTCACACCCTTGTCTAGCTGTATAGCTAAATCTTTTGCATCACCACCTTTGCAGAGATGGCAAGGGGAGCCGTGCCGCTTCAAACCCTTAAGAATCAAATACAACTCAGCTTCTTTTTCCTTTGAGATTATCATTTCTCTTAATCCTTTTTAGCTTTAAATGTGCAGTGAGAAAAAGCAAATGGGTATAACTGAAAGGGGGGGAATGATCTTTCTAGTCTGTGGTGTGTCTCTCTGTCTGTATTTTCTAACGTGGGTGTGAGTGACAGATTGGATAGAATAATCTTTTAGAGAGAGAACACACTCCATGGCCCAAAGATCTAAGCATCCGTTGAAGTCAAGAAGGGTACTGCTACAGTGCAGATGGGATAGGGTGACCAGACAGCAAATGTGAAAAATCGGGACTGGGGTGGGGGGTAATAGCGCCTGTATAAAACAAAGCCCCAAATATCGGGACTGTCCCTATAAAATCAGGACATCTGGTCACCCTAGGATGGGAGCATGCCTTCCAGCATGGGCAGAATGACTTGCTCTAGCTCCGCTCAAGCAAGCCTGCTAAAGACAGCAGCGTGGGCCTTGCAGCATGGGCAGAAGCTTGGGCTAGTCACCCGAGATCAAGCCTATCCAACCGCTTATGTCCGAGCTCAGATGGCTAGCCCAAGCCACTGCTGCCCACGCCACAACATCCATACTACTATTTTTAGCTCGCTAACTTGAGCGTAGCTAGCATGTGTCTGTCCGGTCATGTCGAGAGGCATGCTCCCAGTTTCAATATAGACATTCCCTGGGAGTTTATGCAGCCCAAAGCTGTAAACAGGTCCAAAGCAGTGGAGACCTGGAGTGGCAACTGGTCAGTGCATCTGGAATAGCTCTAGAATGGCGGTGCTTTCAGAACTGTTTCTAAAGGGGCTGGTTAAGAGGCTGCTCCAAATGTAAGACATGGCATGATATACAACAGAGTTGGATAAGGGCAGAGGAGACGTTTGGAAGGATATGGGGGTACAGCAGGAATTGAAGGCTCAGCCATAGCTGGGAGCAGAGTTATAGGCCCCGTTTCTCTTATTTACATTGCCCTTAATGGAGTTACACCTGATTGTACCCTTGCCAGAAGAGACCCACTGAGAGCACGGGCGGAGGAGCAGAAGAAGCATGGCCGCTAAGAAGAAGACAAGTGGAAACCAGTGCCGAGATCCAGTGGAGTGGAGAGAGCCAGGGGGCAGGAGAATTGATCCTAGAACATCTTAAGTGGGGGGAAGGGGTTTAGTATTGTTCTGTCTGAAAAGGGAACGCCTGTGGCTGCTGAGCCTCCGGGTGCCTTTCCTCAGAGTCGTTTCTTTGCATTGTCAAATTAAAAAACTCCCAAGTATTGACATTCCTTTACTGCCTGACATTTTGCTGGGTAAGATCTTGCCGTTTCAGTTCACAACTTTATTTCTGAAAGGCTGCGTTGCGCGAGTGCATTCTCCTTTTCAAATAACAGCAGCGGTGCCACCGCTTCGCTTCAGTGTTTAATAAAGCTCCAAAGCTTTTTATTGCTTTGCGTACACTGCCATAGGAGATGTTCTGGCTTAATTAAAAAATGTCTCTGGAAAAAGAAAAAGCAAGGTTCTCTTTACTGTTAAAATCTGCATCATCCAGCAGCTCTCTTCAGCACCATGTGCAGTCAGGATCACACTCCAGGGGGCCAGTTCTCCACTACATTACTCAACGGATCTTCACCAATGGGAAACTGAGTCACCAGGGGGATAAACAAGGCCAGAAGAGCCAGACCCAAAAAAGACAGAAGGTCCAGTTCTGATCTCACCCTGGTGAAAATGAGAAGTAACTCAGGAAATTGCATGGGTGCAAACATGAGATAAGAATCAGGTGCAGAATTAAAATAAGAATTAAGGACAAATCCTGCCAGCCCCTTTGCCCAGACCGTCCTACTCTAACAGTCAGTAGAGCTGGAAAGACAGGAGACCTGGAATTCTGCTTTGCAAGAAGGTAAACCAATGCTCTGCCTTCCACTGGGGGCCAAAACATATGGCCAATAAAAGATATTACCTCACCCGCCTTGTCTCACTTCACAATCAGGCCAGTCAAAGGGACTAGGTCAGTGGACCTCTGCTTATGTAAATGCACAAACCAAATCACTCCACAGGGGGGTACAGTAGCTCATCCCATGTGGGTGCTCCATGGCCTGAGAGAATTCCACTCCTGAGCTCTGCAGAACTCCCCTGTGCAAATCGCTTTCCACTTGGGCCCGGTTCAGGGTATGTGATGAGGCATCCACCTCACACTTGCCCTGAAGGGGTTAATGGAAGCCAGATAGGCCAGTTAAGCTATTAGGTGGCAGGCTGGAGTATTAAGGCTGAGAGGAAAGCCCTAATGAGGAGAAGTGCACCTGTGTGGGAACAGGTGGGGTTTCTCTAAAGCCAGGGAGCTGATAGCAGAGGGGGGCTGCAGGGGAGTTGGTTGCAGTCACTCCCTGGGTGAAGGGAGGTGTCATAAATATAAAGGGAAGGGTAAACCCCTTTAAAATCCCTCCTGGCCAGAGGAAAAACTCCTCTCACCTGTAAAGGGTTAAGAAGCTAAAGGTAACCTCGCTGGCACCTGACCAAAATGACCAATGAGGAGACAAGATACTTTCAAAAGCTGGGAGGAGGGAGAGAAACAAAGGGTCTGTGTCTGTCTATATGCTGTTTCTGCCGGGGATAGACCAGGAATGGAGTCTTAGAACTTTTAGTCAGTAATCTAGCTAGGTATGTGTTAGATTATGATTTCTTTAAATGGCTGAGAAAAGAATTGTGCTGAATAGAATAACTATTTCTGTCTGTGTATCTTTTTTGTAACTTAAGGTTTTGCCTAGAGGGGTTCTCTGTGTTTTGAATCTAATCTGTGGAGATAGAGGTGGTTAGGGACTATTTAGAAAAGCTGGACGTGCACAAGTCCATGGGGCCGGACGAGTTACATCCGAGAGTGCTGAAGGAATTGGCGGCTGTGATTGCAGAGCCCTTGGCCATTATCTTTGAAAACTCGTGGCGAACGGGGGAAGTCCCGGATGACTGGAAAAAGGCTAATGTAGTGCCAATCTTTAAAAAAGGGAAGAAGGAGGATCCTGGGAACTACAGGCCGGTCAGCCTCACCTCAGTCCCTGGAAAAATCATGGAGCAGGTCCTCAAAGAATCAATCCTGAAGCACTTACATGAGAGGAAAGTGATCAGGAACAGTCAGCATGGATTCACCAAGGGAACGTCATGCCTGACTAATCTAATCGCCTTTTATGATGAGATTACTGGTTCTGTGGATGAAGGGAAAGCAGTGGATGTATTGTTTCTTGACTTTAGCAAAGCTTTTGACACGGTCTCCCACAGTATTCTTGTCAGCAAGTTAAAGAAGTATGGGCTGGATGAATGCACTATAAGGTGGGTAGAAAGCTGGCTAGATTGTCGGGCTCAACGGGTAGTGATCAATGGCTCCATGTCTAGTTGGCAGCCGGTGTCAAGTGGAGTGCCCCAGGGGTCGGTCCTGGGGCCGGTTTTGTTCAATATCTTCATAAATGATCTGGAGGATGGTGTGGATTGCACTCTCAGCAAATTTGCAGATGATACTAAACTGGGAGGAGTGGTAGATACGCTGGAGGGGAGGGATAGGATACAGAAGGACCTAGACAAATTGGAGGATTGGGCCAAAAGAAATCTGATGAGGTTCAATAAGGATAAGTGCAGGGTCCTGCACTTAGGATGGAAGAATCCAATGCACCGCTACAGACTAGGGACCGAATGGCTAGGCAGCAGTTCTGCGGAAAAGGACCTAGGGGTGACAGTGGACGAGAAGCTGGATATGAGTCAACAGTGTGCCCTTGTTGCCAAGAAGGCCAATGGCATTTTGGGATGTATAAGTAGGGGCATAGCCAGCAGATCGAGGGATGTGATCGTTCCCCTCTATTCGACACTGGTGAGGCCTCATCTGGAGTACTGTGTCCAGTTTTGGGCCCCACACTACAAGAAGGATGTGGATAAATTGGAGAGAGTCCAGCGAAGGGCAACAAAAATGATTAGGGGTCTAGAGCACATGACTTATGAGGAGAGGCTGAAGGAGCTGGGATTGTTTAGTCTGCAGAAGAGAAGAATGAGGGGGGATTTGATAGCTGCTTTCAACTACCTGAAAGGGGGTTCCAAAGAGGATGGCTCTAGACTGTTCTCAATGGTAGCAGATGACAGAACGAGGAGTAATGGTCTCAAGTTGCAATGGGGGAGGTTTAGATTGGATATTAGGAAAAACTTTTTCACTAAGAGGGTGGTGAAACACTGGAATTCGTTACCTAGGGAGGTGGTAGAATCTCCTTCCTTAGAGGTTTTTAAGGTCAGGCTTGACAAAGCCCTGGCTGGGATGATTTAACTGGGAATTGGTCCTGCTTCGAGCAGGGGGTTGGACTAGATGACCTTCTGGGGTCCCTTCCAACCCTGATATTCTATGATTCTACCCTGTAAGGTATCTACCATCCTGATTTTACAGAGGTGATTTCTTTACTTCTATTTACTTTTATTTCTATTAAAAGTCTTCTTGTAAGAAAACTGAATGCTTTTTCACTGTTCTCAGATCCAAGGGTTTGGGTCTGTGGTCACCTATGCAAATTGGTGAGGCTTTTTATCCAACATTTCCCAGGAAAGGGGGGGTGCAAGTGTTGGGAGGATTGTTCATTGTTCTTAAGATCCAAGGGTCTGGGTCTGTAGTCACCTAGGCAAACTGGTGAGGTTTTTACCGAACCTTGTCCAGGAAGTGGGGTGCAAGGTTTTGGGAAGTATTTGGGGGGAAAGACGTTTCCAAACAGCTCTTCCTCAGTAACCAGTATTTGTTTGGTGGTGGTAGCGGCCAATCCAAGGACAAAGGGTGGAATATTTTGTACCTTGGGGAAGTTAAGCTTAGGAGGTTTTTCATGCAGGTCCCCACAGCTGTACCCTAGCGTTCAGAGTGGGGAAGGAACCTTGACAGGAGGTTTGTTTGGGACTGTAGAGGGTAGTCCAGAATTACTCCCTGGGAGGAGGGAGTTTGGGCTGGCAAACCCACAGTGTGTGGAGGAGTGAAAAAGGTAGGAAAGGCCCAGGGGAAAAGTAGCAAGGAATAGGACCTGGCTGAAGGGCCAAGTCATGAAGAGAAGGTGTAGCAGGAAGAGAGCCTGAGACAAAAGCCCTTATATTAGAGGCCTGGTATGAAGCAGGACCTGTTCACAGAATCTGGCAAGAACAGGACTGATATTACAAAAATACACATGCCTAAGAAGTGCTAAGTACCAAGTATGTATGCAAACAGATCCCTATATCAAGTGGTACCAGAACATCCTGATATCAAGGATGGTACAAAAACATTCCCCAAGGAACACACTGACCCCTCCTTAAAGATAAGGTCAGGGTGACAGTACATAATAACAGGTTTCAGAGTTGCAGCCGTGTTAGTCTGTATTCGCAAAAAGAAAAGGAGGACTTGTGGCACCTTAGAGACTAACAAATTTATCTGAGCATAAGCTTTCGTGAGCTACCGCTCACTTCATCAGATGCATTATGCTCAAATAATGCACAAAAGCTTATGCTCAAATAAATTTGTTAGTCTCTAAGGTGCCACAAGTCCTCCTTTTCTTTTTGCGAGTACATAATAGTGATGTTTTGATTGAACCAACATGTACAAGGTGATGGGTGATAACTAGCCACGTCAGGGGGCAGTAACTAAGTACATCAGAGGAACAGTACTAATTTGTGTGTAGCAGGGTATAACAATGTATCTCAGAGGGAGTATCTTCGTCTGGCCTAGGGAAGAATGGAATGTCCTGCTGTTCACTGAGCTAGTCCATTGTTACAGGCATACATGTATTAGTGGTCCGGTAGGGTCTGCGGGATCTAATACTGCACTTCGCCAACAATAAATCTGGCTGAGTGCCTTTGTCCCTTAACGGATCTTGTGGTCATTGGGTGGTTCGCTCGAGGTCTGCCATGCCAGCTGTCTGTGCAGAGTTGGGGTGGCACGCATAGGGAACAGACGTATGCAGCCAAACATCTATCAACGTCTAATCACATGAGGCTGCAGTGCCTGGAGTGAGAGAGGGGCCACAGAATGAGAAAGAGGACTAGGAGAAAGAGTCCATAAGGAGAGATGTCAGACCTGGCAGAGAGCTATTCCCCAGAATGACCAGGGGGAGGCACCACCTGCAGTGAGTGGACCCCATGACAGGGTGAAATACAGAGAATGGCTGCTTGGTGTTTAGATCCAGGAGGGGCCTATACACTACAACTCTCCCACAGAGCTTGTCCTCAGAATCAAGCAATTTATGAAATGCATATTTATTCTGGCTTTGCTAGACTTTAAAAAGTTCATATGTGCTTAAGTCCTGTTGACTCTAAATCAGTGGTTCTCAAAGCTGGTCCTCCGCTTATCCAGGGAAAGATCCACCCAAGGGTTTTGATTTGTTTTGATGGAAGATAAGCTGATCCAGTGTGGCAAATCGTATCAGTCTATTCACCCTGGAATTCCGGTTTGTTTACTTGTTGTGTCCGCAGGTTCGGCCGATCGCAGCTCCTCGGCCCACGCTGCTTCCTGCAGCCCCCATTGGCCTGGAGCAGCGAACCGTGGCCAGTGGGAGCAGGTAAACAAACCCGTCCAGCCCGCCAGGGACTTTCCCTGAACAAGCGGTGGACTGGCTTTGAGAACCACTGCTCTAAATGACTGTCCACAGCTGCTGACTCCAATGGGACTACTCAAATACTTAAAGCTAACAACTTGTTCAGGTGTTCTGCTGAAGCAAGGGCCATAAGCAGAGGTTCACAATAACCAGAATGCAGTGTGAACACTGCAACGTACCAGAACAATTTGAAATTTTCATTCTACTTTGCTACAAACAGACTTTCACTAGATCTGAAGTGGGTTGCACTGTCATTTTCAAATGATCAAACTGATTTTTTTGTTTTTAGATAGCAGTTTGCAGAAAAAACTCCAAGGGCTTTAATGCCACTGGAGAGAGAGAAAAAACATCACATGAGTTTAAAATCTTTGGGAAAATTGGATATATAATGGAAACATTTATACCAGCCTAGCTAAAAAAACAGAAGGGAAACAAACCAGAAACCTAAATCTAAGACTGATTTACTTGGTTCCAGTTAAGAAAAGGGACTTCAGATGCTGCAATGACCTGGCTCTGCCCACCGTGTGTGCATGTGCCTGAGAGAGATATCTGTTGCCCTCTAGTGGCTGGTATGTAGGGAAGATAAAGGGGCTACTACTGCTAACAGCTCTGTGTTCCTTCATGTGGTAGAGGTCTGCATTTCAGTAGCTAAAAGACAAGAACATTGTTTTTTTTTGACTAAATGATTTATTATTTTTTTTGCATTTTTTGTATTGAAAAAGCAAAATGTCTGAAAACTGTAATATCTTGATTTGGATATCCTGCCGCCGTGCCTCATGGGAGTTGCAGTCTGGTTTCCTCAGGTCCCTATTCTGCTCTATGGGCCTAGCTTCCCAACTGGACTATGATATACCCCAGGATGATCTTCCATGAAGCACCATAGCCAGAGACTCCTATCATGCAATCACTTCCCTTCTCCAGGAGGGGAGACTCGTGTGCCACACGGGAGATGCAGTCTGACCAAGAAGCCTGGTCTAGGATAGAACTGAGGCATGAGGCACCTGAGGTGAGGCTTCCATGAGTCACAATGGCATTTCCTAATTGAAATAGTACGGCTTTTGGCTGAGATACTGCAGGTTTTTCACTTTGCTGAAAAGTCAACATTTTCCAGGGTGGAAAAAAAGCCCATTTTCTGAACAGTTCTTTCACTGAGCAGCCTTGCCAGGGCCCTGAGTTACAAAAGCACTTTTATTGAATCAAAACCCCAATTTTCTGTTGAAAAACAGTTTCAGGGGAAATTTCTTACCAGAAAGCCAGAATTGCCAGAGGCTGGGAATAAACAACAGGGGAAGGATCACTTGATGATTACCTGTTCTGTTCATTACCTCTAGGACACCTGGCACTGGCCACTGTTGGAAGACAGGACACTGGGCTAGATGGACCCTTGGTCTGACTCAGTAGGGCCGTTCTTATGTTCTTGACCAGCCCTATTCATTATGGACCTGATCCAACTCTCCTTATGCTCTGTGGAAAGACTCCCATTGATATCTGGCAGAGTTGGTTTGGGCTGCTCCAGGCTTTTTCTACACTAGCATTTTTCTTTAACGTTTCCCACTGCTGCAGCTCCACCTGTGTAGGTCCTATAGTAGACTGGGCATTGGGTCATGTCAGCGTTTTAACCACCATGTTGTCCAACCCTCTTTCGAGCAGGGCTAGAAGATACAGTGGTCGAGGGCTGGTGGCCAGTCTACACTAGCGTTCCCACCATTTCAAGTACCAGTGAGGGTGTACGAGTAGCAGCAGGAGTGAAAAATTAAACAAAAGATCAGGCAGGCCCAGCCTAGAAGGATTCCATCATGTAAAGTAGCCACTTGAACACACCAGGTACCTCCAGGTAGGGTACACCTGCTGGGCTGGCTGGTGTGCCAGGTTGTGACAGAACGAATTGTGACATGAGGGAGGGGGGAAGGAAAAACAAACAAAAGCCACCAAGAAGCTGACTCTAATGTCCTCCAAGAGGCTGCTGGGAGCAGGAGGCGTCTGAGGGCTATATAATCCAGATCCAGCTCATCCCGGAGAGGAGAATGGGCCACACACAAGAAGGCTGAAGGAGTTCCAAATGCAAAATACAGATCCAGAAAGGGGCGGGAGGAGAGGCAATCACCTTGGGGATAAAAGGTACTGTGTCTGGGGAGTGCGGGGGACAAGGGTGGGCCCTGCCCCCCTTGGAAATTTTGGACTTGCCTGAGAGCTCAGAGAATTTACGGGAAATGAGCCGGAAGACTTTGGGTGCAGACGATGATAAACCAAATACTGACACACCCCTTTTATAGCAGTCCTGCATCCTCTCTGATGTCCTTTCTTCCCCACACCCTTTCTGGGGAGGTCAGGACACCCATGCCCACCAGGCTTAGTGATATTTTGGAGCTGTGGGATTTGGGATTTAGCGAGAGGACCAAGTCAGTTCATTGGCTGTCCACTGAGCCCCTCGAGGCTGGTGAGAATCCACTGGCTCATGCAGGTACCTCCTGGTGGGATACAGTTGAGGAGCTGGCTGGTGTGCCAGGCACCTCCTGGTGGCATGTGCCCTCTCAGCTGCTGATCATAGCAGATCCGTACTCATTTTCCTTTGGCACGCTAACGGGTGACAGCAGGTGTGGGGGAGGACTAACGGAGGGAGGGTTTGATACAACACAAGTGCCATACACAAGGTTTGGATGCTTTTTTTGCAGTTATATAATTTTAAAACGACATTGATTTACAAAAGGGAAAACTCGCAAACACTTCAGGCCAGATGCTGATCTCGCCTGCAGTGATATGACTTCCCTGCTGACTTCCCTGGAGCTGCTGCAGTGTTACAGAGGGGTAACAGCCATGGATTTGGCCCTTAGCCTTTCCTACAATCTCATCGCTTTCGGGATTTGAGAGGGAAAAGAAAACACTGAAAATGGGTGAGCTTTCTCCTGCTGCCTGGTCACATCGTTACTATGCCTACTGCCATACAGCACAGCCAGCAAATCGACCCTCTGGCCCTGTGACGGCCCTCAGATGGGTAATACCGTCCCACGCTTGTCTGATCCTGTGCTGCGGCCCCTCCTCATCCCCACAAAGATGAGCACTCAACTTATCTGCCCATTGGTGCCGATCAGCTTTTGATTTGTCCCTGTGCAAACAAATAGTCCCCATGGACAGGCTGGTCCCCGCCCCCCTGCAAGGTCCCTGTGTGCCACCCACTCATCCCCCCCATTTCAGGGACTCCCTGCAACACGCCCACCTCCTCCCTTGTGCCAGGGCTCTGTATGCCCTCCTCCCACGACCAGGGTCAGTCCTCACATTTTCTCCCCATGAGAGGTGGTCTGTGTAGCCCCATGCTCCCTTCCCCCAACCCTCCAGTCCCCTCTTCCTCACCATGCCGGGACTCTAGGTGCCCCCATTCCCCCCTCTGCCACATGCCAGCGGCTATTTGTATTCCCCATGTCACCTCCCATCATATCATTGTCCTCTATTCTCCCGCAGGCCAGGGGCTTTTTGTGCCACCTTCACCCCCCACCCCCATTTTCACTCTGTCTAGGAGATAAGTCATTCAGGGTGCCAACATTTTAAACTCTGTTGGGATGAGGGGTAGAGCTGAGATGGGGGTGTTGGTGTTAGTGGCTGTCATCAAACCGTTCCTTGATCTATACACAATTACAAAGGTGGTTGAAGTTGCTGTCTCTGCTAATCCAATCCCAGGGACCTCATGTGTCCTTCATTTGTGTCCTTCATTTCCCCTTTCTGGGTTTCTGATTTCACCCACTGCTGCCTAAAACATTTCCTGAAACTTGGGAATTGATCGCATACGGCATTAGAATGTTATCTCAATACAGACAAAGAAATGCCATCAACTTGAGCGTAAGGCCTTGCAAACTTGGCCAGTGATTTCACAGGTGTGTGTTATCAGGGGTAAAGGCACATGGAAGAGAGGAAGCAGGAAAGAGAAATAATTCTGCTGATGGCATGGACAACTTTCATCATCCCATAATGGTTGTTTGTAAGGAGTATGAACCTCCTGTGTACTCTATAGGACTGTGAAATTGTGTGCTTTGAGGTTACCCTCTGGTGTTCCCCCAGTTCTGTCTTACTGTAGCTCACATTTTGTAATTTGTAAAGCTGGTCAAAAATACCAATTACTCTTAAAGGGAAATTGTGATTTTTTTTGTTTCATTTTCATCAATATTTCTCACGGAAATGATTGAAAATCCAAATGTTAAAAAAAAAATTAATGGTTTTCCATACAAATTTGATGTTTGCAGTAAATACTTTTAGTTTATGACAATTCTTTTTGGTGAAAAAAATAAAAAATGGTTTTCAATAAAAAAATGTTTGGAAGACTTGGCTAAAGATTTTTGTTGAAAAAAAATTGGATTTCATTTATTCATTGAAAAAAACAGAACCATTTGTTGAAAAAATTCCCATGAAAATTATCACTTTCAACAGACTTTTTTTGTCGAAATTACTTTCCCTCCAAAAAAAAAAAATAATTCCATCCGCTTTCAATTCCAGACTTGTGAAGAGGTTCTCCCAATCCTGTCCAAATGGGGTAAAATCATCAGCTGATATAAATCAGCGTAGTTCACTGATTTGTTGGCTGTCTGTGTTTAATGGACTGGCTGCTTCTCCTAGATGGCATATCAGCATTTTTCTTTGGTGATTATTTTTATGTCTCCATTGAATTTAAAACAAAACAAACCAATAAAACTGCATATTAAAACTGTGCATGGAATTGAGACAAGGGATAATGAACACTTAACTAACAAACGCTTTCAAAAGCAAAATCCTCCACTCCCTGCCCTTCTAGCCTTCTTCTTTGCCTCTCATCCAGTCAGTTGTTTTCTCCTTTATGTCAGAGAAATTCCTCCCACATTGTATGAAATGCTTTAATTTTGTCATTATTTTAGTATTGCTCCCAGGAAGCAATCTCTGTCATGCCAATATACCGCTCTTTAGAATCTAGGACACAAGAACTTTCCTCTCCTGTCTCATGATCAGTCTCGCTGCACAATGAAGGTGTCAGGGTTCCTTCCCCACTCTGAACTCTAGGGTACAGATGTGGGGACCCGCATGAAAGACCCCCTAAGCTTAGTCTTACCAGCTTAGGTTAAAAACTGCCCCAAGATACAAACTTTGCCTTGGCCTTGAACCGTATGCTGCCACCACCAAGCGTTTTAAACAAAGAACAGGGAAAGAGCCCACTTGGAGACATCTTTCCCCAAAATATCCCCCAAGCCCTACACCCCCTTTCCTGGGGAAGACTTGATAAGAATCCTCACTAATTTGTACAGGTGACCACAGACCCAAACCCTTGGATCTTAAGAACAATGGAAAATCAATCAGGATCTTAAAAGAAGAATTCCGCGACCCAGCTGAGCGGTGGCGAACCAGCTGAGCAACGGGGAACAGCAGAGCAGCACACAGCAGGCGTTTGCCTGGGAGTTCGCCTGGGGTGAGCCCAGTGAGGCTTACATCTTGCCAGCTTCTCTGAGGAAGCTCATAGTAGGAAGGTGATATGGGGGGGGGGGGTTCAACTGTTGTTACCTGCACAGGATGTGCCATGTTTGTCTTTCTTCCACAGGACAGAAGCAACTTTGTCTGTACAAAGTGCAAGCTAGTATCCATATTGGAAGAGAAGATCGAAGGTCTGGAGCAGCAGATATCGACCCTGCGTTGCATACGAGAATCTGAGGATTTTCTGGACAAAAGTCAGGATATGCTTCTACGGGCACAAAGCTCTAAAGATTTAGAGCAGGTTGCACAGCGGAGCCAAGAGGCCAGTGAAGAAGCTTGGCAACATGTGACCTCCAGAAGAAGAAGGGGGAATGTCCAGGTACCAGCAACGCAGACACAGGTAAGTAACCGTTTTCATGTTTTCTCCACAGGTACCATTGCGGAGAGTGGACCAGATGATACGTCTGGGGGGAGAAAGCAGAAGGAGACTCTGCTGGTTGGAAGGCATGAGATGCGCTGTCCTGAGGTTGGGGGTTCCACGACCACCACTCCCAAGAGAAGGAGGCAGGTGGTGGTGGTCGGGGACTCTCTCCTCAGGGGGACGGAGTCATCTATCTGCCGCCCTGACCGGGAAAACAGAAAGTCTGCTGCTTGCCAGGGGCTAAGATTTGTGATGTGATGGAGAGACTGCCGAGACTCATCAAGCCCTCGGATCGCTACCCCTTCCTGCTTCTCCATGTGGGCACCAATGATACTGCCAAGAATGACCTTGAGCGGATCACTGCGGACTACGTGGCTCTGGGAAGAAGGATAAAAGAGTTTGAGGCGCAAATGATGTTCTTGTCCATCCTCCCCATGGAAGGAAAAGGCCGGGGTAGGGACCGTCGAATCGTGGAAGACAACAAATGGCTACGCAGGTGGTGTCGGAGAGAAGGCTTTGGATTCTTTGACCATGGGATGGTGTTCCATGAAGGAGGAATGCTGGGCAGAGACGGGCTCCACCTAACGAAGAGAGGGAAGAGCATCTTTGCGAGCAGACTGGCTAATCTAGTGAGGAGAGCTTTAAACTAGGTTCACCGGCGGAAGGAGACCAAAGCCCTGAGGTAAGTGGGCAAGCGGAATACCAGGAGGAAGCACAGGCAGGAACGTCTGGGAGGGGAGGGCTCCTACCTCATACTGAGAATGAGGGGCGATCAGCAGGTTATCTCAAGTGCCTATATACAAATGCACAAAGCCTTGGAAACAAGCCGGGAGAACTGGAGGTCCTGGTGATGTCAAGGAATTATGACGTGATTGGAATAACAGAGACTTGGTGGGATAACTCACATGACTGGAGTACCGTCATGGATGGTTATAAACTGTTCAGGAAGGACAGGCAGGGCAGAAAAGGTGGGGGAGTAGCACTGTATGTAAGGGAGCAGTATGACTGCTCAGAGCTCCGGTACGAAACTGCAGAAAAACCTGAGTGTCTCTGGATTAAGTTTAGAAGTGTGAGCAACAAGAGTGATGTAGTGGTGGGAGTCTGCTATAGACCACCGGACCAAGGGGATGAGGTGGATGAGGCTTTCTTCCGGCAACTCACAGAAGCTACTAGATCGCATGCCCTGGTTCTCATGGGCGACTTTAATCATCCTGATATCTGCTGGGAGAGCACTACAGCAGTTCATAGACAATCCAGGAAGTTTTTGGAAAATGTAGGGGACAATTTCCTGGTGCAAGTGCTGGAGGAGCCAACTAGGGGGGAGCTTTTCTTGACCTGCTGCTCACAAACCGGGAAGAATTAGTAGGGGAAGCAAAAGTGGATGGGAATCTGGGAGGCAGTGACCATGAGCTGGTCGAGTTCAGGATCCTGACGCAGGGAAGAAAGGTAAGCAGCAGAATACGGACCCTGGACTTCAGGAAAGCAGACTTTGACTCCCTCAGGGAACTGATGGGTAGGATCCCCTGGGGGAATAACATGAGGGGGAAAGGAATCCAGGAGAGCTGGTTGTATTTCAAGGAATCCCTGTTGAGGTTACAGGGACAAACCATCCCGATGTGTCGAAAGAATAGTAAATATGGCAGGTGACCAGCTTAACTTAACGATGAAATCCTTGCGTATCTTAAACATAAAAAAGAAGCTTACAAGAAGTGGAAGATTGGACAAATGACCAGGGAAGAGTATAAAAATATTGCTCGGGCATGTAGGAATGAAATCAGGAGGGCCAAATCACACCTGGAGCTGCAGCTAGCAAGAGATGTCAAGAGTAACAAGAAGGGTTTCTTCAGGTATGTTGGCAACACGAAGAAAGTCAAGGAAAGTGTGGGCCCCTTCCTGAATGAGGGAGGCAACCTAGTGACAGAGGATGTGGAAAAAGCTAATGTACTCAATACTTTTTTTGCCTCTGTCTTCACGAACAAGGTCAGCTCCCAGACTGCTGCGCTGGGCAACACAGCATGGGGAGTAGGTGGCCAGCCCTCTGTGGAGAAAGAGGTGGTTAGGGACTATTTAGAAAAGCTGGACGTGCACAAGTCCATGGGGCCAGATGCGATGCATCCGAGAGTGCTAAAGGAATTGGCGGTTGTGATTGCAGAGCCATTGGCCATTATCTTTGAAAACTCGTGGCGAAAGGGGGAAGTCCTGGATGACTGGAAAAAGGCTAATGTAGTGCCCAGCTTTAAAAAAGGGAAGAAGGAGGAACCTGGGAACTACAGGCCAGTCAGCCTCACCTCAGTCCCCGGAAAAATCATGGAGCAGGTCCTCAAGGAATCTATCCTGAAGCACTTACACAAGAGGAAAGTGATCAGGAACAGTCAGCATGGATTCACCAAGGGAAGGTCATGCCTGACTAATCTAATTGCCTTCTATGATGAGATTACTGATTCTGTGGATGAAGGGAAAGCAGTGGATGTATTGTTTCTTGACTTTAGCAAAGCTTTTGACACGGTCTCCCACAGTATTCTTGTCAGCAAGTTAAAGAAGTATGGGCTGGATGAATGCACTATAAGGTGGGTAGAAAGTTGGCTAGATTGTCGGGCTCAACGGGTAGTGATCAATGGCTCCATGTCTAGTTGGCAGCCGGTGTCAAGTGGAGTGCCCCAGGGGTCGGTCCTGGGGCCGGTTTTGTTCAATATCTTCATAAATGATCTGGAGGATGGTGTGGATTGCACTCTCAGCAAATTTGCAGATGATACTAAACTAGGAGGAGTGGTAGATATGGTGGCAGGTAGGGATAGGATACAGAGGGACCTAGACAAATTAGAGGATTGGGCCAAAAGAAATCTGATGAGGTTCAACAAGGATAAGTGCAGAGTCCTGCACTTAGGACGGAAGAATCCAATGCACCGCTACAGACTAGGGACCGAATGGCTAGGCAGCATTTCTGCGGAAAAGGACCTAGGGGTTACAGTGGACGAGAAGCTGGATATGAGTCAGCAGTGTGCCGTTGTTGCCAAGAAGGCCAATGGCATTTTGGGATGTATAAGTAGGGGCATAGCCAGCAGATCGAGGGACGTGATCGTTCCCCTCTATTCGACATTGGTGAGGCCTCATCTGGAGTACTGTGTCCAGTTTTGGGCCCCACACTACAAGAAGGATGTGGATAAATTGGAGAGAGTCCAGCGAAGGGCAACAAAAATGATTAGGGATTTGGAACACATGACTTATGTGGAGAGGCTGAGGGAACTGGGATTGTTTAGTCTGCAGAAGAGAAGAATAAGGGGGGATTTGATAGCTGCTTTCAACTACCTGAGAGGGGGTTCCAAAGAGGATGGTTCTAGACTATTCTCAGTGGTAGCTGATGACAGAACAAGGAGTAATGTTCTCAAGTTGCAGTGGGGGAGGTTGAGGTTGGATATTAGGAAAAACTTTTTCACTAGGAGGGTGGTGAAACACTGGAATGCGTTACCTAGGGAGGTGGTAGAATCTCCTTCCTTAGAAGTTTTTAAGGTCAGGCTTGACAAAGCCCTGGCTGGGATGATTTAATTGGGGATCGGTCCTGCTTTGAGCAGGGGGTTGGACTAGATGACCTCCTGAGGTCCCTTCCAACCCTGATATTGTATGATTCTATGATTCTATGAATGCCCCGTTGATAGGGACACCTCATGACAGCATAGTACCTTGTACTTCTCTGCATTCACTCCCCTGAGACTCCCCAAGCACTTTACCCACATGGCTTCTGAGGTGGCCCTGCTGGCACAGAGGGTGCAAGGCGGGCTCCTTGCGCTAGCCGGGGAGCCTGCCCCCTGGCAAGGGCTGACCCCCAGGGAAGGGCAGCAGTGGTGTTTGCACCAATTCCCTGGGGTTGTAAAGCCCCACAGGTCTAGAACCCAGACCTACAGAGCTGCAGGATGGCAACAGCTGTAATCACTGCCCATGACCTGCTAGGGAAGTTCAGCCTCAAGGGGTTTGACAGGCAGCAGCTTCATGGCTCCTGATGGGCTCCCTGCACTATATAAACCCCAGGGGCCTACAAGGAAGTGTCCAGGCAACAGTGCCGTTCTCCTCTAGCTGCTGCAACAACCATTCCTGCTCCTGAATTCCTGGCGTTGACCTTGCTTTGATTTGGACTTTGCCTCCTGCCCCAGGCCCTGAAACCTGCCTTGGGCTCTGGCATCGACCCCAGCCTGGAACCTGACCACGAACTCCTCTGCTACTCCCAGCCCTCGGGTTTGACCCAGCTCTGCCCCTTGGTCCTGACTGCCCTTGTTGGGATCCTGACACAGGGGAGGCTAGAGAGTTGGGTCTGTAACTGGGGAGCCCACTTGTGGAGGCTGCCTGGGAGGCTGAGTTCAATCAGTGCACGTCTAAGGTGCCAGCTGTGCCCACTTGTGGGGGCAGTAGTGGAGAGCTCTGGACCCCCAGTCATGTGAGGATGGCAGGCACCTCATGCTATTGCAGCCTTGCTCTGGCTGGGCGGAAGGAGGAGGTAAGTGGATACAGATTGCCATTGGAGGGAAAGGGATCTGGAGCCAGTGTCAAGCTATAGCGCTACCATGCAGATGACCCTTTGGCTCTCCAGGGCTTCCCCAAAGATCTAGTGGATCTAGTTGGCCCCTGAATTCTTCCACATATCATAAAGCCACAAGTCTGACAGCCCAATCCCAGGTCCATTCCTTCCAGTCCTGCAGCTGTTACTGAGAAGAAAGCCATGAAATCTCTAATACCAGGGCAGCTCACTTCCTTTGAAGTGGATCACGCTGCTGTTCTCCAGTGATGCTCGGTGGAGGGAAGAAATCGAATGGTAGGACCAATCGCCTCCCTCCTCAGATGTACCATTTTTTATTTATCCCACGCAGCCCAGGTGAAGGACAGTTCTCGGGATTGTATTTGGCTATCAATTCGATGCGATGTTCCTAGTGTTTCAGGAGCATGTTTTTGCTTTGCCCCAGGAGCTCATGCTGGCAATGAACTGGATCGTAACTGAAGACTTCCATTTCTTCTGGAATCTCTGTAAAGTTCTTGTTTGCACAATGTTTTCTGTGTATTTGGTTAGAGCCCCTTGGTACATGTGGAGGGCGCTGCATACACTCATAAATAATAATTACCTCCCTGGGAATTTCCTACTTTAAACATTTTAAAATAAATAGATGTAAATCTCCTCAAATGCGAGCGTTTATGTAACTGCATTATACTGGCGAACATGCTGTGTTCAATGAGGAAACCACAGCCGAGACGCATGAAAAGCGTTGGCTGCATTTGTGCTTTCTAATCCAGAATGGGAAATGAAAACAATCGCATTGCTGGAAAGTGAAATGGGGAAATTTCCAAGTACTGAAAGTTTTTTGCCTTGATCAAAATTGGATAATTTCTCACAATGCATTGACTTTTCAACCAATGGAACCCTTTATAAACCTGGCTGCAGGCCAGACAATCCTGTAATTTAGGAAGGCATTACAGGCAATAAAATTTCAAATGGTATTTGCCTTATACACCATGTTAAATCCACAGCAACTTGTTTTCTCCTGAAGCTGGTAGTGTTCTTTGCCTACATCACAGTCACAGTTGCTTCTGGGCATGTGCTGTTAGATTTGGTATTTGTAAATACTGCAGAATGCTTGTGAGAGACATATTGGACCAACTTCTTTTGGTGAGAGAGACAAGCTTTCGAGCTACCCAGAGTTCCTCTTCAGGTCTCCTGTGCATCTCGAAAGCTTGTCTCTCTCACCGACAGAAGTTGGTCCAGTAAAAGATACTCCCTCTCCTATTTTGTCTCTCTTCTATCCAGGGACCAACACCACTGCCAAGAGCAAAAAGCTTGTGTGACCCACAGTCAGGTTGTGAGATCAAGTCGGGACATTTCAACAAAATGAGGGTTGCTCCTGCCACGCTAAGTCAGCCCTCCTGCACATCCCATTTGTTTGATGGACAGGCATCAATTGTAATTGATACTCATCAATTGTAATTGATACCAATTGTAATTGGTACTCAGGCACCCAGAGTAAAACACCAGGGCTGACATTCAACAAGGGAAAGAGCAATCTATGTAGCCACAGGTCTGATGCGCTGCTGACTCCCTGCAGGCTAAATGCTGGTGAACTGGGCCCTAATGACCAAGTTGCCACTGGAGTAATCAGGTTGTGGGACACCCTAACCTGGCAGCTGCTGGGCTAGATTGTCCATTTGACAACACACACAGCTGCACCATTCTCAGGAGAAGAGCAGGGAATGGATTATAACAGAGAGAGGCCCAGTTCCTTCCCTGCTGCTATGGTAGCTATCTGACACTGGCTGTGACCAAGAGCAGGTTACTGCCCCTGAACTGGCTCACCAAAGGAGTGCTTTGGGAGTGGGTTAAGCTGAGGAAGCACCCTGCCCATGTTGGGAGGGAAGGACCTGGCCTGCAGCCCCTACCTTTCCCTCTCTGTTGGCTCTAGAGGATGCTGTGTGGCTGCACAGAAGGCTCACATGCCTCTCTGTGGTTGCAGAGACTATGCTTCAATTTGACCTGTCATGTTGCATTAATGTTGTGGGTTGGTTTTTTTGCATTTAATTTCCTGGGTAGTATCAAGCAGGTCATGAGCTTGCATGGTGTGGGAACGCCTCTCGCCAGGTGAGTTCCTTCCTCTGAACCCAGTTCATAAGGCCGGCTGGCTACAGCAGCAGACCTCATGAGATCCTTCCGCCAACGCTGAGCAGATTCAGGAAGTACTAAGCTGCTGCAGTCTGTGTAGCCCAGTGTCCTCTTGCTGCAGACCAGTGCTACGTCCTGCCATGTTTGGAAACTGAGGATTAAAGGTACATGTCATGCAAAAGAAGCAGAAGGTGCGTGTTTGTAAGTAGGACCATGAGAATAGGCTTGGCAGTGCTGCTCATGGGGTAGCTGAAGAAGCACCCTGTGACACTTGGCTTGCCTACGCACAGAGAAATTAGATTAAAAACATAAATATTCTTGCTGGAAGGATGCAGCATGATACTACTTTATTTCTTGGAATTCAGAACAATAACACACAAGAAACTAAAAACAAAGGAAAACCAGGCTTCTCCCTCAGGCAGTGAGGTGCAACCCACCCCACCTTGCCTTAAACTGGCTCTTTTCAGACTTACTAATCACATGCTTCCCTACAGAACCCCAACTGGGCCTTTGATTGCAAAATGTATCCGACAGACTGGAATGGAAAGCGGTTCTTTCAAAAACTGTTTGCTCCCCTTCAGTTGCTCCGCCCCTGGAGATGGGATGCAGCTCAGCAGTTCCATGGGGATTATGGGAAGGACAGGCCTGTATGCAGGTGTTCGCATGAGGGGCCCATGTTGTGTTGACACCCATTACGTTTATGCTCGCACAAATGAGCAGCCCCTAATTCCAGCCTCTGCCAAGCCATTACATGACTCAGTGAATGCCTAGTGCAGTGCGCTTCAAGTCTTGCAGGCAAAGGATGCATCACACTTGTCACAATAAAAATGTGAATGATGTAAAGAATGACAATGAAAAAGGGAGCTCAGCAGGAGATGGAATCCAGGGTCTTGGAGGCAGAGTGGTAAAGACTTGTTTAATTGAGTGCACTGTGTTTGAATTAATTATTTTCTTGACTTTTATTAAAATGAGGATTTATCCTCTATTCGGTTGTTCATGAGCTGTATAATAAATACCAGCCAATGGGAGTGTAATTAGCAAGAAATTATTTACAGAGATGAGAAACTGTTTCCAAAAAGAAGCAAATAGCGTGTCCATTCTCCTACTAAAGTGAACTGGCAGCTGGTCGGCTGCACACAACTGTCCACCAGGGTGGCATCTTGGCAGGCCACCACAAGAATAATGACTCTTTCAAAGAAAGACACTGGAATAACTCATGGAAGCAGCAAACATGCAAACTGTCAGCATGATTCACTGAGTAATTATAGAATAATGCAGTGCAAACTATTAGGAGATAAAAACAGTAAGTCAGCCTTGACTCATCTCCCCTAAAACTCACGGCTGACATACCCACCAGTTTTTGTTATCTTCCAAAGCCTGGTGCTCTAACATAATGCCAGCCAAGGAACTTTGCTATGGCAGAGCCCTCATGCATTCACAGCAGACTGAGCTGCTGATGTGTTTCCATTTCTTACAGCCAAAAAGCTGCAAAGGTGGAAACCCATAAAAGCATTGTTGCCAGAGCTAGGCAAACTGCCGGATGTTGGCCTAATGTGATTCAGAAAAGGATTAGACATTTGTATGAATGAGAATGGCCTATACAGTGAAATTAGCTAGGATAGAAAATAACTAAGGCTATCAATCTGCACGCTTCTGAGCATAGTGAGATCACCAGCTGGGGATCAGGAAGGAATTTCTCCCATGTGGTAGAATTTTGCAGGGACCTTGAGCTCTTTCCTGCCTTCTTTAAAAGTATCCTTTCTAGGCTGCTTGGACTCATGATTAGGGCTGGGAAGGAAACTCTTTTCCAGTCCCACGAGAATTTTTGAGACTGCACAGTTTACCAGTCCCAAATAAAGACAAAAAATGAATCTTTAAAATTTACACCAAAAAAAATTGGTTGGGGTCCATCAAAATATTGTTGTTCTGATCATAGAATCATAGAATATCAGGGTTGGAAGGGACCTCAGGAGGTCATCTAGTCCAACCCCCTGCTCAAAGCAGGACCAATCCCCAACCAAATCATCCCAGCCAGGGCTTTGTCAAGCCTAACCTTAAAAATATCTAAGGAAGGAGATTCCACCACCTCCCCAGGTAACGCATTTCAATGCTTCACCACCCTCCTAGTGAAAAAGTTTTTCCTAATATCCAACCTCAACCTCCCCCACTGCAACTTGAGACCATTACTCCTTGTCCTGTCATCTTCTACCACTGAGAATAGTCTATAACCATCCTCTTTGGAACCACCTCTCAGGTAGTTGAAAGCAGCTATCAAATCCCCCCTCATTCTTCTCTTCCACAGACTAAACAATCCCAGTTCCCTCAGCCTCTCCTCATAAGTCATGTGTTCCAGTCTCCTAATCATTTTTGTTGCCCTCTGCTGGACTCCTTCCAATTTTTCCACATCCTTCTTGTAGTGTGGGGCCCCAAAACTGGACACAGTACTCCAGATGAGGCCTCACCAGTGTCGAATAGAGGGGAACAATCACATCCCTCGATCTGCTGGCAAGGCCCCTACAGATACATCCCAAAATGCCATTGGCCTTCTTGGCTACAAGGGCACACTCTTGACTCATATCCAGCTTCTCGTCCACTGTAACCCCTAGGTCCTTTTCTGCAGAACTGCTGCCGAGGCATTCGGTCCCTAGTCTGTAGCGGTGCATTGGATTCTTCCATCCTAAGTGCAGGACTCTGCACTTGTCCTGGTTGAACCTCATCAGATTTCTTTTGGCCCAATCCTCTAATTTGTCTAGGGCCCTCTGTATCCTATCCCTACCCTCCAGCGTATCTACCTCTCCTCCCAGTTTAGTGTCATCTGAAAACTTGCCGAGGGTGCAATCCACACCATCCTCCAGATCATTTATGAAGATATTGAACAAAACCGGCCCTAGGACCGACCCTTGGGGCACTCCACTTGATACCAGCTGCCAACTAGACATGGAGCCATTGATCACTACCCGTTGAGCCCGACAATCTAGCCAACTTTCTATCCACCTTATAGTCCATTCATCCAGCCCATACTTCTTTAACTTGCTGGCAAGAATACTGTGGGAGACCGTGTCAAAAGCTTTGCTAAAGTCAAGGAACAACACGTCCACTGCTTTCCCCTCATCCACAGAGCCAGTTATCTCGTCATAGAAGGCAATTAGATTAGTCAGGCATGACTTGCCCTTGGTGAATCCATGCTGACTGTTCCTGATCACTTTCCTCTCCTCTAAGTGCTTCAGAATTGATTCCTTGAGGATATGCTCCATAATTTTTCCAGGGACTGAGGTGAGGCTGACTGGCCTGTAGTTCCCAGGATCCTCCTTCTTCCCTTTTTTAAAGATGGGCACCTTTTTAAAGATGGGCACATTAGCCTCTTTCCAGTCGTCCGGGACTTCCCGCGATCACCATGAGTTTTCAAAGATAATGGCCAATGGCTCTGCAATCACATCCGCCAACTCCTTTAGCACTCTCGGATGCAGCGCATCCGGCCCCATGGACTTGTACTTGTCCAGCTTTTCTAAATAATCCCGAACCACTTCTTTCTCCACAGAGGGCTGGTCACCTTCTCCCCACGCTGTGCTGCCCAGTGCAGCAGTCTGGGAGCTGACCTTGTTCGTGAAGACAGAGGCAAAAAAAGCATTGCGTACATTAGCTTTTTCCACATCCTCTGTCACTAGGTTGCCTCCCTCATTCAGTAAGGGGCCCATACTTTCCTTGACTTTCTTCTTGTTGCTAACATACCTGAAGAAACCCTTCTTGTTACTCTTAACATCTCTTGTTAGCTGCAAGTCCAGGTGTGATTTGGCCTTCCTGATTTCACTCCTGCATCCCCAAGCAATATTTTTATACTCTTCCCTGTTCATTTGTCCAATCTTCCACTTCTTGTAAGCTTCTTTTTTGTGTTCAAGATCAGCAAGGATTTCACTGTTAAGCCAACCTGGTCGCCTGCCATATTTACTATTCTTTCGACACATCGGGATGGTTTGTCCCTGTAACCTCAACAGGGATTCCTTGAAATACAACCAGCTCTCCTGGACTCCTTTCCCCCTCATGTTATTCTCCCAGGGGATCCTGCCCATCAGTTCCCTGAGGGAGTCAAAGTCTGCTTTTCTGAAGTCCAGGGTCCATATTCTGCTGCTCTCCTTTCTTCCCTGTGTCAGGATCCTGAACTCGACCATCTCATGGTCACTGCCTCCCAGGTTCCCATCCACTTTAGCTTCCCCTACTAACTCTTCCCGGTTTGTGAGCAGCAGGTCAAGAAGAGCTCTGCCCCTAGTTGGTTCCTCCAGTACTTGCACCAGGAACTTGTCCCCCACACTTTCCAAAAACTTCCTGGATTGTCTGTGCACCGCTGTATTACTCTCCCAGGAGATATTTTTGAAATGTTTGTTTTCAGTGTTGACTGTTTTTCTTTAACCTTTTTAGTAGAAGATACATTTTGAAACAAAAAAATTATTTGAAATCAACATCTTCCAGAGTTCCCTTTGGAAAATGTCAAATTGGGATGTTTCGATAATTTCTGAACTTTCTCTTTCAACAGTTTTTCTGAGTCAGGAAATCAGTCAAAACTGACCTGGTCCCATGAACAGTTTTGGTTTTAATACACTGGTAATTTTCAGTGGAAAAAAAACTTTGCTGAAAAATTCCTGAGCAGCTCTGCTGTGGACTAGATTAACCATTGGTCTGGACTGCAGGAGCAAGTCCCATGTTTCTGTGTTTCTCATAGCGCCAGAAATGCTTTCACACTGGCCAGTCACTATTTGCTGCTTTTAAAATGTTGCTGTCATCAAGTGTCTGTGGTGGAACCACCTCTTTCATCAATAGACATATCGGGTTAATCCCATTGTCCGGCACCTTCACAGTTTCCAAGGGCAGAAAGGACCACTGTGATCGTGTTGTCTGACATACTGTATAACACAAGCCATAAAACTTCCCTGAATTTATTCCTGTTTGAACCAAAGTGTATCTTTTAGAAAAAATCCAATCTTGATTTAAACATTGTCAGTGTTGGAAAATCCATCACAAATAAATTGTTTCAATGGTTAGTTACCCTCGCCGTTAGAAATGTATGACTTAGTTCTGGTCTCAAGTTGTCTATTTCACCTTCCAGCCACTGGATCTTCTTATGCCTTTGTCTTCTAGACAGAAAAGCTCCTTATCAAATCTTTACTCCCCACGTAGATAGGGTGACCAGATGTCCCGATTTTACGGACAGTCCTGATATTTGGGGCTTTGTCTTATATAGGTGCCTTTTACCCCCCACTCCCTATCCTGATTTTTCACACTTGCTGTCTGGTCACCCTACATGTAGATAGCTACAGACTGTGATCAAGTCACCCCTTAACCATGTCTTTGTTAAGCTAAATAGATTGAGCTCCTTAAGTCTATCACTATAAGACATGTTATCCAATTCTTTAATCATTCTCATGGCTCTTCTCTGAACCCTCACCAACTTATTAGCATCCTTCTTAATTGTTGACACCAGAATGGACACAGTATTCCAGCAATGGTTGCACTGGTGCTAAATAATCAGGTAAAATAACCTCTACTCCTACTTGAGTTTCCCTTTATGCATCTAAGGATTGTATTGGCCCTTTTGCCCACAACACTGCATTGGAAGTTCATGTTCAGCTGATTATCACCACCTCCCCCAAATCTTTTTCAGAGTCGCTGCTTCCCAGGATAGAGTCCCCTATCTTGTAAGTATGGCCGACATTCTTTGCTCCTACATGTGTACATTGACATTTAGCCAGACTAAAATGTCTATTGTTTGTGTGCACCCAGCCTACCAAGTGACCTGGATCGCTCTGTAACAGTGACCTGTCCTCTTCCTTATTTACCACTCCCCAATTTTTGTGTCATCTGCACACTGTGTCAGAAATGACTTTGTTTTCTTCCAAGTTATTGATAAAAATGTTAAATAGCTTAGGGCCAAGAACCGATCCCTGCAGGACCCCACTAGAAACACACCCTTCAATGGCGATTCCCTGTTTACAGTTGCATTGTGAGACCTATCAGTTAGCCAGTTTTTATTCCATTTAATGTGTGCCATGTTAATTTTATATTGTTCTAGTTTTTAATCAAAATAGTGTTTAACCCAGGGCAGAACAGGAATAAATTACCATCACATCAGAAGACACCATACTCATTTTGACTGCCTAGTTCTTTGCACTGTTGTAAATGACAACACAAGGTGTAGGGTGGATCTGTTCCGGAATCTGCCTCAGTGCATTTAATTATATTCGTAAGGAAAATTTATAATTTATTGTTTGGGAAATCCAGGTTAATGTTGACTTCATCAGCTCACAGTGCGATACACATCTAAGCCTGATTAAGAGTCGATTGTAGGCACTCAAGAAGAGACATAGGGAGAGCTCCCATTAAGCATGTGTCTCAAAAATTATGCTGAAATCTTGACTGAGTTTTCGCTTCATCCTTACTCACTCTTTTAAGTAAGTCTCCACTGCAACTGGGAAGTGTGATTGCCGCATATATAGGCAAACCTGAGCGAGCTTGGATCAAAGCTAGCTTCAGTAACGGTAGTAGTGAAGCATGGGTAGCGGGCTGGAAACCTGGGTACATACTTGTGTGGATGCAGTGGAGACACACCCTTTGACTTCAGTGTGAGTTTTGCCCAAGTCAGAAGCAAGTAAAGCTCAGCAAGGACTTCAGGAGTTTTCCCATCATTTGTCCAGGTTTAAATTGTGAGGGAGGGATAGCTCAATGGTTTGAGCATTGGCCTGCTAAACCCAGGGTTGTGAGTTCAATCCTTGAGGGGGCCATTTAGGGATCGGGGCAAAAAATGGGGATTGGTCCTGCTTTGAGCAGGGGGTTAGACTAGATGACCTCCTGAGTCCCTTCCAACCCTGATATTCTATGAATTACTTTGTTGGGACAAGGGGTTATGCCTTTGTGGGCAATTGCACCAGATCAACCACAATAAGACGTCAGTCTATGCCTGCCACCTCCCAGTTAGCTGTGCCGATTCTTCACCTTTGATAGAACCTGCGCTGCTCTCAGCTCCAGTTTCATGGTCACATAACCTGCTGCAGGTCCCCAAGTGCATAGCTGAATGGAAAGCAGACATACACGCCATCTTATCATCAGGGTGGAGGGGAGGTTGCAAAAGCGTATGGCCAAGAACCAGGGACTGTGTTCTACATTTAATGGCTGCAGTAGACGGTCTTAGAATAGGAAAATCTACCTGTATGTCCCATTCATTGTTCATTGCTGCAGTCCATATTTCTCCAGGTGAATTTACAACTGGTATTCACTTTGGTGGCAAGAGGAATGAGCCATGATTTTTGTCATTACTCATAACATTTCCATTTCCATGGCATTTGATTAAATATTAGAGATTTAAGATGCATTCATAATATTAACCTTTCCAGAGAGGCTACTCCTAAAGCAGCTCCTATTTGCCTGTTTAAAATGCAGCACTTGCTGTTGTCTGTACTTCAAGCTGGCAGAATTAATGAATCAAAGATCTGAAATGTAAGGAAAAACCCACCTTCCTTAACAAATGACCTGCAGTGTAACATCAGATGCTCCCTCGCTTGTCAAACCAGCCAAGTACTGCTCAGCTACTCATAAAGTTGTAATTTGCAAATTTGAATCCAATTTGATGCTTTGTCATCTTGTGACATCCCCACGGGGAGCTGACAGGTGACTCATTGCCACATGCCACGAACAGCATGCTCTGTGTGATCTGTTCTGTCCTTAAGTCATTTGTTGTTTGGCCAAGACCAGACTTCTTTAAAGGAAAAGGGGAATATTTTAGCCTATGGATGTAGAATCTTGAATTATGATTGTGTTTTGTCAGATCTTGCAAGCAAAAAAAGCTCAGACTCTGTCTTCAGAGTAATAGTGAGGAGTGTTGGTAATTCAGCAATACTTAGCTTTTATGTAGAGCTTTACATCAGTAGATCTTGAAGTGCTGTACAAAGGATGCCAGTACTATTATCCTATTTTTCTAGATCAGGCACAAAGCAAGAGGAAGTGACTTGCACATCACGCAGCAGCAAAGCTGGTTCTAGAACCTAGGTCCCCTGAGCCTCACATCAGTATGCTGTCCAGTAAGCCACCCTGCTTCTCCCTGCTGCATTCTTGCTGAGCCGCTACTGACCTTAATTCCCCAGCATCTGTACTAGGACGATTATTATTTGTATAGCAGTAGCATTTAGAGGGGCTAATCAGGGACCAGGGTTCTCATTGTGCTAGCTGCTGTACACACACCTAACAAAACGACAGTCCGTGCTCCCAGGAAGTTACAATCTAAATATAAGAGACGAGATTTTGAAAATTGGAGGGGGCTCAGAAAAGAGCCACACAACTGATTCGAGATCGGGAGAAAATGTCTCACAGGGAGAGAATTAAAGAGCTCAATCCATTTCGTTTATCAAAAAGAAGACTGAGAGGTGACTTGATGGCAGTGTATAAATACAATCCTGGAGAGATAAAAACTAGGTACTTAAGGGCTCTTGAATCGAGAGGAAAAAAGCATAACAAGAATCAATGTTTGGAAGCTGAAACCCGAAAAATTCCAAACTGGAAATACAGCACATATTTTTTTACCGGTGAGAAGGTGATTAACCGTTGGCACAAACTGCCAACGGAAGTGGTGGTTCCTCCATCTCTCAATGTCTCCAGCGCCAGAGTGAATGCCTTTCTGGATGATATGCTTTAGCCAAAACACAAGCTGTGCTTTGGTCAAAGGGCTCAAGACAGGAGTAACTGGGTGAAATTCTCTGGCCTGGGATATATAGGAGGACAGATTAGCTGATCTGATGGTCCCTTCTGGCCTTTAACTCTGTGAATCTATGACATGCGGACACAGGCAGACCAGTGGGGGAAGGTGGGACACAACATAGCCATGAGACAATACTGGTCAGTGTGATAAGCTTCACCAGAAGTTAGGAAATGCCAGAATTAACGTTGCCCATGCAACCTTAATTTGGCCTTCCTGTGCCTAAGCATTACTGAGGCTGTCTTTGAGGATGTGATCACATATTATTTTTTGCACAGGACCCTGCCTTGTTCACTGCAAAGGAAGGTCCTGCTCTGGAGATGAATGAGGGCTCTGTAGTGAGGGAGACAGTTGTTTGTAGGACCCCTGCTTCATTAATTGCAGAAGACAGGATTGTAGTGCCTGAGGCAAGGGTTTGCAGGAGAAGGGAGGAAGCTCTCGTGATTAAAGGCAGAATTGGATTTTATCCCTGCCTCTGGCACAGAGTTCCTAGGTGACCTGGGGCAAGTTACTACAACCACGCTTTTCACAGGTCACTAATTGTGCTTTCCTCATTTTGTGGAGTCTAATTTGAGACCCTGGGATCTCATTTGTGGAAGTGCACTTGTAACCCACACACCTTCTGGGTGTGGTGGTCTGTCCCATCTAGTGGCCCCGAGACCACTTAGCAATTAATGAGTCTGCTCTACAGCCTTAGCTAACAGGCAGTTGGCTTTTAGCTCATGCAGTAGAGGCTCATGCACTAAGCTCTATAGGTCCCTGGTTCGATCCTGCCCACCGACAACCAGGGTCCGTCAACATTACAACACTTACAGTTGCAACTGAAGTCATAGAATCATAGAATATCAGGGTTGGAAGGGACCTCAGGAGGTCATCTAGTCCAACCCCCTGCTCAAAGCAGGACCGATCCCCGACTAAATCATCCCAGCCACGGTTTTGTCAAGCCTGACCTTAAAAACTTCTAGGGAAGGAGATTCCACCACCTCCCTAGGTAACGCATTCCAGTGTTTCAGCACCCTCGTCGTGAAAAAGTTTTTCCTAATATCCAACCTAAATCTCCCCCACTGCAACTTGAGACCATTACTCCTTGTTCTGTCATCTGCTACCACTGAGAACAGTCTAGATCCATCCTCTTTGGAACCACCTCTCAGGCAGTTGAAGGCTGCTATCAAATCCCCCCTCATTCTTCTCTTCCGCAGACTAAACAATCCCAGTTCCCCCAGCCTCTCCTCATAAGTCATGTGTTCCAGTCCCCTAATCATTTTTGTTGCCCTCCGCTGGACTCTCTCCAATTTTTGCACATCCTTCTTGTAGTGTGGGGCCCAAAACTGGACACAGTACTCCAGATGAGGCCTCACCAATGTCGAATAGAGGGGAACGATCACGTCCCTCGATCTGCTGGCAATGGGAGCTGGGCTCTCAGCATATAAATACTTGGAAAAGTCAGATACTAGGTGCCCCGAATTGGGCACCCAAAACTAGTGGATACTTTGGACCTTAATCTCTGTGTCCTGGTTCCTTTTTTAAATAAGGGGATAATACCAACCCCTTGTCTCACAGGAGTGATGTGAAAATAAATCCAATAATATCTGTGAAGCACTCTGATACTATAATGTTGAGAACCATAGAAAAGCCCAAGGGGAAACTAATAATTCAGTATTCAGAGCAGGGTTTGAATAATGAGCAATAAATAAGGCCTGCGGCTGCATGTTGAACAACAAGGAGAAAACAAAATATTCAATAGCTGCTCATTAAGTGAGCACAGTCCATTCCTTACACTGAATGAGGCAGGGGTCTTGGGGAAAATAGTAAGTGATCACGCAATTGAAGACTGTATCATAATGCATGTGCATGAGAGGGCCAAATTAAGGGTGCACGGGCAACCTTAATTCTGGTGTTTCTTAATTTTTGAGTGCTTGACTTTGCAACCTTGATAGTGTTCTTTTCATATAGTTGGAGTATAATGTTCTCATGTTTACATTTAACAGTGTAAATAACAATCAAAATTTGACACATTGGGCCATGCAACTGTGTTAATGCTACTATGAAAACCTTTAGGATGCTAACATCCTGCTGTTGTCGATGCACGTAGCATATGAAAATATAGCTCTATAAATACACAGGTTTTAGTTTGCCAAGATTTCTGGGTTTGGATCATAATGTATGTATGTATGCTATCATTATTCTTAGTTGTTCCTTTCCTTTTTATTGTAATTTGCTAGCTAATTATCTTTAAAGAGCCTTAACTCAGTTGTTCCCATTAATCTTAAATTAATTATAAGGTAAGTCCATACTAATTTAACACTGGGGATTTTGTTTCTAATTACATGTTCTTAGGCCTGGTTGCTAATACATTGGAAACAGTCAAGTTTAAAAAGCAGGTCTGCTCAGAAAAGTGATTTGATTTAAAATACAAAAGGCATTGTGGGGCTCTCTGTTCATTTGTGTTTCATGGGGTCCAGATTAGATGGGCTCAGTTTACCAGTCAAAAAGATCCTTTTTTTCTCTGCTCCCCCAGTCAGTCTGAAAATCAATAGTTTCTTTCCTTTTCATGTGTCATTCTCAGTAGTAAAGATTCTGCAAAATGTGAATTTCAGCAGGGGTCGGCAATGGACCGGTGGCCAAATTCAACGGAGGTTGGGTGCCAACATGCCATAAACTCCTTTGAATATCCTGAAAAGCTGCCATAGACTCCATCCCTCTTCCCCAGAGCTGGGCTACCCCTGCAGGGCTAACAGGAGTACAGAGTTGCATAAGGCAGGCAATGTGGACTAGAGGAGAGAGCACTGAACTGGGACTATGGAGACATTAAGTCTATTCCTGGCTCTGCTACTGCGTGACTTTGGGCAACAGGGGTGTCATTTGCTGAGAACCTGGGCCGTGGGGGGGGAGGTTGTCCTCTTTCTGATGCTTCATAGGTCTGAGCTTCATTATGTCTTCCACAGACACCCCCCAAACTTGGAGGCTATAGTACAATCCCATATAATGTTCTATACACTGACCCAATTTTGCCCCTCCCCCTCAATTTTTTCCTGCCATGACTCTCCTATTAGGCAAGTCCCTGCCATGGCAAAGGCTTCAAGCACTGGTGCACCTTGGTTCCTCCTAGTGTCTGCCTATGGCATGTAACAACACAGTCTCCTGAGGGCTCTGATACTTTGGCCTAATTCAGTTGTTGACTTTTGCTGGCCTGTGACACATGGAAGGCCAGACTAGATGATCTGGGGGTCCTGTCTGGCCTTAAGTTCTGTGACTCTATGGTACACATGACATCCGCTCTCGCACAGTCATTTTTTTGGATGAAGAACAGCACTCTAAGAGCCCTGCGATCTGATTCACTGCCCACAGAAAAGAAGGGAACATTCCCATTGACTCCAATGGGCTTTAGGTCAAGCCCTTACTCCATAAAAGCTGTGAAAGCTGGAATTGGGATACTAATTTTGGGAGGTCAAGCACGGCTGCATCTGAACTTGGGGTTACTCCGTTTGGCCTCAGGAAAGGCAGTTTCTAAAAGATGGGATAACTTCCTACAAACGGAGCCGGAAATTGGCGAAGAACCAAAGGGTTGACACTGGCAAATCAAAGGGCCTTTCTGGTGATCTCCCTTTGTGGCTTGTCACTGTGATGATTGTTGTTTGTTTATTTATTATGGTGTCAGAAGAAGGCCCAACCCACTGTGTTGGGAGCTGTATGCATGCACAGTGAGGGACAGCCCCTGCCCTGAAGAGTTTACAAGATAGACACCTGTGCTTGTGGTAATTATCATTAATAACAGGACCCCACTGTGCTGGGGCTGTACCAGCACTGAACAAAGAGGGTCCCTCTATACACTCTTACTGTATATTTTAAAATATAAGCATTTCCTTCTTTAAATCTATTCCAACTCCAGTGCAATGTTTTAATATTAAATGCTCAGGATCTAAGTGATTGCCATATTTGGGGTCAGGAAGGAATTTCCCCCACGTCACATTGGCAGAGACCCTGATGGGGATTTTTTTTTCTTTTTGCCTTCCTTTGCAGCAGTGGGCATGAGTCACTTGCTGGTTTGAACTAGAGTAAATGGTGGATCCTCTGTAACTTGGAGTCTTTCAATCATGATGTGAGGACTTCAGGAACTCAGCCAGAGGTTAGGGGTCTGTTACAGGAGTGCATGGGTGAAGTTCTGTGGCTGGCGACGTGCAGGAGGTCAGACTAGATGATCATGATGGTCCCTTCTGGTCATAAAGTCTGAGTCTCTGAAAACTCCTGAGTAACATATTCCCAGGGTAATTGCATTTCTTCTTGAGTTTGGGTGATGGATATAAAAGTCCCCGGGACAACAAAATGTGTGGTGTTTGTTACATTTGCTGCTATTCCTTGAAGTTCCCTTCATGTCCCTATTGCTATAGGCACCTTAGTGGTCTGGCTGTGGCTGATAATTTATCAGGCTGGACAGATGGTGTCCTTTGGCCAGGATGTGCCCTCTTACAGGACAATGTGCAGCAGGACCCAGGTGCGTTAAACAGAAAGCTCAGCTTCACAAAACAATAACGTTAGTCTCCAGGGTGAAAGAACATAGCTCTGGATGGGCAGATTGCTATAAACCAGGAGTTCTTGACCTTTTCCTTAGCAGCTCTCCCCCTCCCTTTCCTGGATTTCTGTCCAGCTGGGATCTAGTTAGGACTCCCCTCCCATTTAGCAATATTGGGAAAGGCAGCAACATGTGTGGCTGCTGCTCCTGACAGCTGCTGCTGGCTCCTAGATTGGGAGCCCCAGGAATAAGCCCCAGTTTATCCATGTTTCATTGTGAAAGGCAGCCAGTTGCAGATGTCACCTGGAGAGTGACAAGCATGGAGAGCCTCAGAAAAGGAATTGCAGCTCATGTATTGCCTGCAGGGAAGCAATCGTGAAATGAGTAAGTGCCCCAGGTGGCTGGGCGTACCACTTAAAGAGAAGCAGACCTACAACAGAGCCCTGCAAATCACATGGAAGCCTCAGACCTCTGTAAATCATGTGGAGAGCAGAGATCTGAATCCTAAATGCCCAGAATGAAGCTCTGCTTCCCGTTGCTTCCTCTCACACCGTAGCCTGGCTCACTGCCTCTGCCTGGAGGCTTCCCAGGCCAAATCTAGCTCCTGAGACTTCCCCTGTGTAGACCAAACAGCCACAGAAACAAAGAGGGTGAAAAAAGCCACTCCATAATTCCCTTTCTTGAGAGCGGTCCCCTTGGATCCACCCAACACAGTTTTGCACCCTTTGACTCCCCTTATGCTTATCCCCAAGGGCCCCATATTGTAGGGTACCCTCCCTCTGAATACAGCTCTGTCTGGAGAACATCAAGGCAGCTGTGACCACACTCCAGTGGAGGGATTTAGTGGATGATCCTCCTAGCAAATCAGCCTAGTTCAGCTTCCACCACCCTGTCAACCCTCATGGTCTTAACAATTGCTCCATGGCACTGGGATGGTGTGGTGACAGGGGCCATATAGGTATCTAGACCTTGGTCCAGAAACCACTGAAGTCAATGGAGAGGTGTCCACTGACTTCAGTGAACATTAGAGGAGGCTCCTAGATAGGTGTTTGCTTCTTTTTTATTGCAGGTACCTATATTTTAGCCATCTGCTCATCTTTGCTCCCCTCAGATTGCTCAGATGGCTGTACTGGGAGCTGATCCCTGCTAAAGTAAAGATGCAATCCAAGAGTAGATGTGCCCGTGCTAACATCTGTTCCAGAACAGCCCTTCAGCTACTGCATTTCTTAATTGGAACGAACAAGCAGTTTAAATTAGTGGTACACCCTGTTGAGCTTGGAATAGGTTGTAACCTCTGAGGAGCACACTCCAGGTGTCCTCACAGGAGGCTTGATGTAGACATCCACTCCTTGCGCAGGGGTTGTCAAAAAAGCAAACAGGCTGCTGGGCTGGCAAGATGAAAGGAAGAGAGAATAATGTGGAAATGGTCACAAGGTTCCCGCAGAAAGCAGATGGTCTGCCCTCCTCCTGAGATCTCTGTTTAGCTTGGAGCACCTCCTCTCCAGGACGATGTGACACAGTCAGAAAGGCAGTCAAAAATTATCAGGGGCCTGGTGGATAAGGGAGCTTCCTGAGCAGTCCTGGAAGGGTTTAGAGCAGCTTAGTTTGGAAAGGAGGAAATGAAGAAGAGAGATGCTATAGGCCTGGAGTTTAATGTGTGGGGTAGAGGTGGTCAGTCGAGTGCTTCTCCTTGCCCCAGAGCAAGGAGGCATTTGAAATTTCAAAGGGAACACATTCAAAAGGGGTAAAATGAAATAACTATTTATGCTACACATTGACTGACCCTGGGCCCCTATGAGGAAGCCCCACAGCCCTGAGAAATCCCACCCCAGGCCTGCCTGAGCCACATAGTGGGGCTTAGAGATTAAACCGGGGTAGGGGTTTCAGAGTCCCAGCTGGGAGTCTACCTGTACTGAGGCAAACGGGTGCTTATAGGCTCCGAACCTTAAAAGGGGGCTGTGTTTGTGGTGGGGGTGGGAGAGACGGGCTTGCTGACCCACAGCCAGGGCAGGGAGCTCAGGGGAAGAAGGCATGCCATGTTTCATGCCATGTTTCATGGTTGTTTGGCATTTACAGATGACTGAGCTGCTTGAAGGGAATGAGGTTGGAGACTTTGCTATTTGGGCGGGGGGGAAGTAGGAGGGGGTGAATAAACTGGTAGGAGAGGCTGGGAGCTTTGCTGCTTAACCTAGGCTCTCCAAGGACTTTCCCTGCTGGTGATCAGCACCTGGCCCTGCCAGAAACATACTTATTCTTAGCCTGCCACTGATTACAGGGCCTATCAGATCATTGGCTTTTGCGGTGCCAGCCAATCAGGCGAATGAATGGCTCCCCATGGGCATCCCCTACTTGTAGAGACATGAGAGGTAAGAACCTAACTAGACTAGAAGAACAGGACCAGGACCTGCTGGGAGGAGAATATTTGCCCTCATGCTGAGACTGGACGCAGCCCCTGCATGGATCCCTAACTTCAGCTTAATTTATACTTTGTGTCCGCTCCTGCTAGGTCCCTCACCTGTCGGTATAGACTCTAGGAAGCCATCAAACATGGATGGTGGATGAGTTTAAAGTGTTCTCGCCTCTGCTGGAGGGTTAATAAACACTCTGAAAGCATCTCATAAAATCTCTGCCTGCCAAGGTGTGCGGAATACAAATCAAACCACCTGTTCATGCAATAGCAAAAATATCAGTTGAAGAATATTAATGTCACTTACTGCTTGCTAAAATGTCCCTCAGGAAACACTCAATTAGCTTCCTGCTTCCAGTCTCTTCTTGCTCGCTAAAAGATGTTTCCATAATGCTGTGATTTTTGGATCCTCATATGTAAAAAAAAGCTGAATCCAACTAGCTAAACATCCCCGATGTGGTAAAGGAAAGAGAGCAGGGAAGAGGAATGAAAAATAGACTGAGACAGACATGGTGTCTGAAAAGTTCAGGGTTCCTGCTTGATATGCATGCTCTGCTCTGGCGTCCCTGGCATGCCTCCATCTTTGTGTTGCTTACCAAAGAATTTCCTCTTGCCTGAAACTTCATTTCTGTTCTAATCAATGTGGGAAATTAAATGTCACTGGTGAGTCACCCTCGCATCAATGGGAACCTCTTGCTCGGTCAGTGTCTTTGCCAGAAGTGGCTCTCAGCCCCATAATGGGTGGCAAACTCCCAAGTGCACAGCAGGAACGAGCAAGCGTGGTCCGGCTGTCACCTCTCCTGGCTTGTAGATGGAGATGCCTCCCTCAGAGTGCAGCAGCCAGCAGAATGGTGGATGAACCAATTCCAATACATAGAAATGGGGCCAGATCTTTGCCCCAAATGTGCACCAAACCCCATGGTGACGAGGGTTGGAAAAGTCTCCTTAACTTTTTAAAGCAAATCTCCCCTCATCTCTGGGACAGGGCTAATTGGACTGTTTTGTAGCTACACTCAAAGCTGGTATTTGGCCCAGGATCAGGATAACTTTATCCTTCAGCTTGCCCTGTGCTGCCCCTCACTCCCGAGGACAGCCACCATCTTGTTCCAGGCTGCCCCTTGCTCCCCAGCACAGCTGCCATTTTGTTCCAGGCTGCCCTTGCACCCCAGCACGACCGCCATCTTGTTCCTGGCTGCCCCTTGCACCCCAGCACGGCCACCATCTTGTTCCAGGCTGCTCCTTGCTCCCGAGCATGGCCGCCATCTTGTTCCAGGTTACCCCTCGCTCCCCAGTACAGCTGCCATATTGCCTTGTGCCGCTCTGTTTGAAGTGTAGCCCTACTGCAATGATATTGGCTGATCACAACGAGTGTAAGGAGGCAGCAGAGGAGATCTGTGTGGCACTCCTAGCCAGCCAGGGCAGAGTAGTGACCCCCAGTCATGTCAGATCCAGAATCCAGGACCCAGGCAAAACCAGCCCAGCCAGCCTGGGAAGAGACCTGGCGGGGGGGGGGGTGAGCCTAGACAGCAGAGAAACAGATGCCAACCCAGCTGGGAGGGAACCGGCAAGGGGAACCTACCCTGCTGAGCTGGTGGGGAAGCCTAGCCAGGGGGTAGAGAGCACTGGGTTGGTCTTGCTAGGAGGGTATCTGGGGGCAGCTTAAACAGTAAGGCCAGGAGAAAGATGGGCTAAGGGTGCTGTAGACAGCTACATGAGGCCCAAATTTCTGTTCCTGGCACATGAAGTCCTATTGCTGTGGAGTGATGGATACGACCCATCTTGGAGAATAAGTCTGGTGTGTGAATAAAGTTGCTTATCCCTTGGCTGAGTCACTTACCCCCTGACTGGGAGGAGAGCAAGTCCCTGGCAGTTGCTATGGGGATGGAGCAGGTCACTAGGTGGACCCGCACCGTGCATGTCTTTGATAAAACGCAGACAGCTGCAACAGGTGCTCACACACCAGTGGAGGGTCAGACACACTGCCTGTGCTCTCCTGAACTGTGAGCCCAGGGACCCCCCAAACCCGGGGGGATTAGCAGATTTCGTCCCTCATCCGTAATGATGCTTAGCACATTAAGGGCCCGATTCTCTGCTGGAGGAAATGGAGCAGTTCTATTCAGGTGAATGGAGCAGCACCCATTCACACCAGCAGCCAGTTTAGTGATCAAAGACCTCTTCATCCCCACGGGGAAATGTGAGGTACAGAGAGGGAGAGTGACTTGATGGAGGCCAAACAGTGAGTGGGCAGCAGGGCTGGAAATGGAGCTGAGACGCTCCTGGGTCCAGGTCCAGGGCTCTGACCACACTGCTTTATCAGTGTGATGAGAGCTGGCACAGAATCCCCGCCCTCTCTTCTTGCTTCCCCCAGAGACGCAGTGTGCTCCAGTGAGACTCAAGAGACTTGGGGTCTATTTCTGAGCAGACGCTGAGCTTCTGGGTGGCCTTGTGCCCGTTGCTTCATCTCCCACCCTGTGTCTTGTTTATTATTAGACTGTCAAGTGTTCGCAGCAGGGGCTGTCTCTCAGTATGGGTTTGTACAGTGCCTAGCACAAAGGGGCCTGGAACTCAGAGCCTCTAGCTACTCCTGTAACACAAGTAATGATACATTATAAACTATTCTGCTCCTGTCTAATTCGGGAGCAGGCTTGACAACAATCAGCCCTCCTAGATTCAGGCTAGGCCTGAAACATCCACCCCTGGCTCATGTGAGTGACAGGAGTTCAACACGGACTTAGTATAAAAACTAGCCTTCAGTAGCACATGCATAATTCAAGTCATAAACAGAGGCATCACGGGTGGATTTAGCTCCTTGCAAATATGATATTTAAATGCCTAATACATATTCAGCAAACAGCTGAAAAAGAGGAGGTTGGGGGAAGGTCAGCATTCATCTCTTCGTTGTTCAGAAAAACAGAACACAGTTGATTTGTTCAGTACTCTTCAGATATGAGGAATGTTATTTTACTGGGACTTTCATTTACCTGTAATATTTATGATAATCTACTTTGGAAATGAAAGGCGGACAGGGGGCACTAGAATGATTTCTCCATGAGCAGGCTTCCCCGGCAGAGTTTATCTGTGAAAAGTTTCAGTGTTTCTGTACAGGAGCAGATTAATGAGCTTGAATCACGTGGCATGACAATCGTGCCTGGGACAAGAGAAACTGCTCAACGCCTCATCACCTGGGCTAACGATGAAGCCTGAGTGCAAACGCTATGATTCAGACAGGCGGGGGAAGGGCATGGATATCTGTAACTGCATGGTAATTCTTAAAGATGTTTATGTAGATTTGGTCCTGGCTATAGTGACTGAGGGACATCTATTAATGATCTCCTCCCCAAGGTGAAAGTCACCCACTTTGCACAAAGTCCAACTGACTGGAAGGCTTGGGAGGGAAATCTGCAAGTCTTTGGGCTTGGGATCTAGTCCCTCTATCCTGTAGGGTTGTGCCCCGAAGGTGCCTTTAGGGGCGGGGTTTGAGGCTACGGGGTCTGGGTAAACACTTTCCTGAGCCCACCCTCAAAAGGCTATGGAGGTGGAGGTGGGGACATAGCAGGGAGTTTACTGAAACAAGTGTCATCAACAACCTCGCCACCAGCTGAACTGGAGTTTTCATAGAGTGTGCCAGGTCCAAAGACCATGGGGTAAATCTACTGACTTCTTTGGAGGCATGGCAGAGACACACTGGACCCCACTTGCCACCTTGCTATTGTTTTGTTTTGCATTTTTCCTTCCAGCTGGTTAGTTCTTCGAGGCGGAGAGGCTCTTGTCCGTCTGGCAGTTGCCTTGCTTTACAGCACTATGTGAAGGTGTGTTGCTATATAAACAGCAAAACAGCATGCCAGTGTGTCTAGTAGTTAGAGTGGGGAGGGGGAGTGAGAATCAGGAGCTCTGCATTCCATTCCCAACTCTGCCCACAGACTTGCTTTGTGGCCTTTGGTAAAACACTGCACCTTAATGTGCCTCAGTTTCCCACCTGTAAAATGGGAGTGATAACAGGATGCTGGTTTGGAGCTTAGCTCACGAATGTGCCAAAAGTGCCTTAAGAGCTGCAAATGAAAGAAATCTGTACACAGTGTTTTCCATATTTTCCACTCAGGTGTGTGGGAGACACCACCACACCCCTCTAAACTGAGATCGGGCATCAAGGGAAGGATTGCAGCTACTGCTGTAGGTGCGCTGACCACTGCAAGTGAAAAGCATTAGAAGGACTGGACAGTCACAAGACCAAAGCAGCAGGACCCATGGTTCAAATGAGCCCAGAAATGACATGTTCTGAATAGGCAGAGATACAGCAATAAAAGGAAAAAAGACTCAAAAAGTAATAGCAAATTTTTTTTAAGTACATCAGAATCAGGAAGCCTGCTAAACAACCAGTGGGGGACACTGGACAATCGAGATGCTAAAGGAGCACTCAAGGATGATAAGGCCATTGCGGAGAAACTAAAGGAATTCTTTGCAATGGTCTTCACAGCTGAGGATGTGAGGGAGATTCCCAAACCCGAGCCATTCTTTTTAGGTGACAGATCTGAGGAACTGTACCAGATTGAAGTATCATTAGAGGAGGTTTTGGAACAAATTGATAAATTAAACGGCAATAAGTCACCAGGCCCAGATGGTATTTACCCAAGAGTTCTGAAGGAATTCAAATGTGAAATTGCAGAACTACTAACTGTAGCCTGTAACCTATCATTTAAATCAGCTTCTGTACCAAATGACTGGAGAATAGCTAATGTGACGCCAATTTTTAAAAAGGGCTCCAGAGGTGTAAGCCTGACTTCAGTACCGGGCAAACTGGTTGAAACTATAATAAAGAACAATATTGTCAGACATATAGATGAGCATAATTTATTGAGGAAGAGTCAACATGGTTTTAATAAAGGGAAATCATGCCTCACCAATCTACTAGAATTCTTTGAGGGGGTCAACAAACGTGGACCAAGGGGATCCAGTGGATATAGTGTACTTAGATTTTCAGAAAGCCTTTGACAAGGTCCCTCACCAAAGGCTCTTAAGCAAAGTAAGCTGCCACAGGATAAGAGGGAAGGTGTTCTCATGGATTGGTAACTGGTTAAACGATAGGAAACAAAGGGTTGGTATAAATGGCCAGTTTTCAGAGTGGAGAGAGGTAAATAGTGGTGTCCCCCAGGGGTCTGTTCTGGGACCAGTCCTATTCAACATATTCATCAACGATCTGGAAAAAGGGGTAAACAGTGAGGTGGCAAAATTTGCAGGCAATACTAAAGATAGTTAAAACCCAGGCAGACTACAAAGAGCTATGAAAGGATCTCTGAAAACTGGGTGACTGGGCAACAAAATGGCAGATGAAATTTAATGTTGATAAAGGCAAAGTAATGTACACTGGAAAGCATAATCCCAACTATACATATAAAATGATGGGGTCTAAATTAGCTGTTACCACTCAAGAAAGAGATCTTGGAGTCATTGTGGATAGTTCTCTGAAAACACCCACTTAACATACAGTGGCAGTCAAAAAAACAAACAGAATGGTGGGAATAATTAAGAAAGGGATGGATAATAGGACAGAAAATATTATGTTACCTCTATATATATCCATGGTATGCCCACATATTGAATACTGTGTGCAGATGTGGTCGCCCCATCTCAAAAAAGATATATTGGAATTGGAAAAGGTTCAGAAAAGGGCAACAAAAATTATTAGGGGTATGGAACGGCTTCCGTATGAGGAGAGATTAATAAGCCTGGGACTTTTCAGCTTGGAAAAGAGACGGCTAAGGGGAGATATGATTGAGGTCTATAAAATCATGACTGGTGTAGAGAAAGTAGATAAGGAAGTGTTGTTTACTACTTCTCATAACACAAGAACTAGGGGTCACCAAATGAAATTAATAGGTAGCAGGTTTAAAACAAATAAAAGGAAGTATTTCTTCACACAACACACAGTCAACCTGTGGAAATCCTTGCCAGAGGATGTTGTGAAGGCTAAGATCATAACAGGGTTCAAAAAAGAACTAGATAAATTCATGGAGGATAGGTCCATCAATGGCTATTAGCCAGGAAGGGCAGGAATGGTGTCCCTAGCCTCCGTTTGCCAGAAGCTGGGAATGAGTGACAGGGGTTGGATCACTTGATGATTACCTGTTCTGTTCAGTCCCTCTGGGGCACCTGGCACTGGCCACTCTCGGAAAATAGGATACTGGGCTAGATGGACCTTTGACCCAGTAGGGCCATTCTTATGTTCTTATGAAAAATCAGAACCATGCTAGCTAGACACTCTCCTATTAACCATTCCATAATGAGACTAGAATTGGCATCACTTCCCTGTGAGGGTAAAGGGATTCTCCCATGTGGGGCGGGGAAGCTGGGATCCATATTAGGGCACATTCTCAGAGCACAGTGGCTAAGCATGGGCAAAGACATCACAAACCGGGCTGTGTTGCTTGGCATTTCAGCACCCCCATTTGTTCTTTTGATAACACTTAGCTCTCTCAATCTTGGTTTCCCTCTGGCTTTATTATGAGATATCATAAATTTACATTGGGGCTGGTTCTGCTCTCCTTTAGAACAGGTCTAAAACAGGGGGGCAGCTCTATAGAAGTCAATGGAGTTATGCCAATGTCAGTGCAGGGGAAGCCTTGTCACCAGGGTAACATTTTTTATCATCCATGGATGCAACATCTGTTATCTTATCTACCTGTCTGCTTCTGATGAACTTCCCACAGAGAGCAAGAAACGTCGATGGGCGTGATTGGAGTTGCTGGTTTGACTATTAGATGCATTATTAACAGCTAGCACCAAGGAGCAGCGTCAACTCCAGCACCTCAAGCCTTTGAAAATGTCCTCCACCATTTCATTCATGTGACCTCCTCTTGTGCTGTCAGTCAGCCATACTCCCTGCATGGTACAAAAAGCCCGAGGGTAAATCCGACAGCTCCTTCCCTCCTCCACTCCTCCCTGCAGCGGGAGAGGAGGAGGGAAGGAGCTGTCGGATTTAGAGTAGATGACACACCTGTCACAAACACCGTAAAGCATATAGGAATGCTTAGATGTTGATGCATGTGCCAGTGGGAATAGAAGAACAGCTAAAAAAAACGGTGTAGAGAGAAAACTGCTGGGAGCTGGTGATGAGAAGAGCAACAGCAGGTTAGTGGGACATTAGAGACACTTAGCAGATCTTACCACCAGATTTATCTGAAGACATCTTCGTTCTTAGAGGGTATTTCTCCCCCCCGCCCCTTGTGGAAGCAGAAATTGGTATTCTGTCACTTCATCTGCACATTCTTACACCCCAACGAGGTGCTGAAGGACTTAGGGGGAAAATAATTGTTGGGTCTTCTCCAATTTGCCCAAGTCCTGCGCACGCATGTGTGTAGACAAATACTGACTAATCCGTAGCACGCCAAAGAACAACACGTGAGAAGAAAAACTCAGCTGAAATCTCTGGAAAGCAATCTACTTCACACTCAAAGTCTCCTTCCTCCAGAAGGGATCATAGCTAGCAAAGAAAAGAAAGCTTGTAGATATGCTACTGAAGGATTGGGGCTTGGAGGGGAAAGTGAGCCAGTAACAGACACATCGTATTCTTTATTGATGAGCTGCAGGGATTAGAAAATCTGTAAAGGATCAAAAGCAGAACGGTAGACAAATAAATTAAATATAAAGATGAGATCTTGGCTGCGATGTTGAGCATACGCACACACAAAAAGAAATAATGGACAAAAGATTGGGAACCAACATCTTTGAAAGATGTATTTTCCTCATGCACCAGGCAGTGAATGGACTTTAAAGATCCTGGTGTTGCACTCGCTAAATAAAATTGACCTGTATGTGTGCGCACGTGTATAGAGAATGCCCAGCAAGCTGTGATATACATTTCATTGCCGTGAGTTTGGGAGGGTTAATTATACATGGGTAGTGAAGCCATAAGTGTGTTATGTAGGTCATCCAAATGCGTGCCAGAGAAACCATTATCCTACTCCCACAGTAGAACGATGGAACACGTTTTCTGCAAACACTCATTTTGATTTGCAAATGAATCTGCTGTAGTGTGGGTTGGATCCCTTTTTGTGTTCATTTCCCCTGGCTGTTCTGACAACTCATTGCAAGGGGATGTGAGTTCATGCTGAATTCTTGCTGAATTGTCACTTCTAGGGAAACATCACACCCCTGTGCAAAAGGCCAGCATGAGGCCCAGCACCACTCAGGATACTGGATAGTGGAAATTCCAACGTGTCCAATGGGACGTTGCGCACTTTCTGTGGAATGTCGTGAGGTGCCAGATCTTTGAGCCCCAAGGACGTGTAAGTGGTACACAGGCCTTCAACAGGGGTGACTTTCAGCATGAGAATGAATTGCACGACTAACCACCTGTGCAAACTGTGAATCATACGCTTCAATACACAATTCAAGATCTGCACTACTGGCAGGTTATTTATGTTACCAGGAGTCCAGCGGCGCAGACCTCGGAGGAGGAGACGAAACAGAGTTTCATATTACAGTTGTACACAGGATGGAAATTCTGCTCTGCAAAGGATTTTGATGTATTTTGTTTCACTCTGGAGTCAAGAGTTCAATTCCTGCCTCTGCCGCAGACTCAATATGTGGCCTTGGGCAAGTCTTTTGACCTACATTTGATAAAGCAGCCTATCATTTTGGGTACCCCGTTTAAGAAAACTCTGACAATCACGCTGGGTGCTTGAAAACAGAACCTTGGTATTTGAAAATGGAAAACTTTTTTTAAAATGTAGGCCTTCCTCTCTCTCTGTGTCTTGTTCGCCTCATCTGTAAAGTGGAAACAATAGCACTGTCCTGTGTTAGAGGTGGGGTTATAGGAACAATTAATGATTGTGGGGCTTCAGATACTGGTGACATGGGCCATAGGCTAGCTTGCAAAGGCGGCTCTCTTGATAAACAATTATTTTTATGAATCACTTGTACAGTGGTCGCTCCTAGAAGCCCTGATTGAGACTGGGGTCTTATTGTGCTAGGTGCTATATCTAGGTATTGATCAGAAAGGTTTGCCAAAAAAGCTGTGGGGGATGTTCCTGCCCTGGGCGAGAAGCATGCTGCCCTGTGCATCACTTGCCTACCTGTTGTATTCCTCCATTGAATGTTCTGTTTCTCCACAAAGGAGCCCCAGGTGCATGTCCTGTGCGTGAAGGCCGTGCTGCAGGTCTCATATATTATCCCTTTAAAACAACCCGAAAACATGGAAGTCCTTGAAACCAGTGACTTGCCTAGCCTTGAGGGCTACTGCATGGCCAGGATTTACAAAGGTACTAGAAGCACGGGGCCAGATTCATCCCACAAAGCCAAAGGAATTATGCCAGTGATTGATTGGGATCACAGAGACTAATGAGGCGACTGAAGAAAACCCTGAGTCGCCTTTGAATTTCCTAGCAGAGACCTTGGCATGTAGATGTAGACATAATCCTCCACCTCAGACTTCTTAATCTTAAAGGAAGGGAAATGGCAGTCACAGTGATCTTCAGATAAATATTTCCCATACGTTATCTGGTAGTAATCTTGCCGACTGCAAGATACCAGTTCGACATTAAAGCTTCACTGCGGCTGTGTTCATTCCCACACACGTGGGAGTAAAAGCCAAGTGAACACCACAAAGAGGGGGTTTGCTTAGGGCCTGGTTTCTGATTATTTATTCATCCAGACACACGGACTTTCCTTCCTTCACTCCCTAACGCTCCATGATTTTTTCATCTGTGGATGCTCTCCTGTCATGTTTTCAGGACAGGTTGGAGTCTGTTATTTTACAGCTTCAGAAATAGGTCTGCTGGGCTGTACAAAGTCAGATTTATAAATCACAACCAAGCCCCTCGCCCTATGCTCTGCATGCCCTGGCACAGTTTAATATCTAGTAAAATGTCACTGAACAATCCACGTAAGGCTGTCGAAGGAGAGCATGCTCAGCTGCAAGTCAAACCACTATGCTCAGGCGTATGTATGCGCCGTGACAACTTTACAAAGATACAGCAGCTGCATGTTATTTATACTGCATGAGATGGCTGAGTTTCTCCATAGTAGCTTCTTAAAACAGCTGGGCAGCCCATGCACGTGCTTCCTAGGATCCACAGGAATTGCCCCAGCCACACACTTTCTTGTCTTCAAGATTTTCATTCGAAAACAAATGAGACCAGGCCAAAGAGCAAGCAAAGCGACAAGGCCTCTGGCACCAGGCCGCTGTGCAGTCTTTTGTCTTTTTGTCTTTTGTCTTTTGAGTCTTCAGGTCAGGCTCGGTTTATGTTTTCAAGCTTTCCTTCACAACGATGAGAGCTAGAAATTTACTCTTTAAATTAAAAAAAAAATTAAAACCCAAGCAAGCAAGCTGAGATTTGCACCTAATCACAAGTCTCTAGGAGCTGGGGCTTTAAGAAAAACACCAAATAGCATGAGTCGCATAGTACTGTTGCAAGTTGTCAACACTGATCTCCTAGAGCTCTGGAGGTCCTGGTACCTTCATCCAACAATCTGTCCATTGAGCTGTATATTCTACTCTTTCCGTTATAAACTTTGGGTTGATGACTGTCTCCATTTTGTGTTTTGTACATAACCAAATGCACTGTCCAATCTCCCCAGAGCAATAATCTCTCCCCCCACTTGGGAATAGTTTTCACATTATGAACACTATCTAGCAACTATGGAATCCATTATTCCTGCATTGACCTTTAAAGCATATTCGTATTTCCTTGCAAACGCTGACCTGAGTGGTCAAAGTTGCACCACTGAGACTGACACTCTGCAGGAGACACAACGGGGAGTACTTGTGGCACCTTAGAGACTAACAAATTTATTAGGGCATAAGCTTTTTAATGAGCTACAACCCATGGAGTGCATGGAGTGGAAAATACAGTAGGAAGATATATATACATAGTACATTAAAAGATGGGAGTTGCCTTACCAATTTGAATGAGACAATTCAATTAAAGTGGGCTATTGATTACTTTTGTAGTGGTAATCAGGGTGGCCCATTTCAAACAGTTGACAAGAAGGTGTGAGTAACACTAGGGGGGAAATTAGCATGGGGAAACTAGTTTTTAGTTCTTGTAGTGACCCATCCACTCCCAGTCTTTATTCAGGCCTAATTTGATGGTGTCCAGTTTGCAAATTAATTCCAGTTCTGCAGTTTCTCATTGGAGTCTGTTTTTGAAGTTTTGTTGCTGAAGAATTGCCACTTTTAAGTCTGTTATTGAGTGTCCAGGGTGGTTGAAGTATTCTCCAACTGGTTTTTGAATGTTATAATTCTTGATGTCTGATTTGTGCATTTATTCTTTTGCTAGAGACTGTCTGGTTTGGCCAATGTACATGGCAAAGGGGCATTGCTGGCACATGATGGCATATATCACATTGGTAGATGTGCAGGTGAACGAGCCTCTAATGATGTGACTGATGTGGTTAGGTCCTCTGATGGTGTCCCTTGAACAGATATGTGGACAGAGCTGGCAAAGGGGTTTGTTGCAGGGATAGGTTCCTGGGTTAGTGTTTTTGTTGTGTGGTGTGTAGTTGCTGGTGAGTATTTGCTTCAGGTTGATGGGCTGTTTGTAAGCGAGGACTGGCCTGTCTCCCAAGGTCTGTGAGAGTGAGGGATCATCCTTCAGGATAGGTTGTAGATCCTCGATGATGCACTGGAGAGGTTTTAGTTGGGGGCTGAAGGTGATGGCTAGTGGCGTTCTGTTACTTACTTTGTTGGGCCTGTCCTGTAGTAGGTGACTTCTGGGTACCCTTCTGGCTGCGAGATGTGAGGTGGTTTCAGCCAGGGAATCTTGCTGTAGCTTTAAGGTACTATTGACTGACAGAATCCCTCCATCAAACATTAGTCAGAGAGGGGAAACTTAATTTAGAGGACCTGCAAAGAGTGGCCCAAGATAAATAGGGATGGAGGAGCCATATTTGTGCCCTATGCAATGTCTGGTGGTGCAGAAAGAATTCAGAAATATTATGAGATGAAATAATGCCTCTTAATTCCAGAGGCAGCTACTGAGACACAGGCAATGGAAGTGTGGGAGACAAACTGTTCTGGAGAGAACCTGGGCCCAAAACTTACTGAACCACAGCAAGAGGTGTAGTAGGAAGAGGGCCTGAGACATAAGCCCTTGTATCAGAGGCCCAGTGTGAAGCCTGAGGCCTGGGCTAAAGTAGCGGTCAAAACTTTGCTGATATAAAGCAAAATCAGGCTGTGAGCTAGAGGCAGGCCCTGCTCACAGAATCTGACAAGAACTGATATTGCAGAAACACACATTCCTAAGAACATAGCCGTTCTAACATAGCCGTTCTAAGCCGTTCTAACATAGCCGTTCTAAGCCGTTCATAGCCGTTCATAGCCGTTCATAGCCGTTCTAACATAGCCGTTCTTAGTTTTTAAAATTAACAACTAAACTTTACTTAAAAAATACAAACTTAAAAAATGAGACACAAAATACCAAATTTTTGCTGTAGTGATAACCAGGCATATACAAAGATACAGTCAATTTTCATGATCTTTATCTTTAACCTTAAGCTAACCCAAATTGACCAAAACAGATTAAGGTTTCTTCATCTTCCTGTCCTAGAGAATGAGACGTCGCTCACAAGGTGTTATGGACTTAAATTCCTCAATCACATCATTATAATTAACTGATGAAGCCAATCTTTATTCAATGTACAAAATCATGAGTGAGTCAAGACGCTGTTGGGACATTGTATTTCTTAATTTGTTTTTTACATGTGCTAGTTTCGAAAAGGCTCTTTCACATGAACAGCTTGTGTCAAGGTTCCTTCCCCACTCTGAACTCTAGGGTACAATGTGGGGACCTGCATGGAAACCTCCTAAGCTTACTTTTACCAGCTTAGGTTAAAACTTCCCCAAGGTACAAACTATTTTACCTTTTGCCCTTGGACTTCCACTGCCACCACGAAATGTCTGACCGGATTTATTTTTGAGAAAGTGTTGTTTGGAAACGTCTTTCCCCCCAAAATCCTCCCAACCCTTTACCCCACTTCCTGGGGAAGGTTTGGTAAAAATCCTCACCAATTTGCATAGGTGACCACAGACCCAAATCCTTGGATCTTAAGAACAATGAAAAAAGCATTCAGTTCTTACAAGAAAAATTTTAATAGAAGAAACAGTAAAAAAGAATCACCTCTGTAAAATCAGGATGGTAAATACCTTACAGGGTAATTAGATTCAAAACACAGAGAATCCCTCTAGGCAAAACCTTAAGTTACAAAAAAGGCACACAGACAGGAATATCCATTCTATTCAGCACAGCTTATTTTCTCAGCCATTTAAAGAAATCATAATCTAACGCATATCTAGCTAGATTACTTACTAAATTCTAGGACTCCATTCCTGTTCTGTCCCCGGCAAAAGCATCACACAGACAGACACAGACCCTTTTTTTTCCTCTCTCCTCCCAGCTTTTGAAAGTCACTTGTCTCCTCATTGGTCATTTTGGTCAGGTGCCAGCGAGGTTATCCTAGCTTCTTAACCCTTTACAGGTGAAAGGGTTTTTCCTCTGGCCAGGAGGGATTTAAAGGTGTTTACCTTTTCCTTTATATTTATGACAGCTTGTAACAGGTAAGACTGCAAAGCATTGAAGAGTGTAGGATTCATACAAGGTTTATGCGCTTGGCAACATTCAGGGCACACCCGGAGTGTTGTGCTGGACCTGTGCACACACAGCTCCTCTCAAGGGCATCAACCTTGGAATCTCACCAAGATGACATGAACCGTGGGAAGCCTCCCAGGACTGGGGTCAAGGCCCGAGAGCAAGGAATGCGGTAGATAGAAATTGGTAAATAAGAATGTTAAACAAAGCCAGTGTATTCCTTTTATCTGTTGGAGAATGTAATGCGCGGGGGGAGAGAGAGAATAAAGGGGAAGGTGGAAAGCTGACAGGCAGAAGCCTGTTGGCAGAGACCAGCTGCTTGCTTGCTAAAAGCTGTGTTCTGTCTTGTCATTGAACCGCCACAGAAGAGATTTGTAAAAGGCCTGGAACCTGGAAGACCGATCCAAATTCCTTTAGCTAATCAAGCCACTCTCTGGTGGTGTTCGTAGGAAGAAGATCTGTCATAACCCCAAAGCAATCCGACTTCAGCTTCCAATTCATCCAAGGACACTTTAAATTTGTTGGCAACAATTCTCATATCGTCCCTGCCAATGTCTAAGCTCAGCAGTTTTCCCACTGCAGTCACAATTTTACAAGTCTCCTTTTCAAATCGCTGGTCGATGCTGGTAATCGCTGAGTCTAGGAGTCTCCTGCTCTTCTTTTGTATCAAAGTGATGCTGGGACTCAAACGTATCATCAACAGGAGTGGACTTTTTCTCTTCTTAACTGGGGGAATCGATATATCATTCTCTACACACATTTTCACATTGTCATTGAAAATAGATTGAAAATATTCTGGGCCACTTCTCATCACAGCCAAAGAGTTACGAAAGCTTTTCACCCCTGTCATTCATAGAATCATAGAATATCAGGATTGGAAGGGACCTCAGGAGGTCATCTAGTCCAACCCCCTGCTCAAAGCAGGACCAATCCCCAACTAAATCATCCCAGCCAGGACTTTGTCAAGCCTGACCTTAAAAACCTCAAAGGAAGGAGATTCCACCACCTCCCTAGGTAATGCATTCCAGTGCTTCACCACCCTCCTAGTGAAAAGGTTTTTCCTAACATCCAACCTAAACTTCCCCTACTGCAACTTGAGACCATTACTCCTTGTTCTGTCATCTGCTACCACTGAGAACAGTCTAGATCCATCCTCTTTGGAACCTCCTTTCAGGTAGTTGAAAGCAGCTATCAAATCCCCCCTCATTCTTCTCTTCCGCAGACTAAACAATCCCAGTTCCCTCACCCTCTCCTCATAAGTCATGTGTTCCAGACAGACATCACTGATGACCAGTCAATTTTAAGAATGCCAAGGACGTCATTTAACTGGTCAAAAATAGACTGAGCATCAACTGTTAATAGTCTCTGAACAGAAACCAAATGTTCAACTCGACTATGTTTTTCATTGTCAAAATACCGCACCACAATGGACATCTGTTTATGATGTCCACAGTCAGTAGTGTCGTCGGCAATTATTGAGACCATTTTTCCATTTAGTGAAGACACAATCTTTTGTTGTGCAAGGCCATAGATAAATCATTTTGGATGCGATTACTCAGATAGCTAGTGTTTCGAGGAGATTGTTGCACACGCTTTCCCATTATGGGATCATATTTTTGGAGCATATTGACAAGATTTAGAAATAAACCTCTCTCAAAACTGTCAGCTTTTTCATTGTGACCCCTGAATGGTCTCCCACCTTTTGCCAAACACAGAACAGTGTCAATCAGTCACTCCATTACACTTCGGTTATGGCACTGTTCTTCTTCTTGTTTAGACAGATAAACCTGCTTGCCCTCATCCAACAATACATCAATAAGTTTCCCTTCATTAAAACTTGACCATGAAGAACAGCTCAACACATGAGATTTTGAGAGTTGGTGGTTTTTAAAACATTTGTTAGCCCTATGCCATTTCTGAATCCCTTATCAATAAATGCTGGATCAGTGTGACCTTTGTTTGCTGCATCATTAGAGGAGAAGAAACGGCAGTAAAAGCAAAATGCTGTGTCCTTTGATGGGCTGTACTCTAACCACCTAGACTTTTCATACCAGTCAGACTGAAAACTTCTTTGTTATTCCCTATTTTACTTCTCGGAAACATGCTCAATCTAGGCTGATAAGGACCCCTAGATAATCGAGACTGGCGTTCTAATCTATTTTTTGGACTATCACAGACCGGGCCATCAGAGGGAACTTTTGATGGCTTTGAAGAGGAGCTACACTGACCTGAGCTAAGGGACGAAGTCTGTTTCTGTTGGTCATTGCTCAGTTTATGGCACACACTGGAACTGGTGGCGGAATTTTCTTCATGTAAATTCTTAACCCAGGAGTCCGAGGTATTTGCACAACGATCAGCATGTTCATTATCCTTCAGTTTGTCTGCTTCTTTTCCTATCTTAACTACGAAACGATCCATAGTTTAAAATTGAAAGGGGGTATCGTACGATTGAATTAAAATGTAAAGCCACGCTCTTGTTCTGCTATTTCAGTTGAGTACACGCGACACAGATTACAAACACTGCAGACACTGCGCTGGGCACGCTTGATGTGGCCGCTTATATAGGTCAAAGAATTTTCTAGAATAGCAGTCGGACGGGGAGGGGAGGACCAATGGTAATGTGGCGCCGCAGAAGTGGGGATACATGCTGCACGTGAATGCGGGCTTTCCAGACACTTCCACAACATCGAGATTACGTAATTTGGCGCTTATTGCATAATACAACAATCCATACTTTAAAACTAAAAAAGTGTATCATGTGATTAAATTAAAATGCAAAGCCACTTTTTTTTGAGACATTAGGGCAGGGGTCTCAAACTCAAATGACCACAAGGGCCACATAAGGACTAGTGCATTGGCCCAAGGGCCGCATCACCGACACCCCCCCCATCGCTGCCCCCGGCCCCGCCCCCACTCCACCCCTTCCATGAGGCTCCACCCCTGCCCTGCCTCTTCCCACCCCTTCCCTGCCCCCCATTCCAACCCCTTTCCAGAAGTCTGCACCCCAACTCCGGCCCCTCCCTGCCCCCAGGGGGTGCAGGAGGGGTGCAGGGTGTGCCAGGGGGCTCAGGGCAGGGAGTTGGGGTGTGGGGTGCATCAGGGGCTCAGGGCAGGGAGTTGAGGTGCAGGAGGTATGCAGGGTGCGGCCGGGGGCTCAGGGCAGGAGTTGGGGTGTGGGGTGCAGGAGGGGTGAGGGGTGTGGCAGGGGGTCAGGGTGCAGCAGTGGGCTCAGGGCAGGGGGTTGGGGTGCAGGAGGGGTGTGGGATACGACAGGGGGCTCAGGGTAGGGAGTTGAGGTGTGGGGTGCAAGAGGGGTGCAGGGGGCTCAGGGCAGGGGGTTGGGGTGCAGGAGGGGTGTGGGGTGAGGCAGGGATCTCAGGGCAGGGAGTTGGGCTCCCTGCCTGCCTCCCCTAGCCCCTGGCCCCACTCTGCTCCGCTCCGGGAACCAGATGGAACCACGTCCCTGCTGCCCCTGGGGGAGGGGAGGCACAGGGCTCTGTGTGCTGCTTTTGCGCTCCTCCAGGTACCTCCCCCGAAGCTCCCATTGGCTGTGGTTCCCCATTCCCGGCCAATGGGAGCTGCTGGGGGCGGTGCCTGGAAGCAACGCATGGAGCCCTCTGCACCCCTCCCCCCCAGGGACGTGGTGCCAGGAGTGGCTCGGGGCTCGCGGCACCACGGGGGGCAATCCTGGCCCGCAGGCTGTATTTTGCCCACCCCTGGCCTGGAGGTAGGCAGGGCACACAGGGAGTTTGGTGGGCCACAGGAAATAGCCCCGCAGGCCGAATGTTTGAGACCCCTGCATTAGGGTGTGCCTGGGCACATCCAGCACACCCCCTAGGCACACCCATGCCTAAGAAGTGGTAGGCGGAGGAGGTGGAGGGGGGGAAAAGGGCTACAGAGCTATGGATATGCTTGCTTGATTAACCCCAATAAACATCGCATTGCCTGCACTTCAGAATTTCTGGTCTTCTGCTTTCTCTCTGAGAGACAAGAACCAGGGGAGGGCAAAGGGAAAGCCCTTAATAGGGCGGTGCCCATCACCTAGTACCATGGGTCCTCTAGGTACTACTGTGAAGTAATAATAGATCTGCTCAAGATTATGCAAAGAACCACTAGTGAACTCAAAAAGAACAGGAGTACTTGTGGCACTAACAAATTTATTTGAGCATAAGCTTTCGTGAGCTACAGCTCACTTCATCGGATGAACTCAGCAACTGAACCGAAGACTCCTGACTAACTACCTTTTTCTAGGTACTAACACAGCATTCATCCCCCTAGTAGCTGAGTGCCATTATTTTCAGCCTTCGTCTCTAACCACTAGATAAAAATCTTTCCCACAGAGACAAATAATAGAGATTAGCAGAAAGAAAAATATTCAGATGTAAGAAAGTGGTTGACAGTTTCCCACTTTGCCATGAACTAAAATAATTTTTCTGTCTTGTTTGTATCACACCAAATTAAGCCCATGTAAGCCCGAAGCAAGAAGATCCTATCCAAGTTTTCCCACGAGAGCTCAGGTAATGCTACACAAGCAGTGAAGTCACCACCCAACTCAATCCTGTGTGAACTCTGGGCAGCAGCAACCCAACTAATTGCAGCTCTGATTAATGTGTCTTGTACTAAAGTCCTAATTGCAAAATGAGAACCTTATAGTTCACTTTAACTACTGAATTGTTTCCAAATTAACCCAGCCCTGCACATGCATTCACTGCAACCTATAGTTGGGGTAATTTGCATGCTATAATTACCAGTGTTACACTTTATATGTGGCTCTGTGGTTAGTGTTACAAAGTATTTATTTCTGCTCCAGCAAATTGTGATCTTAGACATGTGTATTGTGTTTGAATTGTGAGTGGTAAGGAGATAGTTCAAAACAACACTTACAATCTTCAAGCTAGAGTACACAGCAATAATCACTTTGTAAGTGTTCTCTGCCAGCTGTCTGTGTGGTATGAGACAGTTCTATGCTCTTGCTTGTTTAAAGACAATCAGAACCCATGTGCCAGATCTGGAAGGCTACATGACTCAATCTATCCTCTTCTGTGTACACCCTGATTCACCGACTGCCATCCCTCCTGTCAGCAATACAGGCATCGTGGTCAATCTGTTGATTGTCTTCTTCCAAGAAACAAAGGTTGATTCGGGAAGGCCTCTTGGGAGAGGGGTGGGCTTCTTGAAAGGCACTATCCTCCTTCAAATTCTTCCTTCAAACTCTCCTTTGCCATGATGCCGACAAAAAACCCCCTTGACAACAGTTAGGCCACTGGTACCATTGCCCATCATGTTGGGCTAGTATTGTCTCATTGGTTCCTTGTACTCCTCCGTCACTCCACATTCATCTGTTGTCTCATCTCATATTAGATTCTATAGGGCAGGGACCCTGTTTATTCTGTGTATGTACAGCGCCAGGCACAGTGGAGTCCTGGTCCAGGACTATGGCACCTAAAAAGGTGCTATGGTAATACCAATAAATAAATAAATAATAGTAAAGGGGTAGGGAAAATAGAAGAGGAGTCAGGGAACTGACTGGCAGATTTACAGCATTTCCTTTTTCTACTCTGTCACTTTTGCAATTTTTGGGAAGTTATGAAAAGTGCCAGGGAGGGGAAGGGGAAGGAAAGAGTGGGAAAAAAAAACCCACAACAACCCTAGAAATCAGTCATTCTGCTCACAGTGAGTGGCAAAGAAGGGGCAGAAAAGGGAAACAAATCTCTTGTTTTGATTTTCAGCAACGGAGACAAAATGAATATTTCAGTCTGAAGCATAAAGAAATTGTTCTGTTTTGTTGTTTTCAAAGTTTCCTGTAAAAAAAAAATGGAAATGACATTTTCCTTGTGAAAAAAAAAATTGCTTTCATGAAATCCCATTTTTGGTGGGAGAATTTTTTTTGCCAAAAAATTGACTCTCTCTACTGCTAGACTATTCCAGAGAAAAAATGCCCTATTCCCACTTCCTGCCTAGTACCCTCTGCCCTTTATGAACCTAGCACTTTGCTTTCACCACCTGCTTAAGCAGAGGCTATCTCATCCAAACATTCACCAACAGCATTCAAGTGCCCCAGGAATCCCAAATCCTCTGCTTTAGTGCTATTTGAACATTGGTTGTGTTACTCATCTGCTTCCTTCATTCATTGGAAAGATGTCAGCGGACAAGGTCACCTGAACGTCTTATCCCAAATCCCTGAAGTGGTTCTAAATTGTAACACACCTTCCTTCACTGGTGTGATTTGTTCCCAAAGAGAACAGAATCATGAGTAGTCCCCCAGCATCCTCCAGAGGAAATCCTGGGAGGGAGCAGGCTGCCCTATTTTCTTTCTCTGGGCCTCAGATGCCCCAGGCCATTTCCTCATCATGAAGTAATCAGTCAGGATTATTTAGCTCTTCTTGCTCTCCAGTGGCTCCTTTCCCTTGCTTGTCCCTATTACTGGTTGAAGCTTCTTAGCCTGAACCTTTGTCATGTCAAGGGCAGAGCCACTTGCTCATAGGGCAACTTCTTGTCTTCTGTGATGCCACATTTCTCCATCTGTTCTGAAGCTGAATGCAAAAGGTCTCTACTAAAAACAGTTTCCTTTGCTCCCTACCCTGTTTGGCTTCTTTGTCTCCATCCTCATGGTTTGCAGACACAAAGAGGAACATTGCACATGGTCTGCCTTGGGTGCTCCCGCAGCCATTCTTGGTGGCAGTGTTTGCTCTGTTGTTGAAGCCTATTGCTATCAAGCTTTTGCACTCTGTCTGTGCCAGCCTAACTCTTTGCATGTTCTGCATTGATTAACTCATGTTGGGTCCTCAACCCAGCCTATCGCCTACCTACCAATTCTGAGCAATGCAGCTCCCAGAACCTCACTGGTAAAACCTCTATGCCCCATGAGCATGTATTCTCTGCTGAATGACCTGTCTATATAGCAGTGAGTCGAGTTTTTATTTACACAGTTCCTATGAAGCAATTCCCATGGAAAAGCACTGAGAATTTTCCAGCTTTTTATACATTCTGAAATGATGTATAGCACCCCACACAATCCTGATAATGAGTGTCACCTCTTAGGCTTGTGTAACATAACAATAATGGATTTAATTTAGGGCTGTCAAGCAATTAAAAAATTAATAACGATTAATCTTGCGATTAATCGCGCTGTTAAACAATAATACAATACCATTTATATAAATATTTTTGGATGTTTTCCATGTTTTCAAATATATTGATTTCAATTACAACACAGAATACAAAGTGTACAGTGCTCACTTTATATTTTGTTATTTATTATAAATATTTGCACTGTAAAAAGGAAACAGTATTTTTCAATTCACTTAATACAAATAATGTAGTGTAATCTCTTTATCATGAAAGCTGAACTTACAAATCTAGAGTTATGTACAAAAAATAACTGCATTCAAAAAATGAAACAATGTAAAACTTTAGATCCTACAAGTCCACTCAGTCCTACCTCTTGTCCAGGCAAGTTTGTTTACATCTGTGGGAGATAATGCTGCCCGCTTATTGTTTACAATGTCACCTGACAGTGAGAACAGACATTCGCATGGCACTGTTGTAGCCAGCATCGCAAGATATTTACATGCCAGGTGCGCTAAAGATTCATATGTCCCTTCATGCTTCAACCACCATTCCAGAGGACATGTGTCCATGCTAATGATGGGTTCTGCTCGATAACTATCCAAAGCAGTGCAGACCAACACATGTTCATCATCTGAGTCAGATGCCACCAGCAGAAGGTTAATTTTCTTTTTTAGTGGTTCGGGTTCTGTAGTTTCTGCATTGGAGTGTAGCTCTTTTAAGACTTCTGAAAGCATGTTCCACACTTCATCCCTCTCTGATTTTGGAAGGCACTTCAGATTCTTAAATCTTGGGTCGAGTGCTGTAGCTATCTTTAGAAATCTCACATTGGTACCTTCTTTGTGTTTTGTCAAATCTGTACTGAAAGTGTTCTTAAAATGAACAGCATGCTGGGTCATGATCTGAGACTGCTATAACATGAAATATATGGCAGAATGTGGGTAAAACACAGAGCAGGAGACATACAGTTCTCCCCCAAGGAGTTCAGTCACAAATTTAATTAACGTGTTATTTTTTTAATGAGCGTCATCAGCGTGGAAGCATGTCCTCTGGAATGGTGGCCAAAGCATGAAGGGGCATCTGAATGTTTAACATATCTGGCACATAAATACCTTGCAATGCCAGCTACAAAAGTGCCATGCAAACATCTGTTCTCATTTTCAGGTAAATAAGAAGTGGGCAGTATTATCTCCCGTAAATATAAACAAACTTGTTTCTCTTAGCGATTGGCTGCACAAGAAGTAGGACTGAGTAGGACTGTTTTTGAGTGCAGTTATAGAACAAAAAAAAAAAAAATCTACATTGTAAGTTGCGCTTTCACAATAAAGAGATTGCACTCCAGTACTTGTATGAGGTGAATTGAAAAATACTATTTCTTTTATGACAGGTTTCAGAGTAACAGCCGTGTTAGTCTGTATTCGCAAAAAGAAAAGGAGTACTTGTGGCACCTTAGAGACTAACCAATTTATCATTTTTACAGTGCAAATATTTGTAATAAAAATAATATAAAGTGAACACTGTACACTTTATATTCTGTGTTGTAATTGAAATCAATATATTTGAAAATGTAGAAAAACATCCAAAATATTTAATAAATTTCAATTGGTATTCTATTGGTTAACAGTGCGCTTAAAACTGCAATTAATTTTTTTGAGTTAATTGTGCGAGTTAACTGTGATTAATCGACAGCCCTAATTGAATTGCAACTAATTCTACAGTTGTATGGTGAGGCTTTCAAGCAGTAACATCTCAGAATAGCACAACTCATTCTAGCCAAGAAAGCAAATTGCCTTCCCTTTATGTGTTCTGTGTACAGGATAAATACTTTTGGTTCTATTCAGCACAAAAAGAGAATTGAATTCGTTTGCTGCCTCCAGCCACAGTTCTGGGTCTTGCCTTTCTGAGGTGCGGTATTGCAGGAATCCATTGCTTCTCTTTAGCAAAGATCATTGCTGCATACAAACACACACTCATAATCACACACACAAATCTTTTATACATTCACAAACATAATAAAAGGTCCAGTCATGAATGTGTAGAGATAAATCCCCCAACCCCCATATACTATCCATAATAATCACCTTTTCACTACCCACATTTTTTCATTATTAATAATAAGGGGTTTCACATTACTTTGTCTATTTGAGACAAAGAAGACTGTAAATAACCTTACAATCATTATGTAAAATGTATTTCTGCAAAATGATAAAAGAACCGTCTATTCCCTTCTGCAGTCTAGACGATGCTCCATTAAAAGTAAGCATGCTTTCAGTCCTGCCTCGGTTCAAGAAGCAGCTTTCATCCTCCTTTACTTAATGTGATGAAAGACAACAAGTTGGGAAATGGATAGCAGGTGAAAAAATTATACCCCACCCTCTATGCCTTTAGAAGGTATCTCTAGGCTGGAGCTGCACTCTAAAAATAGAAATGTAGCTGTGGCAGTGCAAAGACCGAGCCACCCCAAATGTGTAGTTAGGATTTCGGATGGGATCATATTTGGGGCAACTGCCCCTCCCACCACTTGCACTGCCACGGCTACATGCCTAGTTTTAGCACAGTAGCTTGATCACAGCTAGCAGTCGTATGTCTACCCAAGTGTAGCTGACTGGGCCATGGGTGCTGTCAAGGTTCCTTCCCCACTCTGAACTCTAGGGTACAGATGTGGGGACCTGCATGAAAACCTCCTAAGGTTATTTTTACCAGCTTAGGTTAAAACTTCCCCAGGGTACAAATTAATTTTACCCTTTGCCCTTGGAATTTCCACTGCCACCACCAAACTTTAACTGGGTTTACTGTTTACTGGGAAACGTAGTGTGGACACATCTTTCCCCCCCAAAATCCTCCCAACCCTTGCACCCCACTTCCTGGGGAAGGTTTGGTAAAAATATTCACCAATTTGCATAGGTGACCACAGACCCAAACCTTGGATCTTAGAACAATGAACAAGCATTCAGTTTTCTTACAAGAAGACTTTTAATAGAAGTAAAGGAATCACCTCTGTAAAATCAGGATGGTAGATACCTTACAGGGTAATTAGATTCAAAACATAGAGAATCCCTCTAGGCAAAACCTTAAGTTACAAAAGAGACACACAAACAGGAATAGTCATTCTATTCAGCACAGTTCTTTTCTCAGCCATTTAAAGAAATCATAATCTAACACGTACCTAGCTAGATTACTTACTAAAAGTTCTAAGACTCCATTCCTGTTCCGTCCCCAGCAAAAGCAGCATACAGACAGACACAGACCCTTTGTTTTTCTCCCTCCTCCCAGCTTTTGAAAGTATCTTGTCTCCTCATTGGTCATTTTGGTCAGGTGCCAGCGAGGTTACCTTTAGCTTCTTAACCCTTTACGGGTGAGAGGATTTTTCCTCTGGCCAGGAGGGATTTTAAAGGGGTTTACCCTTCCCTTTATATTTATGACAGGTGCTCAGGCCTAGTGGATGAAACAAGAGTTCAGCCTACCTGTTAGAGTGGGGTGCAGGCTGGGCAGAGTCCAGGAATGAGCCCAGGGTCAGTACTGGAGGGACAGAAGCTGAATGCCGGAGCCGGGGGTAAAACAGAGAGTCATAAGCCAGAGGCAGAGCTGGGGTCAAAGTCAGAAGCCAGAGGGCTGGAGAAGAACAGGAGCAGGGACTGGAAGCAGAATGGAATAAGGGCAAGCACGGCTGTGGGCATGGTTCTCACTGAACAGCTGCTGATCTGCTGTGGGGCCAGACTTATAAGCAAAGCTGCTAAACCGTCTCATTGGTGGCCTAGCGGCAAAGTTAGTTGAAGAGCAGGCCAGCACCTGGTCCTAGCTGTCTGGCCCCAACACTGAGATGGAATTTACATTGCCGTCTCACAGTGTAGACGTAGACATGTACTATGTTCCTTTGCACTAAACTGAACTGGCCTTTAAATGGGTTCCGAGTAGAACTAACTAGCAATTCCTCAAAAGCCAGGGTACCTAGGCAGATGAGTGCACAGCTGGGGCTAAGGGAAAGGGGAGAGGGATTTCCAAGACCTTTGATCCTCCTCTGACTGTTTGCTATGGTCAGTCTCACACATATTGTCATCTTCAACTTCTCAGTGTTTTCCTGTTACAGGATAGTTTCAGTCTCTCTTCCTTCCATCCTGGAGAAGAAAAAAGTTACACACCTGGGAGACACCACAGCATCTTATCCCCTGGTCCATATCGATATTGATGCAGATCAGAAGAGACATCAAACCAAGTTCCGGGTGACTGAATTGACAATGCACTTTTTACAACTATCGGGGTGTTTGTTCTGGTCAAATTCTAGTAACAATAAATAGTAATAATATTTACAGTAGCAACTAGAGGCCTATATGAGATTGGGGCCCCATTCAGGTCAGTGCTGTACAAACACATAACGAGAGACAATCCTTGCCTAGAAGAGTTTATAATCTAAGAATAATCTTGCAAAGATTTAAACAGGTGCATAACTTTATACACTCTTCAGTTGTCTGTTTGAACAAGATTAGTCTCGTGTAAAATTACACATATACTTAAGTCTTTGCAGGATCAGGACCAAATTAAATTTGCATTCACTCTCTTCCTCCTCAACATCCTTTGTTTGTTCCAGCCACCCGGTACATATTTTCTTAAACTAAGACTGAGCTCTTTATGGCAGGGCAGTATTTTGCTGTCTGTCTCTATAGCACCTAGTAAAATGGGACCCCAACGAGCAACTACTATAATGATATCTCTGCTCTAGTTTCCACTGGATATGAGGGTCCCCTTCACTTTCTGTTGTGAGCTGCAGTGAGGCAGGGCTCCAGCGCTGGTTAGAGTTCAGTGCCAGAGAAAATGGTTCCTACTGTAGATGCATAGGTTATGGGTGGGTTCCTCTAGTGAAGGTTTCCTAACATTTCCCTCTATGGGCCCCTCTTTTAAGTTGCCTATAACTTTGCCAAATGAATGGCTTGGGATAAAATTTTCCATGCCTGCTCCCTGCCTCAAGCTGATTTAGTTTCACCAAAAGCAGCTCATCCATTTCCAAGGATGGGGCAAAATAGGCAGACTTGCTAATAGCCCAATATTTTTGGTTTCTTTGCAGAGCTCTAGAGCATCTGGTGCTTGGAGCAGGAAGTGGAAGTTTAGCAGGGAGGTAGTTCAGGAGTCTGAAAGATGCCTTGTGCAGTCCTCATGAAAATACACTCAGTTTGGCCAAGATATAATCCTCTGAATGTCATTTTCATGTGCTCAGTAGAGCTTGTTAAAGACTTTCTGCTAAAATAGTTGAACATTCCATCCACACTAAGCATGCTCCAGGCCCCAGAGTTTTGACCCCCTTCGGTGTAGGGGAAAGTGTACGGAGCTGGGAGCCAGGAGGTTACCAGGAGTTTAGTTTCACCTCTTTGATTTACCAATGTTAATAATTCTGTGCACTTCACAGCCCTTACTACCAAACAAGGTCTCAACCCCCTGTATTAGGAGGCTGGCAAATATCATTCCCCCATTTTACCCATGAATTAAAAGAGATTTTTCAAGGGCTTTTAGGACCATTAGTTTGCATTCAAAACAAAGTACCCTACTGTCTCTGCTTCCAGATCCATACACCGTCATTGTAGCCTGTCCAGCAATATCTCCATTCAGCACCTCCTCGGTGCTGCTGTTTATTCAGTGTAATGATTCTCGTAGCATTTGCCATTACCAGAGTGTCCACAATGAGCTAGGTGCTACCCACAGATGCTCCAAAGATTCAGTGACCAGCCTGAATAAGCATCCAATGATCTAAGGTAATAATATGGCCACAATTACTGTAGTATCTCAGCATCTCATAATCTTTAATATATTTATCCTCACAACACCCCCATGAGATAGGGCAGTGCAATGATCCCCATTGCACAGATGGGGAATGGAGGCAAAGGCTAAGTGACTTGCCCAAGATCACACAGTAAGTCTGTGGCAGAGAAGACAAGAGAGCTCAGGTCTCAAGTCCTAGGGTAGTGGTTTAACCACTAGGCTATCATTCCTCCCTAAGCCTACCTGAAGCTTATATGAAATCTTATGAATGCACTTTATGCTGTGTTTATAAAGCACCATTTACATGTAAGGAACCATGGAAGTTATTGTTAATAATTGTTAATAACTATTTCTGCCCTTTGCTTCCAGTCAGAACCAGGAAGTGCAGAGGCACAAAGTATAAGAAGCAATGAAAAAAAAAGCTGAATGTCTGGGAAGTTTTAAATTTCAGAAATGTTTCACTTTGGGGCTCAGTTTGAACTTTTCAGTGAAGTTTAGGGTCAGTTCTGAGTTTATCTGAACCAGGTCTGTCATAAATATAAAGGGAAGGGTAAACCCCTTTAAAATCCCTCCTAGCCAGAGGAAAAATCCTCTCACCCGTAAAGGGTTAAGAAGCTAAAGGTAACCTCGCTGGCACCTGACCAAAATGACCAATGAGGAGACAAGATACTTTCAAAAGCTGGGAGGAGGGAGAAAAACAAAGGGTCTGTGTCTGTCTGTATGCTGCTTTTGCTGGGGACGGAACAGGAATGGAGTCTTAGAACTTTTAGTAAGTAATCTAGCTAGGTATGTGTTAGATTATGATTTCTTTAAATGGCTGAGAAAAGAACTGTGCTGAATAGAATGACTATTCCTGTTTGTGTGTCTTTTTTGTAACTTAAGGTTTTGCCTAGAGGGATTCTCTATGTTTTGAATCTAATTACCCTGTAAGGTATCTACCATCCTGATTTTACAGGGGTGATTCCTTTACTTCTATTAAAAGTCTTCTTGTAAGAAAACTGAATGCTTGTTCATTGTTCTAAGATCCAAGGTTTGGGTCTGTGGTCACCTGTGCAAATTGGTGAATATTTTTACCAAACCTTTCCCAGGAAGTGGGGTGGAAGGGTTGGGAGGATTTGGGGGGGGAAGGATGTGTCCAAACTACGTTTCCCAGTAAACCCAGATAAAGTTTGGTGGTGGCAGTGGAAATCCAAGGGTAAAATTAATTTGTACCTTGGGGAAGTTTTAACCTAAGCTGGTGAAAGTAAGTTTAGGAGGTTTTCATGCAGGTCCCCACATCTGTACCCTAGAGTTCAGAGTGGGGAAGGAACTTTCACCTAAGTTCAAGTTTCAAGAGTAAAGGCTAACATTGTCAAGACAAGGTGTTCAAAAATCATGCATCAGGTCCCCAAAATTCAAAAGATTAGCTTAAAAATCATACTTTTTTTAAAAGTTATTCTTTTTTGTTTGTTTTCAAAGTTTTGTGCCTTTAGGTTGTTGGGGTTCTGCTGATACCTCATATACTTGGTTTACCAAGAACTCAGTTTGACTCCAATCTCGTTAATCAAGTATTTGCATGCAGCAAAGCTATGCTTATTTGATCAGACTCAAGCATTAAGGCAACAGTATAGGGTGTACAACACATCCAACATTACACACCAAACTTCTTCCTTCATATACATTTACACATTACATTGCATTTACTACACATAGCATTACATGTTTTTGGACCGTCTTGGTTACTTTGTAAGAACCAATCTTTGTACAGCATGCTTTGTTCACACAGTCCATGCTTGACTTACTCTTTACCTCATTTTTACATTCTTGACTGATTTTGTTCATTGTTTGTGGTTCCCTGGGAGTTCTCCCTCTTTTCTTGGCTAGCTCAGACATTGTGTCTCCTGGCTTACTGACCCCATTTACTTACCTAAGTTAGCACAAATATTTCATTTTTAGCCTGCTAATTAATTTACCTCCCTACTTCAGTCCTCCTAGAAATTAGATCTCACCCATATTTAATTACTTATGTCAGGCCAGGACTACAATCCTACATAGGTTGCACTCGGGCTCACAGTTTTAAGCTTTTCTTTGCAACCACAATGACTAGAAACTTACTTTAAGAAAATAAATGCAAGCTGAGATTCTCGTGGAATCGGGCTTTAAGAAAATCACCCAAATATCACAAGAGCCATGATTAAATAGTGAGAGTTGGCCAGGCTGCAGACAAATGCACGCAAAACAAATAGGCCCATTGGCTGAAACTGATGGTTCAAATGCTAGGAATCGGTGCCCCCTTACAGCCTCCATCTTGCATTGTCCAGAATTCAGTTTGGTTCTGTGGCTTTTCTGAATGTCCTGAAGCGACCTTTCAGTGCTTCTGAATCTCTGGGAATGAGACGGAGGTATCAGCTCACATCACGTCAGCCACTGAACAGCCTGAGAAACTCACTCAGAGCCACTCCTGATCTGAAACTGCTGTGCTGCAACAGCACAGACGGGGAGGGCTGCGTCCTGCTAATACAGCCTGAATAATCCCTGGAGTCATCCTCTGCACAACCCCTTATTTGCACTTGCAAATACCTACAGTCACACTGAAGGGGTTGCACACACATGCCGTTTGGGCAGACATAAATTGTGTGTGCAGTTTAGCTCGCACAGTTGGGAAAATCTGGTTGTAAGCAGTTCCACTCACCGCCACAGGCATAGAGCATAGAGTTGCAAGGGTCTTCCTCTCCAGCACGTTTTTGGCCCTGCAATGGCCTGTCGGGCTACATCTTTTGTAGTCCAGCCGTTCAGCCAGGTGACCTCTTTCCAGTACTGTTCCCATTCTAGGGTAACAGAAGGACAGCTAAAGAATCCGCAACAACACTGCTTTATTTCTTAAAATTCAGAATGATAGCACACAAGATCCCGAAAAGAGAGCAAGAAAACAGGCTGCTCCCTGAGATTGCGAGGCACAATTCACCCCACATACCTTTAAACTGACTTCTCTCCAAACTAACTCTGACCAGACTCTTTGCTACAGTGCCTTTTAGCCGCAAGCAGGACCAGGAAACCCACTCTGCCCTTAAAGAGATCTTGCAATTCCAACACAGTCCTCCATACAGCACAGCATCCGCTATGGATCAGGCGCAGAGGGCAACCTGTGACACATACACACTCACCAGTGCATTATGTACTTCCTCTGATCAAAGGAAACGCATGCATGTGAAACCCCCCAGAGTTCATATCCTAGATGGCCCTACACTTGTGTGATGGCTGCCATCTTGGCTGATACACAGGAGACTGAACTGGGGAGAAGGTCCTCAGCTTCCCAGCTTTGTGCATCTCAGCCCATGTTTGTCCACGTGCCACAAGGCTGCAGAAGCTGAAAGCATCAAACTTAAGATTCAGCATCTGGGGCTTGAGCTGTGGGGGTGAATGTTTTGCACATGTGGAAACAGCTAGAGTTTTCATGTGGTCTTGTGTTCCTGACTCCATAGATCTGCCAACTTTCCACTTGCTGCCTCCTTTACAAATACACACTGAAGAATAGGGGTGATACATAGTCCCCTCTGCACGGAAACATGATGTTTGCTGTTATAGACAGGGTGAAAGCATCTCAGAGGAATTTACTAGCACATTCTGCAGGTTTCTCTCGGCCCTGGAGCTTCACAGAGAGCTCAGAAGTCCAAAGGCACAGCCTGGAGCAGTGTAATGATAACTCAGTCTGGGCTTCTCCAAGACACCTCCTGAGAGCCCTTAAAAATTCCCTGCAATTCTCTCGAGGAAAGAGTGGCAAACTTTTTTGTAATTTCCACCATTTATTTCTGAAATCCCTTCCCTAACCCACCTCCTCTCCTGGTCTTCCAGGCAGCATTGATGCAGAAGTCAAAGCTAGTATTCAAAACATCTTGTGCAATTATTACCCAGCCTGGCTTTTCACTGTAAGAGGGGGAAAACCATGAGTTGGATCTTAAATGACAAATGAGCTCTTTATAGTGAATTGCTCATTTACGTTTATTGTAGCTTAATGGAGCTCATAAGGGTGGGATTTAAATATAAGCTTCTAGTTTAAGGTGTCTGAAACCCCTTATATGGTCAGTCTGTCTTTTTGTCTATCACACATATCATCATAGGATAAACATTTCAAAACCACCTGTGCATATGTCAACACTGCAAGTGAAGGTGTGATTGTGTCACCTTTTGCTCCCTTTAAATCATGCACTCTTCATATTGTTATTATTTATTTTGTATATTACCATAGCGCCTAAGGGCCTCACTCATAGAGCAGGACCCCACTATGATAGGTGCTGTTCAAACACAGAACCAAAAAGACTGTCCCTGCTCCATCTTTCTATCCATCCCTCTGGAACCCAGTGCCTTGCAGGTGAATCTCATTTCACTCCTGTCTTTAACAGCATCCCAGGCTAAGTGAGATGCTTGCCAAAGCAAAGATCTTTGCTTAGGTTCCTAGGTCCATCACCATGATAGGAGAGCTGGCTGTATTTTAAATAATCCTTATTGAGGTTGCAGGAACAAACCACCCTGATGTGTAGAAAGAATAGTAAATATGGCAGGCGATGAGGTTGGCTTAACAGTGAAATCCTTGCTGATCTTAAACACAAAAAAGAAGTTTACAAGAAGTAGAAGATTGGATAAATGAACAGGGAAGAGTATAAAAATACTGCTCGGGCATGGAGGAGTGAAATCAGGAAGGCCAAATCACACCTGGAGGTGCAGCTAGCAAGCGATATTAAGAGTAACAAGAAGGGTTTCTACAGGTATGTTAGCAACAAGGTGGTGGTCAAGGAAAGTGTGGGGCCCTTACTGAATGAGGGAGGCAACCTAGTGACAGAGGATGTGGAGAAAGCTAATGTACTCAACGCTTTTTTTGCCTCTGTCTTCACGAACAAGGTCAGCTCCCAGACTACTGCACTGGGCAGCACAGCATGGGGAGGAGGTGACCAACCCTCTGTGGAGAAAGAAGTGGTTCAGGACTATTTAGAAAAGCTGGACGAGCACAAGTCCATGGGGCCAGATGCACTGCAGATGTGATTGCAGAGTCATTGGCCATTATCTTTGAAAACTCATGGCGATCTGGGGAGGTCCCAAAAGACTGGAAAAAGGCTTAAAAAAGGGAAGAAGGAGGATCTGGGGAACTACAGGCCAGTCAGCCTCAACTCAGTCCCTGGGAAAATCATGGAGCAGGTCCTCAAGAAATCAATTTTGAAGCACTTTGAGTAGAAGAAAGTGATCAGGAACAGTCAGCATGGGTTCACCAAGGGCAAGTCATGCCTGACTAACCTGATTGCCTTCTATGACAAGATAACTGGCTCTGTGGATGAGGGGAAAGCAGTGGATGTGTTATTCCTTGACTTAAGCAAAGCTTTTGATACCATCTCCCACAGTATTCTTGCCAGCAAGTTAAAGAAGTATGGGCTAGATGAATGGACTATAAGGTGGATAGAAAGCTGGCTAGACCATCAGACTCAACAGGTAGTGATAAATGGCTCCATGTCTAGTTGGCAGCCGGTATCAAGTGGAGTGCCCCAAGGGTCAGTCCTGGGGATGGTTTTGTTCAATATCTTCATTAATGATCTGGAGCATGGTGTGGATTGCACCCTCAGCAAGTTTGCAGATGACACTAAACTGGGAGGAGAGGTAGATACGCTGGAGGGTAGGGATAGGATACAGAGGGCCCTAGACAAATTAGAGGATTGGGCCAAAAGAAATCTGATGAGGTTCAACAAGGACAAATGCAGAGTCCTGCACTTAGGACGGAAGAATCTCATGCACTGCTACAGACTAGGGACTGAGTGGCTAGGCAGCAATTCTGTAGAAAAGAACCTAGGGGTTACAGTGGATGAGAAGCTGGATATGTGCCCTTGTTGCCAAGACGGCTAACAGCATTTTGGGATGTATAAGTAGGGGCATTGCCAGTAGATAGAGGGACGTGATAGTTCCCCTATATTCGACACTGGTGAGGCCTCATCTGGAGTACTGTGTCCAGTTTTGGGCCCCACACTACAAGAAGGATGTGCAAAAATTGGAAAGAGTCCAGCGGAGGGCAACAAAAATGATTAGAGGACTGGAACACATGACTTATGAGGAGAGGCTGAGGGAACTGGGGATGTTTAGTCTGTGGAAGAGAAGAATGGAGGGGGGGATTTGATAGCTGCTTTCAACTACCTGAAAGCGGGTTCCAAAGAGGATGGATCTAGACTGTTCTCAGTGATAGGTGATGACAGAACAAGGAGTAATGGTTTCAAGTTGCAGTGGGGGAGGTTCAGGTTGGATATTAGGAAAAACTTTTTCACTAGGAGGGTGGTGAAGCACTGGAATGTGTTACCTAGGGAGGTGATGGAATCTCCTTCCTTTGAGGTTTTTAAGGTCCGGCTTGACAAAGCCCTGGCTGGGATGATGTAGTTGGGGATTGGTCCTGCTTTGAGCAGGGGGTTGGACTAGATGACTTCCTGAGGTCCCTTCCAACCCTGATATTCTATGATATCTGAGCACCTGTCCATTATTACTACCCTAGTTGGGCTTGAGCCCCAACACAGCAAGCAAGCGACGGCAGGATTCAGCCAGGCAGTTCTGCTGATATGCCTAGAAAGTAAACATTTGAAAGACGTTTTTGATTTGTTTCCTTCCTTTTAACAATCCTCTCACTATAACAACTCTGCCAGCAGCTCCCAGGGTGGGGCTCAGAGCTGCATCCTTGCATAACTCCTCCAAAGGCTACAGAACACTGTGTTTTGTCTTTGCCTCCCTCTGTTCATTTCTGGACAGGCAACGTTCAAACGTATAGTTCTGTAGTTCATTGCTCCAAAGGGCCCTTTTCCCTCTGATCACTTGCACTCTAGCTTGGCAATATGAGGAAATCAATTGCTTGGCTCCTTTTCTGCTTGCCTCACACAGTAAGAGTCCATAGCAAGGAAAATACTTGTGTTTAAGTTTTTTGTACTGTCTGTTCTCTCTTATAATTGTGGCTGGGCATAGACAGAGCTACATCATCAATCTGGACCAGAACAGGCGTTATAAAGTCATGATGACTTGGGGTAAAAATTCCAGGATCACCCAAGTGCCCATTTTCAAAAAGTGACTTTGACCGAGTGCCTACATCCCATTGACTTTCAGTGACACTTAGGATCCTAAGAACTAGACTCACAAAGGGACTTGCAATTTAGGTTCCGAGAGTGGCAGTTAAATCCAACGTTTATGTACTGTTGGCATTCCCACAACCCCTGCTCAGCCGCTGCCTGACCCTGGTGGTGCCTAAATTCCCTAAGCTCCTACTGTTAGTTTCCAGATTTTGGCAGCTCGGCATATGCCTGGCCACCTCAGCCCTGATGCTGACTGGCAGCATGGGGCCTAACTCATGCCTTCACCCCAGCAGGATTCTCAATTGCATGTATTGCCTTTGGATCCTGATTCAATAGTCAGGCTCTGAGCACACCTAATCCCATGTAGAAGCTGGTGACTTTTCACCCCATGGTAGGGCTGCGAGAGACCCAGGTTCAATTTCCAACACTGCCTGATGTGGAGCAGAGATTTGAACCCACCTCTCAGAGAAGCCCCCTAACCACTGAGCTAAGGGAATCACCACCACCACCTCCTCCTTGACCTGGCTTATGTACTCAACTCCAGGATAGGGCTTATGGCGGTGAGCCCCAAGCAAGGACAGCTGCCTCCCTCCTACCTGAACGTTGGGGCCGAAGGTTATGTCTACACTATTTGCTAGGGGGTGTGATTCTCCTGCATGTGAGCACATACTGGCTCTAGCTTTCTTTGAGCTAGCGGGAGTACGTGTAGCCACAGTAGAATGGCTGAGACATGCCGAGTACAAACATACCTGAAGCCAGTGGGAGTGACCTAGGTGCGGTTCAATCGTGCATCTGCTCCCTCTAACTTTCCTACCGCAGCTACACTGCTGTTTATATCCGGGCTAACTCAATGACACCTATCATGAGTTGGTGTACACAGGCAAGGGGATCACTCCCCTAGCTCATAGTGTAGACGTAACTAAAGTCTCTTTGAGGGGCGGGGCTTAGGGCCTCCCTCTCTCGTTGGCATTTCCTAGCTTCCCCACTCAGCAAGCTGGCTTCTGTAAATCCCATTCTTAGGCACCTAATTCTCCCCATGCCGTGGGCAGGAATCCTGGGAGCCAGCTCAGGGTGATGAATTCTTCTGGGTAGCCTGGTGGCTAAACATTAGGCACTTCGCGAATCTCTCCCAAAGTCACTTCTGAAAAGGAGACTTAGGCTCCTAAGGCACTTAAATGATTTTGAAAAGTTTACCCTTGAACGAGCTGAATATTTTTTCTTAAAACATTTTTTTAGACCAAAAGTTACTTTTTGACCAAATCAAGAATTTTGATGGAAACTTTTCATTTGGTTGAAGATTTTCTATATATTTTTTTTTAATTTTTCCCCCTTCCTGCTCCAATTTTCCAGTGTGGCAGAGGAGGATTTTGTTTCATTTCATTTTGTTGAAAAACCAAATTTCCATCAAAAATTTAGAAGAAAAGAAAATATTGTCAATCTTTCAAAATAGATGGACCCCCAAATATACCCATTGGATGATGTAGTCTCATTGAAATTTTCAGTGGAAAAATGCAGTTTTATTACACAAAAATGATTTCCTAAATAGGAAAATCCAAATCCAAATATTCATTTCAAACTTTTCATTTTGAAACATCAATTTGAAATGAAAACTGTTGATGTGAAGCGAAATAAATGTCTTTTGGCAAATTGTTTTGAGACAATGTCGACATTTGCCCTTTCAAACCTTTCCAGTTGGAAACTTTGTGGAATTTGTACAAGCGGCAAAGAGTCCTGTGGCACCTTGTAGACTAACAGACGTATTGGAGCATGAGCTTTCGTGGGTGAATACCCACTTCGTCAGACGCATGTGGAATTTGTTATTTGTTGGAAGTTCCGGAGATGCCTCATTGCACAGGCAATTAGATTCCGAACTGGGCGTTTGCTCAGACAAGTACTTGATTTGCAAGTGTAGTCATGGTACCTGTTTGTGCATATTAGATATGCAGCTGAATGCACATTTTTGTATAGGACTGTAAAAGCTTCTTCAACCCAATGTAAATGTCATTGCTGCATCAGGGAGCTTGTAGAGAATAAAAGGAAAAAGGGGAAAAAATGTCTTATTTGGTATCCAGACTCCAAAGGCTCATCTCCACCATGAATCTCTCTCTCAGAGAGAAAAGGCAGGGACATTTCCACAGAGGTCCCTACCTACTCACATACACAAAGTCTGGCTTATTCCATGCAATGCTGCGTGGCTGGATTTCTAAATTGATACCAGGAAAGCAGCTGAGGACAATGTAAAATGGGCCACGGGGAGATTGCAACTTGTGTAGGAGCATACTGCAGACAACCATGTGAACAGCTGTCTTGCCGCTGAGAGGTCTCCTGGAGAAATGGGGTCACCACAGCCCAGGTGCGGCGACTGAAGGGTCTGTGAAAAGCAGTGTCAGTGGGATTATTCTGAGAGGCTCCAGTCCTGCCCTCTGGCAAGTGGCATGTGTAGCAAAAGACACAGCCAGCTTCTTAAAACCATCCATGTTCCCTTTGCTGTTACTGCTTTCCCTGCTCAGGATTTACTGCTAACTTGTGCAGGCTGGAAAATGGTGATAAGGGGTGGCCTTTCCTATGAGCCTGCTGCTCCCCTCCCTCCCAGTTTGTGGTTTAGTCCAATGGAGCATGTAAATCATGTCCAGCAAGGAGCTGCCTTCCTAGTGCAGCCTGCCTGGCGACTTATGTTAGATGGGGGAAGCAGGTCCTTTGGTGTCCACTGGCCCAGCCACCTTCCTCGCCATTCACAGGAGCAGGAGGGCTAACAATCCACCAGGAAGAGGGGCAGGAAGTTTTATGTAGACCACTCTGCTGCAATAGCTACTGTGGGACTCCCACAGGAGGGTGTGCAGAAAGCAACCAAGTCTCTGCCATTGGACAGGTATCAATAATTGGTAGCGATGCACAAACAACCCCAGGGCAGAGGGAGTGGGATGCAGTAGGAGTGTGACTAAGTGCAGCATTCCTGGAAGGCTCCGCTTCATCCCTTTTAGCTACCGAGGGCTCAATCGAGAGTTGAAGCAGAACCACAGGCAAAGACAATAGCCACTTTCATGGACAGAGCTTCTCAGAGGCTCTGCTCCCGTTCATTTCTTGGGCCAAAAATCTACCATTTAGGAACAAACCCTGAGTTCCTTCCTCAGCCTGGCTTAATCAAACTCCCATGGATTTCAGGATCTGACAAAATGCTAGCAGCCCACAAGTGGTGGTAGCTGCTGCCTGCCCTGTGACACTGCAAACTCCCCAGGCCCCGGCACCATCCCTCTGCACCCCCAAACAGCTGCCATGCCAGTGCTGAGGAATGTACCAACGCACGATTCCTCTGCTAACGATGTGACACTCGTCTTGCGTCACCAATTGTTCTATATTGGCATCAGATTCCCTTTGTAGTTGGGTTCTTGGACATAATAGGAACAAACTGGGAACAGTGTCAGCAAATGACTGGTCGAGCTGAAAATGGTCCAGTAAGGGTCTGTCTACACTGAAATAAAAGGCCTGCAGCTGGGCCGAGTCAGCTGATTCAGGCTGGAGGGGTTAACAATGGCAGGGTTTGCATTCAGTCACTGAAACCCTGCTAATGGGGAGAGTCCGGCTCCAGCCTCAGCTGGAAGGTCTACACTGCAATTTTTAGCCCTGCAGCCTGAGCCGCTTGAGCCCGAGTCAATTGGCCAGGGCTCTGAGACTCAGCGCCGCAGTGTAGACATACCTGGAGAAAAGGTCTAGCCCAGTATAACGCACCCTTCTCACCACTTAGGCTTCAGGGGGAGATGGCTTTAAGGGGAGATTTTCAAATGCACAAATGGGACTTAGGGTCAATTTCCAAAAGCACCTAAAGGTAACCAGGTGCCTAACACCTATTGATTTCAATGGGAGCTGGACTCCAGAATACCACTGAGGACCTGTGCCTAAGGGTTTGTCTACACACAAAAAGTCATGCCCCTTTAACTATACCTGAATAGTTATTCAGCATTCCCACCGACAACTGGGAAAATCCTGCCCACAATCGCTCAGTCTGGAGAAGCCAGGTTAAGGCTGGTGTCATCACCACAGACAGCTGAGGCCCGCAGGCAAGCCAGGAAGCAGAGTATGCTTCAACTTCCATCCAGCGAGTGGACCTGTAGCCACTGTGGGAAGGTTTGACATGCACGCATCCGGCCCTTTTCCCATAGCATTGCTAAGCACCACTGTGAGGGAAAAATTAACAGGACATAAAACTCAGGTCAAGGCCTTGATTTTGGTCAAGCTTGCCTGCAGGCCGTAAACTGAGATCCTGCTTGCTTGTGTGTGTCAAGGGGTAGGAGAAGTCACAGTAGAAAGTCCCCAAAACAGAACAATGGCTTTCTGTGCCTAAGGGGCATGAAGGGGCAGGATGGAAAAGTCCCCATACAGAACAAATTTACAATAGTCAAGCTTAGGAAATATATAACCACAACAGTTGTGTTAGAAGGGTCGCTGACAGCAAAAGAACAGACAGTGAATAACAGGAAGGGCCTACTGGGGGAGACGCTTGTTTTTGCTTTTGACCAGTGTTAATTTTGCAATGTATTCCAAATAAGGTAATTAATACGGAAGTATGTGAAATTTGTCTGTGGTTTTAAGCTTTAAAAAGCTTTGTGTGCTTTGCATCAGGGGGCAGCTACTTAGAGCTGTGCTTGTAATCAATAAAGGAGCCTCAGGCTTGTTCTGATCCAAACACAATGCGTGGTTAATTTTCCACCACACCACTGACGGACCGACCTCGTCACGTCTCCTTCCATTGGTCAAGTTGCTGGATGCCCAGATAGTTATTTGAAAATCTAAAATGTTGGTTTGGATTCTTCATCCAAAAACATTCCTCCCTCTATCATCCCCCCAATAATAATAATAAATTTGTGCTTTCTGACCAGCTGTAATAAACACCACTCAGTGTGGATAGGGATGGGGGAGACAGTCTCTCAGGTAACAACATCCTTGAAATTACAGAAACCAAGTGTAGTAGAACAGACCTGGTAGGTCATTCCATGTCTAGTGCAAAACTGTGCTCTACACTCTTCATTAGGGTGTTTTGGCTTCTACGCAGATTCCTTCACCTTGGTGCAAGTTACACCTTCCGCATACTTGCCAACAGTTAAAGTAGTGATGTAACCAACCCCAGGAAGCCTGGGAAGTCCAAGTTTTGACCAACTCTAGTAGTGACGGAATAAGAGACAAGAGCAATATTGTTAATCTATCCAGCTATACTCTTAGCCCAGCAGAAGAATCTGTCCTATCTCGGGGCCTCTCCTTTTGCCCCTCCACCCCCACGAACATGATACAGTTCCGTGGTGACCTAGAATCCTATTTTCGACTTCTCCGACTCAAGGAATATTTCCAACACACCTCTGAACAGCATACTAACCCACAGAGACCTTCCTACCAACACTACAAAAAGAAGGATTCTGGGTGGACTCCTCCTGAAGGTCGAAACAGACTGGACTTCTACATAGATTGTTTCCGCCGACGTGCACGGGCTGAAATTGTGGAAAAGCAGCATCACTTGCCCCATAACTTCAGCCGTGCAGAACACAATGCCATTCACAGCCTCAGAAACAACTCTGACATCATAATCAAAAATGTTGACAAAGGAGGTGCCGTCATCATCATGAATAGGTCAGAATATGAACAAGAGGCTGCTAGGCAGCTCTCCAACACCACTTTCTACAAGCCATTACCCTCTGATCCCACTGAGAGTTACCAAAAGAAACTCCACCATCTGCTCAAGAAACTCCCTGAAAAAGCACAAGAACAAATCTGCACAGACACACCCCTAGAACACCGAGCAGGGGTATTCTATCTGCTACCCAAGATCCATAAACCTGGAAATCCTGGGCGCCCCATCATCTCAGGCATTGGCGCCCTGACAGCAGGATTGTCTGGCTATGTAGACTCCCTTCTCAGGCCATATGCTACCAGCACTCCCAGCTACATTCGAGACACCACTGACTTCCTGAGGAAACTACAGTCACTGTAGCTCACGAAAGCTTATGCTCAAATAAATTGGTTAGTCTCTAAGGTGCCACAAGTACTCCTTTTCTTTTTGCGGATACAGACTAACACGGCTGTTACTCTGAAAACAGTCCATCAGTGATCTTCCTGAAAACACCATCCTGGCCGCTATGGATGTAGAAGCCCTCTACACCAACATTCCACACAAAGATGGTCTACAAGCCGTCAGGAACAGTATCCCCGATAATGTCACGGCAAACCTGGTGGCTGAACTTTGTGACTTTGACCTCACACATAACTATTTCACATTTGGGGACAATAGAGACCTTCAAATCAGCGGCACTGCTATGGGTACCCGCATGGCCCCACAGTAAGCCAACATTTTTATGGCTGACTTAGAACAACGCTTCCTCAGCTCTCGTCCCCCAACGCCCCTACTCTACTTGCGCTATATTGATGACATCTTCATCATCTGGACCCATGGAAAAGAAGCCCTTGAGGAATTCTACCATGATTTCAACAATTTCCATCCCACCATCAACCTCAGCCTGGACCAGTCCACACAAGAGATCCACTTCGTGGACACTACGGTGCTACTAAGTGATGGTCACATAAACACCACCCTATACCGGAAACCTACTGACCGCTATTCCTACCTGCATGCCTCCAGCTTTCACCCTGACCACACCACACGATTCATCGTCTACAGCCAAGCTCTGCAATACAACCGCATTTGCTCCAACCCCTCAGACAGAGACAAACACCTACAAGATCTCTATCAAGCATTCTTACAACTACAGTACCCACCTGCTGAAGTGAGGAAACAGACTGACGGAGCCAGAAGAGTACCCAGAAGTTACCTACTACAGAACAGGCCCAACAAAGAAAATAACAGAACGCCACGAGCCGTCACCTTCAGCCCCCAACTAAAACCTCTCCAGCGCATCATCAAGGATCTACAGCCTATCCTGAAGGATGACCCATCACTCTCACAGATCTTAGGAGACAGGCCAGTCCTTGTTTACAGACAGGCCCCCAACCTGAAGCAAATACTCACCAGCAACCACACACCACACAACAAAACCACTAACCCAGGAACCTATCCTTTCAACAAAGCCCGTTGCCAACTGTGTCCACATATCTATTCAGGGGACACCATCATAGGGCTTACTCACATTAGCCACACTATCAGAGGCTCGTTCACCTGCACATTTACCAATGTGATATATGCCATCATGTGCCAGCAATACCCCTCTGCCATGTACATTCTCTATGTAAAAGAATAAATGGACACAAATCAGACGTCAAGAATTATAACATTCAAAAACCAGTTGGAGAACAATTCAATCTCTGGTCACTTGATTACAGACCTAAAAGTGGCAATATTACAACAAAAAAGCTTCAAAAACAGACTCCAATGAGAGACTGCTGAATTGGAATTAATTTGCAAACTGGAAACCATTACATTAGGCTTGAATAGAGACTGGGAGTGGATGTGTCATTACACAAAGTAAAACTATTTCCCCATGTTTATTTTTCTCTCCTACTTTTCCTAACACGTTCTTGTCAACTGCTGGAAATGGCCCACCTTGATTATCACTACAAAAGGTTTTTTTTTCTCTCCTGCTGGTAATAGCTCACCTTACCTGATCACTGTCATTACAGTGTGTATGGTAACACCCATTGTTTCATATTCTCTGTGTATATAAAATCCCCCCAGTACATGCATCCAATGAAGTGAGCTGTAGCTCATGAAAGCTTATGCTCAAATAAATTTTTTAGTCTCTAAGGTGCCACAAGTACTCCTGTTTATTTAGTTTCACAGAATCATAGAATATCAGGGTTGGAAGGGACCTCAGGAGGTCATCTAGTCTAACCCCCTGCTCAAAGCAGGGCCAATCTCCAATTTTTCCCCAGATCCCTAAATGGCCCCCTCAAGGATTGAACTCATAACCCTCGGTTTAGCAAGCCAGTGCTCAAACCACTGAGCTATCCCTCGATGATAAAGGTCCATCTCCATCATGAGATGTTCTCATAGAGAGAAGAGGCAAGAGAAAGCTCTTCTCTGAATTTCTTCTTGTTTATGAGCATCTTTTTTCATGGAGGTATCCAGAATTGCACACAGTGTTCTAACTGGAACCTCACCAGAGGAAGGTACGATTGCCTCCCTTTAAAAAAATCATCAGCTGTCTCAGAGATTAAATCTTATCATTCCTGTTGCCCTTATTTGATATCATGTGAATGTGGAAGACAAGAAGTCTGCTTGATTTAGACACACAGTTTGGAGCAATCTTTTTGCTTTAAAATAAGGAAGGTTATCGGCCAAACGCCGCAATCTCGACAGCTCGGGAGGCAGCAATGCTGATCCGATAACCTCTTTTAGATTTGTCTCAGTTCCAAAAATAGATAAAACTCTGTCGTTGGGTTCACTGCCATTTAAAAAAATAAAAATCGGGGGCCAATAGATTTCCATTGAAAGAAAAGAGTCTATAATCACTACATCTCTGAGCATTTCAGAGCTAGAAACATGTTGTATTTCAGAGTTGTTAGCCATCAGAACCCTTGGAAATGTTGCAAATACCCTGGGGGGAAGCCAGTCTGTTCTGCACACGCTATTCAGATGTATTTTTATAACAACAGATTGTGGTTTTATTTATTTAGCTTTTTTTTTCTCCCTACATATGCTTAACTATTTTGGGTTAGCTGATGAAATATGACTATATTGTGCCTCTAGACTTTCATTACTGTATATTTATTACCTATATGAAATGTATGTACCTCACGAACACTAAGGAACTGTTGTTAATCTAATTAGTGGCAGTAGAATTAGTCACGTGGCTCGGAATACTGGAGCAGTGTTAATCACATTTTATTTTGGGCTTCAGGAAGGGGTGTTAAGCACTTTTTTTAGAGCGGAGATTGCTAAGCAGAGAGGGTCTTGCCCGGAGACAAGATCTGAATGAAATGGGAAGTGCATCAATGTGTATCAATACCCCAGAGTGATCTATATAGTCAGAGCATGGAAGGGCTTTTAATCTTGGGGAATTAGGGTGAACACCTGGGGGGAAATCCATTAGTGGGAGCATCTTGTGGGAGTAGATTAGGGGGAGTATCTTGGTGAGGGAGAGATTTAGAGTGCATACCTGAGGGGGTGTGGTTTAGGGGGAGTATTTTGGTGAAGAAGAAGCTATACCCAAATAAATCTGCTAGTCATTAAAGTGCCACTGGACTCCTCATTGTTTTTTGTGGATACAGACTAACACGGTTACCCCTCCGATACTTTACCTAGAGAGAAACTGCTGCTCATGGCATGGGGGAACTCTCTGGCAGTTTCCAGTCAGTGCCACACAAGGAGCTGCAGTGGGACTCACTACTGAAGTTCCCCGGAGAGCTCCTCCAGGTGGATAAAGCTGCACACGGTAGCTTCAGAGGCCCTGGCCTAGGGAGAACAGCCTCCCTTTGCTATTTGGTCTTTACTGCACTTTTATGTTAACTTCTAGAGAACATAATAAAAGGTAACTAGCTGGTGTCTCGAGCAGTGGCTGAATTAAATGCTGCTGCAGAGAAAGAAAAGTTAACTTGCTTGGGAAATAAGGCCTCTCAGCCTCCACCTCTGAGCTTTACATCCAGAATCTCAAGAGCTCTTGTATCCCTTGTGCAGCATTTTACTGCCAGTTGGCCTGATTCACCTCTCACTGGCAGCGGGGGAGACTCAGGAGCCACACCACTGCAGTGGGTGGAGCGACACCAGTGTCCAATTGGTGATAAAAGAAAAATTAGGCCCCGTGGACTCCAAAAACCAGCTGCTGCTGAAAGAACATCTATGATGTTTTACAGGCTGGTGTAGCACAAGGAGCTGAGAAAACCAGGGCTAGAAGGGTGTTACCTGATGTTAGCTAAGAGAATCGTAATAAATTCTAGCTAGCAACTTTCTACGTCAATTTTTTTTTTAAGTTTCTTTCTCCAGTTACCTGTTTGCCAGAAGCTGGGAATGGGCGACAGGGACGATTACCTGTTCTGTTCATTCCCTCTGGGGCACCTAGCATTGGCCACTGTTGGAAGACAGGACACTGGGCTAGATGGACCTTTGGTCTGACCAGTATGGCCGTTCTGATGTTCTTATGAATAATGTTTGCCTGAACATCACTAAAAGGACTCCGTTCAGGAGCAAGAGCTGATTTAAAGGAGACAACAAAACTCATAGAGCGAGTCCATCCAGGGTCCATGACAATCATTCCAATCTGTTAACCAAGCAATTCTCTCTGACTGATCAATGCCAGCTTCTGCTGGTAACTTAACTAATTGCTGCTTTCAAACCCCACCACATTGGTTTAAACAAGAATACCATATTTCCCCTCTCTCTCCAGCTCGTTTGCACAAGGTCAGAAGAAAAGTTTCTCTTAAACTAAAAAGACTGGCGTTGCCTTAAAAAATGCCAAAGGAGCCTGTCAAGATTCCTCCCCCACTCTGAACTCTAGGGTAACAGATGTGGGGACCTGCATGAAAATCTCCTAAGCTTACTTTTACCAGCTTAGGTTAAAACCTCCCCAAGGTACAAATTAATTGTATCCTTTGTCCTTGGAATATCCACTGCCACCACCAAACTCTAACTGGGTTTACTGGGAAACGTAGTTTGGACACATCTTTCCCCCCAAAATCCTCCCAACCCTTGCACCCCACTTCCTGGGAAAGGTTTGGTAAAAATCCTCACCAATTTGCATAGGTGATCACAGACCCAAACCCTTGGATCTGAGAACAATGAAAAAGCATTCAGTTTTCTTACAAGAAGACTTTTAATAGAAATAGAAGTAAATAGAAGTAAAGGAATCACCCCTGTAAAATCAGGATGGTAGATACCTTACAGGGTAATTAGATTCAAAACATAGAGAGTCCCTCTAGGCAAAACCTTAAGTTACAAAAAAGGCACACAGACAGAAATAGTCATTCTATTCAGCACAATTCTTTTCTCAGCCATTTAAAGAAATCATAATCTAACACATACCTAGCTAGATTACTTACTAAAGTTCTAAGACTCCATTCCAGGTCTATCTCCAGCAAAAGCAGCATACAGACAGATACAGACCCCTTGTTTCTCTCCCTCCTCCCAGCTTTTGAAAGTATCTTGTCTCTTTATTGGTCATTTTGGGTCAGGTGCCAGCGAGGTTACCTTTAGCTTCTTAACCCTTTACAGGTGAGAGGATTTTTCCTCTGGCCAGGAGGGATTTTAAAGGGGTTTACCCTTCCCTTTATATTTATGACAGAGCCTATTGAGAAGTTCCTTCAGAGCTGTTCATGGACTTAAAAACAGTGTCCTCCTAGTTAGTCCTAAAGATTTGTTACATGCTTCTGTCACCAAATTTCACTTAGCAGACTTATTAAAACCAATTGCTTTTTTTAATAGGGGATTTTAAATTTGGAGTCTAATTCTTCTTTCAGCCCCCCTCCTGTTTTACACTAGCGGCTTTGACTTCATTTGAGCCACTCCTGATTTATGCAAGTGAACGGGAGCAGAATCAGCCCTTCATGTACCAAGCATCATTAAAAACATTTAGTTTATTTTCATTGTAAGTGTCAGCTCACTCCATGTTTTTGTCTCATTTACTCCTGATTGCGGTGAACCTTCCAAGCAGAGTCTCAGTAGCTTTTCCATCCCGTGTGCAGCCTTTTACTGCCAATGGGCCTGATTCTCCTCTCTCTTGCCGCTGGCCGAATCAGGAGCGACTCCACTGAAGTTTCTTTCATAATCCTCGTTGATGAATTCAGTGCTCGTGAAAGGGTGGGTTTGACAGAACTGGCTACAGTCAGGCATGGAGAGAGGAGGTGTAGTGCACAGCTCTGCCAGGGCCCCTCAGTCCTGACCTACAGCTCCCCATGCTGCTCCGGTCCAGGACACATGTTAAGTGGAAGCTGCCGTTTGTGCCAAACTGTGAGGTGGGAGCCCATTGTTCTGTTGTGCCCTCAGCTTGTATTGACTTCAGTGGGAGATGCGGCTGCTCAGCGCTGCTGGAAAATTAGGTGGTCTCATGGTACTGCCCTGTGGTCTGACTACCAGGTCCAGCCTTCCATCACTGCACAGGAACCTCGGCAACTGCGACTTGGGGATGCAGAATTACAGCAGAGAAAAGAGGGGCTTTCAAGTCTCCAGCAGGGCTATGAAGGAGGATTAACATAGCTGAATCTCCTCTTACAGCGAAACTTCCATGACAGCATAGCATCATAGAATATCAGGGTTGGAAGGGACCTCAGGAGGTCATCTAGTCCAACCCCCTGCTCAAAGCAGGACCCATCCCCAACTAAATCATCCAATGGGCATGGGTAAAGGCTCATACCCCAAAGGACAACTGCCTGATTGCTTTTGCCCAATGCCCAGTGGCAGACAGGGCTATATTATAAGCATGATTTCTTTGTAGTGCAGTGGCATCTAAAGGCCTCAATCAGGATCAAGGCCTCATTGCTCTGGGTGCTCAACAGACACACCGTCAGGCATGAGACTTTTCCCAATAAGCTTACAAACTGATTTTGCTTTCCTTAGGCCCCGTTTTTCCTTCCTGGAAGCACTCGTTTCCTGGCTCCTGAAGCCACCTAGAACTCTGCATGCTCAGAATTTGGTTTACACTGTTGGGGAAGGATGGGCAGCCACTAAGCAGTAAATTCTCTAGTGTCTGCTAAAGGATAGCTCCATTGCACTGTTGCATGATGCCACAGCTTCTCCCCCCACCGTGAGACCTGATTTGGAGAGTCTCTCTCTAAGCTGAGAGCAGAATTCAAATACTTTCTGAGTATGCTACAATATTTCTTTGTCATTGGTGTTTACTGTCTGGCATGATCCCATTTCCATCTTAAAAAAAACCCAGAATACACAAAAAAGAATAAATACTCCATCTTCATAATAATATTATTCTCATAATAATTAAAAAAATAATTCCCCTGATAACACCTGGTTCTTACATGTAGTGCTCATTTGTAGAACTCAAAAGACTTTAGACAGGTCAGCATCATTATCCCTATTTTATGCATGGGGAAACTGAGGCAGAGAGCATAGACATGCCTGGCTCAGTGTCACTCAGCAGGCCCATGGCATAGCTGGGAATAGAATGCAGGTCTCCTGGGTCCCAGTATACTGCACTCTTCACTAGGCCATATTCCTGCTGTCTGGGAGAGTAGTACACAGGCCCCTAGCCATGGCAGGAGAGGTACTTAGTACTGTGGGCCATGGGTGATGGCAGTCAGTCCTGGTATACCACACTAAAGATATGCAACACTCTTTATCTTTAGAGCAACTGCTACTTTTTAACATTAAAAGCAAAGCGGGGCAGTAACTACTAAAACCAAGGTGCAGCTGATCGTCTTGATCATCTCCCCTCCCCCTAAGAGTGGAGTTCTGCGGCAAGAGGATATTACTATCCAACCCATGCTCTCTCAGAAGGTTTCATTGTTATATGGAGAGTGTAGGATCCATTTATTTGTCACAGACAACATGAAGGCCATGTCTACATGGTGACGTTACACAGATCTAGTTTGTTTGTCCTAAGTGCAACAATTTAGCTATATCAAACATAAATGCATCCACAACTCCACACTGTTTTGTTTTACGGGCTCTAAGTTACTTTCCTTGCTCAGTATTGCATCCACACTGCTCTGCACTTGTTCAAATGAATTGCTCAGAATTCTGGACAGATAGCCCATGCCGCGATGTGCCATCACTTAGCTTTATGATCTTTCTCACAGTGCATTGTGGGATGCCTACCGGAAACGATAGGAATTCTGAGACGGGGTGTGTGTGTGTCAAATTAAGAAATTCCCATGATACTTCTCCTGGGATTGGACCATGATCCTGGCACACACTTGGATGGCACTGTCTCCTCACAGTGTTAGCAAAGGGAAAGATTTGTTATTGAGAGAGGATTAATTTTCTGACTCATCAAAATATAAATTGAGATGCAGGGAAAGAAACTGAATGGATAACATTGCAGTGAATGAGATTATAACAGAGGAGTCCATTACAAATTCGCTCAAAGGTGAAAGAAAGCACATTCGTAATTCTTATTTAATGCCAATATGCATTATACATATATCTCAGATACAGCTAAACTAGAAACCGTAGCTAGTACATGCTTAAAAAGAAGTTGGAAGCTCTTCCCCTACACACATAGAAATAAACAACAGCTTATTAAATCTTATTACTAATAAATGTTTTAAGAACGGTGTCCCATTTACTGGAAAACTCTGAAAGTACCAAGTCACATTTTTGCAAAAACAAATCCATCTTGACTTGCCTGGAAATGGACAAATACATTTGAAAGAGAAATAACGCTTTCCCCAAAGCATGAACAGTCTTGAACATACAAACCAACCAACCTCCACACCCTTACCAACCCAAGCTTTAATCAGAACAAGCCTTGCCATTTTTCAAGTCAAATGCCCTTGGAGACGTTAAATTTCCTGACAAATGCAGCACAAGGTTTCTCAGCAATAACTTCAGCATGGCTTGATTTAAGCTTCACTTGAGCAGATGGCTTGTGAAAGATGCTTCAAAACAGTATCCTAAAGCTAGATGCTGGCCTTCTAAGGGCATGTCTACACTACAGCTGTTTCTGTGGCACAGCTGCTGTAGTGTAGACCCTACAGCAGATGTGCCACATGGATGGAAGGGGTTTTTCCATTGATGTAGTTAAGCCATCTGTCCAAGAGGTGGTAGCTAATGGAAAGAATTCTTCCATCAATCTGGCTATGTCTACACTGTGAGCTATGTTGACCTAACTAGGGGCTCATGGTGTTAAATTTTTCACAGCCCTGAATGATATAGCTAGGACGATCTAATTTTTTTAAGTTTTGACCAGGCCAAAGGTACAGGGCAGAAAAGTCTTTGCCAGGTCATGGAATGTTAGAGATGGGAAAGACCTATGAGACCATCTTGCACCTCACCATATATTCATGCAGTGCTTTATCCTATCTGGTTTTAATATTCCCAAGCCTTGGGGTTCCTGTCATTTTTCTAGGGAGACTATTTCACATCCTAATAGTTATTACGGTTGGGTGGGGCACAGCTGGCTATCCGGCTTCTGTACTGTGGGCTAGAGCCTTTAGTCAGTCACATTCCTCTCTGGGGTTTTTACAGACTGATTTTCCAAAGTGCTAAATGCCCCAAACCTGCAGTCAAAATCAATGGACAGAGTGTGCTCAGAAAATCAGGATCTTGCTGCCTGGTATATTATCACAATACTGTTCCTACTGAAAGGAGAATCCCAGAAGATGTGGACATTTGGGGGAAATATTGACTGGCTTGTGCTAGGAGCCTTTTCACACACCTCGTGCACCTCGATGCTGAAACCACTGCAAACTGGACACAAAATGAAATTGTAGGAGTCACCAAATGAAATTATTAGGCAGCAGGTTTAAAACATACACAAGAAAGTATTTCTTCACACAACGCACAGTCAACCTGTGGAACTCTTTGCCAGGGGATGTTGTGAAGGCCAAGACTATACCAGGGTTAAAAAGATAACTAGATAAGTGGCAAAAGTGTATTTTATTTGATAAATAAGATTACAAAATAAAATAGTATTACATAATTTTAACAGTCAAAATCAGAATGAAACACTTTGATTATATTGAAACAGAACTTATCAATCGACGAAATGACATTCCCCCTCTAAAATACCATTATGCTGAAAAAATTGATTTTTTTTTGTTCCAATTCTGAATTATTTTTATTTTTTCTAAATTTTAAAAATTTTCCCAGACCAGAATTTTGGTTTTTTGACCAGTTCTGACAGTGTGTGTGTGTCTATGGGGGGATCATGCCGCCTTCTTTTCAGGGACATGGACACAGGCGCATTCCACCTCCATGGTTGGGAGCGTTGTGCACCCCCAAACTGGGCACAACTGAGCCCTCTGAAGAAGTAAGCTGCATTTTAAATGTTCTCAGAACATTTTGAGTCTCTTGGATGTGTACCATCTATATCAGATCTATATCAGAGCTGTCTATATCAGAGCTAATCTCTGTCAGAGCGATGGCCTTATTGCATTAACTGCATACATCATATTGCACACAAAAAACCTACCTTAACAGAACGTTAAGGTTGCAAAGTCAAGCACACAAATGTTAGAAAATGCCAGCATTAAGATTGTCCGTGCAACTTTATCTCAGACCCTTGGTGTGTATGCATTATGATACAGTCTTTAGTACACTGTCACATATTATTTGCTCCGTAGAGCTGCTGCCTTATTCCGTGCACAAGATGGACCTGTCTTGAGGATCAGTCAGGGTTACATAGAGAATGAGGTTGCTTGAAGCCTCTAAGGGAAAAGAAAGATTGTTCTTTCATGCATCCTCATACCACCCATCCACCCCATTTGTCCCCAGTGTAGTCCTGTTACTCAGACTCATAATGGTCATAGGACCTACCCCAAGAAATCATATCTTTTCTTTCTTTCTTTCTTTCTTTCTTTCTTTCTTTCTTTCTTTCTTTCTTTCTTTCTTTCTAGCATGATGCAGATTTGCCAGTTACACAAGTAGTTTGTGCCCTGTTTCATTTTTAGAATGTGTCACAGGGCTCTGACTTCTGAAGTGATCCCACCACAAATTGCCAGTTAAAGGGTAACAAAACTGGAAATAACATTCTGATGAGCAGAGATCAATATACTGGGTGTAGTCACTCAAGGTGCTTCTAAACTTGAGAGAGTCATTGGAGTGAACACTTTGCACATTTCACATGCTGCCAGTGTCACAGCTTTAATCTTGTGCTTCTTACATGGAAAGCCAGTTTATACCTCTACAGAAGTGCCAGTCTGTGATAATACATGCTAGAGGAGGCAGAATTCCCTGACTGATGCAAGAAAAAAAAGGAAAGACAACAATTTTCTTAATATTAGAAGTGAGCACAATTTGGAATTCCCATTCAGTGGGATATTCTGACATTTCAGTATTTGCTTTTGTCCCAAATTGGGGTGAAAAGTTGAAATTTGGGGGGTAATGGAAATTTAAAAAAAAAATTGTTTTGGACATGTCAAAAAACGAAACGTTTTGACATTTGCAAATTGAAATGTTTCATTTCAGTTTATTAAACTGACCCAAAACGCATCGCTCCAAGCCAGAGCAATATTAACTGAATTTTCCCCCTGTGGTGCATTGCCTCATGGGACTTGTAGTTCCAGTATTTCATGCTTCCAGTCTCTAGTATGGGCCAAGCTTCCTGCCTGGGCTAGATCTCCTAAGACAGGGGTGGGGAACCTGTGGTCCATGGGCCAGATCCGGTCTGCTGCTTCATTTTGTCTGGCCTGCAGCAAGTCTCTGCGCTGCGGGCCGGAAGCCCCAAGCGTCAGCACCCACCCCGTGGGGCTGGAGCCACGAGCGCCCAGCTTGCCACGCTGCAGGGGGAAGCTGGGGTTGCCAGGCCAATAAAAGTCCAGTTGGCTCCTTGCAGCTCCCGGAAGCCACCCGCATGTCACTGTGGCCCCTAGGAGCAGGGGCGATCAGGGAAGCGCCACGTGCTGCCCCTGCCCCTAGCGTCGGCTCCGCAGCTCCCATTGGCTGGGAACCGCGGCCAATGGGAGCTGTGGAGGCAGTGCCTGTGGGCACAAGCAGCACGCACTGCACAGAGCCCCCTGGCTTCTCCACCTAGGGCCTGGACATGGCGGCTGCTTCTGGGAGCAGCGTTGAGCCAGGGCTGGCAGGGAGCCTGACTTAGCCCTGCTGCACCGCTGACCAGGAGCCGTCTGAGGTAAGTGCCGCCCGGCAGGAGCCCACACCCCAAAATCCCCGCCCCAGATGAGAACCCCCTCCTGCACCCTAACTCCCTCCCAGACCCTGCACCTTCACCGGCACCCCAACTCCCTGCCCCAGCCCCAACCCCCCTCCTGCGCCCAAACTACATTGCACAGGGTGTGAAGTTTTTCACATAGCCCTGAGTGATGTAGCTAAGTTGACCTAACTTTTAACAGTAGATCAGGCCTAATTCCTCTTCAGCTTCTTGGAAAATATGAGCCAAAATGAATAAGAAAGATGGGAAATTAAGTGCTCCACTGAAAGCACATGTGGATTACATTGTTTCTGTGTGAATGTGGTACTTATTTGGTCTGCCGTCTTGTAGTATCTGAACAATTTTCAATGTGGGTAGCCTCAGAATACCCCTATCAAGCAGGGAACCACTGTTTATCCCCATTTTACAGATAGGAACTGAGACACAGAGAGGCTAAGACTTGCCCAAGTTCACACAGAAAGCTAAGGACTTGAACCCCAGTCTGCCAAGTTAGTACCTTAACACCTTCACAGAGTATCTAAGCTAGAGGTCTGCAGCCCTTTCCTGCCCACTTGCAACAGTAGAGTCTGTTGTCTTTCTGCCGTCAGAGGAATGTCCTGCCCTTCTGAATGTGTAAGCTCTTCAGGCCAGGGGTTGTGCCTTTTGTGTGTTGGGCCAGTCTTGGGCCCTCGAGGGGGTTCATGGAGTATAAATAGATCATCACTAAATAACGTTGCCACAGTGAACGACCTTCGAAGTGCTGTGACGTGGGGTTGCCCAGAACACTTTTTGTGCCGTAGGTGCGGTCACACTGTCTGGAGTGGCTCATGACTGTGAATGCCAGCCTCAGGACAGACTGTCAAGAAGCAGGGAAGAGCCCCCAAACGGGCTGCATGTTCCATTAGATATCACCCACCCTGTAAAAAGTGTGAACTCTGAAAGCAGGATAACAGTCTTACCATGGAGTCACAGACAGTCCCGTGGGCATTCCAGGTATCTTACCACACAGGCCAACTGGACTTAGTGATAGATAAGACAAAGCTTTTGCCATGGATATTTTTAGTAAAAGTCACAGACAGGTCACGGCTTCTGTGAATTTTTCTTTATTGCCCATGACCCGTCCGTGACTTTTACTAAAAATATCCATGACAAAATGGGGAGCTCAACTGCGGGGTCCCCACAGCAGTGGCTAGGCAGCTGAGGGGGCCCACTAGAAGTTCTGGGGTCCCCCACTGCCTGAGCGGGCTCAGAGCTCCGGCGTACCCCTGCTGTCTGTGGCAGCTTGGAGTTCGAGGTACCCCCGCTGCCTGTGGCAGCCGGAAGCTCAAGGGGAGGCCCACGCCGCCCGCAGCGGCTTGGAGCTCCGGGGTACCCCCGCTGCCCATGGTGACCCACGACAGCCAGGAACTCTGAGGTACCCCCACTACCTGCGGAGCCCGGGAGCTCTGGGGGGCCCCCGATGCCTGCAGAAGCCGGGAGCTGCAGGATCCCCCCGCCTCCTGAGGTGGATAGGAGCTGCAGGGTAGCCCCACTGGGTGGCAGGGGTACCCCACAGCTCCTGGCTGCTGCAGGCGGTGACTGAAGTCATGGAGGTCACTGGAAGTCATGGATTCTGTGACTTCTGCAACCTCTGTGAAAAAATCGTAGCCTTAGTGATAGATGGTCACTCTACACCAAAGATCACAACATATTCAGGTTGCTTCCAGTCCCAAGAGACCAGTCACTTACCCCAGGTCAATCTGTACCTTACATCTCACAACAAAGACAACGCTTGTAGGCAATCCTATAATAAACTACAGTATATAAGGATTTATTAACTAAGGAAATAAATGAGAGAGTTATTTCATGGTTAAAGCAAATAATGTGTCAGCTCTAAATGTCTTTTAGGGCTAACCCAGATTGACCCTGGTGATCTCTGCTTCTGTTTTGTGACTCTGGCCCTGTGATAGTCCAAATAGCAAGAGAAAAAATTTCTTGACAGCTATTTTTATTTCCTTCATCCAGAATTCAAGCCTCGTCATAAGTGTAAGAGGACAACTAACAAAGTCTTTATTACAAAGTCCCACAATGGCCCGTTTAGTTTTGCTAAGCCTTCTTGATGGGCAGGAGATGGTCCCGCCTGACTGCGTGCACAGTTTCAGAGCAAACATTTTTAGCGTTACAAAGCAAAAATGTAAATATTAGCTTATAGCATGTGATAAAGAAATTATAAGTGAGATTAATGCATGAGGCAAGTCACAAGCATTTCATGAAGTCTAAACACTAAACATATGGTTATAAGACTAATACCTAGCTTAACCATACTAACGCAGAGGTCTCCAGCAATGAATTTGTCAGCACTCGGCTGAGGCCGAAAGCTTTGGCAAGGGCTGTCACCTGGACTTCCAGCATCACAGACACGTCTCACTCTCACCCTGTTATCTAGAAAGGAATCACAATGATATGGATTGTGTCTGACTGGGTAAACACAAAAGATGTTAAAAGGTCTTAATGATAATACTAATTCCAAAGGATCTCAAAGTACGTTACAGTCATTAGCCAAGCAAGTAACCTTCACAACACCCACTGCAAGGAAGGCATTAAACCATTTAAATAGCTATTGAAATAGAGAAAGCATGGCTCAATGGTTTGGGTAGCAGACTGGGATTTGGGTTCAGTTCTCTGCTGTGCTATAGATTCCCTTTATGGCCTCGGGGAAGCCATTTTCAATGTGCTTCAGTTCCCCATTTGTGAAACGGGGCTAGTTGCACTAGAGCTGATTGGGGATTTTTTGACAAAAACTGTTTTTTTTTTAAATGGGAAGATGCTGATTCTTCAAAACCAAAAGTTGTGGTGGGAAAAGGTCAGTTTAATAAAACTTTTGGGGCAGGTTTCTCAGGTGGGAATTTCTCAAATGGAATTGCTGATCAAAACCAGAGAAAGGGGGGAAAAGGGAGAGAGAAAGCAGCCAACCCACTCCAGCATAGCCAGGTGGTTAGAATGCTCACCTGGGATGTGGAAGCCCCACCTTCAGGTCTCCGCCGCAGATCCGTGGTTGAATGTGAGTCTCCCATTTCCCAGAGGAATGCCCTGTCCACCGGTCTGTTTGGGGGCCCACTCTGGTTGTGGTTTTTTTGGTTTGTTTGTTTGGGAGTGGGTCTTGGAGAGGTGGGGTTGAAAAAATATGAAAGATTTTATTTTCACCGTGCTGTAGAATCGGAAGAAGTTCTGAAAGTTCCAACATTTTCATGGGACAGAAAAACTGGCTCCTGCCCAGCTCTACATAGCCCTTCCCTGCCTCATAGCGGGGCTGGGAGGATACATACCTTAAGGACCATGAGGTGCTCAGACATTATGGGGGCTGTTTAAGTACCTAAGATAGATTTTACATATGCCTAAGCAAGTTGCCACCACTTTGTGATTGCTTCAGATCTCAGGGCCTGTCAGTAATAGACTCCAGGGGTCCTGATTTGTAGTCCTCTGAAAACTAGACTATGCTCTGTCTACACGTGCCTGCCCCTTTATGTGTATATGTTATTTTTCTTTTGAAACCATCAGGAAACTGCTTTCACTTGCTCTACAGTTAGGCTGGTATTGGCTTACGTATCTATCCCTTTGGTATAAACTCTCTGCAGAAGATACAGCTTCCCCTTGTCATCTTCTTGCCTGAAGACATCAGTCGATGTTGGAGAAGAAGACTGACAATGCTAGGATAGTTCTCGTTTGCTCCTGACTCTTTGGTGACAAGCTTTGGTATCTTTATTGACGCTGTAGCAGCTGTATTATGTTTGGGTGATGCTTTCCATGTTACTGCTGTTAAATACTTCCCAGTCCTGCCGTATCCTCTGATTTCTAAGAGCATTAGCTCTCCACATCTCTCTGCCATCCTTCTTTCTTTAATCCCCATGTGACAGTGACAGGTCCCGCACTGTGGGCAATTAAGCTGTAGCAGTTTGTACTTTTAGGTTTGGAGGTCCCTGGTTCAATACTTGCTGTGTTGGTCACACTGGTGGCCATCACCCTGAACTCTTCTGGAAATCACATCCTGAGTACCCAATGCAATCATGTAAAAATTACAAGCTGTCACTTTAAATCTGAGAAGGGTTTTCCTGCTCCTGCTGGGTATGCAAAGGGGCCCTCTTGGAAAGTGTGTTACCTGGGTCTTCAGCCGTCTGCAAAGAGCCAGCTTCGAGCATGATGGGGTGAGTTGTGCCTCTGTTTTAGGGAGCAACCTATTTTCTTTCTCTGTGTTTTTCAGTTCTTGTGGCTTATTGTTCTGGATTCTAAGCAACAGCATATTGTTTTTCTGCAAGCTTCCAGCAAGAACATTTTATGTTCTTATCTAACTTCTCTGTGTGGATAATGTGAACATAACAGTTTTGATGATGGGGGCTGGCAGCCACTAGGATCCAGACTCAGATACCCACAGCCCCAATTTATTTCACTGAGGCCACCTAAGAGCTCCCCAAAGGGGATGAACGCTTAGCTGTGTTTGCAGCCCATGGCTCTCTCGCTTACTTTCATCCTGAATCAGATTTTGGCTCAAGACTAACCCAAGATGGGGGGGGACCGTGGCTCCAAGCTGCTCTGAGCTTCAAGGGAGTTTGGACTTGGATGGGAACGTCACAGCGCACAACTTGCCTGGGACCACAATGGGTGAAGAGTGAGGTCAAGTCTAACTGATGATGGGGCAGGAGTTGGGTCTTTTCTCATGAGGCCCTAGACGATGTCCTTCCCTGGTGAGAGCTGGAATGGAGCTGAGGTTTTTTCATGCCAGAATTATCCCTGTGCAGGAATTTTCCAGCTGTCAGATCCCAAGGGACAACTTCATTAGCGGTGACATTTGCAGGTAATTCACAGGCTGAACATTTGTGCCTGTCAGGAATGTACTCAGGCTGCATCCCACAAGGGACATAAAATGAGTGACAAGGGCAGCCATGCTAGTAAGAGCATCAGGGATGTATCCTCCACTTTGGCTATACGCTGAGGTAACTCTGTTGAAGTCAGTGGCCTAAGACCAGTGTAAGGGAAAACAGGGTTGAGGGCATCCTGCTTAGCAGATCCGGTCTCATGGCCACCGACCAGGGGTGGCTGCATCTGCTTGTTTCTTGGATTGTTACAGATTTCCCCCAAAGGGAAAGAGGGAGAGACAGGGGGAAGGTGATCAGGACTTAGAGAGGGAGAGTGACAGCTGCAGCGGCACAGGAGCCAGCAAACAGAGCTATAACCCGGGGAGTTTGAAAGGGGAGTTTGCATTGTGGTGCTTGTTTGGGGTTTGGTTTTGCTGTGTGGGGTGGGTTTTGGTTGTGGTTTGTGTTTCCCAGATTAACAGGATTTAGGTGGGAAGGCTATGACAGAAACAGAGGCAGCAGTTGGAGTGACCCATGTCATGGAAGACACAATGAGGATGACTGGATGTGGAAGCTGCGGTATGTACATGTTCCTGGAGGGGGGACCTGGTAAGAGCTTTGTCTGCACGAAATGCCATCTGATAGAGCTGATGGAGGAAAAGATCCGAGGTTTGGAGATGCAGGTGGAAAGTCTGGTTGAGTTTAGAAGGGGGTTCGAGCAGATGATGGAGCAAAGACATGAGGCAGCTGAAGGGAAAAGCTCAGACTTGCAGATGGAAGCAGGACTGAGGAATTCTGAGGGGAGACTGGGTGAGGAAAGTGGTCAGTGGAAGCATGTGACTAAAAGAACCAGGCAGAGGAAAAGACGGGCTAGTGAAGGAGAAATAGAGCTCAAGAACAGGTTTTCAGAGTTGGAAAATGAAGAAGGGGCTCAGCAGGTGGTCACTGAAGGTGGAAGGGCAAGGAAGAAGAGAAGAGCAGTTAGTCCTATAGGAAAAGGGGAAGAGTCAATGGAGACTACACCAAATATGAGTCCCAGGAGGATACAGGATGGGTTGAAGAGGATTACAAGGGAGAATAGGAATAGAAAGAACTTGCACCCCAAGGGAACAGGGGATAGACTGGAGAATAGCATCGTCACCAGGAAAAGGCAGGTCTATGTAATCGGAGACTCTTTACTGAGAAGAATAGACAGACCTGTAACCAGAGCTGATCCAGAGAATAGAAGGATGTGCAGTCTTCCAGGTGCTAAGATACGGGATGTAGACTTGAGGTTGAAAAGGATCCTAAAGGGAGCAGGAAAGAACCCCTAATTATCCTTCATCTGTGAACAAATGATACTGGTAGATTCTCATTGGAACGTATCAAGGGAGACTATGCTAGGCTGGGGAAGACGCTTAAGGAAATTGAGGCTCGGGTGATCTTTAGTGGGATTCTGCCTGTTCCTAGAGAAGGGCAACAAAGGTGTGACAAGATTATGACTATCCACAGATGGCTCAGGCAGTGGTGCTATAAGGAGGGCTTTGGGATCTATGGCCACTGAGAGGCATTCATGGACAGAGGACAGTTCTCTCGGGATGGACTTCATCTGAGTAGGGAAGGAAATAGACTTCTAGGATGGAGGCTGGCACAACTGATCAAGAGAGCTTTAAACTAGGAATCTGGGGGAGATGATTGGGAGATGTCCAAATAATCTCCATGCTGGATTTTAGCATCGAGAGGGAAGAAAACAAAGTAAGAAAGGATACAGCCGTGGGTAGGAGAATGGCTATAAGGAGGAAGGGCAGTGTGGATACCAGTCTAATAGGTCATACTGGCTGTAGCATGTCCATGCCTAATCGGGTACAGAATGTGAGCGAGGCCAAACAGCAAAAATTAAGGTGTTTGTACAGCAATGCGAGGAGCCTAGGTAACAAAATGGAGGAACTAGAGCTACTGGTGCAGGAAGTGAAACCAGATATTCTAGGGATAACAGAAACATGGTGGAATAGTCGTCATGACTGGACTACAGGTATTGAAGGGTATGTGCTGTTTAGGAAAGACAGAAATAAAGGTAAAGGTGGTGGAGTAGCATTGTATATCAATGATGAGGTAGAATGTAAAGAAATAAGAAGCGATGGAATGGATAAGACCGAGTCCATCTGGGCAAAAATCACATTGGGGAAGAAAACTGTTAGAGCCTCCCCTGGGACAGTGCTTGGGGTGTGCTATAGACCACCGGGATCTAATTTGGATCTCTCTTTAATGTTTTTAATGAAGTAAATACTAATGGAAACTGCGTGATCATGGGAGACTTTAAATTCCCAGATATAGACTGGAGGACGAGTGCTAGTAATAATAACAGGGCTCAGATTTTCCTAGATGCGACAGCTGATGGATTCCTTCATCAAGTAGTTGCTGAACCGACTAGAGGGGATGCCATTTTAGATTTAGGTTTTTAGATTTAGGTTTTGGTGAGTAGTGAGGACCTCATAGAATAAGTGGCTGTAGGGGACAATCTTGGTTCAACTGATCATGAGCTAATTCAGTTCAAATTGAACGGAAGGATAAACAAAAATAAATCTGCGACTAGGGTTTTTGATTTCAAAATGGCTGACTTTCAAAAATTAAGGAAATTAGTTAGGGAAATGGATTGGACTGAAGAATTTATGGATCTAAAGGCAGAGAAGGCCTGGGATTACTTCAAGTCAAAGCTGCAGAAGTTGTCAGAAGCCTGCATCCCAAGAAAGGGGAAAAATTCATAGGCAGGAGTTGTAGACCAAGCTGGATGAGCAAGCATTGCAGAGAGGTGATTAAGAAAAAGCAGAAAGCCTACAGGGAGTGGAAGATTGGAGGGATCAGCAAGGAAAGCTACCTTACTGAGATCAGAACATGCAGGGATAAAGTGAGACAGGCTAAAAGTCAAGTAGAGTCGGACCTTGCAAAGGGAATTAAAAGCAATAGTAAAAGGTTCTATAGCCATACAAATAAGAAGAAAACAAAGAAAGAAGAAGTGGGACTGCTAAACACTGAGGATGGAGTGGAGGTTAAGGATAATCTAGGCATGGCCCAATATCTAAACAAATACTTTGCCTCAGTCTTTAATAAGGCTAATGAGGATCTTAGGGATAATAGTATCATGACAAATGGAAATGAGGATATGGATGTAGATATTACCATATCTGAGGTAGAAGCGAAACTCAGACAGCTTAATGGGACTAAATCGGGGGGCCCAGATAATCTTCATCCAAGAGTATTAAAGGAATTGGCACATGAAATTGCAAGCCCATTAGCAAGAATTTTTAATGAATCTGTAAACTCGCGGGTTGTACCGTATGATTAGAGAATTGCTAACATAGTTCCTATTTTTAAGAAAGGGAAAAAAAGGTGATCCGGGTAACTACAGGCCTGTTAGTTTGACATCTGGAGTATGCAAGGTCTTGGAAAAAATTTTGAAGGAGAAAGTAGTTAAGGACATTGAGGTCAATGGTAATTGGGACAAAATACAACATGGTTTTACAAAAGATAGATCATGCCAAACCAACCTGATCTCCTTCTTTGAGAAAGTAACAGATTTTTTTAGATAACGCAGTGGATCTAATTTACCTAGATTTCAGTAAGGCATTTGATACCATGCCACATGAGGAATTATTAGTTAAATTGGAGAAGATGGGGATCAGTATGAAAATTGAAAGGTGGATAAGGAATTGATTAACAGGGAGACTACAGCAGGTCATACAGAAAGGTGAACTGTCAGACTGGAGGGAGGTTACTAGTGGAGTTCCTCAGGGATCAGTTTTGGGACCAATCTTATTTAACCTTTTGATTACTGACCTCGGCATAAAAAGTGGCAGTGTGCTAATAAAGTTTGCGGATGATACAAAGCTGGGAGGTATTGCCAATTTAGAGAGAGACCGGGATATCATACAGGAAGATCTAGATGACCTTGTAAACTGGAGTAATAGTAATAGGATGAAATTTAATAGTGAGAAGTGTAAGGTTATGCATTTAGGGATTAATAACAAGAATTTCTGTTATAAACTGGGGACACATTACTTGGAATTAACAGAGGAGAAGGACCTTGGAGTATTGGTTGATCACAGGATGACTATGAGCCGCCAATGTGATATGGCCGTGAAAAAAGCTAATGCAGTCTTGGGATGCATCAAGCGAGGTATTTCCAGTAGAGACAAGGAGGTTTTAATACCGTTATACAAGGCACTGGTGAGACCTCACCTGGAATACTGTGTGCAGTGCTGGTCTCCCATGTTTAAGAAGGATGAATTCAAACTGGAACAGGTACAGAGAAGGGCTACTAGGATGATCCGAGGAATGGAAAACCTGTCTTATGAAAGGAGACTCAAGGAGCTTGGCTTGTTTAGCCTAACGAAAAGAAGGTTGAGGGGAGATATGATAGCTCTCTATAAATATATCAGAGGGATAAATACCGGAGAGGGAGAGGAATTATTTAAGCTCAGTACCAATGTGGACACCAGAACAAATGGATATAAACTGGTCATCGGGAAGATTAGACTTGAAATTAGACGAAGATTTCTAACCATCAGAGGAGTGAAGTTCTGGAATAGCCTTCCAAGGGAAGCAGTGGGGGCAAAAGACCTATCTGGCTTTAAGATTAAACTCAATAAGTTTATGGAGGAGATGGTATGATGGGATAACATGATATTGGCAATTAATTGATCTTTAAATATTCATGGTAAATAGTCCCAATGGCCTGTGATGGGATGTTACTACAGAGAATTCTTTCCTGGGTATCTGGCTGGTGAATCTTGCCCATATGCTCAGGGTTCAGCTGATCGCCATATTTGTGGTCAGGAAGGAATTTTCCTCCAGGGCAGATTGGAAGAGGCCCTGGAGGTTTTTCGCCTTCCTCTGTAGCATGGGGCACAGGTCACTTGCTGAAGGATTCTCTGCTCCTTGAAGTCTTTAAACCATGATTTGAGGACTTCAATAGCTCAGACGTAGGTGAGAGGTTTATCACAGGAGTGGGTGGGTGAGATTCTGTGGCCTGCGTTGTTCAGGAGGTCGGACTAGATGATCATAATGGTCCCTTCTGACCTTAGAATCTATGAATCTAGGTGCTGGGCAGAGACACAGTGAGTCTTATTGTGCCGTCCCTTGCACGGGGGTTCGAATCTAGTGCAACTCTGTTGTCTTAATTGAATTGACTCTGGTTTCTCTCTGGAGCTCGTGAGAGGAGGAACCAGCCTCCTTCACTCCTCAGTAAATAGATTCATGATAGTCCTGGGTGATTTTGCTGGAAAGTTATGATGTTAGAGGCAATTGCTGGAATGCTGCACGAAGTGCCCTAAATCCCAAGCCCCAGAGAAATTACTGGTACATAAAGCTGCATTACTCTAAGTGATCCTCCTGCGGGGGGTGGGGGTACTGAGTGATCCTAATCTTTGTTTACTAAGCAATTTCTGCTGCTGCTGGTTTGTCCCATTAGTTTCCTCAGCCCATGCTGTCTCTGCCACCGCTGTGCTGAGAGCTCAGGGCCCAGGGAAGCGTGGGGTTCACAGAGCAGCCCAGCCCAGAAAGAGAAGAGAAGAGACAGAGAGTACTCCAGTGTGTGTGTGGGTGTGTGCGTGTGAGGATGGTGCGGGCCTGACTGAAAGTTGGGGGAGTGTGGCTCTGTGTGCTTGAGCACCCACATATGTAGAGTGACCCAAGTCTCGGTGTATTTGTTCAAGAGACATAGTGGAGACAAGACCAAATTCTACAGCAAAATCCAGTGTTTCAGGTTTCTCCTTGACCTCATTAAGACTAATGATCTATACTTCATAATTGACACAAGTGGGCAAGAATCCCTGGATCTCATTAATAATTTTAAGCATGCCAGAAGTAGATTTTAAAATCCTAAGCAAAATTTAAATGACCATAAAATGTGCCTTCACTTCCCAAGAGACCATTCTGTTTCAGCCTGACAGCTTAATTAAAAGCCATGTAAATTGGACACAACATTTTTTAATAAACAGTCTTTGGCAAGAGCGTGTGGGGAGAGAGAAGGCATTTGTAATGTGGCGGAAGTAAATGAAGTGAGGCAAGGTCCCCATTCTTCGGGGTGACCTCTCCGAAAGCTGGAGTCAGCACGTCTCTGGTTTTAATGAGTGGCTGCGGTGAGCAGAGAGACTGAACGAAGCGGGCCTTTTTGCAGTAGTGGGTTGGTGTGAGCTAAGATCGCAGAGGGAAGCTGGATGCATGGCATTGGAGAGGTTCTGGAATGGCTCGCAGGCCAGGCTGGGTGCGCGACCGTTGCCAGGGGCACACACCTTCAACTGCGGACAGGCACGCATCTGGGTCTGCTCTCCATTATGCAACCTGTGTCAGAAGGCCACGGGAGACTTTGGAGCCTGGATGTTGCTATGGAAACCTTGGTTCAGGGGCTGATGTGAAGAATAGAATAGAATAGAAATCATTCATTGGCATATGATTTGGCTTGAAGGGGGTAGGGCGGAGGGGAGGAAAAGTCTTGAGGGGGTGGGTGGGTAGGGTGTCTCTTCACAAATATCCCCCTCTTTCCAATTATTCCAGTAGGGAAGAAGGTTTCCTCCTCCCACCCGCTACCAGCTGAACAGGCCATGCCAGGGCCTTTGATGCGAAGGCTCAGTGCCTTTCCTCTGCCTCTCCTGACCCTTGGTAGCGCAGCTTCTTTGGAGCCAGGCCACCGTCAGGGCCCACCCAACGCCATGGCTGCACCCAGAACCCTCTTAAAGGGGGTGGCCACCGGGAAGTTAACACAGCCACAGGCTCACCCACTCCCTGCCAGAGACCCGTTAGTAAGTCAACAGAGTCACGCTGGAGTTGAACCCGCATGTGAGAGACAGCACAATAGGACTCACTGTGTCTTTGCCTGACACAATGGCATTTTGGGATGTATAAGTAGGGGCATTGCCAGCAGATCGAGGGACGTGATCGTTCCCCTCTATTCGACATTGGTGAGGCCTCATCTGGAGTACTGTGTCCAGTTTTGGGCCCCACACTACAAGAAGGGTGTGCAAAAATTGGAAAGAGTCCAGCGGAGGGCAACGAAAATGATTAGAGGACTGGAACACATGACTTATGAGGAGAGGCTGAGGGAACTGGGATTGTTTAGTCTACGGAAGAGAAGAATGAGGGGGGATTTGATAGCTGCTTTCAACTACCTGAAAGCGGGTTCCAAAGAGGATGGCTCTAGACTGTTCTCAGTGGTAGCAGATGACAACAAGGAGTAATGGTCTCAAGTTGCAGTGGGGGAGGTTTAGATTGGATATTAGGAAAAACTTTTTCACTAGGAGGGTGGTGAAACACTGGAATGCGTTACCTAGGGAGGTGGTAGAATCTCCTTCCTGAGAAGTTTTTAAGGTCAGGCTTGACAAAGCCCTGGTTGGGATGATTTAATTGGGGATCGGTCCTGCTTTGAGCAGGGGGTTGGACTAGATGACCTCCTGAGGACCCTTCCAACCCTGATATTCTTTGATTCTATGATTCTATGACACCTCTCTCCCTCTCTAACTCCTTATCTCCCCCTTCTCTTTCTCCCTGTCACTCCCTCCTTTCCCTTGCTGGGAACCTATTGCACTCCCCACTCAGGCTGCTGGGAACAGTGCCAGGCAGATGCTCTGAGGTGCATGAATCCTCCTCCTGCGGTGTGTCTATGATTGTTTGGTCCTGTGAACTAGAAACAGAGGCTCCCAATCTATGCGCTGATCCTGCAGGGCGTGAGTAGAGGCAGCTTGCACTTCCCAGTACTCCCCCACTTCTGGGCTGCATCCCTGCCCAGGAAGCAGAGATGGGGAGGATCAGTCTCCTCAGTCCTTTCAGTCTGTGATCTCTTGTGGGCTCCCTGTGGGGGTGGCTAGCGAGGAAGGATGGGCTTGGAATGAATGCACTGGCCTGGGATTCAGGACATCTGGGTTGAATTTAGTTGGTGTTGGTCCTGCTTTGAGCAGAGGGTTGGACTAGATGACCTCCTGAGTCTCTTCCAATCCTAATCTTCTATGATTCTATGATTTCAATTTCCAACTTTGCCAAAGGCTTCCTGGGTGACCTTGGGCAAGTCAGTGCCTCAGGTCCCGGTCTGTAAAACAAGGGTGAGAATCCTCTGTCTTCTCTAGTTAGACTGTAAGGTCTTTTGCACAAAGGCTGTCTCTTGCTAGGCATATGGACAGCATCTAGCGCAACAGGGCTGTGACTTGTCATCTCTGTGTGCCACTGAAGCTCTATAGTGTCTGTAATGCCGATACCTGTCACTAGGAAGAGAGTTGAACTCACTGTTTCGTCCTCACACACTGGGCGGACCATAGATAATGAGGGATGCAGGAGGGCTAGTCAGGAACCTGGGTCACTGGCCAAGGACTTGGGAGACCTGCGTTCATATTCCTATTCTACCACAGACTCCCTGTGGGACCTTGGGCAAAGCACTTGGCCCCAGATCTTCCAAGGGAGTTAGGTGCCCAAATACCTTGGAGGGCCTGGGCTTAGTTTCTCTGTTCACCTTCTGTACAATGGGGATAACAGCACTGCCCTGCTTCCCAGGGGGTTGTGAGGGTAAGTGCATTAGGGAGTGTGCGGTGCTCAGATACTACAGTAATAAGTACCTAAGATAGAAAGGGTCACTACTATCCACGGTTGGGGTGTAACCTTCACCCAGATATGAAAAGTTCAGTGTGTCAGTCATTACCCATCTCCCCAATGGGCCAATCCCTTTTTATTTGATCTGAAAAATGTTTCCCCAAGTCCACTCCCCATGCATGTAAATCTACAGTCCACTGCCTGGTCGGTCTGCATCCCCCTCACATCACAGAAGCAGCTGTCTGTTTGATCTTTGCAGACATCGACACACTGAATTTGTTTTTCTGCTTTTCCCAGTTTGGAGGTGTGAGGGAAGGTCAGGGAGTTCACAGCCCAAGAAGAAAGAGAGACTGCTTCCTGTAGCTCCTTGTTCCCCTCAGTGCTGATGAACTGGCTGCTGTCTCCACTGAACTCTGAGACCCAGTTCAGTCCTTTGCTTGATTCCAAGGAATGAATTCAAGCAACAGAGGAAGAAAGATTGGCAGTGCACTGCCAAGCAGGGATGAGCCTCTGTCTCAGGCCTGAGACATAAGGAGAACCCCACTAAGATATTCACAGAGAGGTCACTTCAGTCCATTGTGGAGTAGCTTCCTTTGATGCCTCTCTCCTCCTCCAATGCATTGATCAGATCTCCAGCCCTCAAAAAGAAAAAAATAATATTCTTTTCATATCTTTGCAATCCACTGTATAAAAGGTACCTCTCTCCCATGCACACATGCACAGCATAAAACCAAGGCCCTGACTGCTTGCAGTCCTTAAAGAATCCATTACTCTTCTTGCAATAGTTAGGGAATATTAACCTCAATTGCCAGGCCAAATTTCCTTGGTAGTGAAATTCATGAAACTTTGCAATTCACAAGAATTTTCACCATAAAGCACATGAAGACTCATAACGAATCATACTATTCCATAGTAGGTGCATTTATTCATAAAGGTATTTGCAAATTTGTCAGCTAGCTGTAATAAAATATATAATGTATGTTTAAAGTATTATAAAACTAGCCACTATTAAGACATTTAAAATATCTATGCATCTATAGTACATTGCAAAATAGATGGAAAGGTAATATATTTTCATTAAAGTTCTTACCAAGCAGACAGTTTAATCAATTGCATTCAATTTAATTTAATTGTCCAATTTAGTATATTAGCTTAATCTGTACATAGCTGAGGTGGAATTTAGTGTCCTATAATGTCTATTTTTCTAACTCTGCCCTTTAATTTCCCCAAACTTCATCCAATCTGCCTAAAATTTCACAGGCTTGATCTCAAAAGAGTGAAAATGTTTCCTGGATGTTTGAGGCAGTTAGATGAAGAGTCTGGGAGATACAAAGGTGCAAAAATGAGGGACACTTGCTAGAATTTTTTTTAATTTGTTTTTTGGCTAAGGAGCTTACATGTGTTTTAGTTTGGTAGACGTAGCATTGGTTGATTCTTTTGTTGAATGGGTTTTTGGTGGAATTATTTGGTTATTAACAGGAATTTCCATGTACACTATTGTCTCCAGGGAGATAATAAACTCCACATCCCTCCATAGCTTGCACAATCTACTCAGTGTTCCTTGTGAACTGTCAGGAAATAATTATTATCAGTTTTCCTTTAAAAAAAGTAAAGAAAATTCCCAGGGGAAAACTCAGTAAAGCTGGAATTAATTCTACATCTAGCAATTACTTTAAGGGCAGGGAGAAAAAAAAACCTTGAGAGATCATTGTTGTTTTCTCCAAGCTCAAACATTGGTAAGTCTGGGCATTCAAAATTAAGCTTCAGCTTAAAAAAAAAAGCAAACTTCAGAAAAGTTTAGATGTGGACAATAAAATTAACTGTATCACTGCAACAAAATAACTGAACAGCAGAGGGAAATCTCATCTCAAGGGCTTATCCAAATGCAGAAGTGACCTCTTGGGACTGCTTTACTCTTCTTGTTGGGTTGAATGTGCTTCACTGTTATCTATAAACCCATCTGCACTTCTCTGCATGTCACTTCAACAAGCCCATCCTACATTCTTTAAGAGCATATGCAGGCGCTGGACAAGGCAAACTGATACATCAAAGGCAATTTGCCAAAGGCATATGGGCTTTCAAATCTCAATGTGTTGTAGCAGCATGAGACTCTGCATGGACACACAGCTGCATCTATGAACCTTTTAAAAGCTAGGCCCATACTTAGGAAGTTGTGTGTAAAAACTCAGGGTGGCTAATGTATCACAGGAAAAGAGGGCCTGATTTTCAGAGCTGCTGAGCACCCAAACACCGTCTGAAGTCTATGGGAACTGTGGTTCATCAATGCTTTTGAAAATTAAGCCCATATTGTATTGGACAAATCCTATTCCTGGGGGAATTGTGCGCCACTGCGCAATGCAGAATGTTGTGGAAATTAATGTTGGGTGTGCAGAATTTCCTTCCCCCACCCACAGAAATGGGCTGCAGTGCTGTTGGCTGCCACTAGGGGGCACTGGTCTCAACAGAGCCCAGCTTGCAAATAGAAGACACTGCCGGAGGTTGGGGAGGGAATTAGAGGGTTCCCAGCATCTGTAATTCCCCACACACTCTGAGGGAAGGAGGTGGCAGCATGCAGAAAACGCCACACAAGCCTGAGACCCAGCATCAAGCTGTTTCTCCATCTGGATCCCTGGGCTCTAGGAAGGTAGGGGGGGTTAAGTGTCTGGGCTGGGGGGGGGGCATGCATCAGGGCTCTGGGGGTAGGGGATTTGAGTGTCTGGGCAGTAGCTGGGCCCTGGAGGAGTTGTGTGTGAGTATCGGGGGGGGGGGGGCTAGGAGTTGGCCTCTGGGGAGAAGGGGGTATGGGTGTCTGGCCCCACAGTTGGACTTTGGAGGGGGAAGGGGCAGAGAAGCAGGAACTGGGTTGTCATATGGGTTTCTTTAACTCTCTGCTCCTGGGGGAATTTTTGTGTGTGTCTGTATCGCTACAGACTTACTTGCTGACAGGTATTTTTCAATAAATTACCAAAATAATTGAAACTGGCATGATTATATAGTGTTATTTTGACAAATAAAATTTCCAGAATCTTAAAATATTGTGTGCAGAATTTTTAATTTTTGGCCCAGAATTTTTATTTTTTTGGCGCAGAATTCCCCTAGAACATAAGAATGGCCCTACTGGGTCAGACCAAGGGTCCATCTAGCCCAGTATTCTGTATTCCGATAGTGACCAGTGCCAGGTGCCCCAGAAGGAATGAACAGAATAGGTCATCAAGTGATCCATCCCCTGTCGCTCATTCCCAGCTTCTGGCAAACAGAGGCTAGGGACACCATCCCTGCCCTTCCTGGCTAATAGCCATTGATGGACCTATCCTCCATGAATTTATCTAGTTTTTTGAACCCTGTTATAGTCTTGGCCTTCACAATATCCTCTGTCAAGGAGTTCCACAGGTTGACTGTGCATTGTGTGAAGAAATACTTCCTTTGGTTTGTTTTAAACCTGCTGCCTATTAATTTCATTTGGTGACCCCTAGTTCTTGTGTTATGAGAAGTAGTAAACAACACTTCCTTACCTACTTTCTCCACACCAGTCATGATTTTATAGACCTCTATCATATCCCCCCTTAGTCATCTCTTTTCCAAGCTGAAAAGTCCCAGTCTTATTAATCTCTCCTCATACGGAAGCCGTTCCATACCCCTAATCATTTTTGTTGCCATTTTCTGAACCTTTTCCAATTCCAACATATCTTTTTTGAGATGGGGCAACCACATCTGCATCCAGTATTCAAGATGTGGGAGTACCATGGATTTATATATAGGCAACATTATATTTTCTGCCCTATTATCTAGAAGTAAAATCCAAACCTGTGCACTGGCGGAGAACTCATCTCTATAGACACAACCCTAGCATTCCGCAGAGTTGCCCACACACCTCTGAACAAGGCAGCACACAATATCACATCCTTCCATGTTCTTAGATCCCAGGTTCAAAACCACCCTTATTGCTCTCTTGCTGACAGGGGAGAAATACGAATGAATGGACTATGAGAGTTGTGATTGTTCTTAGGTTTACAAGGTTAATTAATATCTATCTATGTATTTGAGGGTATTATACTTTCACCCATCACCTTAGGAGCTGAATCCCTTCCATGTAAAATCAATAGCAATAGTGGAATCTCTGGTGGACTTAATGGAGTGTCTGGCACTTCTCCCTTTTCAGAGTCACAACTCTACATGGGGGAGAAGGTTTTTTTCTCTCTCCTGATTGATAAGGGTTTCAGAATAGAAGGAGCGTCTCTGTTTTGAACATCTCTTTTGGTGCAAAGGTTTTCTCAGAGAGGAAGATTTTACAACATTTTGTAAAGACATTCAGATTGCCCGGGTCTCATCTATAAGTTTGTCCCACAGTTAGATCCTCTCAACCAAAGATGCTTTGTCCCCTGCTCTCACACGTTCCATCCTGGGCTTTGTGTTGTGCATCATCCCAGAGGAGCACAGCTGTCTCTATGATTCACAGATCAAAATTCAGTCTTCGAGGTTGCTGGGGCTTGAGCCAATAATTACTCTCAAAATTGAGACCAAGACCAAGTTGTGCCCATGAATTAAAGACAGGGGCAGGCCACACGTCATTTTTTGTGATGACACCAATATGGGGAGGCGAGAGGTACCAGTAGCACCACTGAGCTTGTGCCCATGTTGGAAAGAGGAGTTGGATGGAAAATTGGATTATTATTCCGGCGAACTTTTCTGCTAGAAAAAAAGTCCTTTCAAACTCTTTTGATTTTCCATGTGGATTTTCTGAACGGAATGAAAACGTCCATTTTGAATCAACATTTTTTTCAGAAAAAAATGCAGAAAAAATATTGAACAAGAACCCAAATTTCTCCATGCAAAATTTCATTTTTGGTGAAGCTGTGTTTTCCCACAGGAAAGCTTTCTATCAGACAATTTTCAAACCGCTCTAATGAAATGTCTTTCTGAGACAGCCGGGAGCATAGTCATGTATGAATGTAGGTGCTAATCTGGTGCTAGATAAGGAGCCTACATCCAAGACAATAACTCTTCCTTGTCTCCCTTCCTCTGCCATCCCCTCCTCCTCCTCTAAATGTGCACTATTGCCTAACAAGCTGCACTAGAAAAACCGTATAACTTGCTACATGACACCGCTATCAAATCTACTAAGGGCAAGTATAAAAGGTAAAGGAAATCCATAAATCTCTGAAACTAGCCACACTTTGCAAAATGAACACTATTCAACTTGCAAAATCACTCCCTCATAGTTGTGTGTGTGTCAGAGCTAAGTGACAGCTGTACCCTTTTTACCCCAGCTCTCTGATCCTGGGTATTGCGGGGAAAATGGAACCTACATCTGAAACATCCTTGGTTTTGCAAAGTCAAAACCCAATGGAGAGGTTTTGAGAACTAGATAAATTCAGGAGGGTAGGTCCATCAACAGCTATTAGCCAGGATGCACACGGATGGTCTCCCTGGCCTCTGTTTGCCAGAAGCTGGGAATGAGTGACAGGGGATGGATCACTTGATGATTACCACATCTGCTCATTCCCTCTTCGGCACCTAGCATTGGCCACTGTCGGATGGACCTTTGGTCTGACCCAGTATAGCCGTTCTTATGTTCTCCCATTATGCAGTATCCACAGAATGTAGTGGACCACATCCTTAGCTGGTGTAAATTGGCAGAACTCCTCTGATGGCAATGGAGATACCACAATTTATACCAACTGAAAATTTGGCCCTGTATGTTTAACATAAAATATTTGTTTAAAAAATGTTACATTTTTCTCTCTTTCTCCCTCTTGAAGTGCTTCCTTCCAAATTCGCAACCCAACAGTCACAAACCCTGTCCACAAACTCCCAGGTCCGACGAGCAACAAGAGTAATTTTACCCAACACTGAAATGCAGCTGCCTCTGAGGTAAAACACAGCAGCTGTTTAACAACTCACAAAAACACCACACAACAGCTTCGGACATGAAGGGAAGTAGAATATCCTCAAACAGAAACTGCATGCTAGACTTTAGGCAGACACTATCTCATTAACTACTACAGCTGGGTGAGAACAGTCAAAAATATTCTGCAAATAAACCAATTTGCTTGGATTGTGTTATCACTCATCCCTCCACTATGCCCTGTTGGGGTTCACTTTCCATTTATATTCTAGCAAATGAGGAATGTTCACAAAAAATATTGATTTTGATTGAATATCAGGGAATATTTGTGGAAAGCACATTCTTAATTAGAAAATGTGAATATTAATACTTAAAACCCGAGGCCAAGAATTACACTTCTCTAATCAGGGCACAAGAACACAGTATGTGGCCCATGTGTCCAGTCATAACTAAGTAGCTCATTCTAACTTTTGATATCCAGGATCCCCTAATGATTTGCTCGTGCTTGATCTATAGGTCACTAATTATTTGCAGAAGTTATTTGCTGAACAATTTCAAATGAGAAATACATTTAACAAAATCGTGATATGCTCCCAGTTAATTCAGTAACAGAAAAAGAGGTGAAACCTGTCAAATAAATCACTTGCTAGGAATTATTATTGATTGATTGAGTTAGTCACTTAATCCTATCAATTTCCCCAACAATTATTCATCTAAAAATTCATGCAGTAAGTAAATTGTTATTCTCCCATTTAGTAACTTGTATGTATCCAATCAGGGCCACCAATCACAAACCACAGTGCCAGACATTTATAGTTGAAGTGAGCAGTTCAAGAAAACTCATAGGCTGACAACTATTTGGAGAATAAGAATAATAAAATAAGAATAACCCTAATAATTAATGTGGGATTGGATCCCCATTCTGACAGACACTTATGCATAAGATTTTAAGACCAGAAGGCTACATAATGATCATGTAGTCTGGCCTGTATAGCAGAGGCCACAAAATTTCATCAAGTTACACCTATACTGTAGATGAAGATGCAGCTACATACAATATTGTACAGTCTATGAAGGAGCTATTTCACTAAAACTTATGAATCACATAGGCTGCAATCAGGATTGGTTTGCAGATGATTTGCTAGCCAAAAATATGGCTGTAGATGAATGGACTCACTGCTTAAGCACCTCCTGTTGTTGGGGGATGACGGCGTAGCAGGCTCTATTCCCCTACTGCCTGCCCCTGACAGTTGCTCTGGTCCTGTGGCACTCCACCTCCTGGTTCCTAGTTCTTGTGTCAGGGCATTTCACAATGGCCCGTAGGGGATCCCAGGCTCTCCCTCTCCTCAGGTTCCAGTCCAGGGATCCTGTAGCACGAAGCTGACGTCTGCTTCTCAGATGCTTTGCTGCCGCCCTGGACTTCTTCCAACCTTGGCCTTCCTTCCGGCCTTCCTGGGCGTACTGTCCATCTGCCTCTCTCAAGGGACATGATCATTCCCCTCTATTCAACATTGGTGAGGCCTCATCTGGAGTACTGTGTCCAGTTTTGGGCCCCACACTACAAGAAGGATGTGAAAAAATTGGAAAGCGTCCAGCGGAGGGCAACAAAAATGATTAGGGGACTGGAACACATGACTTATGAGGAGAGGCTGAGGGAACTGGTGATGTTTAGTCTACGGAAGAGAAGAATGAGGGGGGATTTGATAGCTGCTTTCAACTACCTGAAAGGGGGTTCCAAAGAGGATGGATCTAGACTTTTCTCAGTGGTAGCAGATGACAGAACAAGGAGTAATGGTCTCAAGTTGCAATGGGGGAGGTTTACGTTGGATATTAGGAAAAACTTTTTCACTAGGAGGGTGGTGAAGCACTGGAATGCATTACCTAGGGAGGTGGTGGAATCTCCTTCCTTTGAGGTTTTTAAGGTCAGGCTTGACAAAGCCCTGGCTGGGATGATTTAGTTGGGGATTGGTCCTGCTTTGAGCAGGGGGTGGACTAGATGACCTCCTGAGGTCCCTTCCAACCCTGATATTCTATGGTTCTATGATTTGACAGCTCTGTATTTTACTCCTTCTGGACATAAAGGGCATGTGCAGCTATAAAGAGCAGACACAGATTTTAAATACATTCATTTTTCCCTTGTGGGTTTGTGCCCAAGAACTCTAGCTGGCTGGTGAAGCTGTGACGGATAATAGTGTTGTCCACACTTTGACGAACACCAGTTCATCTGCAATGATGTCAGCCAAATGTGGAGCCTTAGGGACAACTATTTTGGAATAAAACACCCATGGCGTGACTGAGACAGGCCCAGGTCAGGTGACTAGGGCTCACAGAGCTTGGCCTGTGGAGCAGAGTTAGAGGACATGGCTGTTAAAATGCCAATAGCAGCTCATTGACTCCAGGTCTCCCTGCACTGCTGACCCAGCGAAGCTGCATTAGCATCAACGGGAGCTTTTTGCAAAAAGTGTCCAAGTGTTGCCCAAGCTAATGAGATATTTCCATCCTTTCTGCGATAAAAGAGCCTCTGGCCTGGGCAGCTTTATCCACTGGTGCTGACCTAGTGCTGGGAGTTCTTTGGCCCTCTCCCATGAAGCGCTGAGGTCTGGCCACAGAATTGCCTGGCTTTTATGCATTTCAGTACGGTGAATATGTAATTATCTTCCTTTAGCCCCCTGACATCTGAAGCGCTCATGCTTGCCAAGGAACATAAAAGCTCCTTTAATGTCCCTGGTAGAGCTTCATTATCACTCATCTCTATAAGCAGCAGCTTTTACTGGGAACAATTCCCGCTGTGGGAATGATGCTGGATCAACCACGTACACAGAAGACTCTACCCCACTGCCCTACAGGCTTTGTCCCGAACATGTTAGCTAATATCTCCTAACTAGAGCTAATTCCTTCTCCTGGGAGACTGCGGTGCATCATGGGAGATGTAGTCCAGCCAAGGAGCTCTGCTCACAGTGAGAACAGTAGAGGATGAGACACCTGAACTATAACTCCCAGAAAGCATCACAGCCGCTCAGGCGGATGCAGATTAATGTCAACCCGCTGCTAAACAAAATATTTCATTGAGATTTCCTCAATGGCAAATCAAAACGTTTTGGCAAAATCAAAATTTTCCCACCCAAAAGTTTTGATTTTTGCAGAAACCACATTTGCCATTGCCACATTTCGACAGACAATTCCCAACCAGCTCTAGTCCTAACTGTGGTGCCGGGGGCTTAGGCAAACCCTAGGCCTCTGTATCAACTAAAGAGTCTGTCAGGATCAATACCAATAGAACATTATTACAATTCAGTTGTTAAAATTGCAGTAAAATATGTAGGCCAGGTCCACACTATAAACATACATTGGTAGAACTACGTCACTCAGGGGTGTGAAAACTCCACAACCAGAAAAGTCCCATTGATATAGTCATGTCTTCACTAAAGGGCTACAGCTGCGGGGTGGCACCAGTGCATCTGTGCTGCTGCAGTGTTTTAAGTGTGGACCTGCCTGAAGCGTTTGGACTTTCCTATATATTGGTGAACAGATAACTGTGATACTCATGTGCTAATCTCTGTATTTTTCATGTTGATTAATATCTGTACGTGGGTGTGAAGCTTAGGGCTGGATTTCCAATTAGGCACAGTAGGCACGTGCTTAGGGGCACCAGCGTTCCAGGGGCGCATTACCTCTCTAAAACTGTGTGCAACCCAAAGGTCCACTGTAGGCAGGGGGGGATGCTGAAGATGCTCTGCCTAGGGGCACATAAACTGTGAATCCAGCCCTGGTGACGCTGGCAAACCAGAAGCCAGCTCTTGCCAAGGCTTTAAGCCTCAGCTGAACACTGACAAACTGATGGCTGGAAACTAGTCTGTTTCCCCTGTGTATTAGTACGGTTAAGGTGGGTATTTAGACTTTATCTCATGCTTGTAAATTGCTGCATGCATTAATCTCATTTATATCTTTATCACATGCTATAAAGTAATGTTAAAGTTTTTGCTTTGTAACCGTACAAAACGTTTGCCCTGAAACTATCAACCTGTCAGAAAGGTTCGTCTCCTGCTCGTTACAAAGGCTATCAAAAATAAATAGGCCATTGTGGGACATCACAATACACAGAGTTTGTTAATTGCCCCCTTGCACCTATGAAGTTGATATGTGCTCATCTCATCAGCTTGAATTCTGGGAGAAGAAAATACAAATTGTGATTTTGCTGTTTGGATTCTGACAGGGCTGGAGCTATGAAACAAGCAAAAATACCCAGGGTCAACCTGGGTTATCCCTAAAAGACATTCAATTCTGACAGATTGCTACATCTCTGGCACCTTTTGGAACCTAGACTGTAACTCATTTGTGTATATTTGTTTGCCTAGTTTAACCTGTAAATAACTCTCTAATTTCTTTTTCTAGTTAATAAATCCTTAGTTAGTTTACTATAGGGCTGGCTATAAGTGTTGTCTTTGGTGTAAGATCTGAGGTACAAATTGACCTGGGGTAAGTGATTGGTCTCTTGGGACTGGAAGCAACCTGAATCTTTTGTGATCTTTGGTGGGTAGTAGCCAACTAAAGACCAGCTTGCCTGGATGGCAGATAGACTGGAATGCTCAAGGGAATCATCTGGGACTCCACAGGCAGACTGTTTTAGTGCTTTAGGAGTTCACACTTGTTACTGGGTTGGCGAAATCTAATTATAGAACACACCACCAGTTTGGGGTGTCTGTCCTACTCTTCGACAGTCTGCCCTGAGGCGGGTGCTCATTCCAGACAGCGTGAATCATTCCAGATAGCGTGACAGCATTTCACAAAATTCTCACATGGCTGGGACAGACCCCACGATAACAACAGCCATTAATCATTGCTGGGTCTTGCCCATAGAAACAGCCACATCCCTTAGGGGAGAGAGCGCTCAAGTTAAACCCATGAAAAAGCAATGTGTCCTGAGGAAACACCTCAATTCTCAATGCAGCCGGTAGAAACCAGTTTATAGGACAATGGAGAAGGAGAAACTCCCACCCTAGGATGAGTCACACAAGATGACTTCGCTAAAGAATTACACATGGCACCCCCCTGCCACCTTTGCATTTGTAAGCCCTGGTGTTGAATGCTCCCTGACGGCATGGTTTTCGGATAAAAGCTGCCTAGTGGAAGGAAACAAGCTTCTTGTTACCAGCCTGGATCTTGAGTCAAGGACTTTGCTGGGTACAGGGCCCCCAGCTGCCAGACCTGGGATAAGCCTCAAAAGCTGAAGCAATAAGACTGTTTTGTTGAACAGTAATTTTATAAGTTAATAACCAAAGTGTGTCTTTGTCTGTCTGTGTTTCTAGTGTTCTTAGCATTGTGCAAATATCTCCTGCTTCATTTTCATTTAATTAATAAAGCCAACATGCATTTACTAAAGGGTCACGCTGAGCCTTGCTTTATTGAGTAAGGGAGAGGGACATCTAAGGAGGAGCTGAGTTGTGCTGAGTTGTGTCTGGTCCTTTGGAAACAGAGGAACCTGTATTTTCTGTGACATTATGGTGGAAAGGCTGAATATCACAGGGGTCTGCTTACTCGGTGTCAATCCAAAGAGTAAAAACAACGAGGAGTACTTGTGGCACCTTAGAGACTAACAAATTTATTTGGGCATAAGCTTTCATGGACTAAAAGGCACTTCATCAGATGCATGGAGTGCAAATACAATAGGAAGATATATATACAGAGTACATGGAAAGATGGGGGTTGCCTTTACCAATTCTAATGAGACAATTCAATTAAAGTGTGTTATTATCAGCAGGAGGAAAAATCACTTTTGTAGTGGTAATCAGGGTGGCCCATTTCAAACAGTTGACAAGAACGTGTGAGTAACAGTACGGGGGAAAATTAGCATGGGGAAATAGTTATTAGTTTGTGTAATGACCCATCCACTCCCAGGCTTTATTCAGGCCTAATTTGATGGTGTCCAGTTTGCAACTTAATTCCAGTTCTGCACTTTCTCATTGGAGTCTGTTTTTTAAGTTTTTTGTTGAATAATTGCGACTTTTAGGTCTGTAATTGAGTGTCCAGGGAGATTGAAGTGTTCTCCAACTGGTTTTTGAATGTTATAATTCTTGACGTCTGATTTGTGTCCATTTATTCTTTTGCTAGAGACTGTCTGGTTTGGCCAATGTACATGGCAGAGGGGCATTGCTGGCACATGATGGCATATATCACATTCGTAGATGTGCAGGTGAACGAGTCCCTGATGGCGTAGCTAATGTGATTAGGTCCTATGATGGTGTCCCTTGAATAGATATGTGGACAGAGTTGGCAACGGGCTTTGTTGCAAGGATAGGTTCCTGGGTTAGTGGTTCTGTTGTATGGTGTGTGGTTGCTGGTGAGTATTTGCTTCAGGTTTGGGGGCTGTCTGTGCTTACAGCGTAGACTTAAGCTGTGCTAAAATGGTCGAGTCGAAGCCTACCAGGGAGCTGGACAACTGGATCCAATACTCCAGATGTGGCCTCACCAGTGCCAAATAGAGGGGAATAATCACTTCCTTCAATCTGCTGGCAACGCTCCTACTAATGCAGCCCAGTATGCCATTGGCCTTCTTGACAACAAAGGCACACTACTGACTCATTTCCAGTTTCTTGTCCACTGTAATCCCCAGGTCCTTTTCTGCAGAACTGCCACTTAGCCCTTCCTTCATTCTATCAGCTGTTCCTACTCTCAATTCTCTTCAGTTTCTTTAAATCTGTCTTCCTTTCTGCCCCCTCATTATGATTATTATTAATTTATTGCAGTAGTGACCAGGAGCTCCAGTCATGGACTAGGATCCCAGTGTGCTATGCGCTGCACAAACACAGAACAAAAGGAGAGTTCTTGCCAGGACCACAGTTAGGCAAGGACCCCAAGGCATCATGTTATCTCATCTTTCGTAAGCTCCACATCTCCATTCAGATAGTGGAACCGGCCTTCTATGCTTTCCTGGGCCCTAAGTTCACTATTACTACCCTGTAGTCACTTTGCTTGGTGAGCACATTTCCCACGGCCTGCAGTGCACTCCCTGTGACAACGTGTGGCCATGAAGAAAAGTGAAATCATTCTGGGTGGCTGTCAATGAACTTCAGGGACGTTGTGTCAACACAGCTTCTGTCAAAGTTTATCATAGTTGTAGGGACCTAAGAGTAGAGTTAGCTGAAAACATTCCATTTGATGGCAACATTGATGAAGCATTCGTGTTTTAAACTGGATCTTGTGGCAAACAAACAAAATGAAATTTTCCTGTGAAAAATTTAAATAAAAAGAAAAGAGTTTTCATTTTCATCAAAATTTTCTGCAGTAAATTTCAACTTATTCCCCCAAACACAAAAGTTTTCAGTTTTTGAAAACCAAAAAATGACAAATATTTTGGTCTCAAACTGCCCCCAAAAATATTCAACTTTCCGTACCCCCAAATCAGTTGTAAACAGCCAACAATGTTTATTTTTCAGCCAAAAAACACACCGTTTTCAGATTTTTGAATTTATGATGAAAAATTGCAAATTTTCCAGGGAAGCAGATGCTTTACTTAGAGGTTTTTAAGGCCCAGCTTGACAAAGCCCTGGCTGGGATGATTTAGTTGGGGTTGGTCCTGCTTTGAGAAGAGGGTTGGACTAGATGACCTCCTGAAGTCTCTTCCACTCCTTATCTTCTATGATTCTATGATTGCCGTGAAATATTTTTGTTTTCCCAAAACCCTAATTTTCCTTTGAAAACAAGTTTTATGAAAAACTTACAACTAATTGTTTTATAATCAAAACTTTTTTTTTCATCAGACTTTATTCACTGTGTTCCTGAAAGAAGTAAAAATTTACCAGTGGAAATGTTCAGTTCTGAGCAATGTCAGAGAAATTTGCAAATTTGTCAGATGGGTAACATGTTACCATTTTTCACAGCTAGAAACATTGGAAAAATTTCAACCAGTCTCAAATATGCGTAGCCTGATTCTCCACCAAGGGCTTATCTACACTGGACAATTAATTCAGATTAAGGTAATTTAAAGCACAATAGCTATTCCTGTTTAACTCCATGTGTGGATACTCTGATTCCAGAATAAGAATACCTAATTCTGATTTAGCTTAATCCACTTTGAAAGTGGATTAAACTAAAAACAGCAACAAATCACTCTTATCCCATTAGAAGAGTGTCTAAACATGGAATTTTCAGAAATAACATAAGAATGGCCCTACTGGGTCAGACCAAAGGTCCATCTAGCCCAGTATGCTGTCTTCTGACAGTGGCCTGTGCCAGGTGCCCCACAGGGAATGAACAGAACAGGTAATCATCAAGTGATCCATCCCCTGTCGCTCATTCCCAGCTTCTGGCAAACAGAGGCTAGGGTCACCAACCCTGCCCATCCTGGCTAATAGCAATTGATGGACCTATCCTCCATGAATTCATCTAGTTTTCTGGAATAGTTATTCCTGAATGATTCCAAGTGTAGACAAACCCTAATAACTCTAGTTTAACTCCAGTGTCAAACTAGTGTAACTGAGTGATGAATCAGGTTCCTGGGGTTTACATTCTTGGGAAGAAGATGTGTGTCATGTATATGGAAAGCAAGGTTGTTATCCCAGATATCCTGGCTAAATTTTAATTTGTCTACATGCATCCTGCCTACCTAAAATCCCTCCATGCAGTAGAAACTGGATAAGGGGCCGGATTCTCATCTTAATTCTGCTTGTTTTGCACTGGTCTAATTTGGCGCTGATCCTCTCTGGTGTACTTCAAGAGTAACTCCACTGAAGCCAATGAAATCGCACTCCAGTTAAAACTGGTATGAGAGCAGGAGAAGCTGATTCTCTGCCTTCAAATACTGCACAGTTTTGCTCTGTGCTGTCAAACAGCTGTTGGATTCCACTCCAGATGTGTCTGCATTTCTGTGCTGAGAGAATTCATTGCTGTATAGGTGCTAAATTCCACCTTCGGAGGGGCATATGGGGCTCCTGTTGACTTAAAGATTACTAATGCTAGAAATCCCTCCCAAGGATTGGACTGGGCTGGATTCGGGAAAGTAGCAGCTATGGAAGTTACCAATGGCTGAACAGAAACTCTCCCGATAGCCCTGTGGTGCAGCTATGTAGTTCAACATTGGGGACTGGCTTGTGCCATTGAGGGTGGTGTGAGGATCCGTCAGTCCTGAACATGGGCCCACAGGCCACTGCTGCTTCCACAGCTTCAACCGACAGCTCCACTAGTGAGCAGAGAACTGGGAGCCCCGAGGCCTAATGCTCCATTAAAGGTACCGCCCACAGGAACCTGATTGGTGGAACTCTGGGGTCCCTGACTGGGCCAGGTACATTATTTAAGCCAGAAAGTGACACAGGCTGTTGTCCAATTGGATGAATTTATGGCTGGTGGCTACATTGGACCCTGCCTTCTTGCCTGATCCCTGATCCCTGCCATCCTGACTTGTCCCTGGTTCTTGCCTTCCTGACCTGCTCCCGATCCCTGCCCCGGACTCTGACTCCAGCTCTGACCATCAGCTTGATCCTTGACTGCGGCTCTGACCCTGGCTTGATTCCCAACTCCGGCTCCTGCTCTGATCACTAGGTCTGGCTGCCCAATCCCTGGTCATCACAGGGGGTAGGGAGCTGCACTGCTCCATTAGCAGCTCTTGAAGGAAGCAAAAAGAAAAGGAGGACTTGTGGAACCTTAGAGACTAACCAATTTATTTGAGCATAAGCTTTCGTGAGCGACAGCTCACTTCATCGGATGCTCACGAAAGCTTATGCTCAAATAAATTGGTTAGTCTCTAAGGTGCCACAAGTACTCCTTTTCTTTTTGCGAATATAGACTGACACGGCTGTTACTCTGAAACCTCTTGAAGGAAGAGCTCTTAGCCTTTTGCTCTCCAAGACAGATGATCTGGTAGATGAAGCACACAGGTAGGAGTCAGGAGTTCTAGTCCCATCTCTAACATGGCCCAGCCTTAATATCACTTTGCATTTTACAAGCATTGTTTAATGCTAAATAATGTAACTGCCCCATCTGACCGACAGATACACAGAAGTTAAGTGACTTGCCCATAGTTCACACAGCAAACCAGCATTCTGATACCCATACCTATGTCTCATGCACTAGACCACAGTGCCCTCCAGTGCAAGTCTGGGGAACTACATAGCTCTGCCAGAACACCTCCATCCTGAACTACAGCACCACCTGCGAGTCCAGTGCTGGGCTCCCCACGCTCACCTGTGCCCATGCACTATAATTCTGAAGCACAAGAACACCTGCTATTCCAGTGATGGGATTCTCCTGAACCACGAATTACCAATCAAGCCAAGATTTGTATTGATGCAATTGTGCTGTAAAACAAATGTCCTCCAAGAACTTGAATGATATTGAACATCAAAGTTTGAATCTAGCTCTGCAAAATCTGAAGGGTTGGTGTATTAAATCAAACTACCAGAATAAGACAGTAATTAGCTAATAATTGCTAATGGCCAAGGAAAATTAATGAGATTAGCTGTCATTGGGTTGGTTTTGAAAGCCGTTCTTAACTAGATAAAGCACATTAAAGAAGAATTCATGTTCCATCTTGCCTGATGGTTTGCACAGTACAAAAGAGAAGTGACTGGGAATCAAAGGACGCAATAGCCATCATTTAGCTTTGTAGTTAACTGTAGCAGTAAGTGAATCAATCTGTGGCTACATATAAAGATCAATCTACTTTTGTTTTCAGTCGCTAATGGATCACTTTCTCTATACCCTGGGGCCTCACTTCAAAGCAACCTTCCTTGGCTGAGAACGGCGAGATAGAACCCCCTGCAAACTGCCATAGGGGGTGCAGCAAAAGTATTTTCCCTCAGGGCTCAGCACGCTGCCAGAGAAGGACTGACCCATGTTTTCCATCAGCAGCACTGAGCATTATCTATAGGACCAATGTTTTACCTCAGAACCTTTCCACCAGGCCAGACCTTTTCATTTGGTTTTCCCCTCTCTCACGGCCACACCAAACATCCTACCAGCCTTATTCACTCTCCAACCTATCTTACCATCAGCTTCTCCCAGCCCACTGGAACACATGCTGTCCAAGGGCAGCTTCTGTCCAGGTTCACATCACAGTTGAGACCACTTGAGGCTCCTAGAATGAAAGCCCAGATCCTCAGAGATGCTTAAGTGCCTAATTCCTGCGGATGTCAGTGGCTGTTATACACCTAAATACTATTGAGGATCTGGGCCTAAATGCCTGTCAAGGTTTCTTCCCCACTCTGAACTCTAGGGTACAGATGTGGGGACCTGCATGAAAAACCCCCTAAGCTTATTTTTACCAGCTTAGGTTAAAACTTCCCCAAGGTACAAACTATTTTACCTTTTGCCCCTGGACTTTATTGCTGCCACCAACAAGCATCTAATAAATATATAAAAGGGAAAGAACCCGCTTAGAAATGTCTTTCCCCCCAAAATCCTCCCAAACCCTGCACCCCCTTTCCTGGGGAAGGCTTGATAAAAATCCTCACCAATTTCCATAGGTGAGCACAGACCCAAACCCTTGGATCTTAAGAACAATGAAAAAGCAATCAGGTTCTTAAAAGAAGAATTTTAATTGAAGAAAAAGTAAAAGAATCTCCTCTGTAAAATCAGGATGGTAAATACCTTACAGGGTAATTAGATTCAGAACATAGAGAATCCCTCCAGGCAAAACCTTAAGTTACAAAAAGACACAAAAACAGGAATATACATTCAATTCAGCACAGCTTATTTTATCAGCCATTTAAACAAAACAGAATCTAACGCAAATCTAACTAGATTGCTTATTAACCCTTTACAGGAGTTCTGACCTGCATTCCTGCTCTGGTCCCGGCAAAAGCATCACACAGACAGAGAGAACCCTTTGTTCCCCCCCCTCCAGCTTTGAAAGTATCTTGTCTCCTCATTGGTCATTTTGGTCAGGTGCCAGCGAGGTTATCCTAGCTTCTTAACCCTTTACAGGTGAAAGGGTTTTTCCTCTGGCCAGGAGGGATTTAAAGGTGTTTATCCTTCCCTTGATATTTATGACAGGGCTTTTGACAAAATCAGGCCAAAAATCTTCTCATTGAAAAAAATTGGTTTTCTGTTGCCAGAAACTGATTTTTTTTTATTTTTTTTAAACAAAGAGTCAAAGATTTCCAGAGCAACCCAGCTTCCTATTTTCAGCCCATTTTATAATATTTTTAGCCATTTAGCACTCACCTCATCTTTGCAGTTGCAAGCTAACTGTCTTGAAGTCAGGTTTAAACCAGTGCAAGAGTGTCCACTCACAAAGCGGCGCCGGTTGAGCTAAATCAGTTTAATGTCACACTTGCCGTTGAATCTGTGCCACTGTATGTGTAGACAAACTCAAAGAGAGCAACTATGACCTGTGCTGAAAGCAAAGTGCCCAGAAAGAAACTGGCTCTCTGGGCTCCAGTGATTGGCACTGCCCCCACGAACAGCTGGAATAAACCGCTCATCCTATTGAAACAAGTGTCCATGTTGTTTAAAGAGACTTTGAATCTTTAGTCTTTAGAAGCCTTGCTTATGTCACATGAGCTGAAATTGTGACGGTGATTAGAGCACTTTGCTATTTTAGACTGATCAGAACTAAGTGCCACTCTCATTTACGTGGCAGTCAATTCAGAGTGACTCTAACAGAGTCACTTTGGTTCACACCAGGGAAACTGAGAGCAGAATTTGACCCTGAAGGCCAGATCCTGAGAAGTGGCCGTGCTTCACCTGACTCAGTGCTGGCTCCTCCTTGCCCTGGTGGCTGCAAACCATCTTTCTATTGCCTCAGTTCCAGGGTTGCTGGGTCCAGGTCCTTTCCCTGGTGCAAGATAGAGCAGTTTTAAAGCTGCTCTGTCTTACACCTGGCTGCCTGTTGTCTCCATGGGCTGTTCCAGTAGAAGGGGGGTTGGCTGCAGTTTGCGGGCTCCTTAACCATACCTTTTCTCAGGCCACATACTGCCTTCCCCCCATGATTAGTGGTGGCAGTCACACATGGTGCTATGCCATCCAGAGTTCCCCCCACACCAGGCAATCCACAGAAAGCTGGTTAAGATGGCCTTACAGCTGCTTTGTGGGTTTCCGGCAGCCTTACTGGAGTACAATTTGATGCTGCAGTCCACTCATGCCAAAAAGGGCTGTGTATCTCCTGAGCAAAAATATTTACTCCATGGAAAGGAGCATGGGGTGTGTCTATACTGCAAGAAAAGACCCGTAGCATGGCAACGGCTGGCCTGGGTCAGCTGACTCAGGCTTGAACTGAGAGGCTAAAAATTGCAGTGCAGACGTTCGGGTGTGGGCTGGAACCCAGACTCTGAAACCCTGTGAGAGGGGTTGGATCTCAAAGCCCAAACTCCAGCCCGAGTTGGGCCACATAGCCTGAAGCCTGCAAGACCAAGTCAGATGACCCTGGCTCTGAGACTCATGGCTGTTGTACCCAGGGATGACCGTTGCTATAGCTGGCTTGCCTGGCCAACCAGGCAACCACAGCCAATGGCTGTGCTCCAAGCAGCTTTTTGTAGAAGGCCTTGTTTTCCCCTTCATTATGTCCTTGAGCCTCGTTAAAACATCGGATGGGCTTGGGGGGTGTAGTCAGGGAAACTTTATGTGTATTCTTGTCTTAAATCACTGCAGCCCCATTGATTTAAGTGGACGTCTGGTCAAGGTGAGGAGCAGCCTCTTTCTTTTTATTATTTATTTTCCTCCACAGAAACAAAATAAACTCTAAAGCCATAATTATGGGATGGAAGTATGAGCAGAGCAATGCATGGTGCAAGTAGGGTTGCCACCTCTGAGGTACAAGAAAACCCGGGACATCTGATGTGATCTTGATCCCAACAATCTGGACAGCCTTACAGATTTCCTGGGAGATGACCTCCAAAAAGGGACGATCCTGCAAAAACCTGGATGGGTGGCAACACTAGGTGAATTGTTTGAGTGATTGTAAAGAGAAAGGATGGTCTTCTGGTTTGGGCTCTCATTGACCTGTGACCCCTGACCTTATCTTAGGGAAGGTCATTATGCAAGATTACACTATTTACCATGTGCTAAGGAATGCTCAAAGGCTTTAAATAGTCATCATAGGAACTCCCATGAGGCACTGCAGCAGCTTAGTGTCGGTATCACCCAAAGGGAAATCTTGTGGTTGGATTTTCCTGTGGAAAAAACTGGAGTTTGTGGAAGCAGCATTTTCTGCCAAAAACCCCAAAACAAACAAATAAACAAAAACCAAAAACTATTTTGATGGAAAATTCCTGACCAGCTTTATTCCTGTGTCTGTCTTATCCATTTAGATGGTAAATGCTCCATGGCAGGGACTGTCTCTGACCACTACAGGAGAGGGAGTTTGTGCTGTTGCTGTTTGTGGATAAACAAAGACCTTTGCTCCCCACAGGAAGGGGTGCTGGCATGATCCCAGCATCTCAGCAGCCAGAGAGAAGTGAAAGGAGTGTCATGGACCTGTAGTGTGCAGCTGTGCTGGTCCTGGGAGCATGGCTTGGGGTCTGTTGCCGGTTCCTTTCTGCACTGTTTCTGGGTCTTAACCCCTCTCCCCAAGATCAAAGGGCCCAATTTTTAAATTTAGGTTCCCAAATACCTTTGAGAAACTGACCCAAAGTCCAGGAGCAGGGAACACCAGAGACAGGAGAAGGAGCGGAGAGCACGCTCCCACTTCTGGGATGAAAAACATCTTGCGTTTGCTCCTCTGTTCTAAGCAAAGGAAATGTTCTTGCCCTTGTGAGAAGTAAGAAGGCTCCAGAGCTGAGCCAGAGCATGTGCTGCTGGTGGGAGAAGGGGGCATAGGATAGTGCTGGCCGCACACCCCCTGCCTGGCTCTGACACATGGTTTGAAGTAAAATCTCTGCACATGCGAAAGAACAGTTCGTTCTTTCAGGGGAAGGGCACATCTCTTAGTAGGCAGGCAGCAGCAATTGTGGGGTATTTGTGCAGAGGGGGTGGATGGTGGCCAGGAGCCCCTAGTTAGCTGCTTCATTTTCCAGCTTCATTTCCCCTATTGCACCTACCAGCTGAGTGCCTCTGAGTCCCGTGAGAATTAGACACCACTGGAGCTTGGAACATCAGTTCTGGATACCAAGCTGTCTTCATTCCCTTTCCCTATGTGAAAAGTCCTCAGAGCTCCAGAGCCCAGTATAAGAACCTGAATAGAACAGTACAGGATATAACTGAAATCCCTCGGAAAGGAAAATGCTGCTCTCATGTAGGCCAGCTGGTGCCGTTAAGTCATCACCTCCATGGCGAGCTCCTGGCGGGTCACCGATATTGCACAAGCCCTTAGATGCAGCAAGCATTAGTTCCCATCTGTACAAGGGCGAGATGGAGCTGTGGCCCTGCGTTCTCCCTGCTGCTTTTGCAGTTAATGCCTCTGGATGTGCACAGAGCACAACGGGAGGAAGGTCCCCCACTGTGTGTCTGGGTAGCAGCCAGCCCTGGTCTGGCCCTATATGAGTCACTTCTCTGTTTCTGCCTGAGCCTCCAACTCCTCCTCCAGCACCGCCCCCCCCCCCCGAAAAAAAAAATTAAGTGCATCAAATCTGCAGTTAGCAGCAGTTCTCAGGCAGAATCCCCATCATGCCCTGAAAGGCAGCAGAATGATGAGTTGGCGAACACTTCCTAAACGAGAGGACAGCTCTCCGGGACAGCTCTGGTCTCTAGTAATAACTGCTATCTACACTAAAAAATAAAGAGCACCCGGGGTAGGGCAACCATCCTGTGTGTGTGAGACAGACTAAGGCTATGTCTACAGTTCAGCTTATGTCGCCATCACTTACGTTGCTCCGGGGGGGTGAATAAACCACCCTCCTGAGCAACATAAATTACACCAACATAAGCGCCGGTGTAGCTGCCACCTCTTGCGGAGGTGGTTTTATTATGCTGGCAGGAGAGCTGTCTCCTGGCAGCACAGAGCATGTAGACAAGCTCTTATCTGCCTTGTCCCTGAGAGCAGTGGGGGACAGTTCTCTATTTCAGCTCCATTCTGTGCTGCCCAGGCTGGGGTGATGTGGGAGGCAGTGTGCTCTGCAAGGTAACGGATACCCTGAGTTACTTTTCAGTGAATCTCTCTGTCTTCAAGCAGCATTGGCAGGCTTTGGATGCAACAGCGTCCAATAATTCTCCACGTTGGGAAGGGAGAATGGATATAGACAGGACCCTATTGCATACCTTCCCCCTAAAGAATAATATGTCTGGCTCATTCTAGATTTAGACTGGGGCTGGGGAGATGGGGAATGATCCTGTGAGTTGCTAAATACCCCCAACTCCCACAGAGGTCAAGTAGCACTGAGGGTACTCTGGGAACCTTACGGGAGGCTCAGCACCTGGCATGATCAGGCCTTAACTGATTGCATGCAGTATGACCCGACCCACGGGAAAGACTCCCATTGGCTTCAGCAGGCATTGGATCAGACCCTGTGTGGATTCCCTGCTGTTCAGAGGTGTGATGGTGTCTACAGACCCCATACTGAACCAGGGTGGTGAGTAGAGCGATCCTGGGTTAGCGGGCCCTGCCCCAACAACAAGTGCAAGGCATGGTCCCAGTGGAGGCATAATTTAAAGGATGCTGGTAGCTCAGGAGAAGGGGGCAATGGGCTGCATGTGGCAGCGGCAACAGCTCTGTGAAGGCTGCTTTAGCAGCAGGGATTTGGATTCCCCCCGCCACACACACCTTCTTTGGAAGTTGAAGGCCCTGAGAGAGATTGACTGACTGAACAGGACGCTAGGAGACTGAGGAGAATCTGCTAATGCCCCAAATTGAGGATCTCCAGACTGGGAGGAAATGAGCTGGGGGGAAACATAATTTGGGATAGCTCAGTGACTGTGCTGGACACTTCAGTAAACCTCTCGGGCTCTGGGTCAGGACCCACTAGAGTGGGTGGGCCCGGGTCCCCCTACCTTGGCCCTCCCCACTCCTTTATAGTGACCAAACTCTGGGAATGCATTTGGACCACAAGGGGGGTGATTGAGGGCACAGCTGGGGTCCCCTCTGGGATGACCAGACTGGTAGAAACTGTAAGCCCATGAACTGACCACTAGGCCAGGTGGTCATCAGACTTTCCTGCCTCAGGAGGAAATAGCTAAGCATCTAAAATGCAACAGTTTCTTTCTGCACTTCATTCCTTCAGAGACTGGCTGCTGATGCAGGGTGGCCGTGTCCGCCCAGCTTTCCCCTTAACAACACACTGTTTATTTCTCAGTACTGTCAACAGCAGTCTGCGTCTTCTCCTCAGTTACCAATAAAAGTCATCTGAAGCAGAGATGAAAGCTCTTCTTTACCATTACTCTCATGTCAGTTCTGTGTTTTAATAGCTCAGAGTCTGTTTCATCCCTTCTAACAACAAGGCACGTGCTTTGTTCAGAGCTGGGGGGGAGCGACATTTTAGAAATATTCTTCATTGCCATGGAATTTACAAGAAGAACAAACTGCCAATAACTGCTTCGGAAATGCCAACTCTAAAGTGTTTTGTGTGTTTGCATGAGACAAAGAGTTTTTGTTTTTTTAACACAACTGGGGAAAACACATTTAGCATTTAGTGTTTATTTAGAAGTGCTCTGATTCCCAACTCAGAGGCAGCTGTGCCATATCACTGGGATCTGAAAGAAATATTTAATTTTTCCCCTCTCGCTGAAAGGAGAAACGGGGGAGAAATTGGAGGATGACTTCAGAGGACCAGATATATTTTCGACAAATTCTGAGCGGCAGAGCTGGGTGCATAAGATATTAAAGGACCTGTCATTTGTGAGAGCAATAAATCCTTGAGATGAAATCTTAAAAAAAAACCCCAAACCTTCCCTGCAGTTTAAGTCCTACTAATAATGGAAAAACAAACAAACCAGTGAAAGACTAGGAGATTGAGCGAGGCTTTCAAAGCCAATTGCCCAACCCATGCTGTTATCATAACAAGTTATCTTCAACCAGCCCTGTGGCCAAATGTTACAATTGGGAGATATCCTATAACAAATGCGAAATAATTATTCGTAGCTATCACTTGCCTCTATTTCCCATTTCCACCCCCACCAACATCCTCTGAAGAAAGGTTTTTGTCTCTCTTTGATGAAAACAAAATTAAAGTAATCAAAGCAAAAAAAATATACAAATGCATCCCAACCAATGAAGAAAGGGAAGTAATGGGTTGAAACTTGCAAAGGGCCTTTACAAGGGCAGTTAAGGAGCGGTGTTGATCATGCAGTTTCTGTGCTCGATAGAGACCCAGGACGTAAAATTAAAAACATAAGAAGAAAGGAAAGAAATGAGAAAAACACACCTTCTCCTTTCACGACAGACAAACCCCATTCACAGCTTTATTTTAAACTGCAGGTATAATCACTGGACCAAATTCTGTCCTCTGTTACGCTGGTGTAAATCTACAGGCCACATTCTCGTGTGAGTTTCAAATTGGTATAAATCTGTCATAATTCCACTGACTTCAGTAGGATTATGCCAGAGTCTAATGAGGCACAGAATTTTTCTTATTTGATGCCAGATTCCGTTCTCATACCAGGCTAAACCAGAAGCAACTGGTATAAGGGAGAGAAGAATCAGATGCATAGATTCTAAGGACTTGTCTACACTACCTGCCGGATCGACGGGCAGCGATCGATCCAGCAGGGGTCAATTTATCGTGTCTAGTATAGACACGATAAATTGACCGCTGAGCACTCTCCCGTCGACTCCAGTACTCCACCAGAATGAGGAGTGCAAGCGGAGTCAGTGGGAGAGCGTCAGCTGTCGACTTACCGCGGTGAAGACACTGCAGTAAGTAGATCTAAGTATGTCGACTTCAGCTACGCTATTCATGTAGCTGAAGTTGCATATCTTTGATCGATCCCGTGCTGTAGTGTAGACAAGCCCATATAGATTGGATTCTCTGATCTGCTAAATTCACTTTGCACCCTTGCCCTGGCATAAGCGGGAGGACAAAGCGTGTCGGGGGGGTGGGGTTGGGGCAAGGCAGGGCCACAGAGGCACTGACCTCTGTTACTCATGATTCCCCACAGTCAAAAGCTTCTTTATGGAGCTTCCACTACCCCTGGAAATTAGTGGACCCCCTGCTGCTCTGACTTCTGCTAGGGGTGAATGGAGAGGGATCTGGGAGCTGTAACGGGCTCCCTGCAGCTGCCATGTCCACTGTGTCAAAGCGTGGATGTGGTGGAGAATCAGGACCATCAATTTCAAGGCCAGAATGACCTGCTGCATAATACAAGCTGGAGAACTTCCCCCAGAGATTCCTGCATGGAGCACAAAACTTCTGCTTGAGCAAGAGCGTATCTTTTAAAATGAGACAGTCGGTGAGTGAAAGACTGTAATTAATGGAAAATGCAGCACATCCCTTGCTAAGTTGTTCCAAAGGTCAATTACCTTCACTGATAAAACAAAATGTGTGCCTTATTTACTGTCTGAATTAGTCCAGCTTCACCTTCCAGCTACTGGATCTTGTTCTGCCTTTGTCTGCTAAATTAAAGAAATCTTCTTCCCATGGAGGTACTTATACACTGTGATCAAGCTTTTTTATTCTCTCTCTCTGTAAGTCAGGCTTTACAAACGTCATGTCATTCTCGTAAGCCTTTTTGGAAACCCTTCCAAATTTTCAACATCCTTTTTGAATGGCAGTCACCAGAACTGAACACAGTATCCAGTAATGGTCTCACTAATGCCATATACAGAAGTAATAATACTTCTCTACTGCTACTCAATATGACCTGCTGATATACCCGAAAATCACATTAACCCATTATCTTCAGCATCACGCTGGGAGCTCAAGTGCAGTTGGTTATCCACCATTTTCTGAGTCACTGCTTTCCAGGATACAGTTCCCCATCCTGTAAGTTTGACACACATTCTTTGCTTCTAGATGGCCTGGTATTTGGCGGTGTTAGTATGCTTGTTATTTGAATTAACCCAACTTAGCAAAGCGATCCAGATCACCCTGTAGAATCACTCTGTTCATCATTATTTATCACTCCACTAGTGTTTGTGTCATCTGCAAACTTTCCCAGCAATGCTTTTACATTTTCTACCAGCTCCTGAGAAAAGGGTATGTCTACCCTTCAAGCTGGGGATGTCATTCCCAGCTGGAGATACATACTCATGCTAGCTCTCATCAAGCTAATGTGTTAAAAAGTATAATATAGCAGTGACTGGGCGAACAGTGGGAGGCGAGCATGCATTCCCCTTCCAAGACATGAGGTATGTACTTGGGGAAGCGAGCCCCTCCTGCCGCTTGCACTGACACAGATAAATTCTATTTTTAGCTAGATAAGTTGATGTCTCCTGATGCTGGGAATCAACCCCCCACCTCCCAGCTTGATGTATAGCCAGACCCAAAGATACTGAATTTAATCAGGTCAAGAACAGATCCTTGCCCGAGCCCTTTAGAAACACAGTGGATGCTGATTCCCTTCTAACTAGTACTTTTTGAGATCTATCAGTTAGACAGTTTTTTAATCAACTTAATATGGGATATATTTGTCTTATATAGTGCTAATTTCTTAATCATGGTATGGTGCAAATACCTTACAAGAAGTCTGTTATGTCAGCACAGTTACCTTTATCAGCCAAACTTGTCATCTCATTAAAAGTATCAAGTTTGTTTGCGATAAAACCACAATGCCTGGCAATAATGGTGTTACAAACCTTTATTTCTTTACTAACTGAAACCTGTATCAGCCATTCCATGATTTTACCCAGCATCCATGTCAGGCTAACCAGTCTATAATTACCTGGGTCATCCCATTTAACCTTTTAAATATTGGCATGACATTGATTCCCCCCCCACCCCCATTATTCCAAGATTTATTAAAAATCAACATCAGAGAACTCCTCAGCTGGTTCTTTTAATATTCTTGGGTGCAATTTATCCAGTCCTGCAAATTTAAAATTCCTTAACTTTAGTAGTTTCTGTTCAATATTCTCCCCTGTTACTGCTGAAATAGAAAATGTTTTATTATCACTGTAAGACAAGAATACACCATCCACCTTCTTTCTAAATACAGAACAGAAATGTTTATTGAATGCTTTGGCTTTTTCCAGACAGGGGAAACTTAAGCTCAGAGAGATTAAATGATTTGCCCAACCTGTAGGAAAGATGGATGGAATGCAGACCTCCACTGTCCTATACCTGTTCTTTAACCACCAGGACATTCTTTCTCTCTTCAGCAGAATTGTGCAAATGACTGATTTTTCAGTTTAAAAAAATTGGTTTGGGTCAAACCAAAATTTTTCAGAATTTTTGGCAAATTGAAAAGTTGCAAAAAATTTGTTTCAGGTATTTTTAAGGCACGGGAAATAAAGGGCTAGATTCACAAAAATGGAAGAGGACATGGTGTTTCCCCCCCTTCCCACTATCCATAATAGCCCAGTGCTTAAGACATTACTTTGGGATGTAGGAGAGCCAGGATTAAATCCCTGTGCTGCACAGTTGATTTTGGTCAAAAACCAAGGGTTCTCAAACTTCATTGCACCGTGACCCCCTTCTGACAACAAAACTTACTACATGACCCCAGGAGGGTGGACTGAAGCCTGAGCCCACCCGAGCCCCGCCGCCCTGAACTGGGGGCCCAAAGCCAAAGCCCAAAGGCTTCAGCTCCAGGCAGGGGGACTGTAACATGAGCCCCACCGCACAAGGCTGAAGCCCTCAGGTTTCAGCTTCGACCCCAAGCGGTAGGGTTCGAGCTTTGGGTTTGGCCCCGGGTGGCGGGGCTCGGGCTTCATCTTTGGGTCCCAGGAAGTCTAAGCTAGCCCTGGTGACTCCATTAAAATGGAGTCGAGACCCACTTTGGGGTCCCAACCCACAGTTTGAGAGCTGCTGCTCAAATCAATTTGCCAAAATTGACATGGATTCACAAAATGTTTTGGTCGACCTGAATCTTCATTATTTTTTTGATGAAAAAAAGGCTTTGTCTGAAAAATTTCTCCCAGCTTTACTCTTTGGTTGTTGGCTTGGATATATTTAATTATTATAATACTTAGTCCTGCCTTGAGTGCAGGGGACTGGACGAGATGACCTCTCAAGGTCCCTTCCCATTCTATGATTCTATGCATACACTTGGGATAAACATCTGAACCCCTTTTTGAAGATCTTGCTACCATCTAAGTCCTACAAGAAATGGACAATTTTTCCGGTTTAAAAAAAAATGAATATTGACATAGAAAGTGATAGGGTTCAGTTCTGTTTGGTTTCATTTGATTGACACTGGAGCTTAACGGCTCTGCAGCAACAGCCAGTGCCACAAAATGTTACCCATGTCTGATTTATTTACACAATAGTCTTTATTAAAGGGATTCGAAAAAATGGTGAGCCAGTGGAATTATAGTGGCATTCAGTAATCTGCGGGTATGCAGGCACAAAGGGGGCATATAAAATCTTTAGAACCCATAACTGTCGTCTAATATGTACTGATCTTGAATACCACACGCTGCCCGCTGCTAGAAAGCAGCTAATGACCTGAGATGTGAGAGTTTTGTTTCTTGTCCCCAACACTGACTGTCACTTCAAATGGCAACACCCTGCGTCCATGCCCAGCAAGCCTCATAATTAAATCATGTCCAACTGTCAAGGAAAGCTCTTTTACACATTCTTTTGTCTGCACGAAGGGAGTTTTGCTATTGCCTTCTGTGGAACCAGGATTTTGGGCCTACCTGTCTGGAAATTGAAAAAGAAGAGTAATTAAAAGCTGTGAATACCAGGGATGGAAATTAAACTGCTGCCCGAAGATCCTAGAGACATGGCAATTGGATCAGATCTGAGGTCCATCTAATACAGTAGACACTGACCAATATTAGATAGTTCAAAGAAAGGCACAAGAAACCCCACAGTAGCTGATGTGGCATAATCCGCCCCCCACATTAGGGCTCATCCTGACCGCTAAGGATACATCTTCACTACAGAAGTTATGGCAGTGCAGATGTGCCATTGTCGCATAGACACTTTCTATGTTGATGGAAGGGGTTATTTGGCTGTTGTAAATAATCCACCTCTCCAGTGGGGGTTAGGTTGACAGAACTGAGTTACACAAAGCCTGAAAGTTTTCACAGCCCTGAGTGACGTAGCTGGGTCGGCTTCGATTTTAGGTGTAGACCCAGATTGGTTTAAGCCCTGAAGAATGAAGTTTAAAAGTCCTTCTAAGATTTTTATCATCAATTATGTCTCTGGAAGGTCTATTTCTGTTCTGATCAGTCATTGGGTTTCATTGTGTATTAAGGACCAGTATAGATTCTATTCACTGACCAGGTGTATAATAATGATAATAATAATAATTAACAAATAATTTATGTACAGTATTTGTTTGAATTGCAGTAGTCCTTAGAAGTCCCAGTCAGGAACGTGGGACAGTTCTCCTAGGAGTGAGTGGTGCAAACTGTCTTCGTTTGAAAAACAGCTTTTTCCATGAGTACTGTTGGCGTTCACAGAGTTTCCTAAGAATGGAACCAACATTCTCTTGTTCATCACTGTGGCAAATGCACAGTCGTGCCATACAACATGCAAGGTTATGTCATAGGGCCTTGTATCACCATTTATGCCTGTGCAAAGTAGGCATAAAAGGCTCCCAGATCAGAATGGTTGGTAGCACTTCATGCCCAGTTTGCATGGACAAAATGATTGCTGGAGGCAGAGGACAAATGAGACTCAAGCCATGGTTGCCAGCCTGTCTTCAAGTTACAAATCATGAGCCAGATCCTCAGCTAGTGTTAATCAGCTTGGTCAGAGGAAATCAATTCTGTGAGGTAGATTTACACCAGCTGAGGATTTAGCCCATGTCTGATGCTCCTTTTACCCACCCTGGTGCATCTCCATCAACTCCAGAGGAGTCACTCCTGAGTTACATACAGGCCGCATATTTCCAACAAATGCATCTCATCAGCTCTGTTACTAATAAGGGGGAAGCTTTTCAAAGGCACAGATGGCAGTTTGGCACCTAAGTCCCACTGATAGTCACTGGAAACTGGGCATCTTTGAAAATCTCATGCAATAACTCAGTTTATTAAAACTACAGGTTGTAAAAAGTAAACTCTCATGTCCTTGCTCATGTCTTGCTTTTCTCTAAGTTTGACCATTGAAAAAAGATGAGTCAGTTGAGCTGGTGGGAAAATGGGCTTTTTTTTTCCATAGAAAAGTTTGACTTTCTGGCAAAAAATCCATTTTTTTCCTCTTTCAGAAAACTGAAAAATTTTACTATGGTCCCTCATGGGAGCTGTAGTTTGTGTGCTTCATGTTGCCATTCTCCTCTCTAGACTGGGCTCTCAGGCTGAACTACATCTCCCATGATTCATCGTGGTCTCCCCTCATAGTGAGAGGGGTAGGTTTCATTATGAGAGCCCCTGGCCATGGTGCATCATGGGAGATGAAGTCTGGATGTGGTGCCTAGGTCATAGAGGAGAATGGAGACAGGAGGAAACCAAACTAAAACTTCTGTGAGTCACAATGGCAGAATATAAAAATTGAAATATTTAGGTTTTCAGCCATAATATTTTGGTTTTCGATAAAAATCTACATTTTCTGTGGAAAGCAGGCACTTTTCATGAAAAATTACATTTAGTTGAAAACCCAATTTTCCATCAAAAGACAGTTTCTATGGAAGTTTTTTCAATCAGCCTACTAGGCCTGCTGTTTTTAGTCAATTTCTAGTCCATTTCACTCTCTGTCTAGATACCACTTCTGGTCTGCACACAGCCACAGGGGGTGGCCTAAGTGATTCCAAAAACAACTCCATGGAAACATTTCTATGCAGCTTCAGTTTTGATAAAAGCTACAAAGCTTTAAATTTAGGGCTAAATTGCTTTAACCCTTGCCGGTTCTCTCTAGCACCATGGGAGGCCCCAGGTAGATTTCAGTGGCTGCATATATGGGCACCAAATGACCTTTCGTTGGTTTGCAGCTCTGTTCTTTGAAAAGTTACTACAGAGAATTCTTTCCTGCATGTCTGGCTGGTGAGTCTTGCCCATGCTCAGGGTTTAGCTGATCGCCATATTTAGGATCGGGAAGGAATTTTCCTCCAGGGCAGAGTGGCAGAGGCCCTGGGGTTTTTTTGCCTTCCTCTGCAGCGTGGGGCATGGGTCACTTGCTGGAGGATTCTTTGCACCTTGAAGTCTTTAAATCACGAGTTGAGGACTTCAATAGCTCAGACATAGGTCAGGGGTTTGTTACAGGAGTGGGTGGGTGAGATTCTGTGGCCTGCGCTGTGCAATAGGTCAGACTAGACAATCATAATGGTCCTGTCTGACCTTAAAGTCTATGAGTCTAAAAGTCTGATAGCATAAAGGCTACCAATATTGTGCTGCAGAGCCAGTTAATACTGCCTCAGTCATCACTGACAGGGAAAATTTCTCATGTAATTTATGCCACTGTTTCCTTAATGGTTCTGTTTGTGATGTGAGAGCATATGGGTGGTTATTCTTAATAGGTGCTGCATTATTTTTAATTGGAAGGATTCCTTGCTAATTGCGCAGATTCCGTCTCAAGCACCGAGCTCTTTTCTGCCTGCTTGGGTTGCTTTAAGGGATGCAGTGCCAGTCATGACTGAGTGACAATTTGGTTTTGTTTACTTGGTCAATTAGGACCAAGTTAATGAAGCACTGGGTGGAAGATAGCAAGCTCCTATTATGTTCCCCAATAGCAATTACGGCCCCCTTAAAAGAAGGTTAAAGAATTAATTGCAATGTTTTTTAAGTATAAACATGAAGCAGAGGTTCTGGCTAAACTGGATTTTGGAGCTCCCTGATCCCTCTGCTTTTTTGGGCAGTATTGAAGGAACTGCACAATGGAAGGAGTTCAGATCTGTTTCCTTGAGCAGCTGAACCTTGCTGGTGTTTGAAGAATGATGGGAATCAGGGAAGCTGCAACCAGCACAGAGCAGCTTCTAGCAGAGGCAAATCTAGTGTTGTTTGTACAGACAAGGACTTGCTCTGCACAGCTACTCTCCACTGAATTCCCGGGCCTCAGCAAGCATTTCCACTTAGGGCGATGGATTCCACTAGAATGCACTGAACCCTACCAGACACAGATCCAACATCATCCCACCTGTGGATGTTAAAAGATGCAGGCTGATCATGTGGATAAGATACAGGTGTGAGGGCTTTTCTACCCTTGGAACTCTACAGCAGCACTACCTATGCCAACAGGAGGGGTTCTGCCATCGGCGTCGTTAATCCACCTCCCCAAGAGGTTAACAGAGGAATTCTTCCATCAACCTAGCGCTGTCTACACTGGGGGTTAGTTTGGCTTAACTGTGTTGCTCAGAGGTGTGGATTTTTCATACCCCTAAGCAACATAGCTGAGTCAACTTAACCTTTAGTGTAGACCAGGTTTAGCATGCTGGGTTTCCATTCCCTGTGCTGTCACTGTGGGTTTGACTACACTATGGAGACAATGCTGGCTTAGCCCCATAGCGGAGATGCAGCCTACACCAACCCCAAAAGTTTTTCTATCGGTGTAAGAACCTCACATCCCTGAACAAAATGAGCTATGTAGAGGAAAAAGCCCTCTTCTGTCAACAGAGCTACGCTGGGGGTTTTGTCAGCATAGCTGTGTCAGTCAGAGGGGTGGTTCTTTCACACCCTGACTGACATAACACTGCAGATATAACTTTTCAGTGTACCAGGCCTGTGCACCTTTACATAAATCAGATTGGCCCTGTGTACTCCAGAAAGTTGTACTGCTTTAACTAAATAGGTTAAAACCTATTTAGTTGCAGCTAAATAGGTGCAAACCCTCCCATCCCCTGTGTGCACACAGTTACACAGGTATAAAAGTGTTTATGCTGGTGTAGCGTATTCCAGTATGGGTAGGAGAATCAGCCAGGCTCATATAAGATACATTTTATATGGGTATATCTGCATCTGCATGGGGATTGTGCCAGGCTCATCATTTCTTTTTGTGGATACTGACTAACACGGCTGCTACTCTGAAACCTATATCGGTAGAGAATCACATCCCTAATCTAAATAGTTAGAGCACAAAAACTATGTGAAGACCAGGCCTAAGTATCTCTGCCTCAATTTCCCTGCCTGTAAATGGAGGATAATCATAGAAATATAGAATATTAGGGCTGGAAGAGACTTCAGGAGGTCATCTAGTCCAACCCCCTGCTCAAAGCAGGACCAACATCAACTAAATCATCATAATGCTACTTATACTCTTTTGTTTGGGGCAAAAATCTGGAAAATGTGCTTCCCCGCCCCCCTTACAGGCTCAAACACCAGAAGGCAACTAAAAAGAACTCCCCATTTATTAGTTTTTAAATCTCATGATTTTTTAGCCAGTCTGATGATTTTGGGAGTCTGCTTCATTATTTTTTTAATGCATTTTGAATGCTCCTGTTTTCAGTTGCTTATAAGTTTTCCAAAATTTAACTGTTGAATTTTTTTGCAAAGTTTAATCAAAACTTAATCTGTTTCTGACACAAGGTTGAGGACAAATAAGTTGTTTTGCTCACATTTAAAGAAACTCGCACCTTACGACAATTTCTTTTGAGAAGTTCAGTGCTTCTGGGTTTGTAGCAGGGCTTCAAATGTGGCAGAGTGGAGGTGTTACCCTGGGTTGGCCTATCTCCATGGCCTTTTCCCATGGCCCAAGCTGGAGCTGATTACAGCTACTGTTTCTCTCGAGAAAGGAGATGTGACCTGAGACGCCAGACGTTCTGTGAAGGATTCTTTCTGCCTGCTCATGGAGATGCAGTGTTGTTGCAGCCATATGGGTCCCAGGATATTAGAGAGACAAGTTGGGTGAGGTAATATCTTTTACTGGACAAGCTTTTGAAATATGTGTCTCTCTCATGAACAGAAGTTGGTCCAATAAAAGATATTACCTCACCCACTTTGTCTGCTAGTGGAGAGATGTTCCCAATCATTAAATAGCTTCAGGGAGGGCTTGGCTGAAGACAGCTATCCCTGTGATCTCGCTGCTATTCAGGTTTGGGTTGCATTAAGCTGTTTATTATATGCTTCTTTCTGATAGAAGGGACCTGAGTTAGCCTCTTAAAAGGGAAGGACCCACCAGTGTGGGCCACCCCCAAAGGAGAATATTTCCACCCCAAATGAAATTAACTAGAAGGGCTGGTGTAAATTAGGACCTGTTATAAAGGAGCAGAGATCCTTGTGCTTGGGAAATCTCTTCTAAATCTTTATTGCAAGATCATAGTTTGAGAACAGAAAGCAGGAGACAAATAACAGTCACCGGATTCACCTGTCAGGGCCGGATTAATGCAGGGGCTTTAGGGGCTGCAGCTCAGGGCCCCAGGCTAAGGGGGGACCTGGCGGAGCAGGGCTCAGGCAGGCTGCCAGCATGCTGTAGCCTGATGCTGCTCCTGGAAGCGGCCGGCTGCTGGCACGTCTCTGTGGCACCTGGTGCGGGGGAGGTGGCTCCGTGCACTGGCACCACCCCCAGCACCGTCCCCGCAGCTCCCATTGGCCAGTTCCCGGCCAATGGGAGTTGCAGGGGCAGTGCTTGCAGGCACGGGCAGCGCATGGAGATGTGCTGTCCCCCTCTCCACAGAGGCATGCAGAGATGTGCTAGCAGCTGGCCACTTCCGGGAGCGGCACGGGGCCACAGCATGCAAGCAGGCAGCCTGCCTGAACCCTGCTGCACCGTCGGCCAGGAGCTGCCTGTTGTAAGCGCCTCCCGGCCTGAGTCTGCACCTCACACTCCCTCCTGCAAACCAATCCCCTGAACCCAAACTCCCTCCCAGACTTCACACCCTCTCCTGCACCCCAACCCCCTGCCCTCGGTCAGAATTGCCTCCTGCACCAAACTCTCTCCCAGAGCCCGCACTCCTCACCCTCTCCTGCACCCCAATGCTCTGCCCCAGCCCGGAGCCCCATCCTGTACCCAAACTCCCTCCCAGAAAGAAACTAATATAACGGCTGATCTAAGGTAAGAAGTAGGCTATTTTGAATTAACTTGCCTATATTCTACATATTCTAGGACTGAAATGTAACCACAGAATGGCTTTATGTTAATTAAAAGGCAAGTTTAGTATAGTGTTAATAGCCTCAATGCCATAATTGTGATCATTTTATTTTAAATTAGGAAAAAGACTTGTATACACGGGCCCCACAAAATCCAGTAGCCCCGGGCCCGCAGGAGAGTTAATCCAGCCCTGGGTGAGTTATGTAGCACAGTGCCAAATTTCTGCACTCTGCAGTCCTCATCTCAGTCATTGAGCCTGAACCCCTGTTGCCCGGCACCTTGTGCCATCCCTTACACATGTGCTGAGGGTAGAACACACTCACAACAGACTTCTCCCCACACCCACCTTTGACAGGGTGTTCTGTCAACTGCACACAGGTGTGAGGGGACAAGGTTCCAGGTGGGGGACAAAGGTTGGAGGTTTTTACATTGGATTCTGATGCTCTTTGCAATGGCCCATAGGGGCTGTGATGGTCCCTGGGAAGTGTCGATAGTTGGGAAAATTTTGTCACAACAGTTTGCTCTCAGAAAACGCCATTTAGACAAAACCTTTTTTTTGTTTCAAAATCATACTGATCTCAATTAATTTCATTTAAAAAAATTGGAAAAGAACATTTTGAAAATGTCAACATGTCCTGTTTCAATATCCTCAGAATGAAAGCTTTGATATTTCATTTCCTAATTTATTTTGCTATAATTTAAAAAAATAAATAAATTTTAAAAAGCAGTCAAAATCAAAATGAAACATTGAAATTAAACGTTGTGATTGACCCAAACCAAAATTCTTTTCAGAATCTTGTTTCATGAAAAAATGTGAAATGTTGTTTTTTTGTCCTGATTTGGGATTATTTTTCCCCTTGAAATCTCAATTTTTTTCACAGGACAGAAAATCTGTTGTATAGACCAGCTCTGTTAGGAAGTTCCCTGAGCATTGAGTAAATTTACAGGGGTTATTAGGCCAGTTGCCCTTCTATAGTGTTCCCATGTCCCCACTACACACACACACATACACAAAAGCAGGACTGCCCTGCAGAGATACACACACACACAAGCAGGGCTGTCTTGCAGATTTTCCAACATAGAGGAAGGCCCAACAAGTCTCTGAAGAGCTTCTGTAAAGGTTCTTGGGGTTGAGGAGGTTCCCAAAGCTTGTCAGCCCCCACCCCGCACACACACACTCACTTTCCTGGAGCCACCAGATGCTGCTGTAGGTCTGGTTGATGCTTCACCGGCACGCATCCTGTGGCTGAGGCACTAGATTGGCTCTAAGTGCTTGGAGTACTAAAATGCCCAGTCTGCAAGAGAGGATCTGTGCACCCGTGGAAATCTGTATGCCAGGAAGTTTACAAAGCCAGCTGTAAATACGGTCTCTTGGAGAATCCTGGGCAAGACTTGTCTAGGATGAGTGAGCAAATCCCCCTTGCTAAGCACTGAAGAGGTGTGTTGCTTAATCTGGCATGAATTCCATAGCCCATCGTGAAGATTGACACTTGAGATTTGTAGTCTAATCTTGAAAGCCTTTGCATGGGACCAAAAGCTAAGCTCCAAACCTTGTGTGTTTATTTTTCTTCCTACCCCAATCAGGTCATATCACAGCTATTCCCCAATGCCTTCTCAAAAACAGGGGGAATTTCCTTGACAAAAGAAACTTTGTTAAAGTGCAAAAAGGAAAGGAGTACTTGTGGCACCTTAGAGACTAACCAATTTATTTGAGCATAAGCTTTTGTGAGCTACAGCTCACTTCATCGGATGCATACTGTGGAAAATACAGAAGGTGTTTTTATACATACAAACCATGAAAAAATGGGTGTTTACCACTACAAAAGGTTTTCTCTCCCCCCACCCCACTCTCCTGCTCGTAATAGCTAAAGTGATCACTCTCCTTACAATGTGTATGATAATCAAGTTGGGCCATTTCCAGCACAAATCCAGGTTTTCTCCCCACCACAAACCCACTCTCCTATTGGTAATAGCTTATCTAAAGTGATCACTCTCCTTACAATGTGTATGATAACACGGCTGTTACTCTGAAATTTGTTAAAGTGGATTGTGTACAGCTGTGTGAAAGGCCTGACTTTGATTTTGGGGGCCTGTGATGGGGTGGACTAGGCCCAAAGGCCCCCTGCTGGAGGCCTCAGTGTTCTGCCACACCCATCCCAAGAAAGGAACAGTGGAGAGGTCCTCCAAGCAGGCTAGAGTGGCTGCAGGGAGAGCAGCCAATCAGAGCCCAGGAGGGCCATATAAAAGGAACTGCAGAACTGAGGTGTAATTAGTTGCTGCTTGGAGCTGGAGAAGGAAGGACTGCATGTCTAGCTGGAAGAGCAGCAGGACTATGGACAGTCTGCTGGCAGGGATCAGGGGAGCAAGAGGCTTCTGGCTGGCTGCTAGGACTGAGCCAAAGACAATTTACTAGTAGGGACCGGGGCAGCAATGAAGGGGCTCTTGGCTGGCTGCTACTGAGTAGCGAGTGATCCTGGGGAGGGCTGCAGGAGGATAGTGTCTCCAGGGAGGAAGCCCTGGGGATACAGTCCCATACCAGGGCCGGGACTACTTAAAGACTGAGCCTAGAGACAGCTAGAGAAACACCACCAGAGGGGCACTGAGATATGCAGTCCACCAGGGTCTACCCCAGAAGGGGTTTGCTCTCGCTCACATGCAGAGAGTGTGTGTGACTCAGTCAGAGGGCTGAGTCACTGAAAAATCACTGAAAGGGGTCTCCAGACCTTAAGAATGCAGACACACCCAATCAGAAGGGGGTACTTGCGAGAGGTGGGTGCCAACCCTGTTACAGGGCTCAACTTGAGACACATGAAAGGGAACTGATTTTCAGCAAGCGTTGAGCACCTACCATCTGAAAATCAGGCCCACTGAAAATGTGTCAATCGGGGCATCTAAAATAACTAGTCACTTAAAAAAATATTGGCCATTGATTGATATTCCAAGACCAGAAGGGACAATTGTGATCATCTTGTCTGACCTCCTGTATAACACAGGCCATAGAACTTCCCCAAGATACATAATTACCCCAGAAACTATGACAAAAGAACATTATTAAGGTTGCAAAGTCAAGCACTCAAAAGTTAGGAACTGCCAGAATTAAGGATGCCAGTGCAACCTTAATTTGGCCCCTTAGTGCATATGCATCATGATTCAGTCCTTAATGACATGATCACATACTAGTTTTTTCCACAGGACCTCTGCCTCATTCAGTGCACAGCATAGACCTGTTCTGGGGACAAAGCAGGGCTGTGCAGTGAAGGATACTGTTGTCTGTATGGCCCCTGCCTTAACGAAGATCCCGAACTGGAGGAGATGTTTGTGGACAATGGTAGATAGCATTCACTCAGCTTGTTCCTGCTGTTCAGCTGATAATAAATGTGCTTTACTTGCTGAATCTGAAGAAGGAGCAGAGTGCATTCAGCTGGCCCCAGTGCTCTGCATGTGCTCTTTCTCTGTGAGAGTTCCTGTTTTTCTTGGCAATGTTAGAAGTAACTTATCTGTAAATTAATTACAAAAAAATGTCACTTCTAGCCTACACTTAAATCCATGTGTAAACCAATAAAAGGGCCACTGCAATGGGGCTGACCTTCTCTGGCCACTTTGGCCTATATTTATTGGAGCTAAGAATCTGCCTTGAGGATAATGCGGTGCTCTGTGATGTACTGTGGCATCTCGTAAGGTACCGTGAGTAATAACCTGGAAATTAGCTCATGTTGCTGCTACATGACAGACCTCACATTGTGTGCAGAGACCCCACCCACACCCAGGAGAGGAGCGGAGCAAATGATCAGCCAGGAAGATGATGTGGGGGGGGGGGCTTGCATCACTGCAGAAGAGGATGCTCTCACCCCACTCCAGCTCCATCCTCTCCCTCTCTGGACATCCCCTGTGCCCTCTAAAGCATCAGAAGATGAGTCCTCTCATTTCGTCCCTATCTCCCTGCAACCTTCCACTAATGGCTGTACCTTAGTGACTCCTGGTCTGTGGCCTCACCTCCCAGTTGTCCCCCCCAGAGCACAGAGACAGCAATGGAATTCTTTCTATTGTCTTTGATGGGTTTTGGCTCAGGCCCCATGTGATACAGGGGAGGGACTGGCACCAGCGGGGGAGCAGATCTTATCGGGGTGCCAGCTGGAAAAGGAGGTTGGTTTCTGGAGGAAAGTGGGATGAGTTGGTTATAGATTCATGAATGGTGATCATCTTGTCTGACCTTCAGCTTAACACAGGCCATCAAACATCCCTGAATTAATTCTTGTTTGAGCGACAGCAGATCTTTTAGAAAAAAAAATTGATTTAAAAATTGCCAGTGATGGAGAATCTACCACAACCCTGGGTAAGTTGTTCCGATGGTTGTTTACCCTCCCTGTCAAAAATGCATGCCTTCTTTCCAGGCTGAATTTGTCTAGCTTCAACTTCCAGGCATTGGAACTGGTCATACCTTTGCTAAAGTGAAGAGCCCTTTATTAAATTTCTGTTTAAAAATCAAAAGGCATTTCTTTACGTGCCCAATGCACGGCTACTTACAAATAACTCAAGTGTGCCTGCAAAGAATGTTCATGCGAATACATTTTATGGACACATTTTCATAAATGGTCCTGCTTTGAGCAAGGGGTTGGACAGGATGATCTCCTGAGGTCCCTTCCAATCCTGATCTTCTATGATTCTATGATAAATTGCCCCCCTAATTGTACATGCAGAATGCACAGGTGTGGGTGTGCATAGGCGGTGATGCAGGCAGGATGTACAGAACAAACAACTGCATGCCAAGCTATGGGTCTGATTAGTACCTCCAGCTGCATGCATACAATGGCCAGTATGCACCCAAGTTCTCTAGGCACTGAGTTTTGAACATGTTGATTTTCTTTTTTCAAAGCTCTTGGAGCAGCTTGAAATTAAATGCTTCTCCTGATGGATTTGATCCACTTTCCTTTGTCAAATATTGATTTTTCCCCCCTTCTGTTTGTAATGGAGCTTGAAATTAGCACCGTTTCCTGCTGTCTGTTTGCTTCCCCATTCCTGTATGAACATAGCTCTGTTGTTCCCCACAACCCCAAGCCCAGGGGTCTCCCCGCACTTTGCGAACGTTGGGGAGTGAATCCTGTCAAGGTGCTTATGGTCCCCAGCACATGGGTGTTGCTCTGTAAATCCTCACAACGGAGGCAGGACAGAATTACGCTATCATAGCCACCCTGGATTTGATGCAACACGGGGGCGTGGATTCCAGACTCACCCCCTTCCTGAGGCAGGACTGGACTTGCTAATATAGGGCCTGACTCAGAGTCCATTGAAGTAAATGATAAGCTTTCCATTGACTTCTGTGAGGCCTGGGAACCTGAACCTTAACTCTCTTTTGTGCTGGCTCTTTCTAATATCTATCTTTGTCCCTGTCTAACCCAATCCCTCCAACCCCAGAGGATCCGCTGTCCCCAGCAGGAGCCTCACCCCCCAACACTGAGTTTCCCAGTGGCCCCAAACCCTTGCAGTCCCACTCCCAACCACAAACAAGAGCTCCAACAGTGATGGGTGGGTTTCTGGGAGGGGCTCTTGAAAGGCTCCAGACAGTGTTGATCCTCTCTCAGGGTGTAGCTGCTATTGGTGTGGTCACTAAGTGACCCATCTGTACTGCCCCTGCCACCAACCAACCGTGCCCCTAACCAACGTATCCAGTTGGCCCTGCTCCCAATCCATCCATCCATACTGTCCCTGCGACTACCCAATCCATCCATCCATAGTGCCCCTGCCACTAACCAACGTATCCAGTTGGCCCTGCTCCCAATCCATCCATCCATACTGTCTTTGCCACTAACCAATCCATCCATCCCTAGTGCCCCTGCCACTAACCAATCTATCCATCCATAGCACCCCTGCCACTAAGCAAAGTAACCAGTTGGCCCTGCTCCCAACCAACTCAACTCTACTGTCCCTGCCACCAACTGACCCATCCATATTGCTGTTGCTTGAACCATCCATACAGCTCTGTCCCTGTCACCATGTCATTCATTTATCCTTCTCCATGGTGCCGAGTTCGTGTAACCCTGCTACCTACATTGCTCTCTTCCTCAGCTCTTTGTCCTCCCCCACCATCCTCTGGTGACCTCATAGATTATTCCATCTCCTTCGCTCCCATTCACTCAGCTCTGCAGATACAAGAGTAGATGGCATATAATATAGTGTCATGAGAACACAGCTGTACCATGCTAAACAGTTGCTTATGTTGGCTCTTCTTCTCCACTCTCCCTACAGTCCCATCTGTCATTATCACTCATGTTAATCCCCAATTTACACTCGAAGCTATTTGGGGGAGGCATAGAGAGTGAAGTGCTGGGCACCGGGTAAACAGTCACCCCGGTGCTCGCACAGGGTTGTGGTTCCCCATGGGAGTGACTGGATAGTTCTGGAGACAGGGCTGGCAGGGCAAGTTTTGATGCTCCGAAGGGTTGCAGGTACTGGCAGCTAGAGCTGAGTGAATTGTTTTCTGGAAAAAAAAAAACAGATTCGGCCACATCTGACCATTTTGTGATTGTATGCTTATTTTGTTGAATTGTTCATTTTAAAAAATAAACCCTACCCCCCCAAAAAATCAGAAAAAAATGGAAACACTTTGATTTTCAGTTCAAAATGTCTTGTCAGTTCCAAATTTCCTTTAATTTTATTCTTAAAACGTTTAAAAATATTTAAAAATTGTTGTAATCAAAACAAAATGATTCAGATGGAACACCATGTTTACTTTCCCCTGAAATAATGCTCCCCCCCACCCCTGGAATTTTTGAAATAGCCAGTGAATCAAATACTCCATTATTCTCCCAGCTCTGCCCACAGCATACCCTGGGGAATCAATTATTTTTTGTCAAGGTCCAAATTTCTTGGTCAAGGTGTAGTCAAGGTCCAGTCTCCAGAGAAAACAATACAAAAATAATAACAATAATGATAATAAGTAAATAAAAAGATATCTCGGTCCATACAAAAGCCTCTGGTGGCCCAGATTTGGCCCATGAGCCGCCTATTGGCTTTCCATGCCTGAGACCATTTCTGCAGAAACAATCATGGGTTCCATCCCGAGTTTGCCATGCAGTGCAATGCCGGGGTCTGAGTCCAGCCCTTTTTCCTTCTTGCCTGGGAAAGGCTGCCCCTAAGGGAGTAGGCGGGGGTGGGAAGAAATTGAGGACATGCCCCTCACAATGATCAACATGGGCAAGGGAGCCATGCTGCACCGCCTTAAAGGTGCACTCCTCCAGGGAGCACCGAAAGGATTGTTCATCCTTGCTGTGACCTGCCTCTGGTCCTCTCACTAGGATGGTTTAGCTCCAGTTCCCTCCCCAGTGGTCCCTCTACTCTCTGTAAAGGTAGGTCCTCACTGCAGAGTTAGCTAGAGCTCTCAGGTTGGCCTAGCCCAGGTGGGAGCAGCCATCCTACCAAGCCCTGCCTGAGTTGCTGGGTCCTCTCTGGTGCTGTGCGCCCCCAGTGTGTGTCGCTGGGGGTTCGGAGGGGCACATCCCATGGTTCTTTGTGCTGCAGCAAAGCTGGGCCGCTCTGTGATTCTTTCACAGTGAATTGCGGGGAGAACTTGTCTGTCCTTCTCGGCACATTGGGCGGGAATTGTGAGAAGGCATTGAAGGACTGTCAGCACTCCAGTGATTTAGTCTGTGTCCTCACTGCAATGTGGGTGGGTTACCAGCCAAAGCCATGCCCCAGCTGGGCCAGCTGCCCTGTGCTGAAAGCACCCCTAAACTCAGGTGAGAGGGTTTTGTATGTAGATGGAAGTGGGATTGGGGGGCTGAGTTAACTCCACAGGCGAGACAAACCCTTTTTGGATCAAAAGCTAAGTTTCCCTCTGGTTTCACTCTCTGATAAATTTTGTAGTAGGCTGCTTAATAGGCTACACCGCCTGATTGGTGTGGAGAGTCATAAGACCAGCTCAAACACTCAGCCTCAAACACTCAGCTCTGACTGTGACAGCTCCTGCACCTGCTTGTTCCCAGCCTTGCTCCTGTCTTGTTCCAATCCCGCTCCTGCCTTGCCTCATGGTAGCATGCGTTGTTAACGTGTTAAAACACGCCTTTTTCCCAGGGAAGACAAAGCCTATGATCATCTACAGGCTTCATTTATTTAGCCCCTCTTTAGAGCAGGGCAAAAAATGTCTAGAGCATAGTAAATTAACCAAAACATGTAGGTCGAATTTGGGTTGAATTCATCAAATAGCTTTGGCCAAAATAAAATATAGCCCTGAAAAAAACATTTTCAGAATTGTTGAATCATTTTGTTTCGACATTTTAGGAATGAACAGTTTTCACAGAACCATCGCCCTGTGAAAGGATGGGCGTGGGAGCTTAAATTCGTAACTCTGGCAGACACTTAAAACCCTGGGCTCAATAAAGACTGGATGTGTATGGCTCATCCGAACAATCTGTGACCCACTGACCCTTCCGTGTCCTGTGACTGCAGAGGCGCTAACTGCCTGTATCGCCGTCTCTTGCAACACGTGTTAAACCCTTATGCTTAACAATCTGTTCCATCTTGTCTTTAGCTGTGACTCTCTGAGTTTCTTTCCCAGCCCTGAAGAGGAGCTCTGGGTAAGCTTGAAAGTTTGTCTCTCTCACCAACAGAAATTGGCCCAGTAAAAGATATTGCCTCACTTACCTTTGTTTTCGCCAGAAATTTTCAACTTTTCATTGAAAAACTGAACACCCTGAAACAGGAAAGATTTTGCTTTTTGGGTAAAAAATGAAAAATTTAGGCCCAAATACTGGCAGCAACTCATGGGGGTTGTAGTTCAGGTTCTTCATGCCCCTGATCTCCCCTGTGGGCCAGGCAGTCTGGCTGGACTGCACCTCCCATGGTACACTGTGGTCACAGACTCCCTGACGCACTGCAAGGGCCTGGCGAGAGGACAGGCTGTGGTGCAGCATGGGAGATGTAGTCCAGCTAGGGAGCCTAGACCAAGGAAGAGAATGGCTTACCCAGGCACCTGAACTACCATTCACAGGAGGCATCATGGCAGCATGTCCATATTGAAATTTGTGCTTTTCAGCTAATTTGATTTTGTAGGAACTGCATCTTCTGTCATGAAAATATTTAAAGGGAAAATTCCTGACCAGCTCCTTCCCCAGGGTCTTGGAACTGCTGCGGGTTGCCAGGAACTGGTTTAATTTGCTTAATCTGTTCTGAAAGGAAATCTGCTTTCACAGCACCAGCCGCTCTTGAGAAGGCGGGAAAGCGCCTTATCTGTCCCCATCATCCCGCAAGAAGCCACTCCAGGAGCATTGTTCCCTGCAGTGCCTTCTCCTGGGCTTCTTTCCTGTCTAATTTTAAATAATGACGCTCCCACCACTTCCCTTTAGAGGCCATTGTACAGCTTAACAGCCCTCACCACCAAGATGCTAGTCCTAATACTCAGCCTGACCTTTCTCGGCTGCGTTCCATTCCCTTTCTCTCGCCCCAAGTACCACCCTAAACACCCTTTCAAATACATGCTGAGATGGGTTGTGTTCCACCATGTCCAATTCCTTCTTGCTTAGCCAAGCTACACATCTTCCATTCTTTTCATCTTTCCTCCCAAGTCAGTCCCACCAGCTCTTTAATTATTTTTGTTGCTCTTCTCTGATCTCCCTCCAGTCTTCCCAGTAATGAGGTTTTCAGAGCTCCTTGCAATAGCCTAACTTCCATCTCTTCAAATCTGTCTAGTGTTTCCCTGCTTCAGGGTGTGATGTGTTTGTGACCAGATTTCTGTTGCAGTGGCTGCTATATCACATTTCCTGCAGGATTCAGGTAAAGGGAGGAAAAGTCCATATGAAACAAACAAAATATTTTAGATAAAACAAAGGAGATGCAGAAAAATCACAGGTCTCTTGCTATAAATCTTCCCCATTCTTACATCTTCCCCAGTGACAAGGTCTCTCCAAGCTGAATCAGCTATTTCAAAAGTTACACCAGCTCCTAAATGTTAGTCTTCTACACTCAGATTGGTTAGTTTCAGATTAAGGACATTAGTGGTTTCGACTTTTGATCCTGCCCAGCTAGCCTAAGAAGACAAGGCAGATGAGGCGATATATTTTATTGGATGAGCGTGTCTTGGTGAAAGACACAAGCTTTCGAGCGCCACGGAGCTCTTCCTCAGATCAGCAGTCCTGGAGCTTGTCTCTTTCACCAATAAAAGATCTGACCTCACCCACCTTGTCTCTCTAACATCCTGGGGAAAACATGGCTACAACAACCCTGCAAACATCTAACCTCAGGGTATTGTTGGGAAAGATTTCATGGAGAGAGAGTTCCATGTGGTGGTGTCTTCAAAACCCCAGAAAACACAGGCAGGAAAGGATGAAGAATTCTCCCTGCCTGCAGATCACCACACTAGCCAAGTACACATCTGTGAAAAATGCCAGCTGTGGAGAGACACACCCACAGTTGCGGGGACTACAGAGAGCACACCCCACTTTAAAGAGGGAAGAGAAAGAGCAGAAGAGCTTGGGGTTGCTAAGGAGCAATAAGGCTTGGCCAGCCAGCCAGCAGAGTTGGCACCAGACTTCTTCAGAGAGACTAGTGACCCCTTAGAGGTGCAGGGGAGGTAAACTGAGACAAAAGGGTCTTTTGACTCTTTTTTGTTTGTTACATTTATAGAAGCTGCCTTTTTCTGAGCATTTGATTTGAACCGTGGCTGTCCGGGTCAAGGGACAACCCAGGCCACTTGAAGTGCGACTTTTGCACATTCCCCTTTTGGCTCCAGGTGCCTTCTGCTGAGTGTGGCTGGCTGCTTCCGTCGCACTTGCCTGGCAGCAAGCTCTGGAAGCAAAGACGCTTCCAGCTGGGCGCATCAGCAAGGCCCTCGCCAATCCACCAAACCCATTGGAGCATTTGAACAGATTTCAAGGACCTACATTTGATTAATTTTCTCCTAATCTCTCAAGTCGTTATGTGCAATATGAACTGCAAACAGGTTGCAACAGGAAATGCAGACAAACGAGCAAACAACCAATGCTGGGATCTTGTAAATCCTTGGCTGCAAAATAGCAAAGGCCAACACGTTCTGTGAGTAAAGAGAGATGTGGGGGAGAGCAAGTAAGGAGTTGACCGGCCAGCCGGCCTTCCTAGAGCCAACCCATCATGGATAGCACTAGAAGAGACACTGGAGTGAGGCAAGCAGAGGGAACTACGCTCAGAAAGTGAAGGAGAACTAGAAGAATGTTCCCTACATTAGTCAGCCACTGATCTCCTAATGTTCAGGGTGCCAATAAACAGATGCAGGAGTCATGGGAAACTAAGTGCAATATTATTTATTTGTATTACAATAGCGCCTAGCAGTCCCAGTCATGGCCCAGGACCCATTGTGCTAGGCACTGTACATTTTTAATTTAACTCCATCAACCTAAGCGCTACGTGGAGTTATTAAATCAGTGTAGTAGGCGAGTTACATCGGAGGGAGCTACATTTTAGTGTAGACTCTTAGGCCATGCTTACACTACCCGCCAGATCGGCAGGTGGTGATCAATCTATCGGGGATCGATTTATCGTGTCTAGTGTAGACGCAATAAATCGATCCCCAATCACTCTGCCGTCGACTCCAGAACTCCACCACGGTGAGAAGTGGAAGCGGAGTCAACGGGGGAGCGGCGGCCGTCTATCCCACTCTGCGAGGACGCGAAGTAAGTGATTCTAAGTCGATCTAAGATATGTCGACTTCAGCTACGCTATTCTCATAGCTGAAGTTGCGTATCTTAGCTCGACCCCCCCCCCCCCAGTGTAGACCAGGCCTTACAGAGTTAGGTCAAAGTAAGCTGCCTTATGTCAACCTAACTGTAGTGTAGACCAGGGCTGCGTGCCATGCTGTTTATCAGCTTTGGTTTTATTGTCCTCTCGAGAACCGATACTGCTCATGCCAAGGAATGCATCTTTTAGTAAAGCAAGCAGGATTTGGCCACAAGAACAGAAGCCTATGGAGCTATGCTGAGGATCTGGCCTTAACTGTCTATAGATTAGTGGAATGGCTCATTGGGGCACATTCTTACTTTCTTGAATAGTCTGTGAATATGGATTCACTCCATTGATTTTAGGGGCTTCACTCCTGATTTACCTTGGTGTGAGATCAGGATCATGAGCGGTAGATGCACTCACATCTTTACTGGACATTGTCACATTTGCTTTCCCATTGCCAGCCCCATGGTTCCTCTCCAGGATGGCTTCACAAAGGAGAACTTTATTAGCTGTTACATCTGCCCAGGCATCCAGACTGACATGTTGACACATTGTGGGCTTGATTCTCTTCTCCCTTTTGCTTTACATCGATGTACCCCTCCCCCCCTTAATTCCAGGTGGGTATCTCCTAATTTGTGCCGATGGAAGAAAAGACGAGAATCAGGTGCACTCTTTTCTTCCTGCAGATTGAGGGGCTGCATTGACAAGAGCGTTACTGCTTCCCACTTGTAATCATTTCCTGTCATTATCTTGTTAAATGTCAAGCTTGTTTTTCAGCTAGTTTGCCATGCAATTTCTCCCAGGTCTGCTGTACCTTAGCTGAGTCATTAGTTGCTGGAAAAGACCCCTTCTTCCGAGCAGAAACCGTGGGCAAGCTGAGCGCCATGTGCATCTTATCATCAACAGCAGAGATGTTTAGCTCTTTAAACCGCGGTAGATCCAAATGAGATAGAACGCTCTTCATTAGGACAAAAGAGGTTTTCTTCTGGAGTTGTATTTTCCAGGTGAAATGTTGGGAGCTTGCATAATGAGGACCGCATTGATGGAGCGCTTGACAGAGCTAAAGGTAGCAAGGCAAAGAGACATAAAAAGGACAATGGCTCAGAGAGCATATACCCTTGCTCATATAGGGAACCAGCGGCATTTAATCTCATGTTGACACATAAGAGCAATATTCAGAGCGATCTATTTTAGGTAGTTAGCTAGCCATCACTCCCATAATAGCTGAGCATGTCAGAATCTTTAATGTATTTGTCCTGTAGTCGGGCAACTACCCCTCTTCTAAGGAAAAAGGTTAAAGGCAGCCGATGTAGGGCTACTTGGGGAAACAGCCACAACTGGTCCTGATATAAAGGCTAAGGGAGGCACTGGGTCAGTCTGTCTCCAGCTTGGAGGGGGAAGGACCTGGCTGCCTGGGAGCCCAGGGTACCTGGGGCAGAGCAGAGCAGAGCAGGGATGGGCTAGGCTAGGGAAGGGCAAGGGCAAGGGGAAGAGCAAGAGGAGCTGGGGAGCTCCAGCCTGGCAACTCCCCAGGCTGAGGCCTGGTTAAAGCCTAAGGAGGTACTGGGGCTGCAGAGGTGCAGCCCGGGGGTAGGCAGAGGCAGCTGGTTCAACCCCCTTGCCAGTGATGAGTGGCCATGACAGACTGCAGTCTTCCCCAGAGAAAGGGGGCTAGATGACGACTGGCAGTATCAACTGAGGCAAGGTGGGCATTGGGGGAGGGGGTTCCCTTGGGAAGGGAGACCCGGAGTGTGGGGGCACTGCTGTGGGGCAGCACCCCAAGGTAAGGGGCACTGGGGTCCGGGAGGTACATGGGGCCTGCAGCAGGTGAGACATCGGCCAGCAGGGGGCGCCCCACCAACGAGTGCTTGATCTGCTTCAGTCCTCTTACACCCCTGTGCAGCAGGGAGTGCCCTTACAGATGCCTTTACAAAGAAGCCAAGTAATTTATTCAAGGAGTCTGTAGCAGAGCAGGGACTTGAACCCACATTTCCAAAGGGCCAGGCTAAGACCCTAACCACTAAACCACCCTTCTTCCTTCTTGAGGGGGCCTACTCCACTCTGGGGGGCCTACCTGATGCCTCTAGGCCTGGTCTAAACTTAAAACTTATGTCAGTTACGGGTGTGAAAAAAACAGCGCTCTCCCCCACAGAACATAGCCATGCCAGCAAAACACCCTGTGTAGATACAGCTATGTTGGTGGAAGATCGCTTCAGTCAGCACTGCTAATGTTGTTTGGGGAGGGCGTGTTTTCACATTGACAGAAAAACTTCTTCTGTCAGTGTATTCTGTGTCTACAGGCTATTCAGTAGACACAGCCCTAATCACTGATCCCTCCAAATCACTCGTGGAAAGAGAGAAGCCGCTGTTGGAAAATCTGGCCAGTGCGTGTCATTCCTATGAGTCAATGTTTATACCATGCACAAGGGGAAGCCTGCAGAACTAGCGATGGTAACAGAAACTGGATTGAGGCATCGTACCATAAAACTTAATCTACCATACACAGGCACAGTCTACCATAAAGAAACAGTGCGGACAGATATAAGAAAACATGAGATGGTTTAGTGTTCTAACGATATAAGCCACAGCAAGGCACAAATGCGCTCGGTGTCACTGGGGACGATTGCATTTCAATAGGTTAGGTGTACTCTCCAGGAGACGTGATGCAAACACTCGGTTTTCAAAGATATAAATGTATGCCTTGTGCTGAGCAGAAGCCGTGGTACGGATCTGGGATCTCAAATATCATTTTAAGTTTTAAACTTTAGCGAGTCCCTGTCTCTTCCCGCCAGCACAAATACCCCAGTGAATTCCAGTGTGCACCTGGTAATGTTTGTTCATAAGTCAATGAGCTAGGGACATGTTTAAAGTGAGGAGTGATATTACAGCTCAGAAGACCTGGGTTGAATTCCTGTCTTTGCTACGAACTGCTGGGGAAAGTCATTTAATTTCTCTGTAGATCACTTTCCCCCACTTAAATAGGGCTAATAATACTTCCTTTGCCTGCCATGTCCATTTAGGGGTGTGGTTTCCAAAGTGTCAAGGGAAAGTAACTGCTCAACATCACCCATTGCAATTCAGTGTATTTCTCCCTGCGTTGCCTAGAGAACAGTGCACTGAACTGGGACTCAGGAGAGCGAGGCTTCATTGGGTTGCCAGCCTGCTGGGTGACCTTGGGCTAATCACTGTTCCTTGCCTCAGTTTCCCACCTGCAAAATGGGGATAATGGCACTGATCTCCTTTGTAAAGTGCTTTGAGAGCTACTGCTGAAAAGTGCTAGGCATTATTATTATTAGACACCTGTGAAAATTTCAGCCGTAGGTTGCAGGGTCTTCAGAGCAGGGACTATCTCTTATTGTGTGTCTGTACAGCTCCTAGCGTAGCAGGGTTAGTCCATTAGATTGCTGAAGCCTCTTTGTGTAGCCAGATAGCAACACCTGGCTTGCTGTTAGCAACTCAATCACAAGTGCTGGCTCTGAAGTGAAGTGCTTCAGTTTCAGCCTAATCAGGAATGAGAAGCGAGTGCAGGGAATAAACCTAGCTCCCATTCACACTGGGAAGGACTTTTGTGGGTGGAGTGTACCTACCTCTTGCACAGAGCTGGGGGCTCGGCCTGTTTAACTCTCCAGCATCACTTGTATAGCTTGTCATGCCAATGACGTGTTACAGTACTGGGCTGAAAGGAATTGGCAGTGCAGTGTGCTTGTGGGTAGAAGGTGGGATTTTTGCAGGAGAAGGGGGAAGTTGCATCTTCCGTCTATGGAGAGAGAGCACTTTGTACCACTCCTGAGTAACTAGTGCACTCTACCCCACTTGTATACCAGGCAGGTTGCTGAGGGACTATTCAACATTGGATGAAAGGGCTGGTCAGCCCAACACAGAGCCTTTGGGGTAGAAGGATAGAGTGGAAAATGGATTCCTCCCCTCCTCCCCAAATGACATGGTGTGCTAGAAAACAGCCCCTGGGATGTGCCAGTCTTGGCTAAACACCATGGGGAGCCGGAGGAACCAGTTCCAACACAGAGCTATCAAGCGGGCTTGTGGAAAGGAGACATTATAGTTTTGAAAACCATGGGAAGTAGTGTGGCCTAGTGGATACAGCACAGGACCAGGACCCAGGAGACCTGCTTTCTATTCTGGGTTCTCTTCTCTGAGCTGACCTTGGGTAAGTCACTTCCCTGGTCTGTGCCTCGGTTTCCCCATCTGTAAATAGGGGTAACAATGCTGACTTCCTTTGCAAAATGCTTTGAGATGCTTGGATTTAAAGTACAACAGAACAACTGGGTTTTATTATAAAACATTCTCTTACCTACAGCTGGCTTTTGGGGAGGAATTGGGTCTTGGGTTCAGTCCCCACTGTGGAAGACTCACCCCACAGCGTGGCGTTATCCCTGCTTAGGTATTTCTAGGTGTTAGTAACTGCCCGTCCTTAACGGGTCACATACCAGGAGCTGAGTGACTGAGACTCCATGGTGCCCCATGGTGCAAAGGTGGTATTTCCAGAGAAACGACAAAGACCTCTCAAGAGTGCAATGTCCCTGACCTGGGTAGCGGGAGGGCATGGGGTGGAAAGGTCACCAGTCTGCATGCCTGATCCTTTGTCACTGCACCAGTCGGGCGAGCAGTCATCCCTAAATAATTAAGTGGCTTGAAAAGGTTCCAAAGTCAAAACAGTGAATCAAAACGATCATCACTGGCCCCCTTTTTTGCATAGACATGTACAATGCTTGGCAACCCACTCAGAGCCAGGTTGCTTCGAAATTCATCGCTGAGCAATGACAGTGACAGAAACAGCTGTCAAGGCTCCTGGCCATATCATCAGAATCTCCATAAATAAGTAACAGGCCCTGACTCACTTACTTCTGACAAGTCGTAAAATCCTGGCATTGCAGATTTTTGCTGGGGAAGATCTTTCCCTATGCATTTGGATTTTTGTGTTCAAGTTAAATTTGTGAATCAAATTGTAACCGACTCACATTAAAATACAACCTGGCATCTGACTCTCCTTGACAGCTACTAGGAAAGGGCTCTGTTCTTAATGGGATGTGGGCACTCTTTGAAAAACATGGAGGTGAAGTCCTGGCTCACCTGAAATCGAAAGCAAAACTCTCTACCCGGAGGCCAGGAGTTCACCCTCCTTCTTCTGTGATGTATCAGATCCATGGTGTTTTTATTGCCTGGCTTTTTCTCCTGTTTAGTGGATTTTACATGGGAAAGAGAAACCAGATAAACATGACCTTGGGCATGTTGCTTAACCTCTCTGCGTCTCTGTTTCCCCCTCCCTGTGCTTTGTCTATTACGATTGTAAGCTCTTCAGGCAGGGAGTGTCTCTCATTATGTGTGTACAGCACCATGGGGCTCTGATCTGAATTGTGGCCTCTACCTGCTGCTGACTGAATAATAATAATGCCCATCAATGTATGACCTATTGAATAGGCATTGCTTGCAGGAGTCCTTGCTGGGGAAGGGGTGGCATTACAGACTCATTGCTTATTAGAGAGTGATGCTTTTTACCAATATAAAACACATGTTTAAAAAGACTCTTTCATGGAATGAAAACAGGGCTGTGCTCAATCGGCCGTGGCTTCCCATCCACCAGCTGGCTGAGCAGACCTCCCCGCAGCTTGGGTCCTTGTTTAGCTAACTATCTAACCACACACCTGCCCCCAATCCCATGTGGCTAATATAAGATCTGCAAAAACCACTTCTGACTGACAGGACTCCATCCCTTGCGGCTCACCTGGGTAGGGTTACAGACTCTGGCCATCCTGGTTTGATGTCTCCTCGTGGCTCCAGCCATTGGACAGAGGCCTTGGGCAGTCCTGCACCAGCTGCTTCAGCATCTCCATCCATCCTCTAGCTCACTGCTGGGTGATGCCAAAGCATGAGTCAGATGTGTCTGACCCAACAATGTCCTTCACAGCTGGCCACAGGATCAGCTTGAGGGAGCATATGCTATTATTTATTCTCTGTATTTGTGTTTGTTTATTTTGCTGAAGGAGAAGGTCAGTCAAAGTCTAAACAGTTCTGGGAGGATTGAAGTTGGTCTTCAGAGGCCTGGTGTGTCCTCAGCAGGATTGTCACCCTGGCTTGGATCAATGTAACCGTCTCGCTCGAATGTGCGGCAAAGCCATCCCTGCCCTCCTCCACTGATGTTTATGGGAAAAGACAGCCTTACCTGCCAGGGATTATATAAATGCCCAAGGCTGAATCTTTAAAGCATGACCAGAGCGGAGCTGGGAATACAGTTTCTCCTCTGAGGGTTTCTTCAAAAAATGAATAAGTAACAAGCCTTTTGGTGCAAATAGAAGATTGGATCCAAGTTGTCAAGGTTCCTTCCCCACTCTGAACTCTAGGGTACAGATGTGGGGACCTGCATGAAAACCTCCTAAACTTACTTTCACCAGCTTAGGTTAAAACTTCCCCAAGGTACAAATTAATTTTATCTTTTGTACCTGGATTTCCACTGCCACCACCAAACTTTAACTGGGTTTACTGGGAAACGTAGTTTGGACACGTCTTTCCCCCCAAAATCCTCCCAACCCTTGCACTCCACTTCCTGGGGAAAGCTTGGTAAAAATCCTCACCAATTTGCATAGGTGACCACAGACCCAAATCCTTGGATCTTAGAACAATGAAAAAGCATTCCGTTTTCTTACAAGAAGACTTTTAATAGAAGTAAAGGAATCACCTCTGTAAAATCAGGATGGTAGATACCTTACAGGGTAATTAGATTCAAAACACAGAGAATCCCTCTAGGCAAAACCTTAAGTTACAAAAAAGACACACAGACAGGAATAGTCATTCTATTCAGCACAGTTCTTTTCTCAGCCATTTAAAGAAATCATAATCTAACACATACCTAGCTAGATTACTTACTAAAAGTTCTAAGACTCCATTCCTGTTCTATCCCCGGCAAAAGCAGCATACAGACAGACACAGACCCCTTTGTTTCTCTCCCTCCTCCCAGCTTTTGAAAGTATCTTGTCTCCTCATTGGTCATTTTGGTCAGGTGCCAGCGAGGTTACCTTTAGCTTCTTAACCCTTTACAGGTGAGAGGATTTTTCCTCTGGCCAGGAGGGATTTTAAAGGGGTTTACCCTTCCCTTTATATTTATGACACAAGTGCTCTAGCAATGAGAGCTAGCGCAGACCTTTCAGGTCACCTTGTCCAGTGTATGATTGCTCCCTTGCAGTACAATTGCTAGTGTGTTTGCTGAAAATGTCTCCAGCCATGAGCCTCCTTTGCTTACTTTCTAAGAGGCAAATTCCACAGGGTAGGCAATATGTGTGTGTGTGTGAGAGAGAGAGAGTGAGAGAGAGAGAGAGATGCTGGGACTGTACGACAGGGGATGGATCACTTGACAATTGCCCTGTTCTGTTCATGCCCTCTGAAGCATCTGGCACTGGCCACTGTCAGAAGACAGGACACTGAGCTAGGTGGACCATTGGGCTGACCCTGGATGGCCGTTCTTATGTTCTTATGAAATCCTGAACTGCCAGTTTGGGGCACCGGAGTCCATTCCACAAAATTAAAAAGCCACTAAAAAGCCTAAGCCAATGAAACGTGAATCCCAAATCCAGCTTCAAAGTCAGGAACCCACGGTGTGAGTAAGAGGGGTTTGAAAAACCATTTTCTTCTTCAAAAGAAAAGTGAGAACCATGAAGTTAGGCGCCTTTGAGAAAATGGGCCACTGTATCTAACCTTCATTCATCTCCTTACTCCTAGTACTTGGTTATTGTCCCCCTCATTAGTCACCCCCTAGCTAAGCTCTAATTCTTCAGTGCATTTCCTAACAAGACAGGCTCTGCAGCCTCTGGCTCCTTTTTGATGCTCTGCTCTCTATTCCCTGCACTTTGCCTGCTTCCTGTTGTGCGGGTAACCCTGACGAAAGTGTGGCTACGCGTACAGAATAGCAGGGCTTGTGCCACAGGTGGATTATGGCTATTGATCCTTTCCAAGCCTAGATTTAATAAAGGCTTTGTCTACACTGCAGTTTATGCTGAATAAATCACACCCCCGAGTGACATAAATCACGCCGACATAAGCACTCGTGCACAGCGCTATGTCGGCAGGAGAGCTTTTCCCGCCGACAGAGCTCCTGCCATTCGTGGAGGCGGTTTTATTATGCCCACAGGAGAGCTCTCTCCCGTGAGCATAGAGCGTCTTCACCACACACGCTGCAGCGGCACAGCGATGCTGCTTTAGCACTGTACGTGTAAACATGGCCTTTGGTAGCCAAGCTCTGGTTCCATTGAATGGTAACCTCCCGCTGATCTCATTAGGATCAGAATGTGGCCCATAGTCATTGTGGCCTTTGGGTGGAGAACAAGGGACAGGCAATGTGGGGATTTGAGTTGGTAATTGACTAATGGTAATTGACTGCTGAGGATGTCTGACACAGATGAGCAGAGTGCTGCCAGCCTGCACAGAGATTCTTCCCAGAAGACAGTGATCCTCACCTCACCTTGACTTCCCTTGTGTGAGGGGCACTGGACCTGGTATCCCTGTGGCTAGCTTGGCTCCAGGGTGGGGGTCACAGCAGGGCATCATGACCCCACACACACATACACGCTTCTCTTGTTCTCCCCTGGAGTGAGAGCTCTGGCCTGGAAACGGGCGCCGCGTCTCTTAAATGGCACACCATGGAGCATACACCTCGGTGCCACTAGAGCGGCGCTGGCTGAGGGGGTCATCCTGGTTTGCTGTTTAATCCCTTTCAGCGTCAGCTCCATTAGCAGTTCCTGCCTCAAGCCCTCGGCTGAGAGAGAAGCCATTCGATTGGCTTAGTGACCGTAGAACATGTTCTGGCCACAAAACACCACCAGAGAACCATAGAATCATAGGACTGGTAGGGACCTCGAGAGGTCATCTAGGCCAGTTCCCTGCACTCATGGCAGGACTAAGTATTATCTAGACCATCCCTGACAGATGTTTGTCCAACCTGCTCTTAAAAATCTCCAATGATGGAGATTCCACAACCTCCCTGGGCAATTTATTCCAGTGCTTAACCACCCTGACAGTTAGAAAGTTTTTCCTAATGTCCAACCTAAACCTTTCTTGCTGCAATTTAAGCCCATTGCTTCTTGTCCTGTATTCGGAGGTTAAGAAGAACAATTTTTCTCCCTCCTCCTTGTAACAACCTTTTATGTACTTGAAAACTCTTATCATGTCCCCTTTCGGTCTTCTCTTTTCCAGACTAAACAAACCCAATTTTTTCAATCTTCCCTCATAGGTCATGTTTTCTAGACCTTTAATAATTTTTGTTGCTCTTCACTGGACTCTCTCCAATTTGTCCACATCTTTCCTGAAACGTGGCCCCCAGAACTGGACACAAGACTCCAGTTGAGGCCTAATCAGCGCAGAGCAGAGCAGGAGAATTACTTCTCATGACTTGCTTACCACACTACCACCAATATATCCCAGAAGGATGTTTGCTTTTTTTGCAACAACATTACAGTAATACCATAATATGCCTTCTCTCTTTGATAAGGACACAGCGCAGCGCTCTGAGTTCATGTCATGCAGATACAAGGACAACGTACAATCTCGCAGCTGCTTGGGGAACTAGGGCTAGAATTCCAGTGGCCTTGCTTTAGCACACCTGGACGCTGCCATCTGAGCAGAGACAGCCCCCCCAGTACCTCTAATAGCAGGTCTTTGTGGCCTAGGGGGCGACGTCAGGCGTGCAGTCATTCACTGTGGCGAGTGGAGTCTGACAAGTCATCTGAGATCACCTGCGAATCTTGCGTCCAATCAATCCGCAAGCACTAGTCTAACCAGGTGACCCCCGAGGTGCCTAACGAAAGCAGCCACTCCAGTCTGTTCAATTTCTCTACCTGATTGGGGATACTCCCAGCTGCCAGGTGGTTCTGACCGACTGCTCCTGCCCCACACAGGGCTGCTCATCTGCCTATCCTAACACACACACAAAACCAGTACATCGCATCGTGTCTGGGCCTGTGCTTGTGAGTGGCATGAGATTCATTGTGTCTGGGTAGGGGCTGCACTGCAGGAGGAGAGCCCAGTTTTGCAACCTGCTGTGTTCAAAATCAAGAGCCTGGGCCCTCAAAATCATGTGAGTTAAAAACACCAGAAGAATGTGGGCGCTTTTTATTTGACTTCTGCTTTTTTGAGCCTTGAGCATTCATGTTTCCTGATTTTTCTGCCCAACCAGGAGAGCTAGGAACAGGTCTTTTTGAAAATAAGCACTGAGAAGCTCACTGAACCCAGGAAACCCACCCAGTGCTGTGAAATTGGGAGTGCAGGCAATTTGGATAGGGTTCCTGTCCCAAAGCTGCCATGCAGGAGGAATGTTAATGCTGTGGGACTGCAACAGGGACAGGGGGTTTTGCCATCTGACCTTGAGCCAAAGACACAACATTGGAGAAGAAATCCCTGTGCAGATAATTTATTGCATGGAAACCACCCCTAGTAATGCGCTGGTGAATTTGCATCTGTGCAGGATTGTTGAGCATCTAGAAGGAGCAAACACCTGCTGGCAGGAAGGCAAAGGTGCCCCATCAGAGGCCGAGTGACAGCTTCATGGTTTTCCTTCAAAGAGGGCTATTGGTTGCCTTTGTTATGGAGCAGAGAGCGGGGCTTGGTGTATTGTTGCACAAGCATATCAACGTGCAAAAATGCGCACACAATTGTGAGCGTGCAAATGAGCAGTCACACCCCCAAAATGGCTCTTTGCGCCAGGACTGTGCACGCAAACACAGCATATAGGCATGCCAATGGAGCATCACATGGCTTGCATGGTTTTGTTCAGGGGCAGGCGAGCAAGCTGTGCTGCAAGATATATTCAAAATATATCCATTTCCAAGCTGGAGTCCTGTACTTAGTAGGCTGTTTTTCAAAGTTAAAGAGAGAAGCTATATTTCAGACACAGAATACAAAGCAGCGAAAGTTAAGTGGCCTGCAGTGGCTGAGAGCCTATCTGATCACCATGGAGAGCTCTGGACTAAAGTGAATGCCAATTGTTTGTTATTTCTGAGCCTGATGCTGTATAAAGGAGCTAACCCCATCCTGCCCTTTCCACATATGAAGTAAAGTATTAAATACTTTGAGGAGTTGATCTGGTAAGCCAGATGCTTCAGCAAAACAGAGCTGGGTGCAAAAGAGTCTAGATACTGCATAAAGAAGTATCCTGGCTCTTTGGGAAGGCTGCACTGTTTGCACAACCTACAGGTCTTATAGATACACAAATACACTCCCATTGCATGACTGCAAAATCCAGGCTGGGACCTGAGGACATGCAGTGAGTTAGAAGTCCAGGGAGGAACCCTGGGCTGCACTCAGCCGGGCAGGTAAAGTCAGCTTTGCACCTGTTACAATGTTCAGCCTCATTCGGACAGCCCAGATCTGCTCCCGGAGCTGGCATGACTTGTTGCAGGCAGTCACGAGAAGGCAGCGGGACTGCTGTCAGAACCGTTAATCCAGCAGGCCGGGCACTCATCTAGGATGTGGGAGACCTGTGGGTGAATTCCCACTCTGAAAGAGATTTGACATGGGCTTCTTGGTTCACCAAAACGTCCACAAAATTTCAGATTCAGTTTGATACAAACTGATTTTTTTTCTCCTGATTTTCTGGAACTTCCAAGGAACTGAAAATCTCTTTCATTGGACCAACTTCTGAGGGCGAGCAAGACAAGCTTTGGGTGGTTTGAAAGCTCAAATAAATTGGTTAGTCTCTAAGGTGCCACAAGTACTCCTTTTCTTTTTGCGAATACAGACTAACACGGCTGCTACTCTGAAACTTGAAAGCCTGTGTCTCTCACCAACAGAAGCTGGTCCAATAAATGATATCACCTCACCCACCTTGTCTTCCTAACGTCCTGGGGCGGATAGCACTACACCCACACTGCATATATCGAACTGGGCAATCAGTTGTTTGCCCAGATCTCATTCTAACACAGCTCTGGGGGTAGGTGTGTGTGGTAAGCCAGCACAAGTTCTATTGAGTCAGTTTTAATCACAGACTGTTTATTAAGCACCGCTACAATCCCCTCAATGTGGAAGCACTGAAAACTGGGCTCTCAAAAAATTATTCTCAGGATCCCCTGCCAGCAGCCACTGCACAGTGGTGTGCTGTTTGGAGCTGCTTCCGATCAAAGAAGCCTCCCACAGCCACTTTCTTCTATCATCACAAAGCTTAGCGCTTTTAAAAGTTTAACAATGAGCTGACATTAAAACTGCCATGCAAAGAAACATTGAGGACTGTGCATTTGATTAATCTTTACACTCATGATCTAAAGGCAGGATGTGCCATTCCGGTCTCCCTGGAAAGCCCTTGTTCCTGAAGTCTCTGAAAACCCTAGATATATATTTTATTTCTTTCAATTACTCCTAATAAATAAAAAGTATAGTGGAAGCTGCTAAAATCACTACTTTTTCATGCTATCAAAATCCTTGCCCGATTACTTCAAAATCCTCTGATATTAGCAGCATGACCCGTGACTCTCTGTACACTGAGAGAAAGACCAAGCCTTAAACTCAGGTCTTGCTAGGCCCCTGATTGCATTTCATTTTCTTTAACTCAAATATGCATGTCATGTAAAGGCAGCTTTTGGGGAAACTAAAGCAGCATATAAAATATCCTGGTTTCACTTTCTCATTCCATGACTCTTCAATACAGAAATCTCACTGCATGCCACAAACTGCAGATGATAAATGTACTTGATCACCCCAAGCCAAGCTGTACTAAACCACTCCAGTCTGATTTAGCCCCCTCTGATTAGACTCAGCTAAAGCCAAATCTGCTAATGCCAAGCCAGAGAGGATAGCTTAATGGTCCAAAATTGCATTTTTTACTGTGTGTGTGTGTCTTTCAGATAAGAGCTTGAATAACAAGCTTCTGTCTACTTTGCAGGAATATTAAATCTCCAATGGAAAATTCTGCAAGAATGAATAGGGTTTTCTCTACTGTTCTTGGTCAACATTTTCCCTGCTCCCACCGTGTCAGTGCTGGCAACACCGAGGATGATGACCCTTCATAGACCACAGGAAAAACCGGGGTTGCTGAATTTAAGCGAGGCAGAGTCACAGTACCCTGGAGAGGCCACGACACCAAAGAAAGCTGATGCTGTCCACAAGATGTTGACAGATGACAGAAGATCAGCTGTCAGGCACATAGCTGAGACAGTGGGCATCAGTACTGGGTTAGTGTACACCGTCCTCAAGGATGACTTGGCCCTGAGAAAGGTGTCAGCAAGGTGGGTCCCCAGAATGTCCAGCGCTGATCAGAAGAGAGTGTGACTCGGCGTTTCCACGGAACTTTTCAAACTTTTTCTTCTCCAGCACAATGCATCACCCTGCACATCCCAGGTTGCAGTGACCAAATGGGGCTTTCAGCTGCTTCCCCATTCAGCCTATTCACCAGATTTGGCTCCCTCAGATGTCTACCCATTCCCCAAGTTGAAGGAGGACCTTCGCAGGAAGAGTTTCAATGATGATAATGAGGTGAGCACAGCATTTGAGGAGTTTCTGGACACGCAGGACAAGGACTTCTTTCAAATGTGCATAGCCAACCACAGCTGTGCTGAACCAAATGCCTTGTGGTCAAGGGGGAACCACATGGAAATGTAAATAAACAATTGAACGCAAATTATGGGGTTTTTTCTTTGTCCGGCTACAAACTTTCTGCACACTCCAGGTGTCCCTAACTGAAGTTGCTGATGGTAACCCGCATTCCCCACCCTCCATGTCCAAAGAGATTGTTTCTTTACAGGCTGATAGGCATTTAGCGCTGACCAAAGAAGTGCAATGTTAAGAGCCCTGGGTATAGAGATTACCCGCTTACCCCCAGAACAGGGACAGTAGCAGCACGGTTCTCCTCCATCCTCCCAACCAATCTGCCTTAGCCGTGACCACCTATGGGGAAGAGAGTGGGATTTTCTCTCCATTGGCTGCTCAGTCCATGGTCTTTGCTCCAATGTGACCCTGGGTGGTGAGTTTGACTTCGTGAGTGTTATCTCATGGACTGGGCGGAGAGTCACAAACTCATTTCACATGGAGAGACATCAAACGGGGATAGCTCTCATTTTCTACCAGCAGAGGCTGGAGCCAGCCAGTGACCTAGAAGTGAAAGGCCCCAGGGCTCATTCCTAGCCCATTACCACCACCCAAAGCTGCCAGGATGCTGAGCTCAAGGTTCTTTGTTTCAGCAGTGAAACACCTATCCCTGAACTGGCTGAAAGGCAGACAAAGACAGGAATGAAACATGTACAGGAAATCACCCTTTTCAGGGCCCAACCTGCTGTATCCCTGGGCACATTCAGTCCAATTCTTCTCCATCTTCCTGAGGAGATAACTTTGTTAAGTTTTGTCAGTGCCTGGAGTGAACAGTTACCTCACATCTCACAATAGACTTATTTAAGAATACTCCATTCTTATTTATTACTAGTAGTATTTGCTACACAGGACTGCCTAGAGCAGGGATTGGCAACCTTTGGCACACGGCCCATCAGGAAAACCCCCTGGCGGGCCGGGACGGTTTGTTTACCTGCAGCATCCGCAGGTTCAGCCGATCACAGCTCCCACCGGCCGCAGTTCTCTGCTTCCTGCAGCCCCCATTGGCCTGGAGCGGCGAACCGTGGCCAGTGGGAACTGTGATCAGCTGAACCTGCCGACGCTGCAGGTAAACAAACCGGCCCAGCCTGCCAGGGGGTTTCCCTGACGGGCTGCGTGCCAAAGGTTGCCGATCCCTGGCCTAGAGGCTCCATACGAGATCCCCAAAAGTGCTGTACAGACACATAGTAAGACACAGGCCTTTCCCTGAAGAGCTTAGATGTCAATAGAGAAGAGGGACATATGACGAATTAGTATCCCCATTTCACAGCCAGCAAGCCAAGGCCCAGAGACAAAACACGATTTACCTAAGTTCATACAGGGTGACTGTAGCAGAGCTGGGAACTGAACTCAGCTGTCAGTTTAGCGCTTTAACTTCAAGCGCTTTAACTTCAAGACCATCCTTCCTCTCTCAGATGGGTTATTTGTTATTGGTAAATTTACATTAAAGAATATTCTATACTAAGCTAATATTTCCCAATCCCAGCACACAGACCTGTGGAGCTATTTGTCGGGACGCACAAACATTTTGCAATAAAATATCAGTAAACAATTATTTTCATTCTCTGCTGCATCCCTCCTCTGCTCACACATTTCCGTCATGATTTGAGATCCTACGCTATATAAAAAACAAATAAAGCTTTTTCCAATTTTCCTCTAAATACAAAAACACTGAGAAGAAAATTTCAGCTGCATTTATTTATATTGATCTGGAAGGTATTTTCTTCAAGCACTGAACAAACATCTCTGCAAACATCAATATTGGGATTAGCCTCAGAAATGTCAGCTATATTTCGTATGCGAGCAGCTCTTACCTTTGGGACCATTTCCCCTTCATTCATTGCATCTTTTATTACTATTATTATTATTTCCTTTACAAAATTTGCCCTGTGTAAAAGAGGCTGCGGGCCACCTAAATATCCCCATCCTTCTTAGCCTGCTGACAGTGAATATGTATTTAAGCAAAGAAGAATGGAGAGTTGGCTGAACTTGTATCTGTTGCAGGAAATTGAAAGATGGTTTCAAAGGTTCAGTGTCATTATGCCTGGCTTCTAGCATCTAATCCATGGGAGAAATGCAACAATTTTGTTATCATAATGTTACTGAGCTCTTCAACAACTCTTGACTTTGGAACAAAACCCATGAATTTTTGCCCAGAAACCTCAAAAGCACTGTGCAAAGAACAATCATTACAATTATCTTCATTTTGCAGGTGGGGAGACTGAGGCAAAAAGGCCAACATTTTGAAACTTGGGCTTCAGAAGTTAGGCAACTAAATCCATAATTAAGAGCTTAAGTTAACAGCCTGATTTTCAGAGATGCTCACCACTCATAGCTCCCATCTTCAAACCCCATTCTTTGCTGGAATTCTCCATAGCTCCACCTCCACCCTGGTAACCTCTATCCTTCCCCTTCCTGAATGATTGCTCTGGATCGTGCCATCTCTTCCTTTGCCCTGTCTTCAAGGCTGCATCTATGCTAGAAAGTCTTTACTGGGTGGAAAAGAAAGGCAACACTTTTTAGCGTAGATAAGAGGTAACATTTTGAAAAGTACCAATGTGACTTAGGGTGCCTAAGTCCCATTTTCAAATTATTTATAGTGGAAATTGGCATAGTTAGAGCAGAATGGTTCTACTCAGCTGTGACAGTCAGTTTTCCCAGTAGACAAGCCCTGACTTTCATGGAGTCTTAGGCTCAGTTTGAAATTTGAAAATGGGACTTAGGCCCTTTTGAAAATTTTTCCTAAGGGCACATCCTGTTCTCGTTCAAATTCGTGGGAGTTTTGCGTTGACTACAGTGGGAGCAGGTTTGGCAGCCTGGTTCAGACCGAAAACATTGGTTGGCCTAGCTATGTCACTCAGTGAGGGGAAAAATTCAGAAAAAAAATCAGAAAAATTCAGACCCCTCCCAAGAGACATTGTTAAGCCGACCTAAAGCCCCGGTATAGACACTGCTAAGAGGACAATGACCTAGCTACTGCCTCCCGAAAGGGTGGATTAAGTACAGTGATGGGGGAAAAACCCTTTTCATTGCTATAGGAAATATCTACACTACAGCACAACCACACCGCTGTAGTGTAGCCAAGCCCTAAGGGATTAAAAGGAAGGTGGGAGGGGGATATCACGACTGCACTATTAACAGCCCAAAACACACATGACCTTTGTTCTGTTCTGCACAAGTTCTATAGACTGCTGTCAGCACCACAGAACCTGAATCCCTAACATGGTGGGACAGCAAACAGAGACCTGTAAGTGAAGTGCTTAAATACCACAGGGCTATTGACTATTGGCTATTGACCCCTGGATCTGCCATTGACTCACTGCTTAACCTTGGGCAAATCTCTTTCTCCACTCAGTGGCTCAGTTTCCCCATCTGTAAAATTGGCACAACAGTACTTACTCACCTCTGTAAAGTACTTTCAGATCTGAACATGAAAAGTGCTACTTGCATCATCAGTAACTGTCATTGGGTTAGTGGGTAACTATCCCATTGGAATGAGGGTGTTTTTCTAAAAGATCTGCTCTAAGGATTATTTTGAGGATGGTCTCTGGCCTGTGCTGAACAGGAGGTCAGACTAGATTATCACAATGGTCCCTTCTGGCTTTGGAATCTATTCAGCTATCGTATTTTTTTTTAAATAATCAAAATACAACATGTTTTCACTTTTACTGTAGAACTGGTTGAAATGTTTCATCTGAAACTATTTAAATTGTGGTTTTCTAAAACTGAAAATCTTCATTACAACTTTTCTCCCTGCCCCCAACCAAAATGTTCCCATTTTAAATCAAACCCAAACATTCTAAAGAAGCTGAATTTTTGAAATGTCTGTTTTTGTTTTTCCTTCCTTTTTGTCACTGAATACAAAAGAATGATGTTCAGGGTTTTTTGGTTTTGTTTTTTACATTTACTTATTTTTCCTCACTGCTCTTTCACTTTTCTGGTAGCCATTCACAAAAACAAAAACAAAACCCAAAACTTCCTCCACTTTTGAAAAGTTACAAAGGGAGTGAAAGGAAAAAAAAGAAAGAAAGAAAAATTAACAAGTGAGGGGTGGGCGTGGGGGGGAATCCCAAACCCTGAATATTATTGCCTCAGGGGTAAACAAGAGGGAAGGGAGAAACATATACAAATAAAAAAATGATTCCAACCCCCATGCAACTCAGACAACTTTGAAATCTCCAGAGTTTTCATGAAGTTGCTTTTTCTATTTTTCTACTGACTCTGTTCTATTTTGTCTCTACGCTGAGTATTCCAAACAACTTTGCTACCCCTCACTCCCCAGCCCAGCATGTCTGTGAGGTTGGTCAGTTTTATAATCACGTTGTAGTTGAGATAGATGAAAGCGCAGAGAAGTTACATGAGTTATTCAAAGCCACAGATTAAGCCAGAGGTGAGGCTGGGAAGAAAACCCACGACTAAAGCAAGGGGAAATTTTTCAACCAAAACTTATTTTCAGCAAAAAAAAAAAAGAAAAAAAAATGCACGTTCAGTGAGACCAAAACATTTCATTAATTTGTGTCAATTTTGCTGAATTGTTCTAGTTAGGGGAAAAAAACTGAAAAAGCTGAAATGTTTCATTTTGACATTTTCAAAACAAAGCGTTTGTGTTTGAAATGACTTTTCATTTGGAAATTTCCTTTTATTTTATTTTTAGAGTTTAAAAACATGTTAAACGATGCTCAAAATTCAAACATTTCAGTTTAGGTTGAATTATGACACATTTTGTTCGACCCACAAGGAATTTGTTTTTGACTTTTTGAGTCCCGAAAAAATTTGAACATTTTCAGTTTTGTTTCAACCCCAAACAAATTTTTTCTCCCATTTTTCAGAACTGCTAATGAACAGAAAAATCCATTATTCACCCAAAGCTACACAGGATTCCAACCTTTCGTTTTAAGAACCGGACAGCTCCTTCCTAGAGCTAGAAACAGAACCCAGGAGTCCTGCTTTTCATCATTGCTCACCATTCCTCTCTCACGTTACATCCATATGAAGCATCTAGAGGAAATGCTACATTCTGGGTCCATAATGTAGGTGGCCTGGCATGGCCTGTGATTCACGATGCTGATTAGCCAAAGTCAGCCTTGGATTATCAAAGTGCAGATGCTAAAACAGAAGCCTTTGCCAGCCTGCAGATAGAAACAATACTTCAGAAGCTATCAGCCAGAAATGAAGATGAATGGTATATTTTTGGCCATGAAGCTTTCTTTGGGCCATGAATAAATAAGCTAACAAGGAGGAAGTCTCTGGTTTACTTTCCAAAGAGCCTGGAGAAGTCCCTGAAGAAGAAATGATATCTTTAATTTTTCTTCTCTCTCTTCATTTTTACTTTATTTCCTTCCCCTCTTTCAGCTGGGTTTATGAAGGATTCGAAATTGCTGTTGAGCTTCACAAAACAGAAGAAAAGGGGCCATTTCTGGCGGCAACATATCTGAGGAGAATTAGCACTCTGGCATTCACATACTGGGTTCTATGGGCCAAGTCAGTCAAGGGGGGATGGGTTAAAGAGCCACGTCATAATCCCTCACCCAGCAAAAGCTGTGCAGGAAAGGTCTCAGGGACAGCTTTCTCTGGCGCAAGGAGAAGTCAAATATAGTAGCAGAAAATGAAATTCGGAATGGTGAGTATTTGCCAAGGCCAGGACTGGCGCATGATGTCACCTAAACCAGGAGAATGATGAACCTCCCACTGTAGATTCCGCTTGCCTTTGGCCCAAACACAGCAATAGAATGGCTGTAGGCCATAGTGGTTTGAACCATTGCTCCAGCATGCTGTACGAATGGAGTGTACAATACAAAACCCTGAATAACAGAGGTCCAAGTTATCTAAAAGGCCATGGGCAAGACTGTCCATCACAGTATGGCCTCTTTATCATGCTCTGGTGGCACCAAGGGGATGAAAAGGCTGGTGGATCTGGTCACCATGGAATAATCCAGGGGCACATTGGCGCTATACCATCTTCTCAGAGCTCCTGGCACAGGAGGCATGGCTGGGGGAAAGATAACATAGCTGGAGCATTGCTTCACTACAGCACATCTCAGCTTACAAAATGGCCCTACGAATCCTTAGGAAGCCAAAGATAAATGAGAGCGGCCCTGAGACTGCTGTAATTTTTGCCAGGAGCTGAGGCTCTACCACTAAGGAAAAGACTTAGTGGTCATGAGGGATAATCAACTGAACATGAGTGGCCAGGGCCATGCTGTGGAGAGGAGGGCTAATGTGATCCTTGGAGGTATAACCAGGGTGGTAGGAAGGTGATTTTACCAATATATGGGACTGGTGAATACAAGCTGGGTGACTTCTTGGTTCACAGGCAATTCCCGAAAACAAATAAAAATTCTTCCACTGAACAAAATATTTTGTTCGATTCAAAACAAAATATTTCACTTTGATTTTGCGACTTTTAAAAAATATTTTGGATTAGTTTTGAAAATACAGTGAAAGGAGATTTTGAGAGAAAAAGTCATTTTGAACCCCAAATTCAAAACTTTTTGTTTTGAAACTGTTGAAATGCAACATTTTGACTATTTTTGAAATTTGGGCCAGAGGGACAAGTGAAACAATTTGGCAAACCCCACAAGAATTTGCGAAACATTCACATGTCACCGCAGCTGTGTTTTTTCGACAAAAAAAAGTTTCAGCCGTAATTCCGCCCAATCAAAAAGTCAAAAACAAATTCCTTGTGGGTCGAACAAAATGCATCATAATTCAACCCAAACTGAAATGTTTTGTTTGGATTTTGAGCATTGTCTACTGGTGAGCCCATGGCTTGAATAAGGTGCCCAGTTCTGGTGTCTACACATAAAAAAGGCATGTGTGAAGCGTGAGCGGGTTCTGAGTGAGCACTGGAGGAGCAGTGACTCATTCAAACAGACTCATTGACTTCAATGGGCTACTCACACAAGTATATGCTCAGCAGCATGAAGTGAGGGGCTCCTCTCCTCTCAGGCTAGGTTGGCTCATGACTGTGTTCCATGTGCTATGTCAAAATGGCATCCCTCCCCTACCCCCAACTTGTGTAACCAGCTTAGCTAGGCTTGTTTCCTTCCAGATCTTGAAGCAGTGGATCATCCCACAATGCATTGCTCTAAGTGCTGCTCTGGGTGCATATTCCCTATGCATTCTATCCCCCATGAATGAAATATGAGACAGCTGCTCATATTCTCCCCACAATATACACACTGTGTGGTAGGAAAACTGGCAACATGGCTAAGACCATTTCCCTTTATCAAGGCAACCAAACACCGATAATTCTACGCACACTCAATACTACTTTTTGACTTGGCTTGCAAAAGCCGCAGTGCTGGTAAGGTCTGGGCTCAGAGTGTGACAAAACACACTAGTCAGCAGTGCAGCCCACCGGAGCACCCAGAGGACAGGAAGTCAGAATCTGTGGGTTCTCTTTCAGTTGTAGCTGTTGATTCATTGAGTGATGCTAAGCCAGCCACTTTCTCTCTCTGCACCTCAGTTTATCCATCTGTGAATGAATGCTGGCCAAACTCAACAGGGGGCTGCGAGCCATGTTTGATGTCTATACAGATGCTTTGAAACCCTTGGATGAAAGGAGTCCTGCAAGTGCAAAGTAGCACTTTGATGAGTTCTCTTTCTTACTGGCACTGAATATGCAAATCAGGTGGGCTGAGCTCCGGACACAGAGCACACTCCAACACAGGCATCTCTGGAGATTTGTTCCTTTTGTCTATTGGAAGCAGATGTCCAAACATCCTTGTGCAATGCCTCAGGCACTCCTGGGGTGGGGGTGCTTTCTACATACAGTGATCAACATGCCAAATAAGATTATGCTTACAAGAGGCAGTGTGGCCTAGTGAATAAAGCAAAGAACTGACAGGAGATCTGTGGTCTATTTCCAGCTCTGCCATTAGCCTGCTGGGCAAATCACTTCCTCTCTCTGTGCTTCGATTTCTCAATCAGCAAAATAGGGATAATGATACTGACCACCTTGTAAAGTGCTTTGAGATCTCCTGTGTGGACACTTTAGGATGCTGGGATCATTTGAAACCACACACCTTATTGTGCAGCTAGGGAGAAAGATTATGGCACCACCTGCGTGCTCTTGGACCTTTCAGTTACTTCCCACCCTGGAAGAAAGGAGTACCTTCAAGAAATCAGGGTCCCCAGAGTCTCACCCTGCATGTTGCCAACTCTTACAGTTCGGGGGGTTTTCTTTAAGCCCCAGCACCTGGAGTAATGTATGTGGGTGAGAATTTCAGCTTCAAGGTACATTTCTAGCCTTCATGGGGTCAGAAAAAAATAACACAGAAGTATGACCTCTAAAGGGTCAAAACCCAGAAGACAAAAAATTAAAAAAAGAACCCAATGGCTGTTGCTTTTAAAAATCTCATCATGTTTAAGTTACTCTCACGGTATTTTGGAGCCTGACACATGATTTTGATAACCTGTTGTTTGCAATAGGCTGCAGGCGCCTCTTGCATGGACGCCCATGCCCCCAATACCCCAAATAGGACGGGGCCATGGAGTGGGGGTGTGCTCTGAGGGCTCCAGATTCCTTTCACGTGGCTCTGCCAGGGAGGGATCATGTGACTTTGGGTGGGCCTGGCGCTTGATTTTTTAGCCCTGGGGGTTGCTCATGCTGAGAGAAGATCATTTTATAATAATAATTTGGGTTGTCTGGGTCAGACACTCTCCTCTTGAGTTCTGTACGTTTAAACAGATTTTCTCTTCCAAATCACGAAAGACAAGAAACGGTTAAACTCCAAATCAAAGATGGAAAGAAAGGAAAATGGAGGAGGGCTGCTTCTGGGGGGTGGGGGGGGATTGATTCGTCTGGCCCTGCATCTCCAGTACAGTTAGAAGCAAAACTAGTATTCCAAGACGTTCCTATAGCAAAGTCCATCAGCAAGTGTCATAAATATAAAGGGAAGGGTAAACCCCTTTAAAATCCCTCCTGGCCAGAGGAAAAATCCTCTCACCTGTAAAGGGTTAAGAAGCTAAAGGTAACCTCGCTGGCACCTGACCAAAATGACCAATGAGGAGACAAGATACTTTCAAAAGCTGGGAGGAGGGAGAAAAACAAAGGGTCTGTGTGTCTGTCTATATGCTGCTTTTGCTGGGGATAGACCAGGAATGGAGTCTTAGAACTGTAGTAAGTAATCTCGCTAGGTAAGCGTTAGATTATGATTTCTTTAAATGGCTGAGAAAAGAATTGTGCTGAATAGAATGACTATTTCTGTCTGTGTGTCTTTTTTGTAACTTAAGGTTTTGCCTAGAGGGATTCTCTGTGTTTTGAATCTAATTACCCTGTAAGGTATCTACCATCCTGATTTTACAGGGGTGATTCCTTTACTTCTGTCTACTTCTATTTCTATTAAAAGTCTTCTTGTAAGAAAACTGAATGCTTTTTCATTGTTCTCAGATCCAAGGGTTTGGGTCTGTGGTCACCTATGCAAATTGGTGAGGATTTTTACCAAACCTTCCCCAGGAAGTGGGGTGCAAGGGTTGGGAGGATTTTGGGGGGAAAGACGTGTCCAAACTACATTTCCCAGTAAACCCAGTTAGAGTTTGGTGGTGGCAGTGGATATTCCAAGGACAAAGGATAAAATTAATTTGTACCTTGGGGAAGTTTTAACCTAAGCTGGTAAAAGTAAGCTTAGGAGGTTTTCATACAGGTCCCCACATCTGTACCCTAGAGTTCAGAGTGGGGGAGGAACCTTGACAGCAAGGCACTCACGCTCAGCTGCTCTGAATATCAAGGTATACTTAAGCGCTGGGGGATGGACTAGCGGGTCCCTTCCAGCCCTACATTTCTATGATTCTAGCTAGATGCAAAGTCTGGTATAAACCCCCATTTCTTTCCCTTATCTCCTCCCTCACTCAGGCACAGACACAGTGTCATCGATTCCAAGGCCAGAAGGGACCACTGTGATCTTCCAGTCTGACCTCCTGTATAACCCAGGCCATGGCACCCCCACCAAATAAGTCCTGGAGCTGATCTTTCACAAAAGCATCCAATCCTGATATACAAAGGGTCAGTGATAGAGAATCTGCCACCACCCTCAATAAGTTGTTCTAGTGGTTAATTACTCTCACTGTTAAAAATGTACGCCTTATTGCCCGTCTGAATTTGTCTAGCTTCAACTTCCAGCCATTGGATCATGTTAGACATTTCTCCGCTACACTGAAGAGTCGATTATTAAGTGTTTGTTCCCCAGGTAGACACGTATAGACTGTGATCAACCCTTGACCTTCCCTTTTGTTAAGATAAATGCTAGTTTCACTCAAACCTAAAAATCACAAGCCTTAACCACCTGGCTCAAAATGGCAACCTCATCTTTCAGAGGATACAGGGACAAACTGGGCTCCCTTTGTCTCAGGACAGCAGCATGCTTTCGCCCCTGGATGGATAGGAGACATTTCCAGCACTTAGCTCATACAAAAAAAAAGAGTCTGGGCTCTGCAAGTCATTAGGCTGTAATTCATAATCCAAACACAGATCAAACAATTTGCCTGCTGACTGGAGCTTGTAGAGCAAGAAGCCTGGACGGCTCCTCTAATCTTGTGGCTACAGATGAGAGACGATTCTAACTCCAGAGGCTGAAGCAATTTTTCTTTGTAATTTACAGATCAGCAGAGTGCCTGCAGCAAGTCCATGCACAAACGGGGTATAAATGGGGGGCCAGTTACGTCTCTGCTCCTTTCACAGCAAACTAACCATGCGCCTCAGGTTTCCCACTTTCTCTAATCAGACCGTGGCAGCCTAGGTGCTGGCAAGTGGTTCGTTCGAAGGTCATTAGCACAGACCCATCACAGCTTGGTATTGTGCCCTGCAGAATTGGCACCGTCGCACCATTTGTTTGCTAGGTTGTGACTTGCAAGTTTTTTCCAGGTTGGATATGTTTCCAGCAAGTACTGCTAATGACTGGGAGTGAAAAAGATTCAGATCATGGTGTAAATCCAGTATAACTTCACTGGAGTCACTGCAGTTTTACACAGGGAATAGCAAGAGCAGAACCAGGCCCCATGATCCTGGAAAGAAGTCTCTTGCAATGGACCCTTCATCTGAAACTGATGATTGGATAGAGACTGGGTGGAGTGTGCAGAAGGGGTTGTGCAGGGGAGAATGATTTCTCCTCCATGGATCTTTGCCAACAAAATCAAGGGTGAGTGATGCCTGTTATCCCCAATCCATAGCAAGAAACACCAAGGAGGAACACTAAGCTAGAGCTGGGTGATGTTTCTTGGCCAAAATATTTCTTTGGTAAAAATACAGATTCGGCAACACCAAAACATTAATGTTAATTCAGGTCAGTTTCACTGAATTGTTTTGGTCCCAAACCAACCCATCAACCCTAAAAGAAAATTCTGAAAAAAAATTGTAAAAAGTTATTTTGACATTTACAAAATGAAGCGTTTTGATTTTTCAGTTCAGAATGACTTTTTGTTTCAAAATTCCCTTTAATATTATTTTTTAAAAATTCAAAAATGTTTACAAATGGTCAAAAGCAAAGCAAAACCTTTCCTTTTTTTTTTCAAAATGAAGCAATTCGTTTAACCCAAAACGATTGTTTTTGACTTTTCGATTGGCTGAAAATTTCCTAAAATTTTGTTTTCCTTATGACCCCAAATTATTTTTTTCTGATTTGTTTTTAAATTACCAGCAAACCAAAAAGTCTATTATTTCACCAGCACTAGCCCTGAGCTAGACACTCCATTTGCTTTGGGCTGATCTTCTGCTAGGTCTCAGCATTGACAAGGACATGTGCCGGCAGATGCAAGAGCTAAAGCAGAACTTAGGGACTAGATATAGCTCCACTTCTTGCATGTTTCAATGCTTGCTGCATTTAAGGAAGGCTGTGAGTTTTTTTCTTTAGGGTCCATGTGGCTGGCAGCATGGAAGAATCCTAAAGAACTGAACAGGGGGTTAGAAGGGTCTATAGACAATTATTCAGGATCTGTAGAATTGAGTAACAAAGGCCATGTCTACACTACCCGCAGGATCGGCGGGTAGTGATCGATCTATTGGCGATCGATTTATCTCGTCTAGTGTAGACGCGATAAATCGATCCCCAATCGCTCTGCCGTCGACTCCGGAACTCCATCACTGCAAGAGGCGGAAGCGGAGTCAACGGGGGAGCGGCGGCCGTTGATCCCAAGCTGCGAGGACGCGAAATAAGTGATTCTAAGTCAATCTAAGATATGTCGACTTCAGCTACGCTATTCTCATAGCTGAAGTTGTGTATCTCAGATTGATCCCCACCCCCAGTGTAGACCAGGGCAAAGATAGGAGCTGCATTACCTGGATGGCTATTTTGGTAACCATCTACAGATGGGTGAAATTCTCTTACCTGTGTTATGTGATGGAGATGCTTCCTTCTGATTTTAAATTCTAGCATTTGTTCCCCAGCTGGAATCCCTGCACTAGACCACACACTTTCTTCCTCAGCTAATGGACCTGTTCCTATACACATCTACTCTATACACAAGAGACAAGGTGGGTGAGGTGATATCTTTTGTTGGACCTGTCATAAATATAAAGGGAGGGGTAAACCCCTTTAAAATCCCTCCTGGCCAGAGGAAAAATCCTCTCACCTGTAAAGGGTTAAGAAGCTAAAGGTAACCTCGCTGGCACCTGACCAAAATGACCAATGAGGAGACAAGATACTTTCAAAAGCTGGGAGGAGGGAGAGAAACAAAGGGGTCTGTGTCTGTCTGTATGCTGCTTTTGCCATGGATAGAACAGGAATGGAGTCTTAGAACTTTAGTAAGTAATCTAGCTAGGTATGTGTTAGATTATGATTTCTTTAAATGGCTGAGAAAAGAACTGTGCTGAATAGAATGACTATTCCTGTCTGTGTGTCCTTTTTGTAACTTAAGGTTTTGACTAGAGGGATTCTCTATGTTTTGAATCTAATTACCCTGTAAGGTATCTGCCATCCTGATTTTACAGAGGGGATTTCTTTACTTCTGTTAAAAGTCTTCTTGTAAGAAAACTGAATGCTTTTTCATTGTTCTAAGATCCAAGGGTTTGGGTGTGTGGTCACCTATGCAAATTGGTGAGGATTTTTACCAAACCTTCCCCAGGAAGTGGGGTGCAAGGGTTGGGAGGATTTTGGGGGGAAAGACGTGTCCAAACTACATTTCCCAGTAAACCCAGTTAGAGTTTGGTAGTGGCAATGGAGATCCAGGGACAAAGGATAAAATTAATTTGTACCTTGGGGAAGTTTTAACCTAAGCTGGTGAAAGTAAGCTTAGGAGGTTTTCATGCAGGTCCCCACATCTGTACCCTAGAGTTCAGAGTGGGGGAGGAACCTTGACAGGACCAACTTCTATTGGTGAAGAGAGAAGCCCTTGAGTCAAACAGAGCTCGTCTTCAGGTCTTGGAAAGGTAACTTTCACCAACAGACGCTGGTCCAATAAAAGGTATTATAATACTTAGTCCTGCCTTGAGTGCAGGGAACTGGATGAGATGACCTCTCAAGGTCCCTTCCAGTCCTATGATCTCACCCTGCTTGTTTCTCTAATATCTCAGGACCTACATGGCTACAACAAAACTACAAATATATTATATTTATTTCTCCACATAGCAGCCAACAGTATTTGCTTGGCTCATGGATTTAAGAGGAAAAAAGTGAGCGGGGGAGGGAATAAACTGGCTCATGAGAAAAAAGGGCAAGAATAGAAAGGCCCCAGGCATCTCATCTTGCAGGGGCTGGGGACAAATCCAGAAGGGAAGCAGAGAGGGGCACTTTCCCGTAAAAATGATCCCAATCCCGAAGAGTCAGTCTGTGTCCAACCGAGTTAAGGATTGTTTGATTCCTGGGATGCAGAGGGCAGAGCTCGGGTGCAAAGTGCAGAGGCATTCAGGCTGTGATGATGCGATCAAAAATGTGAGCTGTGGTCGTTTGCTTTTGCTGAGCATGGCCATGTCTACCTGGAGCACTGTGCACACGCTTGAATCCCTAACCTCCCTGCCTCTCACAAAGCAGCTCCTGAGCACTGCAGTCTGGAGGTCTTGATGGTTTCCTTAGGAACGCTCAGCACATGTGACACTGTTGGGGGGCCCACTGGGCTGGCTCCTGGAGATGGGCAGATAATTGTGCCTCATTCTCATTCACGTGGACGGCCTTATTTGCTTTGTGCAAACATTTGTTTCAGGGAGGCTGCATCGAGTCAAATGATCAGAGGGGACCTTGTGTTGAAACAAGGAGCCTGTGTGTCTGTGTGTGAGCTCACAACCACCTCCAGAAGGTATCTAAGATTGACACAGGCGCTAAATCAAGGGAGAAGTACCAGGTTATATGCAATGCCCATGTGAGCGTGACTAGAGAAAACTTAATGCAATTGCTGCTGCGAACAACCAATGAATCCTGTTTCTAGTGTTTAATTCTTCCTTTCTCCCTCAGTCAGGAAAACAAAGAACTCGCCGTGCATCTCAAATGTTGTATTCCCATATGGCTACTTTGCCAACTCCCAACAGCATGAAATATCTTTGCACAAGACATTCGCCAACTAAACATCACCAACAAATAAATCCACTGGCATCATGATCCATAGGTGCTGGAACTAGGGGGGCTCCTGCACCCCCTGGCTTGAAGTGGTTTTCATCATATACCGGGTTTACAGTTTGCTTCAGTTGCTCTCAGTGCCCCCACTAGTCAACTTGTTCCAGCCCTCCTGTTGTGATCTGTTTGCAGACAGGGTGCAAGCAGAGAAAAAAAGCTGAATCTGATGTTTAAATTGGTGGTGGTGACTAGCTCTTGCAGCTCTGCCTGCTGTCCACAGTGTGCTCTCTGCATGGGCCATTCACTCAGGGCAAAAAATCTGTATGTGAAGTTTCAGATTGGGAGAGTCCTTGTATTTGGAAGGAAGGTGCTAAATCCTTGGGTGCTAAATCCATCCGTATAACTTAACCTTTCCATACTCCTTTGGGAAAGGTCCTATTGCATCTATTAGAAAAGGAAAACTGCCCTATATATACACACACAATCTCATAGAATTATATCTCTGCAACAGAATTCTCTAGGGTGGTTCCAAAAAAACCTATGGAATTTTTATTATTTTCTATTCAGTTCTGGAGGTTTTTAGAGTAACTCTTCTAGAACCTCATTATTTTCATCTCTGTTTAACTCTGTTGGTCTTTCCCACAAGAGAAGAGGCTCAGGTTTCTTCTCTTCCCACCCTGCACCTCTACCAGGCAGCCACAATGGATCCCCAACCTTAACTCTTCAACTAAGAGCTGAAGGCAAGTCTCTCTGAATATCCAAGAGCTGGGCCCTTATCTGGACATCAGCTTTAATAGTGAACTTAAACTTTATTGGTTGAGAGAGGCACCAATCTGAGCCCAGCTGTATGTCCTGTTGACTTTGCTGGAGCTGTGCTTGATTGTATGGGTACTCGGCTCAGATCTTATTTCCTTAGGATCTCTTGCTCTTCCTTGTTCGGACCCCACATAGCCCATCATAACCCCGGTCAGTTTGGGTTCTTTTCCTGAAGGAAGATCACTGCAGTCAGTGGCTGTCCTCAGTACCCTAGACTGGAGTAGAAAGCTCCAGAGGCATCAGAGGTGGTTGCTACCATTGGCCAAAAGTTTTTCTACCAAACTTTTTTGCATCAGTTTTGTCACAACTGAAATGTGTCCTAGAACCACAAGCTTAGAAGGGACTGCAAGGGTCATCAAGTCTAACCCCCTGCTAAGATGCAGGGTTTGTTGCATCTAAACCATCCAAGAATCCAGCCTCTTTTTGAAAACCTCCAGTGAAGGAGCTTCCACAACCTTCAGAGGCAGTCTGTTCCATTGTCCTCCTGTTCTTACAGGGGGGAAGTTTCTCCTGAGATTTAATCTAAATCTGCTATGCTGGAGTTTTAACCCATTGTTCTTGTCCTGCCCTCTGTGGCAAGAGAGAACAGATTTTCTCCACCTTTTTTGAGGCAGCCTTTCAAGTATCTGAAGGTTGGTATCATGTCCTGCCTTAATTTCCTCTTTTCCAAACTAAACGTACCCAGTTCCTACAGCCTTTGCTCAGATGGCTTGCATTCCATCCCTTTGATCATCTTGTCACTCACCACTGAAACGTATCAGTGTTGACAAAGATTTCATGGAGAAGGTTTCTTAGGTCCAGGACTGAAATTCATGAAAGAGATGCCGGAGTAGCTCATGTGGAAGATCCACATTCAAATTCCTGCTCTGCCTGATTCAGAGCAGGGACTTCAAGCTGGATTTCCAACATCCCAGGCCAAGGCACTAGTCGTTGGGTTCTAGAGTGGGGCTCTGTCTTGAGCCTAATGAATATCCACAGGTTAGATCTACCCACAAGTGGAACAGCTGCAGTGGGAGAGAATGAGAGAGCATGTGACTGCCTCTACAGCCCAGTTGAGCCTGGGATATGGTAGGCCCAGGTCCAAGTCTCTGAACTGAGCAGAGATTTCTACCTGGGTATCCCCCTGGTAAGTTCTCTCACCACCAGGCTAATGGCTATTGTGGGGCCTCTCTTGAGTCTTGTGAAAAATTTCAAAAGGTTTCATTTTTGTTCCATGTTGGAATGAAAACAAATGTCAAAACCTTGCATTTTTTCCCAACACAGAGTTGTTCTTTTCCAGCCAGCCTCATCTGTGACCAAAACACTGCAGGCTGAAGTGGTAGCAGGCTGAGAACACTCCTGCCAGGTGCAATCCTAACATAATGAGAATTGAAACATTAAGTGATTTGGGAGATGATTTAGGTTTACAGGCTTCCAAAGCTCCTAGGCAGGACCAGACCACAGGCTGGGAGTGGCACAGGAAAGAGTTGTGTGTGTTGGGGCACAGTTTGGCCAGTCAGTTTGGCCAGTCTGCTGGTCTCTCTCCCAGTAGAAAGTGGAGCTCAGTTATGCAAGCAGAATTAGATGAGTTGGGGAGGGGGCTGTTGCTTCCAGAGAAGACATCACAGTCTTGCTGTAGGTTAAATCAGCACAGAAGTTTCCTTGGGCAACTCATTCAGGGTTTGGACAAACTAAGTTCTCTTCTTTGCGGGGAGGTGGGCGAGTAGCTTGGAGAGTCTTGCTGGTAGCTCCGGCCCATGGAGGGTGGGGAGTATGGACGGCTCTGGGAATGCTGATTGCCAGCTGCTCCCTTCCTGACGTTCCCTGAGACAGACCTAGGAAGAGTTCAGCAGGGCTGTGGATGGAGAAGTGCACCAGGCTGCAGAGAAGCCATGAAGAACCTGGAGCCTGGCTGACGGCTTTGACTTTGTCCCCTCTTAACGGTATGCCTCTTTTGCAACGTCTAGACACACCCAGGCTGGCTGTCACCTAGCTAGCTCCAATAACAGTGATAGTGAAGTCACAGCAGCATGGGCAGAAGTGCAGGCTAGCCGCTCGAGTAATTACCCAGGGTCCCAGGAGGGCTTGGACAGCCCATTAGGCCACCCATGCTGCCGCACCATCACTGCTATTGTTATTGGAGCCAGCTCGGGAACGTCTCCATCTGCCGCAGTCTCATCTCTCGACTGCCGTGTAGACATGCCCATAGTGTTTACATCAGTGACTTACATGGATGAGGCTGGGCTGGCATGTCTGGTGCCAGCGCTCGCTAGGTGGAGGGTTGCTCTCCCTCATGTTGTTCTCCACCACAGCCCGGCTTGGACAGCCTCCCGGGCACAATGCCAGACGTGCTTCATTCTGTTTAGTGTTTGACGAGCCGTTGCATCGTTGGCTTTTTGCTATAATCTCTGTCATTAATGGGCCTGCCTGCCACGGCAAGAGCAGCAATAGAAATTAGTGAAATAGAATAATAGTCAATAAATCATGCCTCTCTGCCGTCTGCCTCCTTCCCTCAGCCCCGGCCTCTCTCTCTCTCTCAATGCTTTACTCAGTCGAGGGGGGACTTAGGGCAGAAGCAACAGACCTTGGGGAAGGGACCATGAGCCCCGTTGTGGAAGAGCCGCTCAAATGCAATGGAGCTCACATTGAACATAGGAGGAAGCTGCCTGCAGAGATTGTGCTGCCATTTCAGTTCTGCTGTTTCCCATGTTATAAAAAAATCTTCTAGTTTAGTAAGAGGAGAAAGTATGCTGGGAAGCAAAGTTGTGTGGAGAGTTACTTAGCCAGACACCAAGGAAAGCAGTTGTCAGCAGGCAAATAAACTCCACAGGCCTGCTATCTGCTCACAGCTGGTGGTTTCTTTGGGATTTGATGTGTCACTGGTTCAGCATGTTCAAAGAAAGTTTATAATCTGCTCGCTCCAGAGACTCTACAGCAGCAAATCTAGGACCCAAAATGTGTCACCTATTCAGCCCCTCTGGTGGTAGAAAGCAGGGAGGCTGCAGTGTAGACAGGACTTTGACACCTACCCCTGATCAGCAGGGTGTCTGAATGAGCCCCTTTCTCAGAATCTGCTGCTGCTGCGGGTTAGACTACGTGGCAGCAAAATCATCCCAACGTGAACATTTTTAGGTTTTGAGCGGTCAGAAAATCATTGGACAAAAACTGCTGAAAACAAACATAAAAATGGGAAGAAAATATCAGATTTTCAAGGAAAGTGGACATTTTCATGAGAAGTTTTGTTTAGCGGAATGCCCAGTCTTCTGCCAAAATGGGGTGAGATGGAAAATTTTCAACCAGCCCGACACCAGACTTCCTGACCCTCCAAATTGCTTTCAAATCGGCTTAGCTGGAGGCAAACATTCCGAGTGGTTCTTTGTCTCAGTCAGCTGCACCCCTTCCTGCTACCATCTATTGGAATCTTTGTGATGGGATCCCATGCTGAGCCAGAAGGGGTGAATGAGAGCCTGTGGACTCAATCAGCCTGACCCTGCTACACCAGCAGCAATGTCAAGCCTGGACAGAGGAGCTAAAAGGGCTGAATCTAGCTCAGGTGGGGGCTGTCTAGGAAGGAGAGCAGATCTCTTGTTCTCAGGGAGGGCAGCCTGGCTGGAGCTGAGGAGCTGAGTTGGGTGCTTGAAGACAGGATGGAAGGATGGAAGGCCTGCAACAGGGAGCCCAAGGCAGTTGGGAAGGAAAGCGGGAGAAAGGGAGTTTGTCCAGGTGCTGGTGGAGGGACCTGCAGGGAGCCTCCTGCTGAGTCAGGGGCAGCCCTGCTGGGCAAATAGAGAAAACTCTCCTGCTTGAAGACCCAGCGGAAGCTCTGCAGGGATCCTGGGGAAGAGAATTAGACAACGAGGAGTCAATACACCATGAGCCTGGGAAGAGGTGGTGGCAAAAGCCCAGGACAGGTGACCTGGATGTTGAACAAAGTCACATGAAGAAGCAGAGCATCGCAGGGCCAGAGCAGCCGTCAGCAGGGGTGTTAACGGAGGAGAGCCTGCTATGCCATGCTCAGCCACAAGGGGCGTGCCAGCCCGGGAGTCCCACACTGCCAGTCTTATCTCACCAGATGGCGTGAAAAGTTCCTATTGTCGTATCATTTATCGCAGCTGCTTATCGCTTCCGCAGACCTATCATTTTTGAATTAGGACATATGGTGCTGCAGATTACACAGTGAAATGATAGGAAGTTGTTTCATGAGAAAGATGAACTTTTATTTGTTTCTGATGGGAACAGCTCAGTTAATATGCACTTTAGCCACTGCAAGGAAGCTCTGCAGTTTTGTTCCATGGTAGGAGGTGAAATTCCACTTATTGCAGTGTGACATAAGAGTGCAGTGGAGTGTGTGGGAATCTGTGAAGTTTTGGACCTTTGTTTACTGAACTAATCCTGTTTACTTCCAGCTCTGATGGGAGATTTTTTAATGGGTAGCAGAGCTACAATGGAACACAATTCAGATAACCACGCACAAACTGAACCAAACCTTCTCCAGCCCAGCTGCATTTTGTTGGCGGGGAATCTTGGATTTCTTTTTAGTGTTCAGGTACTTTTGTGACCCATCTTAGCCAGAATCTGAAAGTGCAGAGACATAAAAAATAAGCATTCACACAATGATTCATGGATTTAAAAAGAGATCTTGGAGTCACCATGGATAGTTCTCTGAAAATTTCAGCTCATTGTGAAGCAGCGGTCAGAAAGATTAACAGTAGGTTAGTAATTATGAGGAAGGGATAGAAAATAAGACAGAAAAGATCATAGTGACACTGTATAAATCTAGAGTGTGCCTATACCTTGAATACTGTGTCCAGTTCTGATTGCCCCATGTCGAAAATGGCATAGTAGAACTGGAAAAGATTCAGAATAGGGCAACAAAGTTGCTTAAGGGTATGAAACAGATTCCATATAAGGAGACACTAGAAATATTAGGGCTGTCCATCTTAGACAAGAGATGGCTAATGGGTGAAATGATAGAGGTCTATAAAATCATGAATGAGGTGGAAAAAGTGAATGGAGAAGTGTTATTTACCTATTCCCACGTTACAAAAACATGACATTAAGGGGAAGCAGGTTTAATGCAAACAATAGGAAGTTATTATTTTGCAAAATTAACCTATGGAACTGGCTGCCATGGGATGTTGGGATGGCCAGATTTGGTGGGTCTTGGAGTGGCTGATAATTCCATGTGTCATGTCTGTGTTCCCCCAGCAGGGAGGCCGCTTGTTCCCGAGTCAACCCCAGAGACAGAAGCCACCGGCCTTGTCTTTGCTGTTCTTTTCTCTTCCCTTTTGTATCTGTTTGTCTTCCAGGAAGCAGAGTGGGACTTAACAGCTACAGCAACAGAGGCTCCAGCCCATCTCAGTTAACTCGTTCTCTATTCCCTCAACACAACCGCTATTAGCATCCTTAACAGCGTCTTGGGGTGTGTCTTCGCTTCAACGGCACGGTCACAGTGCTGCTGTAACGCGGTAGCATAGACACTTCCTACATTGATGGAAAGGGTTTTTCAGTTGATGCAGTTAATCAAGAGGCAGTAACTAGGTCCACAGAAGAATCCTTCTTTTGACCTTGCTGTGTCTAGGTTGACCTAACTACATCATATGAGGAGTGAAATTTGTTACCAGCCTGAGCGATGCAGCTAAATCGATCTAATTTTGGTGTAGACCAGGCCTCGGAGGATGTTCAATAGAGGGGGGTTCCTTATAAAAACTCTCTAGAGTTACAGGGGAAAGGAATAGGGGATATTGTTACTTTAGACTTTACATTTTAAATGCTTTAACTGGTTTGTCTGTATTTTCAATACAAGGTTATAAAGAATGTCATGGTGGTGGCTGCCAGGGAACAAAGCACACTGAGTCTCTGTACTCAAAACCCCAAGCTATGCTTAACTAACTGGTTAGTGTTGTAAGAGCTTCCCTCATGTGCATCATGGCTGCTGTGTCCCCTATGAGAATTGCAGCAGCCAAGAAATAGCCAGAGCACGGAAATTCCCCAGCCCCTGGCATGCCCTGTGTGCCAGAGCCTTCTGAGGGGGTGTATAGCTTATGGGGCTGGCTCTGGACCTGCAAGAGAGGTATCTTGCTCCAGGGTTTTACCCAGTGGGTGGAGCTTAGGGCTGTTTTGCAGCCTATGTGCATCTGCTTTGTAGGGCACCAAATGATTCAGGGGCTAAGTGAGAGCAGAACCAAGCTCAAGTGACCAGTGGCTTTGCCGCTGTGCTGCCTGCCATTGGAGCTGAGCTCCAACCCAGCCTGAGCTCCGGACAGCTTAACCTTGCGTGACAATGGCTGCCGTGATGTGTCCAGCTATGAAACCGCGAGGGCTTTGCTTTCGGTGTTCTGCACCTTTCAGTCTCTATGAGCTCTGGCCCTGTGTCGAGAGAGATGCCATGTTGTTCTCAAAGCAACTGCATCCCGTTACAGAGAGACATAGCCACTCGACTCACTCACCCGCTCTCTAATTTAGGTAATTTTAGACTGAAAGCACATTGTTGATCTTTGTTTACGGAACCCGCAACAGCTGCTGCATTTACCTGTGCACTGGTTGCTCTGCCAGCGTCTCACGCAGTGCTTTGAAAAGCGCCTTTCAGTTCCCTGATTCCACAAAACTATCCCGCTGCAGAAACGCAAATTCCATTCCCCACTCTGTATCCCCCCTTTTTTTCTTTATTCCCATTTTTATTTATTAACTAATTTATCTCGGCAGCTTGGGTCAAGCTACACTAGGGATTGAACTGGGCCCCTACAGCCCCATGCTAGGGAAAGTCAAAAGCCATCTCTACTCATTCACTAGGCTTTGGACCCTGCCAACGAAGGGATGAATCGGAGCTTTGCAATGGTGTCATAGGAGAATCAAAGACCCTTCCCTTTATTTATTTATTTATTATTTACTTACTTACTTACTTACTGGGGGTGCTACAGCTGTGCCTGTAAGCCCGAATCATGTACCAGGACCCCATTGGCCTAGGTGCTGTGCGGACACAGAACAAAAAAAAACAGTCCCTGTCCCATTATCCCCATTAACAGAACTAGCTGGAATAATTTTCCAACAGAAAATGCCCTTCTTTTCATAAGATTAAAATGTTCCAGAAGGAAATTTCAATTTTGCCAAAAATTCCAAATTTCCATCGTGAAAATCAAAATGGTGGAGGCCCCTTGTTAATTTCACTTTTGTCCTGCAGGGAGAAAATGAAAAGGACAAGAGTGCTCTGTGCCTGCAGACAGGAAGGTGCTGCTGGGCTGGAGGGAGGTGGGGAAGGTGTGCGCCCTGATTCTTCGCCTGGCTGCCCCGCCCCACTTCCCAGCAGCTGGACTGACAGGGAGGTGGAGAAGCCTGAGCACTCGGCCTCTGTCAGCCTGGCTGGAAGGGGTTTGTCCATTTCGCCTCCTACCTGCAGACGTGCAGCTGGTGAGGCAAAAAGTTCCCTTTTTGGTGCTCCAGAAATGGAATTCTGCTGGAAATCCCTGCAGAAAAATGTTGCATCTTTGACTTTTTGTCCCAAGTTGTGAGGGAAAATAGTTGAAACCCACAACATTTTTCACAGGCATGGGTTTCCATTTCCCAGCCAGCTCTACCAATTAGAAGATGCTTGCCATTATTTGGCGTGTGCTATCATTAGGAAGGAAGACAAGGAGATATTGCATCCCCTTTTATCACTTAACAGCGTGCACCAAGCCGGAGACAGTCACTGTGTAGCTCTCAGGGCAAATGCAAACCAGGAACATTACAAGGAGCAGAACGTTAATGGAGTGGTTCATTAGTTATTAGAAGCATCACCTGCTTAACTCCATGGCTCCGGGCATGTTCCTGAGTCTTTAAAGGGAATGCACTGTGCAAGCTGTGGTTGGAGGCAGGAAAAAGAATGTGGGACACAGAAAGTACAAGTAGTTCAGGAGAAAGGGAGAAAGCCATGCTCCTGAGAGCGGATCTGCCAGCCTCTCTGTTGGGCGGATCTGCCAGCCACTCTGTCTAGCACAGTTCCAAAGACAGAGTGCCCGAGCTGGGCAGACACCTGCATTAAAAACACAGCAATCATCCAGTAGAGAAAGAGGGATATCTAGTAATGGAGACAAGGGATAATGCTGGCTCCATCACAGCCTAATAAGGGGTAAATCCTGTTTCCAGCAACCATGGAGCCCTCCATAACGAATTCAACTATAGCAAGACTGCCTTGGGTGCATTATGAGAACTTGCTCTGATCATCACTCCATCAGTTTAGTTGCAAAGTGTCAATATGAAATGACACGGTCTAAATGAAATGTTGATTTGAATTGCGGTGTCATCTTGAAATCGCCGTTCCAAAATGAAATATTGAAATGGTCCATTTCGAACATGTCAAAACAGAACATTTTGATGTTTCTCGGGGGGTGGGAAATGAGTTGGGGTTTTTTGGCCAAAAGTATATGCTAAATTTAACCTTAATTCGCTAATACTTTTAGTGTCCCTGAAAATGAATTTTTAGAGCATTTACTATTTGCAGAAAAAGTTTCACTGAGGTCTGTTGAGATCCCCTCTCTGCAGATTATCCGTTACCGCAGTTTGGCATCACAGTCCAAATGCAACTTACCCTGGCTGCACAGATCTTCGGAGCTGGAAATTCTGTCGTACCTGAGATTGAATCAGATAAAGTGACCTCTAGTCAAGTGTCTCTCCTCTTCTTCCTCCTGATGTTCCCCACTCGGGTGCTGGCTCACCTCCTTCCTCCTATGACAAAGCAACTTTGCTTTTGCCTTTTTTCGGCTCCTATCCTATGTGTCAGCACTCAAACAGCCAAGTCCGAACCTGTTTAATGCCCAAGGACATTATGGACACACTTCCTGAAGGAGCTAATTTTCAACTCTGCCAGACTAACATCCTCTCTTCAGCCACCGAACTGGCATTGGCAGGGAAAACTTCCTCACAGTGACTCCTCCCAAACTGCCTGCTCCAGAAGGGCACCTCTCCGGTTTGATCTTCATTCCCCATTCATTTGGTAAGCGACCCAATGAGATGGCCAGCAGCAGGAGGGGGCCATTTTATGTGATGTGGGAGTCAGAGTGAGATCACTGGCTCCTTTCGCATGGAAGCCAAACAGGCATCAAAGACTTTCGGTTGTTGCTGACTCGCTCTAGATTCGAATGAGAGATAGAGGTGAAAAGGTTCTACAGACAAATCCCAGTCTCCTGGGCCCACCACTAGGCCCCTGAGTCTCCTCCGTACCCAACCTTCACAAAAACAAATACAGTAATTATCTCAGTATGTAGTCCAGCAGCACCATCAAAAGTCTATCAGGTTCTATCCCCTTGGGCTATGGTGATGGGACCAGAACAAAATTATACCTCTCAACTCAGAAAAGCTAGTCCCTGGGTTTCATTGATTTTATTTTTTAACTCATGGGTCCCTAATGCATTTGGATGGCTTTTTAAAGATAATTGTTTCTCTTCCCGCATTGTCAGCTTAGCAGCATTGTGGGAACATGTGAAGCTTTCATCTTTCTTTCACCTGGTTTCCTCCCGCTGCAGCCTCAGTTTCTCTCTGCTCAGCTCCAAGCCTCCAGATTAACAGCACAAGCTATTGCCAAACTGTGCTAATATCAGTAAAATGGTTGCGCATCAAAGTCTTTCTCCCACTCATGCTCCTAAAACCACTCTGCACTGCAAAGGTTTTCTGGTTTGTAAAGGCTATGGTTTGCTTGTAGAAACACTTACAATGGCACATGCATATCATCTATCTATTTATCTGTCTATCTATCCATCCTTATGTTGGCTTTGCTCCACTGGAAAAAATAAAGCTGATTAAATTATTCATTGTAAATAAATTAATCAATCCATTTAGCTCTTTTTGACCATGCCACTGATAGTTCAGAGCTTGCTCTTTACAGGTTTATTCACAACTCAGTTGTTCAGTGCTATATATGAACAAGCGGTCTCATTGGATGCTTGCTCCAAAACTCTCCCCTGCTGATGCTCGATGAAAAGTCTTCCCCGCATTGGTTGCCCTAAATTGTGGCCCTCGGGACTCCGCTTAACCCATTCTGCCGAAACTGCTGCTCCCCCAGGACTCATTCCAAAACTCTCCCCGCACTGAGTTCAGATGAACCCACTTCCCACAGGCTGTTTACCCCGATTTCCCCAGGTGCTCCCTAAACTCCTCCCCACACAAGAGCTCCCCTTAAACTATCGTGTCCCCTCCAACTCCAGTGATCATCCAAACCTCCCCCTGTTGCGGGTTCATCCCAATCCTCTTTTGTCTAGTGCTCATCTAAAATCCGTCCCTCTACTCGTTGTTCACCCTACACCACTCACCCCAGGGCTCATCCTGATCTGTTCCCCTGGAAGTGCTCACCCCAAACCTCTCTTCCTTGGGTGCTCACCCTAAGCACTCCCCAGGAGGGCCAAATTACAGCAAACTGGGGTCCTAAAAAGATGGAGAGCCATGCAGCCCTGGCCCCGCTAGGGTCCTGCCCTTCTTTGGGGCACAGCTGGCAGTGTAGCCATGTGGCATAAGCAGTGGCCCAGGCTAGCTGCCTGCGGACCGAGGGTCTCGGATGGGATTATACTTGGGTGGCTAGCTGAAACCACTGCCCACTATTTTTAGTGTGCTAGCTCCATCCAAGCTAGACGTGTATTTACCTGAGCTGGGAACGTACCAGTGAATGCATAGGCTATACTGTAACTGCTATTCACCCAGCTACTGCTCTCAATGGGGCGGTGGTTTGGGGGCCCATCCAATGAGTACTGAGTGGCGGTAACGGATCACAATGCCAGCTTGGGATGACCAGCCATGACTGCAGACCTTCCGGATGCAGAAGGGCACATTTTTGGAGTGGTGGGCCGACCTCATCCCATCCTGACAGCAGGCAGGAGCACCAGAGTGAGAGCTGCTCGTACAATGGAAGAATGTAATGGGGGATGGGGACTTGGAAGCTTTCAACCCCTCCCCTCCCTCACTGCTGCCAATCAGAAGGAGATCAGTTCGCTAGGGGGTGATCGTATCCAGGTCAGCAAGGCAATTGAGTGTGTCCTGCTGTACAAGACGTCAGACTGGGCAATGCGCATGAAATAATAGACTGATTCAAGGAGCTGGCTTCCCCTACTGGACTCAGGAAATAATGGAGATTTGTGTCCCTATTTTATGCCTGGGATGCTCCCCAGCGGTACCACTACCTGCCCTTAGCGGGAAGCAGTCTTGTCTGTACCTGCTACAGATCAGCTCCCTGAAACCAACAGCCTATGGCAGCAGAAGTCCTGTCTTCCAGACCCCCGCAGGCCTCACTTTCTCTGGACAAAAAGCAATAGGAACACACCAACTGCTGAGCCATTCGAGTGGTCCTGCAGCATCCAGCCTCTTAGCTACAGAATGACCAAGCTCCTGTTCCCAAAGTAGCAGAATCATAGAATATCAGGGTTGGAAGGGACCTCAGGAGGTCATCGAGTCCAACCCCCTGCTCAAAGCAGGACCGATCCCCAATTAAATCATCCCTGCCAGGGCTTTGTCAAGCCGGGCCTTAAAAACCCCTAAGGATGGAGATTCCACCACCTCCCTAGGTAACCCATTCCTGTGCTTCACCAACCTTCTAGTGAAATAGTGTTTCCTAATATCCAACCTGGACCTCCCCCACTCCAACTTGAGACCATTGCTCCTTGTTCTATCATCTGCCAGCACTGAGAACAGTCTAGATCCATCCGCTTTGGAACCCCGCTTCAGGTAGTTGAAAGCAGCTATCAAATCCCCCCTCACTCTTCTCTTCTGCAGACTAAACAAGCCCAGTTCCCTCAGCCTCTCCTCGTAAGTCATGTGCCCCAGCCCCCTAATCATTTTTGTTGCCCTCCACTGGACTCTCTCCAATTTATCCACATCCTGCCTGTAGTGGGGGGCCCAAACCTGGACGCAATACTCCAGGTGTGGCCTCACCAGTGCCGAATAGAGGGGAATAATCACTTCCCTTGATCTGCTGGCAGTGCTTCTACTAATGCAGGCCAATATGCCATTAGCCTTCTTGGCAACAAGGGCACACTATTGACTCATATCCAGCTTCTCAGCCACGGTAATCCCCAGGTCCTTTTCTGCAGAACTGCTGCTTAGCCAGTCATTCCCCAGCCTGTAGCGGTGCATGGGATTCTTCCATCCTAAGTGCAGGACTCTGCACTTGTCCTTGCTGAACCTCATCAGATTTCTTTTGGCCCAATCCTCCAATTTGTCTAGGTCGCTCTGATCCCTATCCCTACCCTCCAGCGTATCTACCTCTCTCCCCATCTTAGTGCCATCTGCGAATTTGCTGAGGGTGCAATCATACCCATCATCCAGGTCATTAATAAAGATGTTGAACAAAACTGATCCCAGGACTGATCCCTGGGGCACTCTGCTTGATACCGGCTACCAACTAGACATCGAGCCATTGATCACTACCCTTTGAGCCCAACAATCTAGCCAGCTTTCTATCCACCTTATAGTCCATTCATCCAATCCATACTTTTTTAACTTGCTGGCAAGAATACTGTGGGAAACCGTATCAAAATCTTTGCTAAAGTCAAGATATATCACGTCTACCACTTTCCCCATCTTCACAGAGCCAGTTATCTTCTCATAGAAAGCAATCAGGTTGGTCAGGCATGACTTTCCCTTGTTGAATCCATGTTGACTGTTCCTGATCCCCTTCCTCTCCTCCAAGTGCTTCAAAATGGATTCCTTGAGGACCTGCTCCCTGATTTTTCCGGGGACTGAGGTGAGACTGACTGATCTGTATTTCCCCAAGTTTTCCTTCACACCAGTTTGTCCTATTCAACTCAGGCCCATTTCTTTGCTTAATGCCACCGCACTGAGCTATATCCACAGCGAAAACCAAAGTACATTTATTATCAAAGGATAGAGTTTAACTGATCATGGGTAAGGCAATCAGAAACAAATGGTTACATTTAAAACAAAATCATCACACACTTCCTAGACACTCAACTTAACTCACAAGTTAACTGCCAGTCTAAAGGAGTTTTATCTCACCCAAACTTCTCTTCAGCACTTTCAACTAGGCTGGGTGGAGACCCCTTTTCATGAACCAAACCGCTGTCCTTTTACATCAGGGTGGTCAGGAGTCTTCTCTGCCTCCTAAATGTAGTTAAGCAAATCTTTGAAGCGTACCCACCAGATAGGGTGGCCTGCCCCCTACTGGTTTTCTCTTTCTGTTAGATTTTTTCTGAAGTCCGCACAATCTTTCATGTGCATTCAGTTCAGACTGATGGAGGGAGACCCATTGTGAACGAGACAATTCTCCATTTACATATTAGCAGGTAGATGGACAGACATCGCTTGTCTGGAAGGAACCCTATTTTTCACATTTGCTGGTGACCAGTACTTTGATACAGACTCTAAGACCATATTTTCAGTATACATACACCCAATTCCTCACACCGAACCTGTACGTCCATTTCACAATGATACTGATGACCCATGTGATATCGGCTTTCATTTGAAAACTCACATGACATTTTTGGTGAACTAGAAGATTCCTGTTACCCCGCTGCACCCCCCTTGTGGGCCAGCATAGGGAGGCTCTTGGGTCACCCTAACCCTAACCCTCACCTAGCCTCTGAGGACATAAAATAAAAGGGGAACTTCTGGATGGTTATGTTTGGTCCAGAAAAGTCCACAACTTCGGTGTATTTAGAAATCCAGGACTTTTGGATAAGCCAAAAGCAGGGACTTTTTCCCCAGACCGTTGCATTCCCGCGATGTTCCCATTTTACAGATTGGTGAACTGAGGTCACATGACAAACCAGTAGCTAAACCAAGAAGAGAACCCAGGAGTTCTGCCACCTAATCCCCTGCTTTCAATACTGCACAGCTCTGCCTTCTATGTAAGGCAGGTGCTATAAGACACAATTTCTTTCTTCTTTCTCACCTATGGGCTGCCGGCATCTGAGCAGAGGAACACAAATCACTATTCTGCTGAGGAGCCTCCGCATTTCTAGGAGACCACAGCTCTTTCCTCTGCAGCAGCAAGAGGCAGTCGGAAACACCCCCAGGCTGCAATTTGCTAGACATCTGGGTGCTCACGGTTCACCTTCCTCCAGCACAGTTATCACCACCATTCTCAGACAGGTTGGAGGCTCTTCAGACTGCGGGGGGCGGGGGTCATCTCTGCCGAAGTCAGCAAAAGATCAGTGGTGCTGTTGCCGTTAGTGCAGAAGCGACAAGACAAGACCTCTCTGGGTGCATTCCTGCTGGGATGGAATCATTAAAGGGGCCATTTCCTTGCTAGCCAATCCATTACATTAATTTCCAGGTAATGTGTAAATGCATTACCCTGGCATATGTAGGGAAATAAGTGACTCACTAATCACTATTCCACAGATGAATCCAGAGCAATCTTAAGCATCCTGTGCTATTCACAATGCCTGCATCCAGCCTTTCATCTAATAAATAGCAGTAAGGAAGACGTCCTTGGCAACTCCCATGAATGGTTCATTAAACAGCTCCATTACGCTCATTCACACTGCTGTGTGCAATTGTTGGTGCTGGAATTAAGCAGAGCTGGAGGGTATCTTTTGCTTTGGATGCAGGGGATTAGCAGTGGAGTTTGCATCCACTGAGTTTCTAATGTATGTGGGTTTTGCTGCACGATACCCGCATTGTAAATCAGAGCAGCCTGAGGAGTGCTTCTGATCAGAGTCAGTAGCTAGCTGTTTAGGGGATCATTCACGACTCTGGCACTGACCCAACTGGTATCCAGCTAGGATCAGCCTTTGCAGACATCTTCCCAGCTTCAGAGAGGTCTGAATTAGTCTTGGGGAAGAAGCATCTTGTGTCCAAGAGGACACCACAGTGCATAGACATTACTTAGCCAGCTTTTTATTCAGCCTTAATCCCCACTGATCTAAGAAAGGAGGGCGGCTGTGTCTGTTCTTTCTAAATCTCAACAGGTGGGGTTAGCAGGACAACACGGGATGCTTTCAGTGAATGACAGAAGAGGCTGCTTGCTCTTGTCAGGCATGGTGTGGCAGTCACAGGGTCAGCTGCCGTTAGGCTTGTCTATAGCGAGAGGAAGGATGGTCTAGTGGGTTAGTCATGAGTTTTGGAGACCCAGGTTCAATTCCCTGCTCTGCTACATTTTCCATGCGTGACCCTGGGCAAGTCACTTAGTCCCTCTGTGACACAGTGAGGTAATAGTACGACTCTACCTGCCACAAATGTTAAATATACGAAGGATTGTGAGATGCTATAGTAAAGAGGACCACATAAGTCCCTAAACCAGACCCTGTAATTTCTAATTATCCAGAGGATAACAGCCATGGGCTGGACATAACCCTGTGCCAAGAAGTGATGGTTTGTTTCCACTGCATTTGCTCTTGTAGGCAACATCTGTGAAATAAATGAACGTTGTGGTCTCTGATCACATCTCCTCCTTCCTGTTCTGCTCTGGAGACAGCCCCAGTTAGACAACGTCTCTCTGAGATGCGTGTGCTTAGCATTCTCTCACGGAGCGTGGGATGAACTCACCTATTCATCATACAGACACTTCCAATCCAGCCAGCCTTCGTTCAGAGCGAATGCCATGACACCCAGAGCTGGCAAGCAGGATGAAGTCACCTCTTCATGGGCATACGGGGAATCAAAGAAATGTTAGGCTGGAAGGGACCTTGAGACGTCATCAAGTCCAGCCCCTTGTGCTGTGGCAGGACCAAGTAAACCTAGCCCAGCCCTCACTGGTAGCTTCAGCAGGAAGGCCAAGGACTAAATGGGCCCAGGACTAAATGTCCCCTTTCATCCTTGGTGTGAGGCCTTCCAGAGCCACTGCTCAGCCCACCCTTCCGGGCTCGGTTGCAGGACATTTCATTCACCCAGCATCTCTGTCGAAATAACGGAGACAGCTGTCCTCTTCGAGAGGGAGAAAATGGAGCATCCGCTTTGAAACTGGGGATTTTCTCGCCAGCACAAATTCACAGCTGGTTGGAGAAAAATCACCATTATTTCCACTAAACGCTGCCCACCCTGCGGGCCAAAAAAGCAACATTTCATCCAGGCTTTGGCTGCCCGGCCTCTTCAGGACCTCATGTGAATAATCCTGAGGCAGGGACCGGTCGTTTCAGATGGCTCAGCTCATTTGGTCACTTAACAATATTCTACCTAGCAAAATTCCTCAGAGGATTAACATCTGTGGGGAAAACCTGTAGGGGATAGAGGAGCTGCTTTAATAAGAGGCTCCACAGAGGCTCCCTTCTCATTATCCTGTCTTTGCCATTAGATTTACAGGGATCCTATAAATCTCTCACAAGATGGGGACAGGATGGGTAGGGGACTTGGCTACTCATGCTAGTGGCTGGCTGGATCTTTCCTAACTGCACATGCTAAAGCTTCAGAATTTTAAAACGAATTTTAAACTGTGCTTTCACTTACAGAATTGGGACTGAGAGGTTAAGTGGTTAGAGCAGAGGTGCCTGGCTTCTATTCCTAGCAGTTGTAATGTTTTCTGGGTTTCCAGTTTTATGATGGAACTCCCCCCAAAATGTTGCCTGTGGAAATTTCCATATTGAGGGAAAAAAGCAACAACCATGTTTCATCAAAAGAATGTTTTGAATGGAGAATTCCAGCCAGTTCTGTTCCTTGGGCAATTAGAGGGAGTGCCGAGGGATTGCAGGCTGGCATTTTTGAAGGGTCCCAATCTTTTGGAAACCCCTATATTTTGTGTTTGGATGCAGTTAAAGGGACCCAAGGATGCTTCCATTTCTGCAGGGACTAAACTCTGCCACCCAGGTGATTGACTTTAACACCCCAAAGGGCAGTTTTTGTACTCAGAGCCTCTGCTCCAATCCCCCCATCACTTACAGATGATGGCTTCATCGAGACGAAACAATCCAGCTTGTCATAAAGTGGAAAATCAATAGTCTAAGAAAAAAAGGAGGATTTTTGCGATGCTGAATAAACAACCCAAATACAAAGAATCATCAGCTTCCTCTGTGTGTATATAGCAGAGTGGGATCAGAAAAGGGGTGAGTCCTGGTCTTGTTATCCAGGAGAAGGGAGTTCTGTTTGCACAGCCTATTCGATGCTTGGTGACTCGACTGCTGCTTAGCACTTATGTGGCACAGGCCTTAAAGTGACTCATTGTCCATGTTTTACAAATGGGGAAACTGAGGCACAGAACAGTTAGAGATTCACCAAAGGTCTCTCAGTGAGTCAGTGGCAGAGCTAGGCATAAAATCCAGGTCTCCTGACTCCCCAGTGCCAGGGGCACTCATTAGTTATCCTTTGCCATGCTGGGTTTATCCCCCGCCTTTCTCCAGTGGTAGCCTCTAGCGCTTCGGAAGCTGAGCTGTCTGATTCAGCAGATACAGGAATAACCTTTCCTCTCTGTACTCCTTTCACAGGCCAGCCTCGGGGATGCCAGTGCTCTCAGCCCAGCAAAAGCTGAAGTGACGTTTTTAACAAAGTCTCCACAGCCCAGCACAGCCAGCATCCACGGCATGGATGAGTTCACTGGGACAGAGACATAGATCAAGTAGGCCTGAGGGAAGCAACAGGCCATTGCAGTAGAAAACCTGCCCATACCTGTTCTCTGGACTGGCAAAGCCTTCAAAGCCCGTCTCCCTTCATCGTGTATAAGAAACAAAGCACCATAGGATTTATAGTAATCATAGGAACTTAGGAATGGCCAGACTGGACCAGATATGAAGTCCATCTAACCCAGTATCCTGTCTCTGTGTGAGCATCCCACAGTAGCAGATGTGGCATAATCTGCCCCCATGAAGATTTTATCCTAATCCCTACATATAAGAGACAGTCTTAAGCCCTGTCAAGGTTCCTTTCCCACTCTGAACTCTAGGATACAGATATAGGGACCTGCATGAAAACCTCCTAAGCTTACTTTTACCAGCTTAGGTTAAAACTTCCCTAAGGTACAAACTATTTTACCCTTTGCCCTTGGACTTCCACTGCCACCACCAAACGTTTATCTGGGTTTATTTTTATTAGGAAAGCGTTGTTTGGAAACGTCTTTCCCCCCAAAATCCTCCCAACCCTTGCACCCCACTTCCTGGGGAAGGTTTGGTAAAAATCCTCACCAATTTGGATAGGTGACCACAGACCCAAACCTTGGATCTTAAGAACAATGAAAAAGCATGCAGTTTCTGAAAAGAAGTAAAAGAAGGACTTTAATAAAAGTGAAAAGTAAAAAAGAATCACCTCTGTAAAATCAGGATGGTAAATACCTTACAGGGTAATTAGATTCAAAACATAGAGAATCCCTCTAGGCAAAACCTTAAATTACAAAAAGACACACAGACAGGAATATCCATTCTATTCAGCACAGCTGAATTTCTCAGCCATTTAAAGAAATTGTAATCTAACGCATATCTAGCTAGATTACTTACTAAGTTCTAAGACTCCATTCCTGTTCTGTCCCCGGCAAAAGCATCACACAGACAGATACAGACCCTTTTTTTTTCTCTCTCCTCCCAGCTTTTGAAAGTATCTTGTCTCCTCATTGGTCATTTTGGTCAGGTGCCAGCGAGGTTATCCTACCTTCTTAACCCTTTACAGGTGAAAGGATTTTTCCTCTGGCCAGGAGGGATTTTAAAGGTGTTTACCCTTCCCTTTATATTTATGACACGCCCTGAAGTATGGGGTTTTATGTCCCTTTCCAATTATTATTAGCATAAATTACTATTACTCTGGATATTCTTTGTATCTGCATAAATATCCAGTCCCTCTTTGACTCATGCTGTTATTGGCATCACTAACATCATGTGGCAGTGAGTTTCACAGTCTAAGTACACGCTGAATGAAAAACATATTACCTTTTATCAGTTTTTAATTAGCCACCTTTCAGTTTCAATGACTATTGCCTTGTCCTTGTGTTACAATACAGGAAGAACAAAAGCTCCAAATCTCCCTTCTCTAGACCATTCATGCAGGGAAGTCTCCTTTCTGATGACCCCTTCTGCCAATTTAGTAAAGAGCATCTTTGTCTGAAACAGGTATTACTGGCCTCAGGACACTAGCTTAGATGGGTCCCTCTCAGGGTGGAGAGATTTACATCAAGGGACTTTAAATAATTGATTTAAATCTCATGATTTATAAACCATCATTGATTTAAATCAGATTTAGGCTTTGGAAAACTAATTTGAACAGTTGTTCTGTTTCAACTTTAGATTGTACCATATAATGAACTTAATTATAAATGTTATAAATGCAGGGGGGGCAGGTTTAAAATGCCACTTGTAGGAAGATATCTTATTTGAATCTCACAAAACCACTACAGAAAATAAAATATTGGAAATAAGGGGTACATTTTTAACAGTGAGAATAATTAAGCATTGGAACAATTTACCAAAGGTCGTGGTGAATTCTCCATCACTGGCAATTTTTAAATCAAGATTGGTTGTTTTTCTAAAAGACCTGCTCTAGGAAGTATTTTGGGGAAGTTCTCTGGCCTCTTCTATGCAGGAGGTCAGACTAGATAATCACAATGTTCCTGTCTGGCCTTGGAATCTATGAAAAATCATAGACGGTTAGGGTTGGAAGAGACCTCAGGAGGTCATCTAGTCCAACCCCCTGTTCAAAGCAGGACAAACACCAACTAAATAATCCCAGCCAGGGCTTTGTCAAGCCAGGCCTTAAAAACCTCTAAGGATGGAGATTCCACCACCTCCCTAGGTAACCCATTCCAGCGCTTCACCACCTTCCGAGTGAAATAGTTTTTCCTAATATCCAACCTAGACCTCCCCCACTGCAACACCAATTTCACATTTTAAGAACCAAAAGCACGCCAATCCCCAATTACTCAAGATGACAAGCAGCTGTTTGCCTCGCTAATGGATTAGGGTGGTTAAGTGAAAACTGAGAGTTTGGACAGCTTAGCATTCAGCTAGAGGGATGCAGCAAGTAAACAACAGTGGGCAATATATATTTGCAGGCATGTTTTTCTCTTTCCCTAGCAGAGGATTCACATCAGGATGTTACATGCCCAGACTCTGTCCTCACCACTGACTTCTTGCAAAGCTATGCTTTGATTGGCAGGTGCAGGTGTGTGGGGACCTCTGCGCGTGCATGGGTTCAGAGAAGAGCAATCAGACTTGGTTCTGCATAACCCTAAACAGGAGCATTGGTTTGCAAAGGTCCATGCCAAGCAATCAGACTTTCCTGCCTGGTTATTCCAGTGATGCTATTTCATCAGCGCTATTCGGTCATTTGATCCAGGTCAGCCCTGGAAATTTTCTATTGTCAAATGCAATACTGCATGGAGGACAAAATTCCTAAGGATTTGCTCCCAGGTGGGAATTCACCCACTACGCCAACTGACATATTTATCTGGGGAGGGGCAAAAAGTGTTGCCTTTTTCATGGGAAAATAATTTCATCATCTAGCATTTCTGTGACTGGGCAAAGCAGTGGAACGGGATGTATTCTCCATGTTATCACCAGATAAGGTGGGGTGGCTGCTCGCTGATTAGAGGCAGGGAAGTGGGCATCTTGCAGCTTTGGGGCCTGCTCCCATTATTTGCCCGCTCCTTGTTAAGGGGTTCAGAATGGAAGAGGTGCTTCTGAAGTCCCCGGTGGCTGCTGAGGCCAAAAGCGTCTTTTCCAGCTGTGCTTAGCCTGACCCTTGTGAGCGTCTCTGTCCCGCATGCGCCTGGCTGGGGGATGTAGGCTTTTGCAGCCTGCGGATTGGATGTCTTGCAGATTGTGCAGGGGAGCTGTGGGAGGCGACTGTCCTTTTGTTCTGTATCCTAGCACAATGGAGTCCTGGCCCATGATTAGGACACTGAGGTGTGGAAGCAATAATACTAATAATCACAATTCATCATTAGTGGGTTTGGATAAAAGGAGTGTGAGGCGCCCATGCGCCTTAGGCTGCTCCATGGTACAATCCCATGTGTTCATTAAAGCAGAGCAAACCATGTAACATACATTGAATGTTCTTTCCACTGTTTGCTGATCCTCCCCTTGCTCCTCACTTCTCCCGAGCCCTCCAGTAAGCAAATTCTGCATTCGCAGCCTTTTAAATTCACCCTGACAAGCATTCGCAATGGAAACGCTTACTCCCCCAGTCAGGGATCAGACACAACGCTGCAACCGGGCTGCAAATGTGACTGAACAATGAATGGACCAGGGAAAATTGGAGTCCATTCACGGATGAGCCTCGAGACATTCCATCTGTCAGAGAAATTACTGGCTGTGAATTATTCACTCACCCTACGGCAGCTATTGATCTACAAAGCCTTGTTTGGCTTGGTTGGACCCTGCCTAGAGAGACTGCCTGACAATGATTGCTCCTAGGTGTTTCTCCAGTAGGCTGTGACCTTTCCTCACCTCTATTATCCATGTGTCATGGCTGGGACATGGGCGTTCTGACCTACTCATCAAAGCAGGACTCGGGAGCCAGGCAAGGTCAGATACCAGGAGATCAGAGTCTAAGATATGCCAAAGGGCCAGCCGGGAGGCAGGCAGCGTTAGGAGCAGGTGTTGCAGGGGAAGCAGTCTTAAGCAAGGGAAAGCCAGTTGCATGCACAACCTCTCCTTCCCATTCCTATGCTGGGTTTAAACAGAAGCAAGGAATCAATGGGTACCCCCAGACAATCAGATCCCAGGACTGGAGTCTTCTGGCAGAGCTGAGCTTCTAGTTCTGGGGACTGTCTGCAGGCTGGAACTTACTGGTGCTTGAGGGTGTATATACACAGCAAAGAAAAACCCAGGGCTGGCCCATGCCAGCCAACTCAGGCTCGCGGGGCTCAGGCTGTGGGGCTGTTTCATTGCTGTGTAGACATCTGAGCTCAGGCTGGAGCCGAGACTCTAGGACCCTGTGGGGTAGTGGGATCCCAGAGCTCAGGCTGCAGCCTGAGACTGGAAGTCTACACAGCAATGAAACAGCCCTGCAGCCTGAGTCAGCTGGCATGGGCCAGCCGTAGGTTTTTCTTTGCTGTGTAGCCTGTGAGCCCTGTGGACCCGGGTTTGAGACCCGTGACCCCTGATACCATGTCTTTGTCACCTCCAGTCTGGATTATTGCAGTCCCTCCTAAACAGGGCACTTCTTATGGTCTACCTGGAAACGTCAGCCTGTGCAGAATATGGCAGGGGCTCTAGCCAGGAGCGAGGGCTGGTCAAAATTGTACTGTCCAAACTTTTTTGTGTGTGTGTGCTAGAATTGGGTTTTCAGTTAAACAGATATTTTCATACAAACTGACAGCTTTAGTTGAATGTTGTTGTTTTTTAATTATTTTTGGAAAACTAAAAACTGAACTTTGTCAGCTCAATCTTTGAAAATCTCAGTTTTCAATGAAAAGCTGAAATATTACACCAAAAATGCCAAGGGAGAATATTTTGTGTTGTTTTGTCAACATTTTCCATAGGAACCCTCCCCCCCATTTTCCAGCCAGCTCTACACATGATACCAAAGCTCCAGAAACTGCATTGGCTTCCAGTGTGTTTCCTAATACAAGTCAAGGTGCTGATTTGGGTTGATAGACCCCTTTACAGTCTGAGTCTTGGGTGTTTAAGAGAATAGATCTTCTCTTTGGCCCTAATTCAGCAAATTACTTGAGCGCATGCTGACATCCCATTGATTTCAGTGCGTTGATGGCACGTTTAAGTGGTTTGCTGAACTCGGGCCTCTGTCTCTTACCCACTCATCTGAGTTCAGTGGGTCTCTTGCATTGACAGACCCAAGGCTTTTACTTCAATGGGGTGCTTTGCTTGGGAAAGGCCTGTTAGTTCTTTCCATCTTTCCTCAGACCTTGCCCGCTTCAGGCCCTCCATCACATTGGTGCACTTCTCCACATTCTTTCCAACATCCCTCTGGTTTTCTGGTGTAGAGTTGCCCAGAACCACATGCAGAGGCAAGAAAAGAAACACGGAGAGCAGGTGCGAGCAAAGGAATATGAGGAGAATTCTGAGCGCGGGTTGCTCAGGGATAGATGTGTGAGTAGCAGGACCTTCCAGGCTGTTTGGTGTACATAGGAGGAGTTGTCGTTAAGAAGAGGAGGGAGGAGGTAGGGAAGAAGAGGAGGTGGTGGACTGGAGAGTGCTAAGGAACACAGAATATTAACAGAGGATGCAGTGCAGTTCTGGTAGGAGTAGATGGGGACTGTGTTTTCCACACACAAAGAGCAACCATGAGCCTTCCGTCCAAATTCAATTTGACTCCAAGTTATTGTGCTGCATGCAGGAATCATTGGGTGAGGTTTCCCGCCCTGTGTTATACAGGAGGTCAGACTAGATGATCACAGTGGTCCCCCCACACACAGTGGTCTTTGGAAAAGGGCCATCATTTTAAATGGCATGGACTATCAATAAACAAACAAACAAATTAATGAATAAGAACAAAAGCAAAGAGCCCATGAGAGTGCAGTGTGTGCGTTTTCTCCGTAGCATGTTGCATTGACTCTGCCTCACAACATGGTGTGGCTGGCTGAGCTGACCTCGGCCCCTAGGAGTGCTGAACACAGACCGCTAAATCGCAAGAGTGACAGTATTTACACCCACCCCTTAAATAAGGCGATGAAAAGCATTGGGACAAATACCAATGCTGCCCTTTAGAGGTCAAGGAAGAAGTACACAGGGGGATTTGCTAGGGGGAAATGCAAAAGGTGGAGGAGGGTGACCAATTAGCAAGTGTGGAAAATCGAGACGGGGTGGGGGGTAATAGGAACCTATATAAGATAAAGCCCCAAATATTGGGACTGTCCCCATAAAATCAGGACATCTGGTCACCCTAAGGTGGAGGATGATGAGGATAAACGAGGTGATGAGATATGACATGAGAGGCACACTGAGGCAGGGAAGGTATGGAATGAGAGGTGCATTTTGGAAGATCCTCTAGGGGAGAAGGGAACAGACACAAGACGGTGAAGGATTATAGGCAAGGTCTGAAGTGCTCAGATACATGGAGATAGCTTCAGAGCACAGAGGACATCTGGAAGGAGAAGGATGAGGGTGGAATTTGGCTCCAGTATGAAAGCTGCATGGGATGCCATCAGCTTCAGACCAGGTAAGCTTCTGATTCAGTCTGACAGGTTTTTTGAGGCACCTTCCCTGGGCTTTGCTGAAAGCCTGGGGTTGGGTAGAGGCAGTGGGTCCTACCCCCCTTGCCTATGATAACTGGCTTATACAGACTGCAGTCGGCCCCAGTGAAAGGGGGCTAGATGGTGACTGGCAGTAGCTCATAGGCTGAGGCAAGGTGGGATTAGGGAATTGGGGGTTCCCCGGGAGGGGAGACCCAGAGATTGAGGGAATACTGCTGGGGAAGAAATCCCCAGATAAAGGGGCACCAGGGTCCGGGAGGGACACGGGGGCCAGCGAGAGGCGGGACACCGGCTGGCAGGGGGCGCTCCAGAGGCTGGTGAGCTAATTCCCTGGACAGCCAGGAGGAGGCGCCACGGAGGTGAGTCTCACATCGCTACATTGACAAAAACCCCAAAGCCCTGTCGATCACAGTGACCAATACTGTCTCATTGTTTCCTTGAATTCTCCTTCACTTTATATCCATCTGTTGCCTCTTTTCATAGATTGTAAGCCCTTTGTCTTTTTGATCTGTGTTTGTACAGCGTCTAACACAGTGTCTAACACTCCGTAGCTGGAGTTCCTAGGCTCTATGATAATGCAGATCAATAATAATGGCTTATAGCAATTCTGTGGATGTGCTTGTAATCATCTCTAACACAAACCACCGATGCCCACATCTATTAATCATTTTTCCAACATTTCATAAACTAGATGGAAATATAACCTGAAATGAAAGCATGGCTGATGGCATGGTTTCCATTTATACCAACAATGGGGGACATGACAGTGTCAAAATAAAACAAACGGCTTAAACAAAAACCTAGTTACATCCCAAGCGGAGTGTTAAAACCCCCAAAAGGGAGGTGAGCCGGAGAGTCTATGAAGTCCATAGGGCGCTACTCTGTTGTATCAACATTATGTAGCAGGTGTTCAGGTACCATGGTGATGGGCAGCAGTATAAAACCCTAAGACAGGCAGATAAGGAATGTGTCTGGCAGTAGGACCCTGTTTGGAGGGGAGAGCTGTTCTCCTGACTCACCCATGCAACCAGACCAGCGAGCTCAACATGAGTGAAAGTAGAGGTCCTGATTATCCCCAGGTTTGTGAGTCATTTCCAGCTGTGCAAAGTGAGTGTAAAATGGTGTGAATGAAGAAGACAGAAGGTGCAGGATAACAGATAGTCAGCCCCCTGGTCGCTCTTTGATGTAGGAGTGGGGTTGCCTCAGGAAAAGCCCTGGAGCAGCCAGCTGAGAGGGTAACTAGAGGCTGAGATCTCTGAGCTGCTTAGAAATACAGCCGTGTCTTAGGATTTCGTTGTTTGGAGTTATGCAGCTAAATTAAAACCCAGCCTCAGCTAAGAAGGGAGCTGGGGACCACTTATGCCAGAAGTCAAAGCACTTATTTGCTATGTGTGAAGGCCTGTATATCCCACTGACATTCATGGGAGCTGACTTGGAACCTGGCAAGATCGAACATTTGAACAAGGATGTTCCATGAGCATGGGCCCCACTGGCTTCCAGACAGGAATAAGCTAGCTGTAACCATTGGCCCATCCTTGCTGCAATAACCTGCACTAATTATACTGCTATGTTATTATCAGTGTGTATCTGGCTGGTGCCACAGGGGTAAAATATCCAATAATGTTGCTATTGATTCCCATATGAGAAGGACGTAACAAGGCTAGAGGACATTCTGCAGCATCAAAACAGTCTTCAAAACAGAATTTTGACAGTCCCTGAGCAAATTGTCCTGTCAACAGGACAGGCCTAATGTTACCATCCGTTCATGATGCATCTCCTTGAATGTTTCCCTGATGGTTTATCAATGAACGATACAAAACAGCCATTATTTATTTCTCTAGATCCCAGACATGAGGCAAATGTGAATAACCGATGCAAATGATCTTATTTTTTTCCCAGCCATCCCGTGTTTGTCTCAGGCTCCTTGTGCCACCATCAGGGTGACGCGCAAGGCACTATACATTGTGTCTTACCAGATGAAAGGCATGTTAGCCCTAACCTAGTGCACTTTAAGGATTGTACTGAATTAATGTTCCCCCGGCTGGCTCTGTGCCACTCAAAGTCTGTCTGGAATGCAAAGCAGCCCTGAGTCTCATTGGCATATTAAGGGGCCTGGGAGAGAAGGAAGCAATCAATAGCATTTCCTTTTCTATCCGATTGAAAAATACAATGAGAGTGATCATTAGCTGGTGTGATCGGGGGTAGAATACAAGGAGGCCACTTTGCGAGGGCTGTTGGCCAACAGCACTTCTCTACAAAGCGAGTTTTTTCCCAAATTGGGGCTTTTGCATGGGGAGAGATACTGAGATCAGCGCTTTTCTCTTGGTGTCTTTTTCAGAATGCCGGTGCCAGTCAGAATGCGTGCTGATCCTTTTCCAGCCTGAGGTACGTTGCAAACAGCCATACGAGTTATAAATGGTGCTTAGCTCTAAGGCCGTTTCCTTTTTGGACCAAAAGGGGAGATACAAACTCATCAGATACTGGGGATTTATATCTCTGGGATTAACTTTAATTATCATGCACCTTTGGCTGCCTCACCTGCGCGCTGCCCACTAAATTCGTCAACACTGAGGCTAAGGCTACAGAGTCCTGCACTTAGGATGGAAGAATCCCAGGCACCGCTACAGGCTGGGGAACGACTGGCTAAGCGGCAGTTCTGCAGAAAAGGACCTGGGGATTACAGTGGCTGAGAAGCTAGATATGAGTCAATAGTGTGCCCTTGTAGCCAAGAAGGCTAATGGCATATTGGGCTGCATTAGTAGACGCATTGCCAGCAGATCGAGGGAAGTGATTATTCCCCTCTATTCAGCATTGGTGAGGCCACACCTGGAGTACTGCATCCAGTTTTGGGCCCGCCAGTACCGAAAGGATGTGGACAAATTGGACAGAGTCCAGTAGAGGGCAACGGAAATGATCAGGGGGCTGGGGCACATGACTTATGACGAGTGGCTGAGGGAACTGGGCTTGTTTAGTCTGTAGAAGAGAAGAGTGAGGGGAGATTTGATAGCAGTCTTCAACGACCTGAAGGGGGTTCCAAAGAGGATGGAGCTCGGCTGTTCTCAGTGGTGGCAGATGACAGAACAAGGAGCAATGGTCTCAAGTTGGAGTGGGGGAGGTCTAGGTTGAATATTAGCAAACACTATTTCACTAGGAGGCTGGTGAAGCACAGGAATGGGTTACCTAGGGAGGTGGTGGAATCTCCATCCTTAGGGGTTTTCAAGGCCCAGCTTGACAAAGCCCTGGCTGGGATGATTTAGTTGGGGTTGGTCCTGCTTTGAGCAGGGGGTTGGACTAGATGACCTCCTGAGGTCTCTTCCAACCCTGATATTCTATGATTCTATGATTCTGCACCGCTGTAGTGCAGGCACTCTAAGCCGATGGGAGAGAGCTCTTCTGTTGACTTAATTGCTGCAGCTCCCGTGAGTGGCATTAGAAGCTCTCCCACCGACATAGTGCTGTCCACACTGGCACTTAGGTCGGTGTAACTTACATCACACAGGCGGTGGCTTATTTCACCACCCACCCCCCCAGAGTGACATAACTTCTAGCGACTTAAGCTGTAATGAGTGCATAGACTGGGGTAGCTGCTAAGAGGCCTCTACACAGTTTTTAAATAGCTTCCCCCCTGCTTTTTTCCCTCCTGCAACTGTTTCTTTCCCTCCTACCATGTGGAAATTCCCCCCTGTGTTACATTGGTCTGAAGTACATGAAAGACACGAAAGGGAAGGGTAAACACCTTTAAAATCCCTCCTGGCAAGAGGAAAAATCCTCTCACCTGTAAAGGGTTAAGAAGCTAGGATAACCTCGCTGGCACCTGACCAAAATGACCAATGAGGAGACAAGATACTTTCAAAAGCTGGGGGGAGGGAAAAACAAAGAGTCTGTCTGTGTGATGCTTTTGCTGGAGACAGAACAGGAATGGAGTCTTAGAACTTAGTAAGTAATCTAGCTAGATATGCGTTAGATTACAATTTCTTTAAATAGCTGAGAAAATAAGCTGTGCTGAATAGAATGGATATTCCTGTCTCTGTGTCTTTTTGTAACTTAAGGTTTTGCCTAGAGGGATTCTCTATGTTTTGAATCTAATTACCCTGTAAGGTAGTTACCATCCTGATTTTACAGAGGTGATTCTTTTTTACTTTTTACTTCTATTAAAATCCTTCTTTTCAGAAACTGCATGCTTTTTCATTGTTCTTAAGATCCAAGGTTTGGGTCTGTGGTCACCTACGCAAATTGGTGAGGATTTTTACCAAACCTTCCCCAGGAAGTGGGGTGCAAGGGTTGGGAGGATTTTGGGGGGAAAGACGTTTCCAAACAACGCTTTCCTAATAAAAATAAACCCAAATAAATGTTTGGTGGTGTCAGTGGAAGTCCAAGGGCACATGTACCTTGGGGAAGTTTTAACCTAAGCTGGTAAAAGTAAGCTTAGGAGGTTTTCATGCAGGTCCGCACATCTGTACCCTAGAGTTCAGAGCGGGGAAGGAACCTTGACAGTCCTGTATATGTGGCATATTTAAGGACATATATTGTGCAAACATTCCAGATTAAAATCAAGTGCTTTATACCACTGGGGACCAGAGGAGCATGTCCGTGGTCCAATGCTCTGAGGAATCTGTGACTAGAACTTGAAGAAAGTGAGATATTGGACCTTAACATTGCATTATAATATGACCACTACTTTAGGTCACTTTTTAATCCTAACATTTATTGCTTCTAATTTATCTCTCCTTTCCAGTACTGTACAGTTGGTCTCAACTCTGGGAACTGGAGGGTGCTTAGCTTCTGGAGAAGAGGAAAAAGAGTCCTAGTCTAGTAAAAACATTTTATAAACTCTTTAAAACATGGCTGTAACATACGCAGCATAAACAAAAGGCAGGACCAGGGGTGGAAGGTGAGAGGGGCTTATTGTCATGCACTGGGAAATGAGCTGCACAATTATTTGTTTCAGAATAGCAGCCGTGTTAGTCTTTATTCTCAAAAAGAAAAGGAGGACTTGTGGCACCTTAGAGACTAACAAATTTATTTGAGCATAAGCTTTCGTGAGCTACAGCTCACTTCATTGGATGCATTCAGTTGAAAATACAGTGGGGAGATTTATATACATAGAGAACATGAAACAATGGGTGTTACCATACACACTGTTACCATACACACCATCTAAACTACTACATGCCACTACGGTGCTAATAAGTGACTGTCACATAAACACCACCCTATACCGGAAACCTACTGACCGCTATACTTACGTACATGCCTCCAGCTTTCATCCAGACCACACCACACGATCCATCGTCTACAGCCAAGCTCTACGATACAACCGCATTTGCTCCAACCCCTCAGACAGAGACAAACACCTACAAGATCTCTATCAAGCATTCTTACAACTAGAATACCCACCTGCTGAAGTGAAGAAACAGATTGACAGAGCCAGAAGATACCCAGAAGTCACCTACTACAGGACAGGCCCAACAAAGAAAATAACAGAACGCCACTAGCCGTCACCTTCCGCCCCCAACTAAAACCCCTCCAATGCATCATCAAGGATCTACAACCTATCCTGAAGGACGACGCGTCACTCTCACAGATCTTGGGAGACAGGCCAGTCCTTGCCTACAGACAGCCCCCCAACCTGAAGCGAATACTCACCAACAACCACATACCACACAACAGAACCACTAACCCAGGAACCTATCCTTGCAACAAAGCCCGTTGCCAACTGTGTCCACATATCTATACAGGGGACACCATCACAGGGGCTAATCGCATCAGCCACATTATCAGAGGCTCGTTCACCTGCACATCTCCCAATGTGATATATGCCATCATGTGCCAGCAATGCCCCTCTGCCATGTACATTAGTCAAACTGGACAGTTTCTACGTAAAAGAATAAATGGACACAAATCAGACGTCAAGAATTATAACAGTCAAAAACCAGTTGGAGAACACTTCAATCTCTGGTCACTCCATTACAGACCTCAAAGTTGCAATTCTTTAACAAAAAAACTTCAAAAACAGACTCCAATGAGAGACTGCTGAATTGGAATTAATTTGCAAGCTAGATACAATTAACTTAGGCTTGAATAGAGACTGGGAGTGGATGGGTCATTACACAAAGTAGAACTATTTCCCCATGTTTATTCCCCCCCTCCACCTCCCACTGTTCCTCAGACGTTCTTGTCAACTGCTGGAAATGGCCCACTTTGATTATCACTACAAAAGTTTCCCCCCCTCCCCGCTTTCCTGCTGGTAATAGCTCACCTTAAGTGATCACTCTTGTTACAGTGTGTATGGTAACACTCATTGTTTCATGTTCTCTATGTATATAAATCTCCCCACTGTATTTTCCACTGAATGCATCCGATGAAGTGAGCTGTAGCTCACGAAAGCTTATGCTCAAATAAATTGGTTAGTCTTTAAGGTGCCACAAGTCCTCCTTTTCTTTTTACAATTATTTGTGACTTCACAACTCATGTCGCAAATAAGGAAGCAATCCCAAATGTAGGCTAATAAAACTTTTGCAGTGCATCATCTTGTGTGTGTGTGTCCATGCGTGTGTCTGTGTGTTTGTATGTGCATACGCCACCGCACACATACACTAGAGCCTGGGGAGGACTTCTAAACATGTTGGCTCAGATTCTTAATGGTATTTGGGTGCCTAACTCCCATTGATTCCACAGCTGCTTACTGTGAGTTTCTTTCTTTCTTCTGCAGCATCTGGTGCTGGTCACAATCAGAGACAGGATACTGGGCTAGATGGACGTCGGGTCTGATCCAGTCTGGCAATTTCTATGTTACTATGTAAAATCCCTCTTTAGAAAATGTTGCCCTTATTCCTTGTAAATCCCTCCATCTCTGAATGTCTTTGTTTAGGAAAATATTGCATCATGTCTTAGATCATGTGCAATTGCTCAGAGCCCCAATTAGTCATTGAAATATTTAATGTGACTTTTACATCTGCCTTGACTCTCATCACATTATGACCATTATTCATCTGTGCATTGCCCTGGGGTGAATGGGTCACTAACGAGTTAACACAGCTGCTTCTGAACTTAATTAAGGGACAGTTTAGATGGCTCTTTTTGTTTTTTCCTGCATGAAAGCAAAGAAGGACCACTTTATATAATAGCATCATTTTTGTTAATGCTTTTGCTAGGTTGTCATATAAACATAGAAATGTCAGGTTGGAAGGGCCCTTGAGAAGCCAATTAGCCCAGCCCCCCGCACTGAGGCAGGGCCAGATAAACCTAGACCATTCCTGGCAGGTGTTTGTCCAACCTGTTCTTAAAAACTTCCAGTGACAGGAATTCCACAGTGTCCCTTAGTAACCTGTTCCAATACTGAACTCTCCTTATAGTTAGAAAGTTTATCCTAATATCTAACCTAAATCTCCCTTGCTGTAGATTAAGTCCATTACTTCTTGTCCTACTTGCAGTGGACATGGAGAAATGGGCTTAATCAGCAGCAAGCGGGGTTGTTCCATTTTACAAACCTTGCCTCACACAGGCACATATTAAGTTGTGCTGTTCATTACAGTGAAAAGATTTGTATTAACCATCATGTTATTGTTCTGTGAGCTCAAGCATTCTGTACGGAGGGGAGTCACATAAAGAACGGAGGCAGTGTGGCCTAGGAGATAGGGTGCTCACCAGCTCCATGCCTCAGTTTCCCCATCTGTAAAATGAGGATGAGGATGTGAAAGTTACAAAACCTGGACAATCTATCAGATCCCATTCGAAGAAAATCAGTTAGTGAGGTTCTTTTTCTTCTTCCCCCAATTGTGCTGTGGAGACTTAAAATGTGTGGGACCATCTATGCAGCTACTAACATTATGAAGTTCAGAGTTTAGGTAGGTACTGAAGGAAATGATGTAGATATAGAGACTGAATGGCTGCCCAGACAGAACTCAGTAGCGCTCCCAAGGGAAATATTGTTAAAAATCAACATAATAAATGGTCAGGAAACAGTATGTTGCTTATTAAAAGCTGATATTGCTCCAGGCTCTGTACTTGAGACAGAGGAGGCCAGAGGAATTTATGTCAGGATTTCAATAAGGGCTCTACAAAAGTATTACTTCAAACAATTCATTTTCTTCTGCTATGATTAAGTCAGTGATATAATTTTGCAACTAAATTTCCCTGCAGGGAATTAAAAAACTCTTAGGAACTCTTATCTTCTGTTCTTTATTTTTTCAACTGTGTAACAAAATAAAAATCTGATACTGTTCGAGCTGCCCTTGGTTTTATGGCTTCCTATCACAGTCAAAAACATCGGTGTAGTTGCTCATTCTGTAGCTACATCGCTTGCTTTCATGCCTAGTTAAACTCTGTCCTTCATAATGTTAGAAGCTATTTTAGATGTTCCATTCACTTTAACTCTCCGCAGCCCAGATTAAAAACCGATTAATTGACTTTCTTCCTATGGGTTCTGCCAAATATCCCAATTAACAACAACATTGCTATCTCGTGAGCTCACTCTCAATCAGTCGCTCTAGGTAACATTAGCTCAGGTTACTGTGATCAAAATAAAAAGAAATAAAAGCAACGGAACCAAAATATGGAATGGTTACATGATACAAATAGACACCTGGGAAATTCCAGAGGGTTCAGAACCTTGTAAGGACAGATTACATGTGGCTAGACCAATAGCCCACATCTGCCTCTTGTGGGGTTCTTAGACCTTCTTCAGAAGCATTTAGTACTGGCTACCAGCAGAGACGGGATACGGGACAAGATGGACCTCCGGTCTGAGCCAATCTGGCAACCCTATGACCTTAACTGGAGTGAGGAAATAAAAACAGTCCACAAATATGTGAAAGGTGAACACCAAAGAGAGAGGGGGGTTATTTAGGGTGGGGCAGGGGGCTATAAGAAGGAGTAAAGGGGTAAAATGAAGACAAGGAAAAACTGATCTGGAGTGATGCAACACCCTTGTAAGGCAGCTGAGGACAACCCACTTGCTTTCTACTTCAGATACACATATGGCCTCCATGACAGTAACATCTGCGCTCCTCATCCTCTTTAGTGCATTTACCCACCCAACCCCTCTGTTAGACAGGACAATTATCCTCCTTTTCCCAGATGCAGAACAGAATCCTAGCGCCCTGGAAGTATTTCAGCTTCTAGCTTCCTTTGAAACCATATTCAATTTCCATCGACATCCATGGCAGTTAGGAGTGGGAATACCTTGGGGGATCTGGGCCTAAGGGACCAGTTCAAGATCACACAGGAAGCCTGTGGCAAAGTAGGGAATTGAACCCAGGTCGTATGCTGGTGCCTCAAACACTAGACCATCCTTCCTTTAGAGTCATAGAATATTAGGGTCGGAAGAGACCTCAGGAAGTCATCTAGTTCAACCCCCTGCTCAAAGCAGGACCAACCCCAACTAAATCATCCCAGCCAGGGCTTTGTCAAGCCAAGCCTTAAAAACCTCTAAGGATGGAGATTCCACCACCTCCCTAGGTAACCCATTCCAGTGCTTCACCACCCTCCTAGTGAAATAGCATTTCCTAATATCCAACCTAGACCTCCCCCACTGCAACTTGAGACCATTGCTCCTTTTTCTGTCATCTGCCACCACTGCAACTTTCTCTGTTGCAGTCATGTGAAATGGGAGTGGGCCAAGCAGTAAGGTACACACGCTAGCAAACAATCCTAGGCTGTCAGCCATGTTTGAATAATATAATACGTCTTTTCTTTCTGTACCTCCTCTGAGCCTGTGAGATAGACGTCTGGAAATCTGGCTTTCAGGAATCAGTGGCATATCCATAGCAGCTTGGCATAACCCCCTGTGCAAACTGTCCATCAGGCCACATGTCATCTGCCTATAACTTAGACGTCACAGGTGCCCCACGATGTTTCAAAATGTATGAGAGGCCTTGAGAAGCCACATTCAACCAATAAGAGGTGAGAGGAATTCAACATTCCTGAAATATGGGTTCTTGAAAGAGCAGCAAGTCCACTGTAGGAACCATAGGCCACATTTGGATTTACGCTGGAGTACCTTTGGCTGGACGAATGTGTAAGTTAGCATTACTAAGAAGCGGTGGAAGCTGCTTTCTAGCTAGTAGGCAAAAGCCTATTGGGGTAAGGTCACTCACCCAGACTCTGCCTCACCTATCAGAGTCTATTTTCTCTTGTTGTGCATTGCTTAATAACGGTCACAAGAAATTAGTGAAAGCTGACTAGTCATTAACTATATTTAGCAAAGTGAGACTTAGCCTTATTCCATTAGACAGAAGTCAGTGACCAAGAACTTCTCACAGGGGCCTTTCACATGTCTGGCTTGTGTGACATCTGCTTGAAGTCGCCAACAGATTTGGCGAGAAAATATCCGCCTCGGACTGGAATCTTCTACTGTGACTTCAAGATCAAGGTGCCAAGTCATTGGTCCATGATGAGCTATAGATGACATTCTGGAACTCCTCTGGGGTGGGCCAGAGGCAGGGCCGGCTCCAGGCACCAGCTTTCCAAACAGGTGCTTGGGGTGGCATTGAGCATGGGGCGGCAGTCCGTGTCCCGCGGCAGCAAGTCGGCGGCAGCGCCGCCACTATTGCGGATGCGGCAATTCGGCGGCAACTGCTTGGGGCAGCGAAAGAGCCACCCCTGGCCAGAAGACTCACAAATCCTTACAAAGGATGCTAACCATGCAGAAAGATCGTGGGAGGCCACTCTTTCAACAGCAACGCCAGCTGAAGTTGTATCCTTCTCCCCTCCCTGGTCCAGCATCCAAAGCGGGAGATGTGATCGGCCATGCAGAGCCTGAAGTACATTTGCAAGAGAGAGATGATCAAGCCTTCCCCACACGCGAAAGAGCCCAGCTTACATCTTATCATCAACGTGAACATTAATGTCAGTCCAAACTCAGACTAAAGACTTTGAGGAGAAGTGGGGTAAATCCTTCTGTAGAGGAATTTGAGGATGTTCAAATTGCTCCAATGGCCCTATGTGGTGTGTGTGTATGGAAATGTGTGTGTTTCTTTCTGTGTTACTAAATGTTCTCCAAAGTAGACACCAAAGCCCTCAGTCTGTGACTGAAATAGTAGGAGATCTCTGGGTTTAACCAGTGTCCTTCTAAAATTGCTGTTCATCGGGGCATGCCCCTTATACCCGCTTTTGGTCAAGCATGGCACAGTTGGCACTTCCTGCCTCAGTTTCTCTCCCCGAAGTTAGAATCCTCAGCTTCCCATATGGAAATATGGCTTAGCCCTCCAGCCAAGTCACAAAAAAACCAAACCCCTTCTGGGGTACCAAGAGTCCAAACTAAAAAATTCCAACCAATTGAAAATGTCCCTCTGCCCTGTGGGACTTCTCTTCATCCCCACCTCCGGGCCCTGTTTCCAGCCAGCAGCCACTTTCTGGCCTTTGTGCCTCATGTCCTTACTGGATCTGAGATACAGCCCTGGGTCTCCAAGCTGGTTCCCCGGAAGTTCCCTTTCCCTCGCAGATTGCCTGCCTGCTCCCTGTGGTTCCAATACCTGATCAATCTCACTCTTGGTCGTTTTACAAGGCCCAGGTTTCCCTTATCACCTGACCCTCCTTAGTCCTAACCCTCTCAGGTTGGGAAGCAACTAATTAATTATGGCACAGGTGTGGCCCACTGCCCCTTAAAGGGGCCAGTCACCGTGTGACAATGCGGTAAGAATGGGATTCTAGAAATCTTTTTGTGTCAGTACCAGACTGCCAGAAAGATGCAGATGTTGTGTTAAAGCTGGGAGGGAAAATGGAGTGGATAAAGAAAGTTTGATGTAATTTTTGTGAACAGTGATGCCTACTGGGAGAAAAGCAGCCAGAGAAGGAAGTTACTAGGACAACATTTTGAGAGCTGTACTTCCTTCAACCCAAGGTAAGTGACAGTTTCTTGGACAGGCTCTTAGATAAATGCCTTAAATCGAAGAGAATGACTTCTCCATAACCTTCCTGTAAAGCCTTAAGAGAATCATATCCCTTAACTTGTTTATTATCATTTGATTTAATTACAAACTGCTGTAATTGGTGAGCCAGATAAATTGAACCATGGACTTATTCATTATTTTTCAACTGTAATCTCAGTTTGGCCATTGCATTGTACCATTGCAAATTAGGGTAGAAAAACTATAAATTAATTTAGCTAGCTATTCTGGCGTAACCTTATATTGGTTCCATAACTGCTTGCTTAATCTTTTAACACATTTATAAAAGGTACACTGAACTGGTTCATTTCTCAAAACTTCAGTGCAGGCAAAAGTAACTTATATAGGAGACAAAGGTGGAATCATTGAAAATCATACCTGAGCCCATCCTATATTTTAATTACTTAAAGTAACACCCCTATTATTCCTATACCAGATAAAGTGAGAGCACCTTAAATGTTGACCAATATGCAGCACTGCAAAACCCCCTCTCTTATCTGTAGGTGTATCCATTTAAGTTTTCATCCTAAATACACAACCTCATGCTTCCGCCATAAACATACACTGCATGCCTCGCCCTTGTCCATGCGTCATCCCGGAATATTTGCTGACCTTGCTAAGGTAGTACTTAAAACTTTGTATTACACTGTGAGGGAGATAAGTGTGTTTTCTTAGCATCTGGAGACAGAAGAAATTTCCTTGTGACTATGCAGAATCTGTCACTGTGAGTGCAAAGAGGTTGTGTTGGCATTAAAGCATGGTTAAGAGGTGTCCCATAACTTGGCTTCTCCTTGCTCGTTAGGATTAGCACTATGATGCAGCTGTTGGGTGAAAGTTGGGAGGGGAAATAGACTAGATAAACAAAGTTTGATGTTAAGCGTCACGCTTACCCAGCCTGAATCCCTTTCAAAGGATGTTTTTGCTTATGGGATATTATTCAAACCAGTTCACTGGGCTTACTTGTGAGCTTCTTTACAGTACTATAAGGAAATGATAGCTAGATCAATAGATAGATAGATTCTATAGCTTTAGTATTCATTAACTACCCAGCATAGCTGAAAAGAATAAATGTGCAAAGGTGGCAGTTCCCAAATCACATGAGGATGTTGAAACATTTCACTTCTGAGAGCTGCAACAGGGAAGTCTATGCTAGAAAATGATGTTTTTCTGGTGATTTATCCAAGCAGCCATACAAGAGGTTGAGGATTTAGTTGGACGGGTGGCTAAGAGCTGAACCAACCAATACTAGAAGCTGCAAGCCCTGATTTTCTTCCCCTTTACACCATTTTGACAGCTGTGCAACTTCACTGGATTTTAATAGAGTTACTCCAGATTTACATGGGTGCAGCTAAGAAGAAAATCTGGTCCCAGACATTAGTTTCACCATCACAATAGATCCATTCGTTAATAATAAGAGTCAGGCTCAATGTGCAGAATAAACATGCTTGCTTGCATTTGGGTCTGGAAGGATTTGGTACCAATTAGCTCTTGGAAGCAAAATCCTTAGTGTAAATTAATCTAAACAGGCCCTAGCCTTGAGGACGATGGGTTTTCAATGGGATCTCTTTCTTTGAGTTTTTGCTCAGTATCTAGAGAATTGCAAACATCTGTTAAAACACTCTGTGGACTTTTCTGTCCCTCGATCGATTCACAATTCACAATCCTAAATGCTATTAAGACTTAATTAAATTGTGGTGGTCTATCAATGAGAGAGAATCGATTGCTCAGTGTGTTTCCATGATTCATTTATTTCTATAGTAATCAGGCAGTAAATAGATATATTACACATCCATTGCTTCTTAATTAAGGTGGTCACTGGAAGTCTCACCACATAGTCATGGTGTCTTCCAATGCAGGGGTTAGGAAGCTATAAACACAGGTAAAAAATCCCGTCTCCCTGGGCTACAGAATGAATTGTAATTTGACATGAAATTGGCATCTGGATTGTCCTTTGACATGAAACTGTTTGGCAAGACTTTCCTGGGCTTAGCTTCCCTTTAAACAGTGTGGCTTAATTCTGACTGTGCAAATTGGGAGTAACCCTGCTCCCGCTGTGACTACGGAGTCACATCGGTGTGGAGCCCAATGTAATGGAGACTTAAATGAGTGTGTTTGAAAATGTGTGACTTTGGAGAAATACTGGCCCCATTAAAGACAAGGACAAAACTCCCATTGACTTCAGGAGAGCCAGGATTTCACCCCATGCATGCACAGTTGATGGTGGGGCCATCACCATTAAATGAGGAGCTCACAGTCTAGCCCTAGCTTATAATGGAGTTGTGAGGCTCAGGTGATCAGGGTTATAGTGTGGCTGTGATTGTCAAAGGCATAGGGTGTTGGGCAGCTAAATCCCTTAGTCATCTTTGAAAATCTTAGCCTGTATCTTCAAGGCACAGCCCTGCAGTACAGGATACCTACAGCAGTACTAGTCCTGCCAGTAGACTGGAGCCCCGCTGGCTCCTGGAGCATAGCAGAAGCATAGGTCACAGCAGCCCCTGCTAAATCCTTTATCAGAGTGCATCATGCATAGCCCCATCAAGAGAGGCTGGTTTATATAGCAGGAAACCAATGCAGCTGCCTCCGTCAGGCCCATATGCAATGGCCAGACCACAGCTGATCAAGGAAGCTCATTGTCTTTCATAAGAAATTTGAAATTTCAGTGAAAATGTTCAAAATCTGAAGAATGTCAATCTCTCCAACAGCTGGTCAAAACATTAAGGGTGAGGGAAGGAATCTGTGAAAATTAACTCCACAAATTATTTCCTGTCTTTACTTCCAAATTCCTATGGAAACTTTTCCTCGAAAGTTTGAAATTAGAAAAATGTGGACTTAATTCTGACATCGTAGTCTGCTTTTGTTTTGTTTTATTGCTGACCTGTGGTTATACCCTGTCAACAGCAGCTCTGCACCTAAAAAGTATTGGGTTAGAGAGCTCTAGCCACCCCCCCCCCCGCCCTGTTGTACAAAGAGTTATGAACATACCTTACTTTACATAGATGAGTAGATATGTTGACTTCAATGGGTAAAATTAGGGATGAATTTTGCAAGATTAGGGCCAAAGACAGTAAACCAGTTTTATTGGCAATATGCATGGCATAAGCTTTTGTGGGTAAAAATCCCACTTCTTCAGATGCATGGAGTGAAAATTACAGATGCAGACATAAATATACTGACACATGAAGAGAAGGGAGTTACAGGTGGAGAACCAGTGTTGACAGGGCCAATTCGATCAGGGTGGATGTAGTCCACTCCCAATAATAGATGAGGAGGTGTCAATTCCAGGAGAGGCAAAGCTGCTTTTGTAATGAGCCAGCCACTCCCAGTCCCTATTCAAGCCCAAATTAATGGTGTTAAATTTGCAAATGAATTTTAGTTCTGCTGTTTCTCTTTGAAGTCTGTTTCTGAAGTTTTTTTGTTCAAGTATAGCTACTTTCAAATCTGTTATAGAATGTCCAGGAAGATTGAAGTGTTCTCCTGCTGGCTTTTGTATGTTACCATTCCTCATGTCGGATTCGTGTCCATTTATTCTTTTACGTAGAGACTGTCCAGTTTGGCCAACGTACATGGCAGAGGGGCATTGCTGGCACGTGATGGCATATATCACATTAGTAGACGTACAGGTGAATGTGCCTCTGATGGTGTGGCTGATGTGGTGGGGTCCTCTGATGGTGTCACTAGAGTAGATATGGGGACAGAGTAGGCAATGAGGTTTGCTACAGGCATTGGTTCCTGGGTTAGTTTTTCTGTGGTGTGGTGTGTAGTTGCTGGTGAGTATTTGTTTCAGGTTGGAGGCTGTCTGTAAGCGAGGACTGGCCTGCCTCCCAAGGTCTGGGAGAGTGAGGGATCGTTTTCCAGGATAGGTTGTAGATTGTTGATAATGTGCTAGAGAGGTTTTAGCTGGGGCTGTACATGATAGCCAGTGGTGTTCTGTTATTTTCCTTGTTGAGCCTGTCCTGTAGTAAGTGACTTCGGGGTACCCATCTTGCTCTGTCAGTCTGTTTCCTCACTTCCCCAGGTGGGTATTGTAGTTTTAAGAATGCTGGATAAATATCTTGTAAGTGTTTGTCTCTGTCTGAGGGATTGGAGCAAATTCAGTTGTATCTTAGGGCTTGGCTGTAGACAATGGATCGTGTGATGTGTCCTGGATGGAAGCTGGAGTCATGTAGGTAAATATAGTGGTCAGTAGGTTTCCGGTATACAGTGGTGTTTATGTGACCATCACCTATTTGCACTGTAGTGTCCAGGAAGTGGGTCTCTTGTGTGGACTGGTCCAGGCTGAGGTTGATGGTGGGGTGGAAATTGTTGAAATCATGGTGGAATTCCTCAAGGGCTTCTTTTCCATGGCTCCAGATGATGAAGATGTCATCAATATAGCGCAAGTAGAGTAGGGGTGTTAGGGGATGAGAGCTGAGGAAGCGTTGTTCTAAGTCAGCCATAAAAATGTTGGCATACTGTGGGGCCATGCGGGTACCCATAGCAGTGCCACTGACTTGAAGGTATAAGTTGTCCCCAAATCTGAAATGGTTGTGGGTGAGGACAAAGTCACAAAGCTCAGCTACCAGGTGTGACATGGGCTCATCAGGGATACTGTTCTTGACAGCTTGTAGTCCATCCTCATGTGGAATATTGGTATAAAGAGCTTCTACATCCATGGTGGCCAGGATGGTGTTTTCAGGAAGATCACCAATGCATTGTAGTTTCCTCAGAAAGTCAGTGGTGTCTCGAAGATAGCTAGGAGTGCTGATAGCATAGGGTCTGAGCAGAGAGTCCAAATAGCCAGATAATCCTGCTACAAGAGTGCCGATGCCTGAGATGATGGGGCGTCCAGGATTTCCAGGTTTATGGATCTTGGGTAGCAGATAGAATACACCTGGTCAGGGTTCTGGGGGTGTGTCTGTATTCCCGTGCTGTAGCAGGGAGTTTCTTGAGCAGATGGTGTAGTTTCTTTTGGTACTCCTCAGTGGACTCAGAGGATAGTGGCCTGTAGAATGTGGTGTTGGAGAGTCCCCTGGCAGCCTCCTGTTCATAATCTGACCTGTTCATTGTGACTACAGCACCTCCTTTGTCAGCCCCTTTAATTATAATGTCAGAGTTGTTTCTGAGGCTGTGGATGGCATTGCGTTCTGTACGGCTCAGGTTATGGGGCAAGTGATGCTGTTTGTTCATAATTTCAGCCTGTGCACGTCTGCGGAAGCACTCTATGTAGAAGTCCAGTCTGTCATTTCGACCGTCAGGAGGAGTCCACGCAGAATTCTTCTTCTTGTAGTGTTGGTAGGAGGGTTCCTGTGTGTCAGTGCACTGTTCAGTGGTGTGTTGAAAATATTCCTTAAGTCGGAGATGATGAAAGTAGGCTTCCAGATCACCACAGAACTGTATCATGTTCGTGGGGGTGGTGGAGCAGAAAGAGAGTGCCTGAGATCGGACAGACTCTTTTGCCGGGCTAAGTGTGTGGTTCGATAGATTAACAATATTGCTAGGTGAGTTGAGGGTACCACTGTTGTAGCCCCCTGTGGCATGTAGGAGTTTAGATAGTTTATTGTCCTTTTTCCTCTGTAGAGAAGTGAAGTGTGTGTTGTAAATGGCTTGTCTCGTTTTTGTAAAGTCCAGTCACGTGGAAGTTTGTGTGGAAGGTTGGTTTTGTATGAGAGCCTCCAGTTTTAAGAGCTCATTCTTAATCTTCTCCTGTCTGCTGTACAGGATGCTGATCAGGTGGTTACTCAGTTTCTGTGAGAGTGTGTGGCACAGTCTCTCACCACAGTCAGTGTAGTATGTCGATTGCAATGGATTTTTTACCTTCAGTCCATTTGGTATGATATCCATCTGTTTGCACTTGGAGGGGAAGATGTTGTCTGTCTGTATCTGTGCGAGTTTTTTGTTGAGGTTGGTGGATTTCCACTCAATACGGCTAAATTAAGTGCCTTGCATGGTGACAAGTATCAGGGGGTAGCCGTGTTAGTCTGTACCCACAAAAACAACAAGTAGTCTGGTGGCACCTTAAAGACTAACAGATTTATTTGAACATAAGCTTTTGTGGGTAAAAACCCCACTTCTTCAGATGCATGGAGTGAAAATTACAGATGCAGACATAAATATACTGACACATGAAGAGAAGGGAGTTACAGGTGGAGAACCAGTGTTGACAGGGCCAATTCGATCAGGGTGGATATAGTCCACTCCCAATAATAGATGAGGAGGTGTCAATTCCAGAAGAGGCAAAGCTGCTTTTGTAATGAGCCAGCCACTCCCAGTCCCTATTCAAGCCCAAATTAATGATGTTAAATTTGCAAATGAATTTTAGTTCTGCTGTTTCTCTTTGAAGTCTGTTTCTGAAGTTTTTTTGTTCAAGTATAGCTACTTTCAAATCTGTTATAGAATGTCCAGGAAGATTGAAGTGTTCTCCTGCTGGCTTTTGTATGTTACCATTCCTCATGTCGGATTCGTGTCCATTTATTCTTTTATGTAGGGATTGTCCAGTTTGGCCAATCTCCATGGCAGAGGGGCATTGCTGGCACATGATGGCATATATCACATTAGTAGACGTGCAGGTGAATGTGCCTCTGATGGTGTGGCTGATGTGGTGGGGTCCTCTGATGGTGTCGCTAGAGTAGATATGGGGACAGAGTAGGCAATGAGGTTTGCTACAGGCAATGGTTCCTGGGTTAGTGTTTCTGTGGTGTGGTGTGTAGTTGCTGGTGAGTATTTGCTTCAGGTTGGAGGGTTGTCTGTAAGTAAGGACTGGCCTGCCTCCCAAGGTCTGGGAGAGTGAGGGATCATTTTCCAGGATAGGTTGTAGATTGTTGATAATGTGCTGGAGAGGTTTTAGCTGGGGCTATACGTGATGGCCAGTGGTGTTCTGTTATTTTTTGTGTGCTTATTTTTATTTGAGCTTATGCTCAAATACATCTGTTAGTCTTTAAGGTGCTGCTGAACTCCTTGTTATATTTAACATACTGATTCATTTTTCAAGCAAGCTATTATAGAGAGAGGTGGTGGAGAAATACCAATGGTTTTTCATGGTATATTTTAAAAAATGTTGTTTTTGTCAAAATTGCCTGCAAGAATTTTTTATTATTTCAGAGAAAAACAGAAACCAAAATGGTAAAAACAAAACTTTTTCTGAACATTTATTTTGTAAAACATAAACGTCAATTTTCAGCAACATTTTTAAGTTTTGGAAAACAAGCTATTTGTTCATTTTCTGTAAAAATTGTTCTTTTTTAAAAAAAATCATTGCAGCATTGCTCCATGAGAACACAATGAGAAATATGACTGTGTCTAAGTTATCTTTCATTCTGCATCACAATTCCACCAAGTAAATACAAAAGAGAAATGCACAGCAAACATACAAAAGCCAGCTTGCCTTTGAATTGATTGTAGTGACTGTATTTTACAATTGAATATATGGTAATTTGATTTAGACTTAGAGAATGCAATTGAAATAATACAATACTAGAAATAGAAATGCTGGACAAGAAGAGATGAATTATTGCTCCAAAATGGATTGCAAAGGAGTACCAATTTCAGAAACATACAAAACCACCATGTCCAGCGCAGGGGATTGCAAAGAATGTATGGGCTCATTCAATAAATAAATATTGTAGAGACCTTAGCACCAAAGTTCAGTCCTCCCACCTCATGGTTGCAGTAGTCTTGCTGTGTGGAGAGATGGGGTCTGCTAAGAAAAGCTCCTAAAGGAAAAGTTGCAAAGGAAACATATTTCTTCATTTAAAAAATATTGCAAAGTAACATAAAAATTAATCAGAAATAATGAAAACATCCACATGTAGGGACTTTTCCCACTGCTGAAAGGGCCCTGGAAATCACAAGTAAACGTCCTATGATAGCTGGCAACGGAGGACAAGCAGTTTCATTAGGCTAGGTTGAAAAGAACATTGATGCTTGGTGCACAAATAAAGATGATATTTTGAGTGCTCCATTGATAACTGGGAAGGGAAAGGTCTGGGACCACCGGAAGTAACCAGAGAAAGCTTCACGGCCCTTTGCTGACTTAATAAGGCCATTTGAAAATATACTTGATCGCGTCATTGGGGAGATGGTGTCCAAAACAATTAAAAGGCCATGAAAAGCCCTTTTCCGCTATAGTGAAGCCAGGCTGGCAGGTAGTCAAGTTCCCTTCCAATATTTCATAAGTAATGAAAGCCAAGAAACAGCCCATTGTCTCACTGCACTACCGAAGAGCTATGAATCTTCTCAGGAAAAGACTGGAGTTGTAGTCAGTCTGCAAAACTCAGCCCTGGGATTTCAACACCCTAGAGATCAGGGCAATTAAACCTGGGGTTTTGCTTAGTGCCCATTCCTAGAAAAAGAGCGAGTTGTCTGGGAATCTCCCTTCAAAATGTTTTCTTGTGACTGAAAATGTGGTTTTTTGCAAAATCGAGGTAGAACATCAGGGAACCTTTCCCAGTGATGAGGTCTCTTGGACTGAGGAGCAGTCCCACAAGGGCACTGGTGGAAAATGCATTGCTGGGGACATTTCATAGTCATAGTCATAGTCTATCAGGGTTGGAAGGGACCTCAGGAGGTCATCTAGTCCAACCCCCTGCTCAAAGCAGGACCTGAGCCTGGATTTGATTTGATTTTATTTTATTTAAGACTCTGCCAGTGTCTTGCATGCTCAGAGACAAGAAGAGGGAAGAGAACAACTTCTGCAGCCAGCCCAACCTGCCCATTGGCATGAAGTCATGAAGAGAAATCAAGAAGTACATTATCTGCTCTTCGGGGCAGACTCTCTCTCTCGCGCTCACTGCACATATTTTCCTGAGTATTTTCTCATTTGCAATGTCTTTTTGACACAGAGGGGTGGGATTTGTAAAGGCATCAAGAGCAACTGCGATCCTGGCAGAGGTGTCACACTAGGGCACCTCAAACTGTTTCCAAGGATTGGACACACTTGAATACAGAGTCTGCCACAACTCACCCACCAGTAGGTGGTCATGTGACTTCCCTGTGGCAGCCACAGAAATTGCTAACCTGCAAAAGCCCAGGTAAGAAAGGACTTCTTTAAATGCACTGTTGTGACTAGAGATAGGAAAGTGCCAGCCCTATACATCCACCGCTTCTTTGTCCATATAGATGGGCAAGTAACAGATTATTCAGTTTGCAACTCTGAAAAATTGGGGGGAAAATTGGGGCGGGGGATCTGAAACAATTTTTTTAAAATTCTTTTGTCACACTGAAAATGTTTTAAAAGGTCACGTTGAGTGGAACAAAATGAAAGATTTGGTTTACTTTTGGGGGGGAAGGTTAATATTTTTAAGTGGTTTTTTAAAATAAAATTGAAGGACATTAAAAAACTAAATGTCTTTCCACAATGAAAAGTCAAAATGTTTCAACATTTAAAAAAAAAAAAGATTTTGTCAGAAAAAACAATTCACCAAAATCAATCCAACTTGACAAATTGTTTTGGTCAACCCAAATCTGCATTTCTTGGCCAAAAAAGATGGTTTAACGCACACAAAAAATCTCCCAGCTTTTTTTGTCACCACCAGGATTTGGAAACCTCTGAGCTAGACAGTTCTCAAGATACCGAGAGAGGCACAGGTAGGCAAGGGCAGAAATTCTCAACCTTTTTCTTTCTGAGCCCGCCCCCCGCCCCCCCCCCCCCCAACATGCTATAAAAACTCCAGGGCCCAGCTGTGCCACAATAACTGATTTTCTGCATATAAAAGCCAGGGCCGGTGTTAGGGGACAGCAAGCAGGGCAATTGCCTGGAGGCTCCACACTACAGGGCCCCCCGTGAAGCTACATTGCTCAGGCTTTGGCTTCAGCCCCTGGTAGCAGGGATCAGGGACCCTGGCTTCAGTCCCATGCAGTGCGGCTTTGGCTTTCTGCCCTGGGCTCTAGTGACTCTAATGCTGGCCCTTCTTGGCAGACCCCCTGAAACCTGCTCGAGGCCCCCCAAGGGGCCCCAGACCCCTTATTGAGAACCATTGGACTAGGGCATCAGACATAATTGGGTCACATATTCTCTTCCTGTCCGAAAATGCTACCTTGTTTAGGTTCAGTGATTCTGCATGGCCTATTGTAGGCACATGTTATTGTGTTGCAGTCTCTTTATAACTTGGCATTTGGCTGTACCACATTGCATTATGAATTTTGTTGCTCAGGGTTTTGGTGTCTCCTTGGCAGGGTTTGCTTACAGACATCCCATTGTATGATTCCTAAGAAAGATCATAGAATCACAGAATCATAGAATATTAGGGTTGGAAGAGATCTCAGGAAGTCATCTAGTCCAACTCCCTGCTCAAATCAGGACCAACTCCAGCTAAATCATCCCAGCCAGGGTTTTGTCAGGCCAGGCCTTATAAATCTCTAAGGATGGAGATTCCACCACCTCCCTAGGTAACCCATTCTGGGGCTTCACCACCCTCCTAGTGAAATAGTGTTTCCTAATATCCAATCTAGACCTCCCCCACTGCAACCTGAGACTATTTCTCCTTGTTCTGTCGTCTGCCACCACTGAGAACAGCCAAGCTCCATCCTCTTTGGAACCCTCCTTCAGGTAGTTGAAGGCTGCTATCAAATCCCCCTTCACTCTTCTCTTCTGGGGGATCAGGTGTTACACCTGGGCCTCATAAAAAGGGCTGAGAGAATTTAGGTAGGAGAAGAACTACAGAGAGCAGGTTAGGCTCCTGTGAAAGGTCTTGAGGTAGGGTCTGTAGGGAACAGGGAAGTCTCTGGGAGAAGGCGTTAGAGTCTCCTGGGAGATGAGACAGTGGGAACCTGCTAGGAAAAGAATCTCCAAGGAGAAAACCTGGAAAGCAATGATCAGCTCAAAGAACAAAGAGCAATTCTTCAGGAAGCAGGGAGTTCCAGTGGGGGAAAGATGTCAACGTAGGCCAGAAGGCAGGCTGAGAACAGCCCAAGAACGGCAGAAGAACCTTGTGTTTCTTTTGACATTTTTTTGGAGTTTTAGTTAGATTTCTTTTGCCCCAGAAGGGACAGAACGTGAAAGGTGACCAGGCCGGAGGGAAGCAGCCGACCATGGCAGAATCACATCAGCAGACAATTGGGGGTGCTAAAGCGAAAGAAACCCTGCAATGTCCCATCCTGGCTTGAGGGGGACGCTCTGGCAGTGAGTTGCCTCCAATATACTTAGCACAAATTCTATTCTATCGTACATAGGTTCTCATTCTGCCCTTGCTGCTGTAGTATCTCAGTGCCTTCCAGTCGTGCATCAAGTGACGTGACTCACATCTGTCCTTAAATGAACGGACATGGAGCCCCAAAGAGCCCAGGTTTGGTGAATCCCAAATACCCCCAAATCCTACTACATGGGAAGGAGCAGGTGAGCCAAGGGAAACTTAGAGGGTTACAGATGTGGCCTTTGCTAATAGCTAAATGTTACTTTTGTCCATAACCCCCTGTTTCGATTGACCCAAACCAAAAAAAAATTTTTTCAGTTTGCAAATATTTTTGCAGACTTCGACTTCTCCTCCTGATTCAAAATGAGAGAAAAATGTTGCACTCTTCAAAGTGTTTGCAGGGCAGGAAAACTACTTCCCAGATCTGCTCAAAATCTCAGTTCTTCCTGGGCAAAAACCTGCAAAGCGAATGTCTACACTAAGAGAGGGTGTGAAAATTGCCACAGCAAACGTAAGAAGCCAGCAGTGGTTCTGGATACATGTTAGGGAACAGCTCTTTGCGGGAGCTGCATGCAGAAGGGTGATTGATATTGTGCCTGAAAACAGTGTCACCCCAGGTGTGAAGATTGTGAAATGACTTCTGGAGTCCTTCACCATAAATCTCAATGATGTATTTATCCAGAGCCAGACTTGCTTTCACCTGCATTACCAGTGGCGATATCCCTGATGCAGTCAACAGCCACAATTCATTTGGCTGAGAGGCAAGCAATAAGTAATTGCATGCTAGTTCTCTAGATCCTGAGCTGCCCAAATATCCATTTCTCTGCTGGAAGTAACCTTGCAAAACAACAACACTGAGCAATTATGGCACTTTTCATCCATAGATCTTAAAGCAGCAGCCTACAGATGGAGACATACCTTAAACTAGTGCAAATGGTGGACTCTCGGTAACTTGAAGTCTTTAAACCATGACTTGAGGACTTCAGTGACTCAGCCAGAGGTTAGGAGTCTATTACAGGAGTGGGTGGATGAGGTTCTGTGGCCTGCGATGTGCAGGAGGTCAGACTAGATCATGATGGTCCCTTCTGGCCTTAAAGTCTATGAGTCTATGAGAATCCATCATTGCACAACAGGAGAAGGTGCTGAGACATAATTAAGTTATAGAGTAGCTGAATGGGAGAACCAGGAATAGAACCACAGGTCTTCAGACACTTAGGCCAATAATGTAATCACTGAATAGGGTGACCAAATGTCCCTATTTTATAAGGAGAGTCCCGATATTTGGGACTTATAGATATTTGTCTTATATAGGCACCTATTACCCCCCACTCCCTGTCCTGATTTTGCACACTTGCTGTCTGGTCACCCTATCACTGAACGATGCCGCTCCTTCATACTAACAAGCAACACATATTTTGACAACACAGACTCTGTAAATACGCTCTATAAAATGGATGGTGAGGGCCACAGTCTGCTGGGTAGGCAGCGTGGCTTAGTGCACAAACAGTGGCCTGGCGTTCAGGAGACCTGCATTTTATTTCCAGCTCTGCCTCTGACCTGCTGGGTGACTTAGGCAACTTATTTCACCTCGCTGTGCCTCAGTTTCCCATCTGTAAAACAGGGGAAATGATACTGGCCTCTTCTGTTAAGTTTGAGCTCTACAAATCTCCAACTTTGAGATCTACAGATGAAAAGAGCTAGATATATATTATTATTGCAGTCAGTTACTCGAGCAAGAATCCAATGCTGTTGAAGTTGAGGGAATTATTCTGGATTCACACCAATGTAACTGAGAGTAGGGTTGTTTCCCTGTGATATATCAAAAGACAATTGTGTAATAAGAATAATATTGTCTAAGTGCTAAAGAAGCACTCGTTCAATACCCCAAGTTGCAGGGCAGGGGTGACAGAGCCCCTCACTGCTCTGAATTGCACCCCAGAATGTCATAATATAGTGTTTGTTTTACCTGGGGCAGTACAAATTCTAGGGATAGTGTGAATGGCAGGGAGCATGAACTAGTGGTTACAGCAAGTGGTGCATCTGTGTGGGTCCCAGGATATTGGAGAGACAAGATGGGTGAGGTAATATCTTTTATTGGACCAACTTCTGCTGGTGAGAGAGACAAGCTCTATGTAGCTTGAAATCTTGTCTCCCTCAGTAACAGAAGTTAGTCCAATAGAAGATATTACCTCATCTCTCTGGTTACAACAAGGAACTCTGAGGCAGGACTCCTGGGTTCTAGTTCAAACTTTCTGTGTTATATTGGGTGTGTCACACAACTGCTCTGTACCTCCATTTCAACGTAGGTATGGTAATATTTATAGTACCTACTTTTCTGAAACGAGGAGATCCATGAATGAGAAGGGATATACGTCTAAGCACTGTGCCAGTAATGAACATGATCTGTTCAGTTCAATCTGGATAATAGATGTGAGAGAGTCAGGATTTATATTGGACTAGACCTGGTCATAAAATGGATTCCCCCCCCTTCCCTCCCCCCAATGCACTAAAAATATCGATGAAAATATATTTTTCATTTTCATTGGACTTTTCAGCCAAAAATTTCGATATGGAATTGAAAACCTGAACATTTTCCAAGTGTTGTAACTGAAAACCAGAATATTTTGGCTGCAGTCAGGGACTAGGAAGGAAAGAGGAGAAGACAGCAGACCAGAATAGAAAATTGATGGGTTTTGTTTTCTAAAGAAAAACTGAACATTTCTGAGGACAGCCAACACTTGTTTCAAGCATGTTCATTTTGTTGAAAGTATAATTTTCCATTAAAAAAAAAGTTTAGATGAAAAAGGCTACATCGGAGCCCTGTGCTCAGACCGTAGGGCTGAGGCATCTCCTGAGAACAGACTTTCTTGTGAGTCCGTGTGCAGCTGGAATCCGTCCTGAGAACCGTTGAAACCATCCATCCCAGAAGGAATGTCTCAATATAAGTGGGCAATTTTTGTGATGTTCTCTGGGGGTTTCCATAGAGAGATAGTAGCCTTCAAGCCTATCACCATAAGTACTATTAGAAAATGGGGCTTGTTTTTTGTTTTGTTTTTTACTTTATCAGACACTCCAGTATGTTTTAGGAGGAGGAAATTTCCTTCTGTTGGTAAAAGAGTCAGTAACAAAATTTCAAGTTGTTCAAGCTACCATCTGTAAAAGTCCAAGCCCCCTCCCATCTGGTACATGATGCATTTGCTAATATATGCGTGTGCTGTAAACATGTCCACACCTCTGCTGTAGCATTTTCTTGGCATATCCAAGCTGCCTTGGCTCTCATTTAACAGCATCTCATGTCATATTCTATGCTTCTGTCAAGATTTTTTTACAATTTCAAGGGCGCAATCCATGAATGACATCACAAATTTTATCAGTGTTTCATATTCATAATAATAATTAGGGCCAGCAGAACAGCTCACCCCAGGAACGATGGCTTCAGTAAATTTAGCCCTTTTTCATGACCAGTTGACCATATGTATGAATTTGTCCACTGTTATTCAAAGATGTTCCATGAACATTTCACGTGAAGAAATTGCAACTCAAAGGTAGTTCACAAATTGGTCATTGTGAGCATTCAGTGTTCATGATTCAATAATCAATAGATGTCTAATTAGTCATCCGATGGACCTCAGTCTCTTGTTTCTGCTCTTTGGATAGCCACACCAACAGGTAGATACCATGTTGATATGTAAGGAACAAAGGTGGGAAGACTGGAGGCTGGTATCTTGAAATGGGCAGAGTTAAGTTTGCTTAGGTGCCTTGTCTGGGCATTTCGCTACTTTCAAATATTTGGCTTCCTTATACTTTTAGCCTGAGCTCTGAATTTCTTGGGTTTCTATTTATTTTTTTGTTACCTACCATGCTCTTCTAAGGGGATGTCACGCTGCAGGCAAATGCAGCATGTGTCAAATCTCACCTTCCTTTGATCTAGCTGGTGTGGGCACCAATAACAGTGAAGCTGCAGCAGCCTGGGCTAATACCCTAAGTACATAAGCAAGCTCCTTGGTGGGCTTGTATTGGGGTGACCAGCCAATGCTGCATCCTGCTTCACTGCCACTGTTATCCAGCCTACCTTGGGTATGTCTACACTTGTAGCAATTATAGTTCCATTTGAAGAGTAGGCGCACACTAACGCGTTTAATGCTTTGCTCTCAAACTTTAACTCCAGCTAAACAACTTTTTTTTTTTTGGTCTGGTGATACAGGGAGATTTATAATCTAATTCCACTTCCAGCTGAAATTAATTTCCTTTTGTGCTTAGATGAATCTTGGTTCCCCAGTGGATAGTTTGCAACTTGTAAACCTTAGTGCAAACCAAGTGTACCTGCACTAGTGTAAATGTTCACAAAGAGCAAATTAAAACAGGCTGCAACTTGGATAGAGCAAAATGCTATGCAGAAGCCACCAGAATGTTTGCAAATAATTGTTCTCACACTATAGTGAACTGTAACAAAGATAGCTCATTCCTATAGCAATTTTGATCTTCGAAGTGCTTGAGAAATATTAGCTAATTATTCTCACTGCAGCTCTCCAACTTCAGGGTTATTTATCCAATTTCCAACCTGGGAACTGAGGCAAAGTAGGCAGTGGAAGAGTGGTGGGTTGGAATTTAGGAGCTCCTGGTTCCCAGTACTATGTAAAAATCAGGGTTTTCCATGCAACCCTTTTAAAATGAAGTCTTAAATAACATGATTTTATTACTATCAGTATTCACATGGTGGTTGGAATACAAAAGGTTCTGTGTGGCTTTACAGGAAATAACCCCTGCTTACATGGTGTATAAACACATCTGAACCAGGTCTCATTTTCAAGCTTTTCTCTGCAAACCCAGTCAGGAGGGTGTGATGTTCCCCTGGTGTTATCTGGACCAGTGATCGGCTAGGTCACTCCAATCCTCGACTCTGGGAGCCAGCCTTACCCTGCTGTGCTGTGAGAACCCCCACTCCTGGGCTGTTCACGCACAGCCTCTGGTATGTAAGCTACTTGGATTGTGCAACCGAATGACACTAGCCAATATCTCTGGTCCCAGACACAACCCTAGGAACCTCCATCTTTCAGTGTCCAGTTATGCCCACTGGACGCTGCAAGCTTATATGAGTTCATCAGTTTAACAAAGAAATTGATATGTACCAGGCTTGTTATCCCAAGGGGAGTCTCTGACACGCTTCAAACCAAATGCACTGCTTCAGGTAGAATAAACAAACAAATTTATTAACTATAAAGATAGATTTTAAGTGATTATAAGTCAAAGCACAAGAAGTCAGATTTGGTCAAATGAAATAAAAGCAAAACGCATTCTAAGCTGATCTTAACACTTTCAATACCCTTACAAACTTTTAGATGCTTCTCACCACAGACTGGCTGGTTGCCGTTTAGCCAGGCTCTCCCCTTTGATCAGCACTTCAGTCGCTTGGTGGTGATGTCTGTAGATGTAGGTAGAAGAGAGAGAAAGAGCATGGCAAATGTCTCTCCCTTTTAACTTGTTCTTTCTTCCCTCTTGGCTTCCCCCCCACCACCACTATGATGAGGGTCAGGTGAGCATTACCTCATCATAGTCCCACACTGACCAAGGAAAGGGGGCTGACTCACTGGAGAGTCCAACAGATCCTTTGTTGCTGCCTAGGCCAATGTCCTTTGTTCCTGTGAGGCTGGGCTGGGTTTGTCCCATACATGCCCTGATGAGGTGTGAACTGCCCCTCTGTTCCTAGAGAGTTTTTGCCTGGGCTTGTTTTAAGCCATGAGGATACATTTTCAGCCTCATACACATGAAATGACAACGTATAACATTACTGTAACAACAATGCTCAGGGCATCATGAGCCTTCCGAACACACCTGACATGACAAACTGCATTGGATACCATACAATCATATTATAAAGATGAACACATGGGTGCAGTGTGTTCCCCCAAGGTACAGAACATCACACTTATAAAGAGAAGCTGACACAGTTGCTGTCCCTGCTCTCAGCAGCCTATCGGTCTGTCATGTTTAAGAACGCAACGTCCCTTCCCAAGAGAGAGAAGCAACCCCCATTGACTATAAAACACGGCAGCTTCTCACAGCAACCGTCTCACTTGGGCAGCGTTATCTACAGTTGCAGGCTCAGCCATGTGAGTTATGTCGCCCGAGCTAAGATAATGGAGTGTGCGTAATGGAATCGAGAGCAATTATCTCATCTCTCAGGCTTCCGCAAAGGGGGTGGTTGGGATCAGACAGAGGAAGAGGCAGCCACCCCCAACAATTAAGTCATTTTTAACATGGTTAGCACATCAGGACGTGATTCACACCATGGCAGAGATAGCCTAAGCCCCCAGCAGGAAACCATGCCAGCTTTCCAGCTGGCTTCTAAGGGGCCTTGCAGCCTGATAGAAACTCAGTCTGGCTAGCAGAATTTGGCTAAGGATTCTGATGTGGGCCTCTTCTGATACATGCCATAGCAAGGGCAAGTCCTGTTGCCAAGAAGGCCAATGGCATTTTGGGATGTATAAGTAGGGGCATAGCGAGCAGATCGAGGGACGTGATCATTCCCCTCTATTCGACATTGGTGAGGCCTCATCTGGAGTACTGTGTCCAGTTTTGGGCCCCACACTACAAGAAGGATTTGAAAAAATTAGAGAGAGTCCAGCAAAGGGCAACAAAAATGATTAGGGGTCTGGAACACATGACTTATGAGGAGAGGCTGAGGGAACTGGGATTGTTTAGTCTGTGGAAGAGAAGAATGAGGGGGGATTTGATAGCTGCTTTCAACTACCTGAGAGGTGGTTCCAGAGAGGATGGTTCTAGACTATTCTCAGTGGTAAAAGAGGACAGGACAAGGAGTAATGGTCTCAAGTTGCAGTGGGGGAGGTTTAGGTTGGATATTAGGAAAAACTTTTTCACTAGGAGGGTGGTGAAACACTGGAATGCGTTACCTAGGGAGGTGGTAGAATCTCCTTCCTTAGAGGTTTTTAAGGTCAGGCTTGACAAAGCCATGGCTGGGATGATTTAATTGGGGATTGGTCCTGCTTTGAGCCGGGTGTTGGACTAGATGACCTCCTGAGGTCCCTTCCAACGCTGATATTCTATGATAGATTCATCTGGTGTCCAGGGGCATCACTAAATAGGACAGATTTAAGTAGCATAATCCGTCTATCAACAAACCATGCATATTGGCAGGGGGTTAGACTAGATGACCCTTGTGGTCCCTTCTCACTCGATGAGTGGGCTCCCTGTGCTTGCATCCTGTGTGAGGTGGCTGCTAAGAGCCTTATGATCCATAGGCACCATTTCCGGTGAATGAATCCCCTTTCTGTGTGGCCAGCTATCAGATCTCACACAATTTGATGTGGCTCCTTAAGCCCCGGCTCCTGGGGTCTTGTGATTAGGGGAGAAGCTCAGCTTTCATTTAAAATACAAAGTAAGTTTCTAGCCCTTGTGATTGCAGAGAGAAGCTTGCAAACATGACCTGAGTGTGACCAGAGGGCAAATAAAAAGAACCTGTCATTTACTTATTTAGTTTGAAAAACCTTGTGATTTTTAAGCCAATCTAATGGTTTTGGGGTGGCCTGACTTGATTTTCAAATGCTTGGGAGGAGGTGGGGGGGGGCGTTACTGCCCTTCTGCCTGAGTCATAGAGGCCACATTGATCTCAGCCCTGAGGTAAGTGGGAAAACGGGATACCGGGAGGAAGCACAGGCAGGAACGTCTGTGAGGGGAGGGCTCCTGCCTCATACTGAGAACGAGGGGCGATCAGCAGGTTCTCTCAAGTGCTTATATACGAATGCACAAAGCCTTGGAAACAAGCAGGGAGAACTGGAGGTCCTGGTGATGTCAAGGAATTATGACGTGATTGGAATAACAGAGACTTGGTGGGATAACTCACATGACTGGAGTACTGTCATGGATGGTTATAAACTGTTCAGGAAGGACAGGCAGGGCAGAAAAGGTGGGGGAGTAGCACTGTATGTAAGGGAGCAGTATGACTGCTCAGAGCTCCGGTACGAAACTGCAGAAAAACCTGAGTGTCTCTGGATTAAGTTTAGAAGTGTGAGCAACAAGAGTGATGTAGTGGTGGGAGTCTGCTATAGACCACCGGATCAGGGGGATGAGGTGGATGAGGCTTTCTTCCGGCAACTCGCAGAAGTTACTAGATCGCACGCCCTGGTTCTCATGGGTGACTTCAATTTTCCTGATATTTGCTGGGAGAGCAATACAGCGGTACATAGACAATCCAGGAAGTTTTTGGAAAGCGTAGGGGACAATTTCCTGGTGCAAGTGCTAGACGAGCCAACTAGGGGGGGAGCTTTTCTTGACCTCCTGCTCACAAACAGGGAAGAATTAGTGGGGGAAGCAAAAGTGGATGGGAATCTGGGAGGCAGTGACCATGAGATGGTCGAGTTCAGGATCCTGACACAGGGAAGAAAGGTAAACAGCAGGATACGGACCCTGGACTTCAGGAAAGCAGACTTTGACTCCCTCAGGGAGCAGATGGGTAAGATCCCCTGGGGGACTAACATGAAGGGGAAAGGAGTCCAGGAGAGCTGGCTGTATTTCAAGGAATCCCTGTTGAGGTTACAGGGACAAACCATCCTGATGAGTCGAAAGAATAGTAAATATGGCAGGCGACCAGCTTGGCTTAATGGTGAAATCCTAGCTGATCTTAAACATAAAAAAGAAGCTTACAAGAAGTGGAAGGTTGGACATATGACCAGGGAAGAATATAAAAATATTGCTCGGGCATGTAGGAATGAAATCAGGAGGGCCAAATCGCACCTGGAGCTGCAGCTAGCAAGAGATGTTAAGAGTAACAAGAAGGGTTTCTTCAGGTATGTTGGCAACAAGAAGAAAGCCAAGGAAAGTGTGGGCCCCTTACTGAATGAGGGAGGCAACCTAGTGACAGAGGATGTGGAAAAAGCTAATGTGCTCAATGCTTTTTTTGCCTCTGTCTTCACTAACAAGGACAGCTCCCAGACTGCTGCGCTGGGCATCGCAACATGGGGAGTAGATGGCCAGCCCTCTGTGGAGAAAGAGGTGGTTAGGGACTATTTAGAAAAGCTGGGCGTGCACAAGTCCATGGGGCCGGACTAGTTGCATCCAAGAGTGCTAAAGGAATTGGCGGATGTGATTGCACAGCCATTGGCCATTATCTTTGAAAACTCGTGGCGAACGGGGGAAGTCCCAGATGACTGGAAAAAGGCTAATGTAGTGCCAATCTTTAAAAAAGGGAAGAAGGAGGATCCTGGGAACTACAGGCCAGTCAGCCTCACCTCAGTCCCCGGAAAAATCATGGAGCAGGTCCTCAAGGAATCAATTCTGAAGCACTTAGACGAGAGTAAAGTGATCAGGAACAGTCAGCATGGATTCACCAAGGGAAGGTCATGCCTGACTAATCTAATCGCCTTCTATGATGAGATTACTGATTCTGTGGATGAAGGGAAAGCAGTGGATGTATTGTTTCTTGACTTTAGCAAAGCTTTTGACACGGTCTCCCACAGTATTCTTGTCAGCAAGTTAAGGAAGTATGGGCTGGATGAATGTACTATAAGGTGGGTAGAAAGTTGGCTAGATTGTCGGGCTCAACGGGTAGTGATCAATGGCTCCATGTCTAGTTGGCAGCCGGTGTCAAGTGGAGTGCCCCAGGGGTCAGTCCTGGGGCCGGTTTTGTTCAATATCTTCATAAATGATCTGGAGGATGGTGTGGATTGCACTCTCAGCAAATTTGCGGATGATACTAAACTGGGAGGAGTGGTAGATACGTTGGAGGGCAGAGATAGGATACAGAGGGACCTGGACAAATTGGAGGATTGGGCCAAAAGAAACCTGATGAGGTTCAATAAGGATAAATGCAGGGTCCTGCACTTAGGACGGAAGAACCCAATGCACAGCTACAGACTAGGGACCGAATGGCTAGGCAGCAGTTCTGCGGAAAAGGACCTAGGGGTGACAGTGGACGAGAAGCTGGATATGAGTCAGCAGTGTGCCCTTGTTGCCAAGAAGGCCAATGGCATTTTGGGATGTATAAGTAGGGGCATAGCAAGCAGATCGAGGGACGTGATCGTTCCCCTCTATTCGACATTGGTGAGGCCTCATCTGGAGTACTGTGTCCAGTTTTGGGCCCCACACTACAAGAAGGATGTGGATAAATTGGAGAGAGTCCAGCGAAGGGCAACAAAAATGATTAGGGGTCTGGAACACATGACTTATGAGGAGAGGCTGAGGGAACTGGGATTGTTTAGTCTGTGGAAGAGAAGAATGAGGGGGGATTTGATAGCTGCTTTCAACTACCTGAAAGGGGGTTCCAAAGAGGATGGTTCTAGACTTTTCTCAGTGGTAGAAGATGACAGGACAAGGAGTAATGGTCTCAAGTTGGAGTGGGGGAGATTTAGGTTGGATATTAGGAAAAACTTTTTCACTAGGAGGGTGGTGAAACACTGGAATGCGTTACCTAGGGAGGTGGTAGAATCTCCTTCCTTAGAAGTTTTTAAGGTCAGGCTTGACAAAGCCCTGGCTGGGATGATTTAACTGGGAATTGGTCCTGCTTCGAGCAGGGGGTTGGACTAGATGACCTCCTGAGGTCCCTTCCAACCCTGATAGTCTATGATTCTATGATTCTATGATTCAGCTCAGACTTCCTTTCACCATGTTGTACAAGAAGCATCACTCATTTGGAGTGCGCAGTGTGTACACTGGGAAGGGTGGGGATAAAGGAGGTGTTTATAGTTGTTAGACTAGCAGATTGGGAGTCAGGGTTCCTGGGTTCTCTTCTTCCACTAATTTGCTGTGTGGTCTTGGGAAAGTCACTGTGTCTCAGTTTCCCCTTCTGAACATTGGCAATAAAAAGGCTCTTACCAAACCCCACAATAGGTGTTTTTAATGGCACTGAATGAATGGTGGGGAAAGAAAAAGAAAATAGCTCATGGTTACCCATTCTAATTGCAAGTCTAACACTGACCCACACAGGGACGTTGGCAGCGGGGATCAAGCCTGGGACCTTGTGAGCTTAATGCATGAGCCGCTCTAGAGCCTGAGCTAAAAGACACATCTCTGTTAGCAGAGGTAATAGCAGGCTCATCAGGTGGCCTAGTCATCACTCGAGGGGGACAAAGGGCCACTCCAAACAAGCAGGGGTTACAGAAGCAATTTACAATGTAAATGTGACGTCAAAGGGGTACTTAATATAAAGATTTGGGGGCCAACTTTAGGCACTTCAGTTTGGGAATGTTGGCCTCTCACCTCTGCAATGTTCTAGGCCTAGATCATGCTGGGCCTGACAAGACCTGGAACGGACTGAAAACCTCATTGCTGGAGCTAGTTTGTGGGGATGCACATCTCTGTGGCTCGTTCTCATTGAGCCTGGCATGCGCCGATGAAGTATGGATAATGACTCGGCCTTGCAGGTATGTCTTCTGTTTTGTGGCTCTGGCAGGTTCTGGATCTGCTCTCTCCAAGCCAGGCAGGACCGGCGAGGCAAATGACAAGCAGAAAAAGCCAAGGCAGCCATGACAGTGTCATCTTGCTGTGTATTGCCGGGGCTCAGAGGTGGGAGAGGGGGAAACTCCGCAGTGGCAGCTGGCTGGCACACTGGGGGAAGGCCGGTTTGTTAGCAGGAGCCTGGCTTTGTGGCATTGCATCTGTGGTACCCCCCTCAACGTTTATCCCCAGCTCCAGTTCTGTTCCGACCAGCTGGCACTTCTGGAGATTTTTAGCTCCTTCTCCAGCTTTTCAGCTCAACTGTCAGCTCATCTGCAACCGACACAGGTGTGCAGCTAGGGGAGACGCATGGCAAGCGAGAGCCTGTTCTCCCCAGGGAGACAGAGGAAGAGCAGAATATTAGTTATGCTCCCCTGGGTTGAAGGGTGAGCAGAATTTTGCCTGTGTCTGAGGGCTACTTCATTTCTAGTGTCTCTGTCACTGTTGTGGCTGACATCCCAGCATGCTGGCATTCCTGGGAGTCACCATGTGCCAGGGTTCTTGCTGCTTCAGTCTGTCACTGTGAGTGCTGAAATGAGGCCTGTCTGCCCATAGACCATCCCACTGTACTCTTTCATTGCCCCTATTTTGTTTCACAGAGTCAGAGATTTTAAAGCCAGAAGGGACCAGTGTGATCCCCTAGTCTGACTTCCTGCAAAGCACAGGCCTGGTGTCAATCGGCAAAACTCCACTGTGTCTAGATGTGTGTGTGTGTGTGTCCTTGTGCTTGTGAGTGTGCCTGGGCTGTGTGTGTGAATGCGCTTGTGAATGTGCTGGGCCTGTGTGAGTGTACATGTGCATATGAGCTTATTTGTGCATGCGCATTTTTGTGAGTATGTGTGTACAGGGGTGTGTGAGTGTACCTGTGCGAAAAGTTCTCCTCTGACTGTATGTGTGTGTGCTGGGATGCATGAAAATGGTGAAAAAGTTTCCTAAAATTCACAGAAATTTTGCTGCAAATGTTATTTGCCTTCTTTTTGAGTCCCTGAAAGAGCACTTTCCACAAAACCTTGACGGGCCAGAGCTGTCAGTGACTGGCAATAAGATGGCAAGTGAAGGTCAATGTTGGCAAATGCAAAGTAATGCACATTGGAGGGTACCATCTAAACTTCTCAGACACCTTCCTTGGCTCTAAATCAACTCAAGAAAAGACCTGGAAATCATTGTGGCCAGCTCAGTGAAGGCCTCTGCTCAGTGTGCAGCAGCCATCAAATAAGCAAACAAAATGTGAGGGTGCATAAGGAAAGGGACACAGAAGAATGCGGGAAATGTCACAGTGCCATTCTGTAAGTCAACGGCGTGTTGGAATAGTGGGCTCAGCTTTGGTAATCCTGTCTCAGATATATCAGAAATAGAGAAGATTTGGAGATGGGCAATAGGAACATATAGTGGCCTGGAAAAAGCTTTCATGTGAAAAGAAATCAAAAAGATTCAGGCCGTTGCATGTTCTTGTCTTTTTGTAGTTTCTTTTGCTTGCTTTTTTTTTTTTTTTTAAGACTTGCTAGCTAGTAAGTTTGTTTCTGTGAAAAGTGATATTTGTATGTTTGTTAACACTGCTTTGCCCCCCTAATCACCGCCTAGGAGGCTGTGGCTGCACAAAAAGCCTCTGGTGACCCTATGCGGCCATGGTAGCCACATTTGAGAAATGCTGAGCTAAGCTGCTTGGTTTGGGTTAGCCCTAAAGCATATATAGAGCTTGCATATACAACAGCTACTATCACCTTTTGGAACCTAAGTCTGTAACACATTTGTGCATATGTTTGCCTGCTTTCACCTTGTAAATAACTCTCTGATTTCTCTTTCCTAGTTTGTGATGGGGTGAGCTCCCCACAATAGCCCAGCAAAAGCTGAATTGGCCAGGAGGCCCAATTAGCTAATAACCACACTATCAGGGGCTCGTTCACCTGCACATCTCCTAATGTGATATATGCCATCGTCCCACCTTGAGTATCACTACAAAAGGTTTTTTTTCTCTCCTGCTGGTAATAGCTCACCTTAACTGATCACTCTCATTATAGTGTGTATGATAACACCCGTTGTTTCATGTTCTCTGTGTGTATATATATCTCTTCCTACTGTATTTTCCACTGCATGCACCTGATGAAGTGGGTTGCCCACCACTGACTAATAAGGCTGCAAACAGGGGAGCTTTAGGCTGGAGGCAGCTGATTAGGAACAGATTCACCTGTGTAGGAGCAAGTGGAGCTGGTATAAAGCCAAGTAGCTGGCTACAGGTGGGGGGCTGCTGCTGAAATAGGACAGTCACTTCCTGGGAAGAGGGAGGTTTGTTTAGGGGGTAATAGCTAGAAAGGCTGCAGTCACTCTGTGAATGGAGGGAGTTGCAGGTCTGGCAAACCTTGAGGGGGAAGGGGGAGTCAGATATGTAGGAAGAAGCCCAGGGAAACAATAAAAGAAGCAGTTAGAGCAAAAAGGCATCCTTTAAAAAGTGGAAGCTCAATTCTACTTAGGAAAATAGAAAGGAGCATAAACTCTGGCAAGTGAATTGTAAAAATGTAATTAGGAAGATCAAAAGAGAATATGAAGAGCAACTAGCAAAGACTCAAAAAGTAACAGCAATTTAAGTACATCAGAAGCAGGAAGCCTGCTAAACAACTAGATGATCAAAAGATGCTAAAGGAGCACTCAAGGACGATAAGGCCATTGTGGAAAAACTAAATGAATTCTTTGCATCAGTCTTCACAGCTGAGGATGTGAGGAAGATTCTCAAACCTGAGTCATTGTTTTTAGGTGACAAATCTGAGGAACTGTCCCAGATTGAGGTGTCATTAGAGGAGATTTTGGAACAAATTGATAAATTAAACAGTAATAAGTCACCAGGATCAAATGGTATTCACCCAAGAGTTCTGAAGGAAATCAAATGTGAAATTGCAGAACTACTAACTAGTTTGTAACCTATCATTTAAATCAGCTTCTGTACCAAATGACTGAAGGATAGCTAACGTGATGCCAATTTTTTTAAAAGGCTCCAGTGTTGGTCTTGCCAATTACAGGGCGGTAAACCTGACTTCAGTACCGGGCAAACTGGTTGAAACTATTGTAAAGAACAGAATTGTCAGGCACACAGATAAGCATAATTTGTTGGGGAAGGCTCAGTATGGGTTTTGTAAAGGGAAATCATGCCTCACCCGTCTACTAGAATTGTTTGAGGGAGTCAACAAGTATGTGGACAAGGGTGAGTCAGTGGATTTAGTGTATGTAGATTTTCAGAAAGCCTTTAATAAGGTCCCTCACCAAAGGCTCTTAAGCAAAGTAAGCTGTCATGGAATAAGAAGGAAGGTTCTCTCATGGATTGGTAACTGGTTAAAAGATAGGGAACAAAGCGTAGGAATAAATGGTCAGTTCTCAGAATGGAGAGAGGTAAATAGTGGTGTCCTCCAGAGGCCTGTACTGGGCCCAATCCTATTCCAGATATTCATAAATGATCTGGAAAAAGGGGTAAACAGTGAGGTGGCAAAATTTGAAGATGATACAAAACTACTCAAGATAGTTAAGTCCCAGGCAGACTGGGAAGAGCTACAAAGGGACTTCACAAAACTATGTGACTGGGCAACAAAATGGCAGATAAAATTCAATGTTGATAAATGCAAAGTAATGCACATTGAAAAACATCCTAACTATACATATAAAATGATGGGGTCTAAATTAGCTGTTACCTCTCAAGACAGAGATCTGAGTCATTGTGGATAGTTCTCTGAAAACATCCACTCAATGTGCAGCAGCAGTCAAAAAAGCGAACAGAATGTTGGGAATCATTAAAAAAGGGATAGATAATAAGACAGAAAATATCATATTGCTTCTATATAAATCCATGGTACACCCACATCTTGAATACTACATGCTGATGTGGTCACCCCATCTCAAATAAGATTGGAATTGGAAACGGTTCAGAAAAGGGCAACAAATATGATTAGGGGTGTGGAACGGCTTCCATATGAGGAGAGATCAATAAGATGGGGACTTTTCAGCATGGAAAAGAGACAACTAAGGGGGGATATTATAGAGGTCTATAAAATCATGACTGGTGTGGAGAAAGTAAATAAGGAATTGTTATTTATTCCTTCTCATAACACAAGAACTATGGGTCACCAAATGAAATGAATAACAGCAGGTTTAAAACAAAGTACTTCACACAATGCAATCAACCTGTGGAACTCCTTGCCAGAGGATGTTGTGAAGGCCAAGACTATAACAGGATTCAAAAAAGAATTAGATAAGTTCATGGAGACTAGGTCCATCAATGGCTATTAGCCAAGATGAGCTGGGATGGTGTCCCTAGCTTCTGTTTGCCAGAACCTGGGACTGAGCATCAGGGAATGGATCACTTGATGAGTGCCTGTTCTGTTCATTCCCTCTGGGGCACCTGGCACTGGCCACTGTTGGAAGACAGGATACTGGGCTAGGTAGACCTTTGATCTGAAGCAGTATGGCCCCATTCTTATGTTCTTAATAAACCTTTAGTTAGTTTAATATAGGACTGGCTACAAGTGTTGTCTTTGGTGCGAGATCTGGAGTGCAATCGACTTGGGTTAAAGTGATTGGTCTTTTGCAATTGGGAGTAACTTGAATATTGTGATATTTGGTGTAAGTGACCATCTATCACTAAGTCCAGCTTGCCTGAGTGACAAGACAGACCAGCGTGCCCAAGGGACTGGCTGGGACTCCATGGTAAGGCTGTATTAGTGCTTGAGGAGTTCACACTAGTGAAATCTAAGTGTAGAACTCACAACCAGTGTGGGGTCCATGCCCTGGTTCCTAACTGTCTGCCCTGAGGCTGGCACTCACGCTTGTGAGCCACGCCAGACACTCCCTTTGGGTGACATTCATCCATCAGGACAAAGGCCGTGGGTAGCCCCCAAGCAGTAAAGTAAGGGCAGTTTCTCTTCACAGGGGTGCATGGAACAGACACACACTAAGGCTTCCTGCCCACTGTGCCCAGGATAGCTGACCTCTGTACCACCTTGGGAATAAGCTACTATGGAGTGGAGGTTTAGGGACATATCCACTGGAATGCAGTTACACAGATCCCTGCAGAGGCTGTGGATCCTACATGCAGTTGGTGTAGCAGCTGTGACGGGCCTGACAAGTCTCTCTGTGCCCTGTCCTCTCCTAGCCCTGCGCAGCTCCACTTCAAAGCCCATTGACTGGGGACTTTGCATGTGCGTGTGTAAACGCCACCCTTCGGGCTCAGCCACCAGCCCTGCTGCATGCCAGGGCAGTGGAGTGAGGGGGCAAAGGAACTGTCAACTGCCTGCATTTCCAGAACCGGTGCGGGGCTGGGAGATCAGCTGCTGACATAGTACAGCTACTCCCCCTCCAGCACAACTGGGCAGAGTCTCTGCAACAGACTGTCATCCCGGGGCCAGCAAAATTGCTTGTGCAGGCTAATCCTAACTGCGGCGTGGGCGTCCAGCAGGGAGCAGCTTGTAGCATCAGGCATAATCTGATTCCTGGCCTGCTGTTGAGATGGTGCAGCTACATGTGTCCCCTCTGAAAGACGGACCCTGCGGTGCCTCTCAGAATCCCAGAGTGCAAACAGAAGCAGTGGTGTGAGTAGGGGGGGCAGGCTGTAGAGCAAGGGATGGGAATGGGTTCAAAACATAAATTAAGGTTCTATTTATAAGTGTTTCATTAAAATTTAATATTTGATTAATGGATGAAGCTGCAGTCACAGAAATGTGGGATAAAATGTGTCAAAAACGCATTAGTGTCAAGAGATGGAGATGTAGCAAGTGAGGGGGGGGAAACGTGGTCTAACATGCTCTGCAGATGTTTTTTCATACAGAGCAGGCCTCTGTGCAGAACAGATCCGCAAATCAGGGCAAAACTGGGCTGTGAAGGTCCTTTAGTGAGACCTTGATAAGTGGGAACAATTGAAAAGGTGCTAGTCCAGATGATTGCTGCCCAACGTGACAGAGGATTAATGTTTTGTAAATATCACATGCTCTGCATTGGGGGGGACCAGATGGCATGGCTTTTTGTTTTTAGAAGACATCCTAGGAAAGGAAGATTAGCAAAAAGCAATCAGGAAATTTCATTCTGAGTAGGGCTGATGGGGAAGCTTTTTCTACAAAATGTATTTTGTGCAAAAGGGCAATTTGTTGAAACCAAAACTTTTCCTTGGGAAGGGTTGCTTTTGACAATTCTCCTGACTTGGACAAATGTTGAAAAAAGAAGTTCTGAAATTGTGTAAATGTCCTGTTTTGAAATTTTCAAAATGATAGGTTTGGCGGGGTGTTGGTTGAAAACAACTTTTTGTTTTGAAATTTAACGAAGTTTATACTTTTTAATAGGCCAAAATTGAAACAAAACATTTTGAAGTTATTGAAATGAAATGTTTCAAAATGAAACTGAAACCAAATATATTTGGTTTGGTTTGCAAAAAATTTCAACTTTTTGTCTCAACTTGGGATGGGGAAAACTTTTCAAAATCTCAAAAATTCTCTTGGGACAGTAATACCATTTCCTACAGAGTCCTAATTCTGAGTGGCTGAGGGAAACCGTAAATCAAGAAAGAACAAAAGTTAAGTTTGCATGGGAAAGCACAGCACGTTTGACACCTTTACAACACTGCTATGTGCACTTCGCCTCTCAAGATACCTGTCTCCTTCTGTGGAGAGAAGAGTCCTTAGAGATTCAAAAGATGTGGAAGAGGGAGGAAAGACATATAGCTGCATAGCTAAATAAACCACACTTCCAATCCATGGATCTGCACAGTCTCTGACAGAAGATGAGCTTCTATGTGAATCACGGCAATGCCAAAGCGTGTGCATGTATAACCCACTGTGCTCGGTGTGTTACATGTCCCCCTCTGGGCTGTCCACCGAGCATGTCTGTCCATTACAGCTCTAAGCTCTGGAGTCTGACTTGCTAGCTCAAGCTTTAGAGATTTAGGGTCCTAGTTCTGGAGATCCCTAAGTGTCGGCTAAGACAGTGGCAGTCACACATGCACGTGAGATTGTGGGGTGGATTCTTGTTGATCCTTCAGCCCCATTGCTCAGTGAAGAATTCCCCCTGGTACACAGGGATGCTCCACTGATTTAAAGCTGCATCAGGGTGTTGGGGGCACAGCAGAGTTCTGCTCCCCTGCACCAGTCCCTGATCACTCCTCTTCCACATGCCGCGGGACACTCAGATAGAGGACACCGATCGAGCACCCTATGGGAAAAGTGTGACTGCATGCCCGGTTCTGTGTGTGCGGGTTTAGTCAGTCACCAGTTTGGCTCATCTGGATTTGTTTGTCTTTAAACTGAATGTAAGACACCCACGTGAAGTGCTATCAGAAGAATAATTACTCCAATGCTAGATATGCAAGGCGGGAGGAGAGAGCATCTTCCTGCTCAGTGATGGGGAAACTGGGAATATGAGCAACAGGAAACAAAGTGCAGTGCAGCTGGAGATGCCTGGTTCCTAGGAATTATTTACCCATTTCTTCACAGTCGGAGCTTTTCCCAGCTGGGTTTAGGTTTCTTCAAATGAGCCACATCCTTTATTCAGCACTTTGACTTCTCTTCCTTGCACTGTCTCATGGTGATCTGCAGTGATCTGCGCACACAACCCACCAAGAGAAACCAGTCTCTGTTCACCATCACCCCTTTGCATGAGTCATAAGGGCCAGATCCTCTTCTGATGTAAATCCATTGTCTTCAGTGGAGCTGGATTGATTCACACCAGCTAAAGATCTATCCCAGCAGTCCTTTCGTTCTCAGTACGATTAGTTTCTTGGGGCCATTTTTTTCTTTGAGGTCATTGTTAGAGGGCTTATTCCTTCACCCTCCCACTTCCCTGGTCCTTCTCGCATGAACAGAGCGCAACAACACCCGAAGTCCGAAGGTGCAAACAATTCGATGTTTATTTGGGGAACTTCCAGCAAGCTTAAATCCAAGTTCCTTTTTCCTTATTTTTGAATCCCCACTTACTTCCTGTTTGCCCCTAATTTATATAGTACTATTTCTTAGCTATACCTTAACTAACCATTTTACTGAAATTTACCTAAACAATCCTAACATATTGTAACACAATTAGCTAACCAATGATATCCCACCACCTTAATTACTTTACACCCAGCAAAATTAATTATACAGCAGACAGAAACAATCACAGAACCAGACAGAGACCATGCAAATAAACAATAACAAAGTGGAAACTATAATGACAAAACAATACAGAAGTGAGAATCTTATAACTACATCTGTAAAGACATAAGGGTTTTCCAACTATGTCTATTGATAAGTGAGTCCTTACCAAACATAAAACTATCAAACTTAAATTTCCTTGTACATTTTCTAGGCTCTTCCCTTTCTCTGGAGGTGATAGATTGGATCACCTTTCTAACAGCCCCAGACTGCCTTATGACTAGTTTGGAATGTACGGATGTGACCATATGGTTCCTTTATGGCTGTGCCCACTGTTTAGCCAAAGGCCTTAGCTGAAGAACAGGGCCTCAGACTGTCAAGGTAAGAGAAGGCCCTTACACAGACAGACAGTGATTTTGATTCTTTCTTTTATACTTCTATAACTAGCTAAATGATAAACATACACCTACATTCTTAAAATATAGGCCTTTACAGACAGGCCTGAATATCTATATCCTAACAGTCATTTTCTTCTCCATGCCTTATTCATGCCTTTGCTTCAGTCCTAAAAGTCTGTGTTTATTCACTTTGAGTGAAATCCTAGCTGGGGCTGTGTGTTTGCCATTGAGTTCAGTTGGGCCAGGACTTCACTCCTTCATGTTTCCAAAATAAAGTGAGATGCACAATAGAACCATGGAGACTTAAATCATCCCTTCTGGAAGAAAAAAACATTTCTGTGCATGAGTTAGGGCCGCAAAGCCTTTAGAATGCTGGCGGGCGGTGTATGGGCTGGGCTGTTTTACTATTACCATGATACCAGCTGTTTTTCTATAATCAAAGCAGCTGTTTCACCGTTTCAAAGAGCATTGCCTGGGAGATGTTACATGGAGCAGCGCTGGGCATTGCCTTTCCAAAGGGCATTGCCAAGGAGATGCAGCCTTTTCAAAAGAATTGGCCCAGGCGTATTGTGTGGGGGTGGTTTCTTTCTGGGTTGGCAGAGCCCAAGTTGGAATTTAGCCTCAACTCTTGCAAAAAGAGTCAGGTGGAATCTTTTCTATCCACAATAATCTCGGCTTGGTCTCCTGCTCCATAGACTTTTAAAGCATTGATCCTCACACACCTTATTTGAGGAGTTCTTGTTCTTCCCATTTCACAGGTAGGAAACTAAAGCACACAGAGAGATAAGCAATCAGAACACCTAGCTGAGCTCTTCTCTAATGTGTTCCATTCCCAGATCTCAAATCACGTTAGGAAGAAGCTCTGTATTAGAACTGGTCAGGAATTTAAAAAAAAATTTTTTTAGATGGAAAATGTGGATTTGACAAAATTGAAACCATTTGCAGAAAAGGATCTATTTTGATTAATTATCTGTTTGGAAAAAAATTTGCGGGGGGGAGAAAAAGTTTTGTAATTGTTAAAACATCCATTTTCACGTTTTTAGATTGAAAATATTAAATTTTTTTGTTCCAAAACAACTTTTGTTTTCAAAATGTACATTAAGTTATAGTTTAATTTCTTTTTTTTTGTTATAAAAAGGATCAATATTGAAATGAAATGGTGTGAAATTATTAAGAACATAAGAATGGCCATACTGGGTCAGACCAAAAGTCCATCTAGCCCGGTATCCTGTCTTCCAGCAATGGTCAGTTCCAGGTGCTTCAGAGGGAATGAATAGAACAAGTAATCATCAAGTGATTCATCCCCTGTCGCCCATTCCCAGCTTCTGGCAAACAGGCTCAGGACACCATCCCTGCCCATCCTGGCTAATAGCCATTGATGGACCTATCCTCCATGAATTTATCTAGTTCTTTTTTTGAACCCTGTTACAGTCTTGGCCTTCATAACATCCTCTGGCAAGGAGTTCCACAGGTTAACTCTGTGTTGTATGAAAAATACTTCCTTTTGTTTGTTTTAAACCTGCTACTATACGTTTAATTTGGTGACCCGTAGTTCTTCTGTTATGAGAGAGTAAATAACACTTCCTTATTTACTTTCTCCACACCAGTCATGATTTTATAGACCTCTATCATATCCCCCCTTAGTCGTCTCTTTTCCAAGCTGAAAAGTCCCAGTCTTATCTCTCCTCATATGGCAGCCATTCCCTAATCATTGTTGTTGCCCTTTTCTGAACCTTTTCCAATTCCAATCTATCTTTTTTGAGATGGGGAGACCACATCTGCACACAGTATTCAAGCTGTGGGCATACCAGGGATTTATATAGAGGCAATATGTTATTTTCTGTCTTATTATCTATCCCTTTCTTAATGATTCCCAACATTCTGTTTGCTTTTTTGACTGCCACTGCACATTGAGTGGATGTTTTCAGAGAACTATCCATAATGACTCCAAGATCTTTTTTGCATGGTAATAGCTAATTTAGACCCCAACATTGTATATGTATAGCTGGGATTATGTTTTCCAATGTGCATTACTTTGCATTTATCAACATTGAATTTTATCTGCCATTTTGTGGCCCACTCACCCAATTTTAAGAGATCCTTTCGTAGCTCATCCCAGTCTGACTGGGACTTAACTATCTTGTGTAGTTTTGTGTCATCTGCAAATTTTGCCACCTCACTGTTTACCCCTTTTTCCAGATCATTTTATGAATATGTTGAATATTACTTGTCCAGGACAGACCCCTGGGAGACACCACTATTTACCTCTCTCCATTCTGAAAACTGACCATTTATTCCTACCCTTTGTTTCCTGTCTTTTAACCAGTTACCAATCCATGAGAGGACCTTCCCTCTTATCCCATGACAGCTTACTTTGCTTAAGAGCCTTTGGTGAGGGACCTTGTCAAAGGCTTTCTGAAAATCTAAGTATACTATATCCAGTGGATTGAAACAAATTGCATCATTTGACCTGCTCAAAAAAAAAAAAAAGATTTTTGGTTCATGAAAATTGTCAAGATTTTGACTTTTCATTCCCACTTGGAAAAAGATTTTTTTTGTTTTGTTTTCAATTTTCAAAAATTCTTATAGGATAGAAGAATTCCTAACCCTTCCCCACCCAGCATCATGAACCCTATTTCACAGATGGGGTAAGAGAGGCACAGCAAGGGATATCAACTCTGCTCATGGTCACCCACCAAACCAATGTCAGAGTCAAATATTGAAACATGGTCTCGTAAATTCCCATCCCATATCCACTAGATCACACTGCCTCCAAATGTGCCTGTACATGACTTGCCAAAGGTCAGTCAAAGTCTAGGGAAGAGCCGTGATTTGAATCAAGGGCTTGTCTACATGGGGATATCCAGCACAGTTAATCCAAATTAACTAATATTGTGAATTTGAAGTGGATTTGTTAAACCTCATTAAATCCCTCTGTGGATGCTGTCATTCAGAATTAAAGTGCCTTTAGTTTCATTTATCATAATTCAATCTGGAAGTGAATTAAACCAAACCAAATTAAGGTCACTTTATTTCTGAATGAGTGTGTTCACATAGGGATTTAATGTGGTTTAAATAATCCATTTTAATTCACACCTTTAGTTAATTTGGATTTATTTTCCTGGATGTCCTCATGTAGACAAGTCCCAAGATCTCCTGAGTCATGGGCCAGTCCATTAGCTGCAACATCATGTTTTCTATTCAGGCATTTAGCTGTATAAAACAGTCATTGAGTTTAAGGCCGGAAGGGACCACCAGTTTACCTGGTCTGACGTCCCGTGTATCACAGGCTGGCTGTAGCACCACCCAGCACCCACACATTAAACTCAACAACCTAAATAGACCAGCTTATCACTTCAACTGGAGTTAGCAATCAATTCGCTTCAAACACAGCACTGGGTTGGTTTAGATTGACAGCAAAACAAGTGTATTGCAAGGGGAGATAGGATTTTAAGTGAGCATAAAAGATAGTTAGAAATGGTTACAAGCAAATAAAAGAGAAAAATGTTTCCTAGAGACTAAAACTTAAGAAAACTACAGTCTTGGTTCGCAATAAGATTCTAATGACACTACTTCCAGCAAGATGGCTCCTTTGCTCAGGATCTCCCACAAAGTTCAAAGTGTTCTATTCCTTTGTCTTTTTATTTGAAAGATGGCACAGGGTTCTTTCCCCACCTCTTTTATAGTCCAGTGAACCTTTGAAATAGATTCTTCCAGAGGCTAAACAACTTCTCCTCCCTCCCCCGCCGCCGTCCCCGAACATACAGTTCAATCAAGGTGGGAGGAAGGAGACACGGAGTCTGAAGGTGAAGGGATTTTCATGCTGGTTTTTCCCCCGTTGGTGTTTGCTAACAAGCAAATCAGTGTTTCCTGCCATCTCGTTCCCCTGCTGAGATGCTGAGTAGTTATCTCCTCCTCTTGTTGCCTGATGGTTTCATTGACCTTTCATGGAAACTGCATTTCCGTTGTCTCTAATGTACTTTGGAAGTACCTTCAAGGTGGCAGAACCTTTGTCTAGGGCAGGGGTAACTTCAGCTCTTCCTGCAAGACACACATTAAGGACATAATTCCCAATAAGTCTGCAATTTTGAATTTGTCCTCCATACATATACCATGCAGTAACATTAATGATCTGTAGGGTATTAGCTTTCTATTGATCCCTTCCGTGACACCTTTTAGATACAGGTTATGATATTTGTGAGTTGGGGTGTGCTCAACTGGTCAGGCGAACTGAAATTCACAACCAGATACCAGTGAGCCTCTTGCATTGGGATGCTGTTAGGGTCACACCTCCCCGAATGCTGGAGAAAAGTGTCTAAGAAAACTGAAAATGTGTGTGGGGTGGGGTGGGGGAAAGCATTTCCCAAATAGCTCTATTAATTGATTAAAATACATCTGTCAGACACATGGCTCTAGGAACAATCAGCTGGAGCCTTCCTTCTCCTCCATGGAAGGTGCTGGGGTCCCATCTCTACAGCAACATCTCCAGTGACTCTCCTGTACTAAGGAACTTATATGGCACTCACCACTGAACTATCTGAGCATCCCATGATATTTTAATGTATTTATCAACACAACACCCCTGTTGTGCTATTATCCCCCTTGTACAGATAGGAAACTGAGGCATATAGCAATTTAGGGTCTGTCTATATGGCAGCTAGTGGTGTAATTTCTAGCTTGGGTGGGCATACTCACTCTAACTGAACTGCATGGGTAACCTGCCCTGAGTACAATCCCATCCAAGACCCTACGTACATACTCGGGGCTGGCACATCACCATGGCTACACTGCTAATTTTAGTACGCCAGCGTGATCAGAACTAACACTGGTGTGTCTACATGAGCTGGAAATTACACCTCTAGCTCCCGTATAGACGGACCCTAAGTGACTGCCCATGGTCACTCAGGGGGTCTCTAGCAAAGCAGGGAACAGAATCCAGGTCTCCAAAGTTTAAGGCTAGTATCTTAACCACTCAACTCTGTCTATTCCCTCCATGCTCTCTAATTCCTTATCCCACCCCCGTGGTATCCGAGCCCCTGCCAAGCTACTAGCCTCCATCTCAATGTACAATGCACAGGACAACTTCCTGTACTGGAGGTGGCTTTAATATCAGAGGGTCATGCAGAAAAAGCCCTTTGCTGGGGTGTGTGCAGTGAAGCGCTGCCAACAAACCCCAGCTGGGACTGGGCAGGTTTTTCAATCGCCTCTTCCTAGCAGGCTCTCGCCCTTCCTGTTCCCCTTTTCCTCTTCCTGTCAGGCTGTTGCCACTTCAGTTCTGTCTCCAAAGGCATTATTCCCCACCAGGAATGGTGAGAACCCAGGCTGGCCCTCCCTGAGCACGCCTTCCCTCGATAAAGGCGAGGAGCCATCCAGTGAGCAGAAGACGTTTGAAAAGTTAATGCCAGGAAAATAAATGGAGATTCATTAAAAAGTGTCACAGCCACAGGAGGGAGCAGGACGCAAAACCTTTGCAATACAGAGCTGTTAACACACAGGAGTAAAAGCTTTATTAGGCCTTGTTCTCATCATTTATTTATAGGCTCCTTGTACTTCAAAGGCCTTACAAAAATATCCAAGCAGTTGTCACAACGACACGGCGAGCGAAGTGATTTCTGGGCAGAGGGACCTGGTCAATCTGTCCTGGGACACAGCAGGACATGCAGCCCACTTCCTGGGTGGCATTCACCCCAGGACAGCTCTCAAAATAGGTCTCAATACCACACAGGTCCTGCATAAGTTTTTAACACAGAGGTGAATTTCCAGTCTATTCTAGAGACAGAGGGTCAAATTTTTAAAGGCCCCTTTTCCCACGGCCTCCCTTTGGCCCTCTGCTCCTCATAGTCCCCATGTGCCATTCCACCACTGGGCAATCACCTCCTTAGAAAGTCCAAGGGTTTCGCGATCATCTCCCCCTGTAATGGGTACATGCATGCACAGGTTGACAGAATGCAGTGATGTTCTGCAATCATTTCGCCTAAGCAGGTATAAGAAAGACTCTCTTGCTTCTGAGCACGGTTTTAAAAAAAAATCAGAGAGGCTGGTTGGCTGGCTGGTGCCGATTCTTTGGAAGGCAGCTGTGCTCACCTCCCTGAAGCCTGAGTTATGCTGGCATGCTGTGAAGTTATTGCTTTATGTTATCTGCATTAGTCTCTTATTGCTTGGAAGCTGAGTAGCAAATAACCCAGGGGAGTTCAATTCTGCCTTGTCTGAGACAGAAGAGGCTGCTTTGGTGGCTTGGTATGGTGGTATTTGCTTCCTTTTGGGAACTTCAGTTGTTTACAAAGCTGCTTATAAACCCAGTAGGGAGGGAGAAGCCAGAAGTTTTCTGGGTAATATGGGAGCTCAAGTCATGCTGTGAAGCAGCCGGTTGATGCTTCTGGAGGATTCACCTGGGGGAGATGGAAATTCACTTCCTTATAAGTTAAGGAATAAGATGCTGGATTAGCCGTGGAGGCTGATGGCTGCTTAGACAGCAGCAATGCAAACACCCTTTGCCAAAGGCTCTCACTCAAATGCAGCAGGATCTTGACTATAGCTGGTAAGGAAATTACTTTTGTTTTCAGATGGGAAAAAAATTGAAAATGTTTTGTCTTTTTTAGTTTTCATCGAAATTTGTCTTCAGAATTGTGTGTGGAAGGGTGGACGGGCGAGGGGAACCAACATTTTGAGAGTTCTGGGCAACTGAAAACTTTCAGTTTCAAACTTAACTGAAAAATGTTGGATTTTGGTTGCTGAAAACCAAAACATTTTATTTCTAGGGGGTTGTGGTGGAGAGGTCAACTTTTGATGAAAACCTGAACATTTTTGACAAAAGTGGGGAATTTTCATGAAAATGTCCATTGTGTCGAAAAACTGGTTTTCCACGGGGGATGGAGACAACCCCTTTCCTCCCCTCCTCCCCCAAACAGTGCTTTGATAGGAAAAAATTGACCAGCTCCAATCCCAGGGCATTTTATATATGATACACAGACAAAAATAATTTAATCAATGACATGTCATCACTTTTGGGAGGAAGTTTGCAGCTCCCTGATGCTGCAGGCCGATATTGGCTAAGGGAACTTCCTTTTGTCGAAGGTGCCATGGGACCCTTAAAGGCCACCTCAGACTGTAAAGTAATGTGGGCAAAATATCACCCCTGCGCTTTTCTGTTCCTACTTCAGATATGCTTGGGATCTGAAACTCTGAATTTAGGTGGGTCAGACCTGCATTTTAGCACAGTAAGTTGCATACAAACCTGCAAGCAGCAGAGAGCAATGCACATACGCACCTTGGCATGGCATTTTGAAAGGGTCTGACTTATTATGCACAAAGTGAAGAGCCGCAAAATCCCCTACACTTGGGCACCCAAGCAGCTCGCCTGTATGGTCCAACCTGCAGCAGCTTGAGACATTAATATAGCAGGGCCAGAGTGATGCAAAATCACTGGAAAGACCCTAGTGAGCAGATAAGACTTTTACCAAGTTAAATTTCCTTCCCACATTCTGGTTCAGAGCCTACTGGATGGATCCTAATCCCAGTGGCTCAGGCTAGAAGTCGCTGTGAGTTTTAAGCAACCTGCCATGGCTTGGGAATAGGATTGTTTCAAGGCTTATGCCAATGCCGAACCCCTTTTTGGGTGAGGGCTGTGCCCATGGCTAAACCTAACCCCCAGCCCCTGCACTGCGCATAAAGATGAAAGACGGTCAGGAGAGAACTTAACCAGCTGATGGAGGCTGCCTGAAAAGTTCCTGCACTTTACGATGCAGAGCCCATTGGAATCTGAGCACCTGAACCACTGGTGCTGCCTGGCATCCCAGTGTGCGTGTACTGTGGCAAGGGGGGAGCTGGTAATAAAATACAGCAGCACCAAGCCTTGTTCCTTAATGGCATCCCACAGATTTGCTTGCCGTAAGCCTAGGACATGCAATGTTTTCATAGCTTTGTGTTTCCCTTTCAATCATTTTGTCTCGCCAGCCTAGTGCGGGCCCCCTCCTTCAGGTGAACAGCCCCCATTTCTTGCAGCCGACTCATTGATTTCAGCAGGGAAAGTAATGTGAGGAAGGGTTTGTAGGATCAGGCTGATCAGTGCAGCAGGGTTTTGTAAAGCAAACCCCAGCACATCCCTCGCAGCAATAAAGTCAGGGCTGATGTGCCCACGTGCATGCAAGTACCTGTATGCGTGTCACAGGGTGAGCTGGCCCTTTAAGAGGCTTGGGGGCTCAGCTGCACCTGTGACAGACCTTGCTCAGGTGGAGACATGATGAGGGTGGAGGTGAGCCTGCTGGGAGATATCAGACCAGACCAAACCAAGGGGGCATAGCTCGACTCCAGGGTGAGCAGCCTTGGGAGCTGCTGCTCTATAAAGAAACCAGGAGAGAAGGCCGGTAGATAGGAAGAGGCCCTGGGAGGGAGAAGCAGGGCAGAGGGAGGTTATGGGGGGCAGGCAGCCCAACCCTTTAGGGGTTCCCTTCTCCTGCTACCTACTGGAATAAAGCCATGACCCCTGCCATTAAGGGGAGACATGAAAGGCTGACAAGCACCTAGGAGAGATCGAGCAGAGTCTGGGAACAGAGCACAAGAGTCTTGGTGAACCGGAGTGTCCCTTAGAAGAAAAGGCATGTGCCAGGTGAGACTGGGGTGGAAGACTTGTTGTGGGTGGGCTGGGTACCCTGGAAGAGGATGAACTTAGCCAGAAGGGGGTCATGTCTCCTAAGCCACAAAACTGTGCTGGGAGGCTGAGAATCAACGGGTGTGAAGGGAAACTGAGGCACCAGCAGGCCTGAAGCTAGACTGGGTAGGCTGGTGCTGCTAGTGTATGTGTGTACCTGTGTTTCATGTGCACAGGGTGGGGGGATTCCAAGACCCCTGCCTCCAACTTTAATTTAAAATTCTCCCTCCCAGTCCAGCCCAAGGATTGCTTTGGTTGGAGCTGAGAGCCATTGGCAGAGTTGGGTGGAGGAATCGGCTGCTGCTGCTAACACCACACTTGCTGGGTGAGGAGAGAAGACTCTGGAGCTGCCAATCCAGCTCCTCTCAGTCGCTATAACAGCCAAAGGAAGTTATACCGCTTTAAATATTGCTCAGAAACATACAACCCCCGTCTGGGAGCCACTGGCCAGCTGCCCTGCCTGCTGGGGAGAGCACAGTGAGGGAGAGACTTTCTCCATAGATACATGTGTCTGCAGACTAAACCATTCAGTGCTCAAGCATCACAAGAGAGATCCAAGACAGTGCAACATTCAGGCTTTATTCCTTCCTCTGTCTCTTTACGCATGTCCTGGAAGCAGAGTTCTCTAAATTCATAAATGTTGCCCTGTACAGAAGCTTTCTATAATGCTGCCTATGTGGATACCCTTTGCCACAATGTCTCCCTTCTTGGTGTTTTGTTTGCCTCTTGTGTGTGCTTAGCTGAGGGTCAAACTGAAATTTGTTTTCAGCTTTTTGGCACTGCCAGCAAACTGAAAAAGCATCAATTCACTCGGTGTTAGCCCCAGTCCTGCCAACACTTACTCATATGTGTAACTTTGGGATATAGGGGACTGCAGCCCAGAGAACCAATGACTGGGAGGACCGTGGGGTTTCACCCAGAGTGACGTGCAAGAAGCTACGTCTGTCCCCTAAGGTGAACATTCAAGAGGGAATTTACTCTGTAATCATGACAACTGGTCAGAATTTTCAACCAAAGTTTTTTGTCAGGAAATGTCAGTTTGTCAAAAGCGATACGTTGTGTGGATTTCAACAACATTTCATTTTGGAAGAAGAATTGAAAAAAAATCATTTTGTTAAGGTAAAAATGGTTTGTTTCCCATCAGTTCGGAATGGAACTTTTTTTATTTTTTCCATTTTGAAATTACTTTTTGTTTTCAATTTTTTAAAACGTTATAATCTATAATATGAAAAAGGTCAAAATTGGAAAAAAAATATTTTGATTTAATCGGAATTGGGGGGGAGCAGAAATTAGTTTTGTAGGAAATTTCATAGGGTTTTTTGGAGGGGTTTTTTGTTCAGTTTTGGAACAGGAAAAAAATCAAAAATGTGGATTTGCCCATGAAATGCTGATTTGTCAAACACAAAATGTTTTACAGAAACATGCTGGGTTTGGTGAACGTTCACCGAGCTCAGTGGGAACCCTGCCTGCTTTCCTGCCGGCTTGCCTGGCTGCCTGTTGGGGTCCAAGGGCCACATCTCCATGTCAGTCACCATGCAGATGGCCTGGGGCAGGTGACCCCAAGTCGGCCCTACCTGGATACAACAGGCACAAATATCACAAAGGACGGTCTTTGACTGGAAGGATTCATAGATTCCAAGGCCAGAAGGCATCATTCTGGTCATCTAGGCTGACCTCTTGTATCACACTGGCCATAGAACTCCCCCAAAGTAATTCCCGTTTGACCTATAGCGTATCTCTTAGAAATGACCATTTTCTCACTCTCTCCTACTCCTGTCCCTCCAAACAAGCCATCTTCCCAGGTAACTGTCTCTTCCTTCTACTTACAGCTTCTGTGCTGCTCCTTACTCTTCAAAATCCTCTTACTTTATTTGTTCCGATACCTCTATCATCCACAATGCCTTTCATTAGTATCCCTGAGGAACTCCATTACAGATGATGATTTAATGAAAATCAAAGAATTCTTTTAAATCACTGTTTGAGACTGGACTTTTGTCTCGGCTCCCAATGCTATTGTCTATTTTGTTTTGTTTGGCTAATTTGGACTGTCCTCCTCTTTCCGTCAGCACTCATAGAGCATGTTCATATTGAACATGTACATTGCACCTTTCATCCTGAAGGATTCTGAAGTGCTCTGCAGACTGTGTACAGTACGAACACCACTGTTAAAATACCTCCACCTCTGGGGTGGTGAGTGACAACCAATCGAAGCACAGAACATGGCACAACAGAGTCTGAATGGAAAATGTAGGCAAAGTACACCTGGCTCCTCCTCTTATGAAAAGTGCTACGTACACACAAGACAGAATCTAGTTTTTTGAGGTCTTGGCTAAAAAGCACCACCCAATCAACTACCTGGAGTGTGTGAGATGCCTAACTCGGAAGGATGGACAGCTAAGTTGGCTCTGTCAGAATCCAAATATATAGGTCAGAAGTCTGGGTATTTCACAACTGATTCTTGGATCACTATGCCATCCCCTCTGTTCCCAGAAGTCCTGGATAACACTATTTCCCAGACTCACTGTGGCCTTGTGCTTTACTCTCTATAGTTCCAGCAACGTGCACTCCCCCTATTACCAGGAGCTTCCTCACAGAGAATTTCATGAGTATGCTCACCATGTGTTGAGAGAACATGCTCCCACCACCTCCATCCCCGCTCCAGAGCGCCATTCGTTGATATTCTGCCATCACTTTAACATGGAGCTTACTCAGAAACTTTCCATCTCAGTCAATGATGCATGTAAAATCCCTTAGGTGAAGTACTCTTTCACCTCAAAAATCTATATTCAAAAATACCCCTTGCTCCTTACATTCCCACTCCACCCCATCACCTGATGACCTTTCAGGGTTCCCAGGAAGTTGATTCTTTGGGATACACCTCAGATTTAACTTAAAAAGAGACACAAATGTCCATATACATAATTTTGACATTTTTTTACAACGTTCGACAGCAAAGTTGGCATTATACCTGTATAATGTCAAATGGAAACAAAGCCACATGACAAGGCAAAGTCTGTATTATTTATTTTGAAATACTTGATTGTTCTCCAAGTTCTGTGCTGCTCCAGATGAGAGACTTGATCCACTCTAAAGGAAAAGGAGTACTTGTGGCACCTTAGAGACTAACGAATTTATTTGAGCATAAGCTTTTGTGAGCTACAGCTCACTTCATCGGATGCATTCAGTGGAAAATACAGTGGGGAGATTTATATACATAGAGAACATGAAACAATGGGTGTTACCATACTGTAACAAGAGTGATCACTTAAGGTGGCTATTACCAGCAGGAGAGCGGGCGGCGGGGGGGAAAAAACCTTTTGTAGTGATAATCAAGCTGGACCATTTCCAGCAGTTGACAAGAAGTGTGAGGAACAGTGCAGGGTGGGTGGGGGAATAAACATGGGGAAATAGTTTTACTTTGTGTAATGACCCATCCACGCCCAGTCTTTATTCAAGCCTAAGTTAATTGTATCCAGTTTGCAAATTAATTCCAATTCAGCAGTCTCTCGTTGGAGTCTGTTTTTGAAGTTTTTTTGTTGAAGAATTGCAACTCCCTGAAAAAGCACAAGAACAAATCCGCACAGACACACCCCTGAAACCCCGACCTGGGGTATTCTATCTGCTACCCAAGATCCATAAACCTGGAAATCCTGGACGCCCCGTCATCTCAGGCATTGGCACACTGACAGCAGGATTGTCTGGCTATGTAGATTCCCTCCTCAGGCCCTACGCTACCAGCTTGATTATCACTACAAAAGGTTCCCCCCCCCCCCCGCCGCCCGCTCTCCTGCTGGTAATAGCCACCTTAAGTGATGACTCTCCTTACAGTGTGCATGGTAACACCCATTGTTTCATGTTCTCTGTGTATATAAATCTCCCCATTGTATTTTCCACTGAATGCGTCCGATGAAGTGAGCTGTAGCTCACGAACGCTCATGCTCAAATAAATTTGTCAGTCACTAAGGTCCACGAGTCCGCCTGTTCTTTGTGCGGATACCGACCAACGCGGCTGCTGCTCTTGATCCACTCTGAGGTTTGTTGTCTGTTGTGGCCCCACCGGATGCTGTCAAGATTCCTTTTGTTAGCCGGAACTAACAGCCGCTATAGAGCTTCTATGATCGCTTCAATAAGCCACTAGCATCAAGCCTGCACAGCTGTGGTAACGTCAAATGGTCCAGTGGTGAAGGTCCAAGCCTGGGCTTTTTCATGTGATCCTCTAGTCTGACCTCCTGCGGGACACAGGCCAAAAACAGACAAGGCATGGGAGGCGATGTGACTCTCCCAGAGCATCAGGAGCAGAACTGAGCAGAGCAGAGAACGGGTTTCCTGACTCCATGAGACCACATTGCCTCTGCCTCTTGGGAGACTTGAGCTCGTTCTGTTCTCTGCCCCAAGCTTCCTATGTGACTGGGCAAGTCACATAAGGCCAGATTTTTAAAGGTGTTTAGGAGTGACAGTCAATAAAAGGAATGCTCCCCTGTGCCTAAATCCCCTTTTGAAAATGAGATTTAGGCTCTTAAATCAGTTAGGCATTGCAATGATGAGAGCAGCGATGCCTAAATACCTTTTAAAAGCTGGGCCTCGGTTGCCCATCTGTAAGATATGGATGATAGCACTGCCTTTGTCCCCTCCGAGAGTTGTTAAGGATAATTAGAATTTACAGGTTCCCCTCAGAGGCAACCTCAGTAGAGAGCAGAAGGATTGGCTAGACAATGGAGGGATGGATTCCTCATTGCAAGGCTGATGTCCATTGTGGGGAGTACTGTGCGAAGAGCTGTACTGTTTGATTCCCACATTTCAGCAACAGGAATTAAAAGCACAGAACAGAAACACAGATCGGAGCCAACACTTTTTTTATTTTAAAAGCATAAAAGATTCATAGTTCTGATTTCTTTCAACAAAATGGTACAGAACAGTCTTAGATACATGATGCTCACAGCTGGGCTGCAGCGTTCAGACGCAGATCCTAGCTCACTTGTGTTTCCTGGAGAGAAATTCAATAGATAAGAAGAGAGACTTTCGATCAATATCCAAGTCAGTATAGAACTGGCATGCTGCACAGAATCTGTGCTCAGAAAGAACAGCCCCCAGAGCAGAGGGAAGATGAGAATCCAACAAGCCAGATAAAAGCAATTTGTATGTTTACTCTCGTTGTTGTTATTTATTTGTATTGACACAGCACCGAAGAGCCCCATCCAGGGATCAGGACCCCATTGTGCTCGGTGTGGTGCCAACACAGTACAAAATGATGTACCCTATCCCAAGGAGCTTACAGGGTAAGACAAGAAACCACAGGTGGTTACAGGCAGCTCATTGGACAATGGGATAATATTGGTCAGAACCTGATGGTAAAAGAGAGTTGGGTTTGTGGATGTTTGCAGGGAGCTTTGTCCAAGCGTGAGAGTCAGCACGGGAGAAGGCACAAAGGTGCTTGTTTGAAAATGGGACACATGGGCAAGCTGGCATCTTGGGCCAGTCAGAGGTGGGAGTCAACATCTTGGTTGTGAACGAGAGATGATCAGTCAGGTGGGGATAAGCTGAAAGCGAAGCTAAGCAGCTCCTATTTGATGCGATAGACAAGGGGGAGCCAGGGCCAGGATGCAAGAGTGGGGTGATGTGGGCAAAGCTACGGGCTAGGAGAATGATCTTTTCGGCAACATGCTGAACAGATATGAGTGGAGCATGAGTGCCTGGGTCAAGGCCAGAGAAGAGGGCATAGCGGTCATTCAGACGTGAGCGGACAAGAGCCTGGGTGGATAGGTAGGAAAGTCCATATCTCATAAGTTAGGCAGAAAGAATCTACAAGAATGAGACCTAGCCTGGAAGTGAGGACATAGAGAGAGGATGGAGTCAAAGGTTACAGGTCTGAACAACAGGCAGGGTGGTTGTGTTATCCACAGTGATTGAGAAAGATGGTAGCAGGGAGGGTTTGAGGGGAAGGGGCGCAAATAAGAGCTCTGTCAGCATAGTCTCTCCCGGTGCTCACCTTTATTTTCTGAGACAGCCAGGCCTGAGGCAGGAATCTTGGGTCGAACAGCTATAGAGGGAAGTTCTGATGGACTGGATGTCTTAGGGGATGGGAGCAGAATACATCACATGTAGGGAAGGAATAGTCCATCTTCCTGCTAGGTATCCATGGAGACTTTTGTTTCTAGGTGACGGGGAGCCAGTCCCATGGTGAATGGTGGCTGCAAGGGGAAGCAGTTACTATCTGATGGCTCTTCAGAAGACAGAGGCCTACATCACAGCTAGCTGACCCTTGTATTGGCAGATTGAGCAGAGCCCGAAGACTGAATGGGCCAGATAGGGACTGAGGGCCAGATTGTTTAGGTACCTAAAGATGCAAAGAGGTGTCTAGTGAGATTTTCAAAAGCTCCTAAGCAGGTTAGGTGCCCGAGGCATAAGTACCTTTGAAAATCAGGCTTTGAACTCTCCTCCCAATGCTGCTGCTGCTGGTTCCCCAATTTAGGGGGGAGGCTCAAAGGGAGGTCGGTATGGCATGTAACCTGCATGATCACTGACCATACTGCCCCTGTTCTGTGGGGGAAGCTTTCACTTGCAGGGGTTGAAAATCAGGTACCTTTCATCTGTGTTTAAAAGAGTGAGCCTAGAAAATTCTGCGCCTGGAGCTAGAGTTGCCAATTATCCAGGCCTGGCCTGGAGTCTCCCGGAATCGGCATCAATCTCCTGTGACTATTGAAAGCAATCCAGGAGATTTTAATAGGATATATTAAGAAAATGACATTGTTATGCTGGGGGAAAAAAATCTCCCGAAATAGTTTGTCAGAGTTGGCAACCCTACCTGCAGCGTTGCGACTGCAGACTCTATTCTCTCCTCATTAATATTACTCAGAGTCAGGTATGATGGGTGAACATATAATGAAATGGGGACTATTTCCAGACAGCTACATCACAAACCCAGAGCAGCAGAAATTTGATAAATCTAGAGTTGGAGAAAGCTCCCATTTACTCCTGCAGGGACTCCTGCTCCTTTGTAATAAACATCCAGTCCCTCTCTGAGTCTTGCAAAATTCTCAGGGTCAACAACATCCTGTGGCAGTGAGTTCCACAGCCCGTCTATGCATTGTGTGGAAAAGTATTTCCTCCTACCAGTTTTGAATTTGCTGTCCCCTTGCCTTCATGTCATGACACAGGGAGAAGAGAAGCTCCCAACACAAGCAGTCCCAGCACTATCAACCCAACTCTGGCACTAGTATTAAATTAACTGCAAAATGCTCTGAAATTATTTTGAAAATAAATAGCCCCTAAGCCTCTGTGTCTGGTGGAAATGAAGCTGTGACCCTGGCAGCATCCATACTCACTGTTCAAAGGTAATCTCCTGTTCAAATTCCTAATAAGTTTCTTTCCTTCTCTCTCTCTCTCTCTCTCTCTCTCTTTTTAATTGTATTTGCTATTTTAAATTGATTGGAATTAACAGCCTCTGACTTGCAGTGTAATTATAAACCAGTCAGATTACAATAGGCAGAGCACAGGCTCATTTACTGTCCAAGACAGGCCAGAGATTCCTGCTGCATACAGTACACTGTGACATGGCTGTGCTGGTGGAGATCAAGCTGAGGGGAGCTTAGCAAGGGCTTTCAGTGAATGCACATTGGTAGACCCAACCTATACATCACGGTAACCTATTGACTAGAGCGCTAAGGGAACTGAAATTTCTGTTTCATGGGAAATTTTGCCATTTTTTTTAATTGTTCCAAATTGGAATTAAATGTCAAATTTCTAAATTTCCAGCAAAATAAACATATATTTAGTTTCATATAATGGAAATGTTTTGTTTCAATTTTGACTTTTTTAAATTATTTTTAAAAGTATAATATAGAATAAATGTCAAAACACAGTTGTTTTGAAATAAAAAAATTGAAACATTCCATATTGAAAGGTCGAAATGGGACATTATCGAAACGCTGCTGTTTCGATTTTTTTTCCCGTCAAAATGAAATTTCATTCAAATTGACACATTCCTGCAGAACTTTTGGACTGCAATGGAACAGCATTTTCCATCAGAAAAATGTTCCATCGGAAAATTTTCCTCCAGCTCTGCTATTGACTTAAACCCAGACCTAAAAACCTGTCGATCGCTGGGACCATTTCTCTCCTACGTTTACCTTGCTTCATTGCACACCAGACCTACTAAATTTTTAGTGCTGCTTATGCCCTTGCTCTAACCTATTAAATTAATTCCCCCTTTTCTGTATGAGGCCCAGAATAAGTGTGTTAGTGAGTCCAGGGATTTATGGTCTGTACCTGTTAATCTTTCATTCCTGCAGCCTCTTTTCATCCCAAACTTGACCAAAGAGGAATTGCGCCACCTGGGGCGAAAAGTGGGAACTGCGCTTGCAAGCTATAGCCCAGAATGGAATGAAGGCTGCCTTAGCTAGCTGACGCTGCCAGCAGAGTTGTGTATGGATTTAGAGGTGCTGTTGGATGTAGGGGGATCTCCCACTTTACATATAGGGGCCAGTAATAAAACTGGAGGTGGGTGAATAATGATTGTGTAGTTCACTGGGAATTCTGGAGAAAGGTTTTGCTTAGGGTTGAACCAAAAAGGAAACTTTGAAATTTTTGGTGACTCAAAAAGTTTACAAAAAGAAAAGGAGTACTAGTGGCACCTTAGAGACTAACCAATTTATTGGAGCATAAGCTTTCGTGAGCTACAGCATGAAGTGAGCTGTAGCTCACGAAAGCTTATGCTCAAATAAATTGGTTAGTCTCTAAGGTGCCACAAGTCCTCCTTTTCTTTTTGTATAATTAGCTGTTGCAGCAAGGACTTGAATGTGGGTCTCCAACATCCTAAGTGAGTACCCCCCATGCTCACTCCCAGTCTCCAGCCAAATGGCTATTCATTGTCATTATGAATTGGCACTCTGACGCTCAGATTTCCTGAGTCTCAGTCCAGTGCTCTAACCACTGGGCCATGCTGCCTGCTGCTGGGATTTGCATCTAAAACACGCTGGATTTTCTCCACATGCCCAGCTCAGGTACCAGGAAGAATACAACCTCCCCAGTTGAAATTTGGCCAGAACCTCCAGATTCACAGCCCCTGTCTTTGTGAAAAGAGACCTTCAGATTTTAATGTCCACCAATAGTCAAGACTTTGCGTTAACATCTAGGCAAAAGACGGGGGGCCAGATTCCTGCTAGGGCCCCTTTACGCTGCTCCAGAGAATTCTCATAGCTCAGGAGAGCATTATGCCACCTTCCTACACAGCCCTGGAACAGAGATATGGCAGAGGATGGAGGCGGGGTAGTGCAGAGCGGCCCATAGGCTGCTGTAATTTAAAGCAAAATGCACAGTCACATCAGGCCCTGAGGCAACTCAGTATGGAGAGGTAAAAACATGGTTAGAAAGTATCTACTCCAACTGGGCTGCAATTTCCTCCAATGCTGTGTAGAAACTGGCCCTGTACTGCCAAAGTTACATGCTCCCTAACGCTGCGGACTCAGGGGGAGAGGTTGGTTCAGGGCCGACCGCTACAAATGCTTCAGGATAAATTTGATTAAATAGCTACATCCTCAGCACGACATTCTGGTCCAGCCTGAGGTGGGGGCATCTCAACTCCAGACAGTAACCTAGCCCCATGCTGCTGAGTTTAGTGAACTGACAAGAGTGCACCCTGAGCAGCGTGGGCTCAAAAACAAGAATTGTATTTCATGAAAAAAAAATTGAGCTTTTGTAATTTGTTTGTGTTCCAATGTGGAATGAAATGAGCCCAAAGCCAAAGCAGGGGGATCAGTGAGGTCCAGTCTGTAGCAACCTGGCTAGAACTTGGAGGAAGTAGCATGGGTTGCAGGAGGGAAGAGTTTGGCAGAGCACTGGGCAGTCAATCTGTGTACACATGGCTGGAATGCCAGCTGCAGTTGCAACATCTCTCCAAATAGGTCTGTTAATGAAGAGCCAATGTAATTTTAGAAACATGGAGTCCTCTCCTGTTGTTTCCCAGCAGACAGGACACGAAACACATCCAGTGGGTAGGACATAAGAATGGGACTGGTTTTATCCTGGCTCATTTTGCGAGGTTGAGTCACTCCTCCATGCCTTGTATAATGTGGGGTAATGATACACCAACCCTCTTTTGTAAGCCCTGAGATCTACAGAGTGTTCACCTCCTGCCAATCCATTAGTTTTAGGTAGGCTCAGCACTGCACAGGATTCATCCCAAACTGCTAATTATTATCTTTCTAAACAAAATAAAAAGGGAAATGAACAAACGTCAAAAACCAGCTGAAGTTTTGCAGGGAGTGTTGGACAACGTTACACTAGGGGATATTCTGCTGCTCCCTGTGGTTTTCTTCCTCCCAGTTGTTATTACCAGCAATATTTGCATGAAAACGGGATCTTTGTTGCTCATGTCCCAGCCGTGCCATGGCATTTAGCGGCTGCGAAGATTGTAACAACCGTAGGTGATGAATAAGACACTGGAGCAGATGGCCGTAGTAATTAAAGATATGGGAATAGCTTCCCCTACCACATATGGGATACAGGGTAGTGCTGCTTCTAAATGGAACCTTTGTAGATGTTTCCAGAGGAGACCAGGTCTATTCAAGCAGAATGTTGCAGTGTGAGGCTATTAGTGGATGTGAGATGTGAATGGCTGGTTGCTTGTGCCTAAAGTTACGGAGCTTGAGATTTCCCTGGTAAATGACATAATTAAACTGTAGCCTCTTAAGGGCCTGCCCTGTGTCTTTTTGCAAGTGTACACAGTGTCTGGAGTCCTGACTGCTGCAACATCCATATTAGTGGTGCCTTCATATGTTGGTGATGAGCACATTGGAGATGCCTTAATAGACACAAATTACACAGATCAGGTTTTCATCTCCTTTCAAATCTGATCTAAAACTGTCTCCTCTACCTTTGGTTGTCTCTTTTAATGTCTCTTTCCCTCTGTTTTAATTTTGTAACTCACCCATGCCATTAGCTCCAGTGTATTGTGGATGGAGTTTATATGAGACAATATAACCAATCAACTTGTGTTGATTTTTAATGGTGCTTCTTGACTTGCAAATATCTGTAAAAAGAAAAGGAGGACTTGTGGCACTTTAGAGACTAACAAATTTATTTGAGCATAAGCTTTCGTGAGCTACAGCTCACTTCATCGGACGCATTCAGTGGAAAATACAGTGGGGAGATTTATATACACAGAGAACATGAAACAATGGGTGTTACCATACACACTGTAAGGAGAGTGATCACTTAAGGTGAGCTATTACGAGCAGGGGACTCTGTGACAACTGCTGGAAATGGCCCACCTTGATTATCACTACAAAAGGTTCCCCTCCTCCCCCAGCTCTCCTGCTGGTAATAGCTCACCTTAAGTGACTCTCATTACAGTGTGTATGGTAACACCCATTGTTTCATGTTCTCTATGTATATAAATCTCCCCACTGTATTTTCCATTGAATGCATCCAGTGAAGTGAGCTGTAGCTAACGAAAGCTTATGCTCAAATAAATTGGTTAGTCTCTAAGGTGCCACAAGTCCTCCTTTTCTTTTTGCAAATACAGACCAACACAGCTGCTACTCTGAAATATATGTAAGTTATCCACCATTAAAGCACCAGGGTCTGATTCCCATCTCCCTTACATAGATGTAACCCCCTTGTTCCTCATTAATGCTGGCTGAGTGAAAGGAGAAGCAGATGCATACACTTTTATCCTACTACATGACCTGTGGCCTCTTGCAAACTCTGCTTTCTGGATTCTTTTAGAGCACAAGGACTTGGATTTAAGACATATTACAAGCTAATTGCCTCCGAGTTGAAAATCAGATGTCCATGTCACTCAAATGGCCTGTACGGTTTTCATAATAGCCATTTAATTCAGTGGGCAGAAGGGCAGAGAACTTTCCCAGGGCAAGGTAATACATGTAAATTGAAAAACGTAATGGGAGTTTGGGACACAGTTATGCACGGCAGGTCTGCCAGATGCAATTAAACTCACAGCTCCATTATGGCAGGATAATAGGGCTCACTGTAGATCATCAGAATAAAGTCCTCATTTGTTTTTACATTAAGGCTAAAACAATCCAAAGTGATGGTGTCACTTCCCTCCCCAAAATGAAGAGGACTCTGTCCATCTTCACTTCTACGCTGCAAAGGCCCAAGGCTCAATGACCCTCTAAGCCAGAAGGATCAACCCTACGCCAGAGTCTGCCTCAGGGCAGTTATTGGCTAACCAGAAACATAGGCAAAATAACAAAATTAAAGAATTTCTCTGGCCCCTGCAAGGGCTACAGTTCCCAGGGTGTGTTGACACTGCAATCGTGGGTGTGATTGAAGTTCTTGTTCCCCACCTCACCTGCCTGGAAGTCATCAAGTAGCTAAATTCTTTCTCCCGGACCAAGAACTCCTGCAGGAGCCTGCCTGTTGCCTGCGGTGCTGTAGCCCAGCTAAGCTCTTGCTGGCCTTTAGAAAGACCAAGGCCCCAACCACAAGGTACTTAGGTGTTGCAATGCTGAGACTGGCAGCACCTGAGAAGGGGATCCACTGAACCCAGCGTGATAGGCGGGAAGCTGCCTAAGCTAGCCAATGGGAGAAGCTGAGGGGACGAGTGTGGCCCACACCCCATTTCTCTCAGGGAGTTAAGCACTTAATATCCAGATCCTCATAGATATTTAGGTGCCTAACTCCCATGGAAGTTAGGCACTGTATTACCTTTGAGGATCTGGACCCAAATTTCTTTTGTGGAGCTATGCCCAGGTGCTTTCCAGCTATCACCTGACCCCTAGCCTGACATCCTCAACTAGGGGGGCAGCTGACTGGTTACAAGTGGGGTTGGGCCCATCTCCCCTTAAGCTGTTCCACTTTGCATAAATAAGCAAATATTCATTGGGCCAGCAGCAGAGTGAAAATGGCTCTAGATCCTGGTGGGTAGGGCCCTTCCCTGGGATGTGGAAGACCCAACTTTCCCACATACCAGGAGAGTGCCCTAACCGCTGGGTCACTGGCTAGAATGGGGTGGGCTCTCTCTCTCTGCTTCTTTATGAGAAACAACTCACCTGGCTTAGGAATATAACTTCAGGAAAGTGTTCATGGCTGGGAATCCCAAACAGAGGTAGGCACCTCCTCCCAGCTCAGAGTTGGGCACTGAACTCATGGCTGTTCCTTGGCATTGCCTCCTGGCTAGCATAGGCCGCTCCCTGCTCAACATGCTGATTTCTTCTAAGAATCCCATTCCTCAGCACCTATCTCTCCCCAGCCCATGCATTGTACGGGGAGCACGGGGGCTGTGGATTCCATTAGGTGGCAAACTGTTGCACCACTGAGCATAGGAACGCCCAAGTCCCTTTGTGAATTTAGCTCAGAATGTCCACACGGGGGAGCTATTCCAGAAAAGCTTATTCCACAGTAACTATGCCAATCCATTTCCCAGTGTAGACGTGACCTAACTTCTGTCACATGTGCTCTGTTTGTTCTCTCATCCTCTCCCCACTCCTGCCTCCTAAGCCCTAAAGACAGCCAGCTCCTAAGGCTTAAGTGCCCGACCAACAGACCATTTGACGTGGATGGGAATCTTTCCACTGACTTCAATCAGCTTTGGCTCAGATCCTAGCTTTGGAGACCATAATCAATTGTGGGGGGTTTGGTAAGTAGATTCTTTGTCCTTCCCTTTAATGGCATCTGTTTGGCCACTTCCATTGTCTTTTTTTTAATTCTTCTAAGAAAGCATTAACTGTCCCCAAAGTGCAAATAACAGGCACTAAGCCAAATCCCTGTTGTGCAGTAGGAAACATTTAGGGACAAAGCAATCAGAATTGCCTTGGCTGCTTTTAGCATCTTTATCTGGCAGCTGCGATGCTGCTCACTAGTCATGCTGAAGTCCAGGCAATCAGGCTGCAGACGGAAGGGTAGAGAAAGCTGTCCCAGAGCTGGGAGCCATGCTGGCCTCCAGGAGATGAAACAGACACGGGTTGTGGGACATCAGGAACACAATAAAAGTGACTTTGAAATTCTGTGAAATGAATTAACTGCCGTGACGTTCACCATGGACATGTCCTGTTGGGTCCCTACTGTCGGCAGAGATAGAGACACCTGCTCTGGTGGGAGGTTCAAAATATAGAAGACAACGTGGGATAAACAGAGAATTTGGGCACATACTTCACGCACATAGCGGATACTCTGGGAAGATTGCTGAAACAAACCTGTAATCAGTGGGTGTGGCTGCAGCTTATGTAGACACACCTGAGCTGGTTTTAATCTAGCTAGTTTGCTTACTGCTAGTAGCGAAGCCATGAAAGTGTGGGCTGTATAAGCCCATGTGGGACCCTGGGTGATGACTTGGGGCGTCTATCCTTCACGGAAGCCATGCTGCTAGAGTTTTACTGGTACCCGCTAGCTCAGATAGGTCTGCATCATCTGTAGTCACTCCTCTGCTTGCAACGTGCACTTACCCAAAGAATATCAATGGATCCAAGAGATGCTTTCTTTTGTTTCCTTTGTTGTAACTGGATTCAAAAAATAATTTGATACGTTCATGGAGAATTGGTCCATCAGTGGCTACTAGCCAAGATGGTCAGGGAAGCAACCCCGTGCTCTGGGTGTTTCCTAGCCTCTGACTGCCAGATGCTGAGACGGGGCAACGGGATGGATCACTCAGTAGTTACCCTGTTCTGTTCGTTCTCTCCGGGGCACCTGGCATTGGCCACTGTCAGAAGACAGGACATTGGGCTAGATGAACCATTGGTCTGACCCTGTATGGCCGCTCTTGTATTCTTATGAGATTGAGGGGCTAGAATAAAAGCCAGATGGTTGGATCCAGATAAAACAGAAAAGGTGGGGGGTCCTCCAAGAGTCCTAAAGGAGTTGGGCACCCACAGATGGGCATCTCACGCACCATGGCTCCTTTTAAAGCCTCAGCCAAAAGAGCCAGTTGAGTAAAATTAATGCATGTTTTCAGGGACTTGGGTTACAATTAGTAAAGACGCAGCTGCTGAAATGGGCCCAGTAAACCACGCGACCCAGTCCAAGGTGGTTGATACAGAGCTCTCATTTGTGGGGTTTGATGACCTCCAGGAAAAGAATCCAGTTTTCCCGAGATGCATCTGGTGTGAACAGCGCTCCCTGCTGCTAATGTGGTGTAGTAGCCTTCTGGATGAGCTCTTTCTGCCATGGGTTTTTATCCCTGCGCAATTCATTGGACCCAGTGGGAACATATCACATCTCGTACATGCCAGAGCCTGGGCTCCTTGCTGTCTCCAGCTTGCCTTCAATTCCCTCGTGCCTGCTTTTAAACTATATGCTAAGGAAAAGGCACAAACAACAGACCCGGAACGTTGCTAATAGACTCCTAGTGCCCCCGTGGGCCAATTCCCACACGGTTTATTGCCTTTCCACAGTCTGCTGAGGGTAACCAAATCCGGTACTTGCTAACGACTAATCCGATCTCTCCCAGAGATATTGCAGCATCTCATCCGGAGGAGTAAAGGATCATGTATTTTTGGTTCAGGTTAAGTGTCTGTGCCCGATTCCCTTTATCCCTCCCTTCCTACAGCAGGTGGCAGTTCCCCATATCCCATGGCAAGGATGCGGGGGTTGGGGAGAGTAACAGAGTTGGAATTATGAACTTTGCAAATTTGTCCGGTTGCTTCTGTGGCCAGAAACGCGCGGAGGCTGTTTCTCTATATACGTATGTGTGCATGCAGCATCGGGGAGGTCCTGGAAACAGGAAAGGGTTACCAAAAACAAACACAACATTCATATGTTCTAGTGAGAAAAAAAATGGAACTTGAACTTTTCTGTGGTTTGTTTGTTTCTTCTAAAAACTTCCATGGGAAATAGCATCTGTGTTCTAACCAGCTCTACTTACAGGGCATTCGAACCTCACAGGTTCTCCAGGGCTTCCTTAAAGGCTCATAAATCTTAGCAAACATTTTCTCTAGCCCAATCTGTAGATTGGAGAAACTGAGGCAAGGGGGTGATGAGGTGACTTGCTCAAGGCTGCACAGAGAGGCGACAACAGAATACAAATTATGCATGCTTCCTCTCCTCTTCCTGATCCCATAACATCGTTGTGGCAAATACAGCAATTGCTTGCATGGCAAAATAACTCTGGGAAAGCGTTTAATGTATTTCTATTGCTTCCAGTCAAATGTAATAGAACTCAGTTGTTCTCCATGTCTACTGAAGGAAAGACAAGAATTAATGGGCTTAATTTGCAGCTAGGGAGATTTTATTTTGATAGTAGGAAAACTTTCTAACTATTGGGGTAGTTAAGCTCCGGAACAGGCTTCCAAGGATGTTATGAATTCCCCATCTTTGGAGGATTTTAAGAACAGGTTGGATAAACACCTGTCAGGGATGGGCTAGGTTTACTTGGTCCTGCGTCAGCTCAGGGGACTAGCTGACCTCTCGAGCTGCCTTCCAGCCCGGCATTTCTGTGATTCTAGGGACAGGAGAAAGAGGCAGCCCCCGGTGAGAACCAGCATTTCTCTGGCAAGACCACCACTTCAGAGTCGCTGCCCTTGAGCTCTGAATATGAAAAAATATGACAATGAGTATTTTTATCGATCTTAGAGCTCCATTTCTGGGGTACTTACGCCCTGTGTGAGGTAGGGCAGTACTGTTATCCACATTTTAAAGATGGGAACCACGACCCAGAGCAGCTAAGTGATTTGCCCAAGATCCCCCCATGAGTCTGCAGCAACTCAGGGGTTTGCAACTCGGGTTCCTAAATCCCAGGTTAGTGCTGTAGCAGGAGCAGAGAGAATTCTCTTGTGCCCCTTCCTTCAGAACACCTGCCCTGTGACCTGACCTTGCTGCTTGAAGAGCTGTGTTAACTCTGAGTGCAGATGACTTGCTTTGCCACATGAATTGCAGAATTGAATGTTCTTAATTAGGTTTTCTTTCCTCCCCTTCCCCTCACCCCCCAGTGGTTAGGTGAGGTTTAACAAATATTTTAGCAGTTGCTCTAATACTTGTCTGTTGCAAGTTTGAATGTAGCAACTGGAAATCTCTAGCTGCAAGGGTCATAGGAAAGAGAGAAGTAGTTAAGGGGGAACTGAGCGAGGTGGAGGAAGAAGGATCAGCCTGAGGAAAGAAGAGCTGGATGGTGACTCCATTTCAGCCCATCAAGCGCCCTAATCGTCATAGGGCCAGACATGAGTTGGCTGTTATGGCTAGCTAGTTTATAGTCTGTGAAATGACTCTGCCTGCTGTTCAATACAGCTTTGAAAGAAGACCCTAGACTCTGTGTCAAGTATCATAGGGGTAGCCATGTTAGTCTAGATCTGTAAAAGCGGCAAAGAGTCCTGTGGCACCTGATAGACTAACAGACGTATTGGAGCATCAGCTTTCGTGGGTGAATCCCCACTTCGCCGGTTGCATCCGAAAGCTCATGCTCCAATAGGTCTGTTAGTCTCTGAGGTGCCACAGGACTCGGTGCAGTCATCCCACACGGCCCCCAAAGGTTAAAGTCCCTGGGAGAATCCTGGGTGAAGTGGTAATAAGTGCCCGAACCACGGGCCCATCTTTCTTCTCTGGCACCTTCTCAATCATCCAAAACAAAGACCGGATTCTCCACCCCGATAGGGTCTCATCCACCCTACTGCCTGCCGCACCCAGCCACTTCTCACCAGCCACCTCCGGACCCTCGCACAAGGGCCAGCTGTACCGAGGCAATTCCTAGCTGTGTGGACGGAGGATATCAGAGCCAGGAGGCATCTCTCCCTTCAGCACACGGCGACGGCCCTCGCTTCTGGCACCGTTGTTTCAGGAGGTAATTTTCCAGCCGCTCCCAACCCCTTTCCACTATTATTTTTGAAGCCTTTAAAGCAGACACGGAACTTCTGGCTTCTGAATGGTACTTAATCCTACCGTAGGTCACGTTTTCCTGGCCTGAAAAAGCTTTTAGTTATGGTGCCAAGGCACCGTCACTGAGTAACAGGTGTTGCCGTTCCTCCATTCCAGAGAACACGGACGGAAGGGACTGTTGAAGAGGGCTATTAATTTAGCAAGGTTCACTCCACTGGATACTTATGGGATAATCTCTTCATCTATGCACCCTTGGTTTTTTTTAATCAGCCTCGTTAGATCTGGAGGCTCTTTAATATGGGAGCCTGGAATTAGCGCGTCTTCTTTTACACCATGAGACCTTTAACGACCACAGAGCAGATGGGGCCCTCCGTTAACCTCTCTTGAGAAGGGCTACGCTTCCAGTTGTTTTTCATCTGGCTCATGAGCCGCAAATGTTAAGCTGCTCTTTGTATTCCATTCAGGGGAGGTCATTGCTGAAGGGAACCATTGGAGCTAACCAGCAGATCTCACTGCCGAGGTTATAATTACACTGGAAGTCAAAGCCCTGTGAGATTTGCAGCCCGTCAGATGAAATATTTTAGGCAAGAGAAAAAGAGAGAGAGGGAAAGTCAAGTATTTGCAAGAGTGTTACTGCACAGCATCGTATTCAATACACCCTGCTCTCTTTTCCCTCTGGGGGCTGGCTGCTGGGATTTTCTTTCTCCTTTTGTTGTTCTCATTTTCTGTGTGACTAGAAGGAATGAGCTCAGTGACTGTCTTTTCCAGATTGCAACAATAATGTGGCCATTTATCACAGGCGCCTGCCTCATTGCTCATGTACTCTATCAGCATCTGTGATGTGCTCTTCACTCATATAGATTGTTACATCCAGCAAATCAGTGTTTCAAGATCCCTCTGGGCTCTGAAAGAATATCTAGGACTAGGCGTGGGGGAGGTTAGAGACAAGTAAGTCAGTCTGGGGAGGGTAGAACGCAGGCTGACACATGGTGGAAAGATATTGCCCAGCATGCCTAATGGATCACAATTTCCTCTCTAGCAAATGGTTCAGGGTTCAGTTTGTAGATCGACTGTCCACAGACCCCTGCACTTGCCCAGTTCCTGTTACCGCAGCTAGGCTGGTGCCAGGTGCTAATTGGAAGCCCACATTCCAACCTAAGTTAAGCCACTGGTGAGGCCACACCTGGAGTATTGCATCCAGTTTTGGGGGGGCCCACAAAAGAAGAGATGTGAACAAATTGGAGAAAGTCCAGCGGAGGGCAACAAAAATGATTAGGGGACTGGAACACATGACTTAGGAGGAGAGGCTGAGGGAACTGGGCTTGTTTAATCTGCAGAAGAGAAGAGTGAGGGGGGATTTGATAGCAGCCTTCAACTACCTGAAGGGGGGTTCCAAAGAGGATGGAGCTCGGCTGTTCTCCGTGGTGGCAGATGACAGAACAAGGAGCAATGGTCTCAAGTTGCAGTGGGGGAGGTTTAGGTTGGATATTAGGAAAAACTTTTTCACTAGGAGGGTGGTGAAGCACTGGAATGGGTTATCTAGGGAGTTGGTGGAATCTCCATCCTTAGAGGTTTTTAAGGCCCTGTCATAAATATAAAGGGAAGGGTAAACACCTTTAAAATCCCTCCTGGCCAGAAGAAAAATCCTTTCACCTGTAAAGGGTTAAGAAGCTAGGATAACCTCGCTGGCACCTGACCAAAATGACCAATGAGGAGACAAGATACTTTCAAAAGTTGGGGGGAGGGAAAAACAAAGAGTCTGTCTGTGTGATGCTTTTGCTGGAGACAGAACAGGAATGGAGTCTTAGAACTTAGTAAGTAATCTAGCTAGATATGCGTTAGATTATGATGTCTTTAAATGGCTGAGAAATTAAGCTGTGCTGAATAAAATGGATATTCCTGTCTGTGTGTCTTTTTGTAACTTAAGGTTTTGCCTAGAGGGATTCTCTATGTTTTGAATCTAATTACCCTGTAAGGTAGTTACCATCCTGATTTCACAGAGGTGATTCTTTTTTACTTTTTACTTCTATTAAAATCCTTCTTTTCAGAAACTGAATGCTTTTTCATTGTTCTTAAGATCCAAAGGTTTGGGTCTGTGGTCACCTATGCAAACTGGTGAGGATTTTTACCAAACCTTCCCCAGGAAGTGGGGTGCAAGGGTTGGGAGGATTTTGGGGGGAAAGACATTTCCAAACAACGCTTTCCTAATAAAAATAAACCCAGATAAACATTTGGTGGTGGCAGTGGAAGTCCAAGGGCAAAGGGTAAAATAGTTTATACCTTGGGGAAGTTTTAACCTAAGCTGGTAAAAGTAAGCTTAGGAAGTTTTCATGCAGGTCCCCACATCTGTACCCTAGAGTTCAGAGTCGGGAAGGAACCTTGACAGACCCCACTTGATGAAGCCCTGGCTGGGATGATTCAGTTGGGGTTGGTCCTGCTTTGAGCAGGAGGTTGGACTAGATGACCTCCTGAGGTCTCTTCCAACCCTAATCTTCTATGATCCTATGATTCTATGAAAGGCTCTGGAAAATATAGAACATCCTTGTAATAACAGTGAATCTAGCTTAGAAGGGGAAGCTGACAGTTGCCCTGAAAACTAGCAGCCAAAACTTCCCTTGGGCAAGGCCCTTCGCCCTCCATCCTGACATGTGGCCCATGGCAGTCTCTCATGGGCTGGGGGTGTGAGCGTCATATTGGAAAGCACAGCAGTTGGTGGGTCCCACCATGCATCCTAAGGCACCGCTAACTTAAAGGGATCACTAGCATAAAAAAATCCAATGTAAATGAATGAGGAGGGAGGTTGGAATTCTCAAAGGCACCTAAGGGTGTTGAAACCAATAATAGGGGTCTATACACACTGTATAGGGTACTACAAGATTTATCCTACAAGTCTATGGAATTTAATAGTGAATAACAGCCTTGCTGGAGCTGTTTTGGAGTGATCCCGTAGAAAACTCCTGCAGAGATACCACTCTACTCAGCTCCGACGAGGCCTCAGCTGGAGAACTGTATCTAGTTTTGGGTGCCACACTTTAAGAAGGATGTGGACAAACTGAAGAGAGTCTAGAGGAGAGCAACAAAATGGATAAAAGGTTTAAAAACCAGACCTGTGGGGAAAGCTTAAAAAAACTGGTCATGTTTAGTCTTGAGAAAAGACAACTGAAGGGGGATCTGATAACAGGTAAAGGGTTGCTATAAAGGGAGCGGTGATCCATTCTTCTCCCTGCCCACTGAAGGTAGGACAAGGAGTAATGGGCTTAATCTGCAGCAAGGGAGATTTTGGTTAGATATTAGGAAACCTTTTCTAACTATAAGGATAATTAAGCATGGGAACAAGTTACCAAGGGTGGCTGTGGAATTCTTGTCCTTGGAGGTTTTCAAGAACAAGTTGGACAAACCCCTGTCACGGATGGTCGATGTTCACTTGGTCCTGCCTCAGTGCAGGGGGATGGACTTGATGACCTCTCAAGGTCCCTTCCAGTCCTACATTTTTGTGATTCTATATGCTCAGAGTTAAGGGCATGATAACATGTTTCACTGGATTGGGCTCAGGATCAAGACCCAAGTGGCTAGCGTTATAATGAAATGGGATCCATAAATTCAAGTGACAGGACTTATTTACTTGTCAAAGTTTGCATGAGGGTGACATCAGTAGAAGCCAATCAGAATCCCCCTTTTGGGTCCAGTGCCCGAACACCATTTCTTTATTATGGACCCACGATTGCTGTTTTGGTTTGATACATCTACTGCTGTCTTTCCGGCATTTGTCACACAATGGAATGCTGCTATGCTTCAGTGCATTGGCCCCCTGCAAACCAGAGGAGACGTCCCTACCGTTTGCAACTTATTTTTAACCTGATGCTCTAACACATGAAAGAAGAAAAAGGAAAGAGGAAATAATATAAATCATATAATCTCACTTCAAAGGCTCCTTTCACTGAGCTGCTCTGGATGTGAATGGCAGCTTGAAACAGGCATATCTTAAATATTCCAGAATGTGTTGTGCATGCTGTTGCCTAATAACTCTGTGTGTGTGTGTGTGTGTGTGCACGTGTGTGTGTGCTTGCGTGACCATGCAGAGGGGTGGCGGTGCAGTACCCAGGCAGAGTGGGGGATGGAGGGTACAAAGATGCACTCATAGCTCCTACAGCACTTCAGAAAAGATGCCATTGTTACTAAAATTCCTCCTTTTCTTTCCCTTCCTCCATCTTCTGTAGACATCTAAGGCTCTTACACAAAGGAAAATAGGCTCCTGCCGCTTGTTCCCCACTTGAGGTCAGCATCCTCTTTTTGGCTCCAATCCTGCCACCTGTTCTGTGCAGGGGGTCCAAAGTGACATTCAGCAGGTAGCTGTGCCGATTGCAACGTCACACACAGAGAGAAAAACTAATTCAGTGGATCGGGTATGAGACAGGAAGTCAGGACTCCTGGGTTCTTTTTCTAGTACCATTGCCTCACTGTTTGATCTTGAATTAACCTCCCCGTGCCTCAGTTTCCCCATCTATAAAATGAGATAATGCTACCTATCACTGAGATACATGGCTACAACTTGCTATGTAAGAATTACTAATAATTGTGTGTATATATGCTGTTCCTCAAAGCTTTCCAGGCAGCATCACCAAGTCTTTAAACTCCACTGCCTAACAAACACTTGAGAGAAAGGATGTCTCTGTTGAAACTGCAGTGCCACCATCCTTTCATTTAAGGTATGGGAGTAATATACATCTGCAACACCCTCCATAGGTCTTCCAGCAAATGTAAAGAAGAGTTTGGCTTGATGTTCTTAGTGTTTCTAAAAAAGCTGGTTAAAGATTTTCTGTAAATAAATACTTTTTTTTTTTTTTGGATGGAAAATGGATTTTCAATGCTAAGAGAATTTTTGGAGAAAGTATCTGATTCCCATGGAAAATGTCAGCTTTTTAAAATTAAAAACAAACAAGCAATCTCTGTTTTTGGCTCAAACTTTTGGATTTTTGGATGAAAAATTGAAATGTTCTATAGAAGGGAAAAAAACCTTTCATTTTCTAACCGGCCCTAGTTTCCAAGGTTAAAAGGACAAGCAGGAAAAAAATCTTTAAAAACATGCAAACAAACCAAAAGCCTCATTTTTCTTGTCCATCAGTAAGTAGAAAACCTGCAGTTTTGTACAAACTCTTTGCAGGTTACCTTTCAGCATAGATTTGGGTTGCTGTGGCCAGAGGATCCCATATTTGCTACAGAGAGGACATAGACGTGTAGTAGCATCTCTTGCGGGGGGGAGCACTCCTCAGCTGGTGTGAATTATCATAGCTCTTTAAACAACCTGTTGTCATGTGGACATGCAATAGAAGTGAACTGTGTCTAAAACGCAGGATGTCTCTTGAGTGGAGAGAAAGGGGAGAGGTACCACAATGACCTCCCAACCAGAGAAGCTTAGCAGACCCAAAACTTGACCAAGGTTGGCTAGCTGGTGTGCTGAGACCGCTGCCCCTGCTGAGGATGAATCTTATCCTTGTGCTTCCCTGACTTTGTCCACCTGTTGTGTCCTATCTTACAGTAAGACTGGAAGCATTGTGGGACAGGAACCACCATTTTGTTCTGTGTTTGTACAGTGCCTGCCTACTACAAGGAGGCCCTGGTTCATGACAGGGGCTTCTAGATACACCTAATAAATAATGTATTTTACCCAGCATAATAGGGGGTCTCAGTCCATGACTGGGGTATCTAAGCAGTAGCATAATGTACCCACTAGATAACTTAATAATAATTAATAATAGACCTGGGCACAACTGAGCTAAATGAATGGGTAAAATAGCCTGATGTCACTGTTTTAGGATAGCACAGCTGCAGTACATTGCCAGCGACATCAAGAGCTAAGAGGGAGAGATTCCAAGGGGTGCTGCAGGGGGGAGAGGGCATCCGGGAGGCTGGAGGGTCCGTCAGGGCACTGGATGTTCCCTCGTGGAGCGGAGGCCAAAATGACCTTAGGAAATCTGATGGAGACGAGGGAAATCCTTCACGTCACCTAAGCCAGCCTCTCTGATTTTGTCTGTAGGGCCAGCAAACCGGGAGAAATGTAGCACATTAAGTAAAAGAACTGCATAATTAAATAATAATAATAATGATGATAACCATCAGAAAGGCAGTTGAGGCTGTTTGTCTCTCATTATTATTATTAAGTGACAGTGCTTAAGACCCCATTGTGCTAGGCATTGCACAGACAAGAAGATGGTTCTGTCCCGAAATTTGGGGCTTTTTCTTATATAGGCTCCTATTACCCCCCCCCCATCCCGATTTTTCACACTTGCTATCTGGTCACCCTATGACAGGCAGTGGTCTTAGCACCCCAGCAGCCTGTTGCCAAGTTTCTTGCAGGCATGGCAACAAAGGAAAGTTTTAAGAAGGGACTAGATAAGACAATCAGCCTAGATCAGCTGGGACCGATAAGAAGGCATTGGTTCAAAGGCTGCATAGGTAAGGAGAGGAGACTCAGAAAGTTCAGTCACCAGGTTATTAGCCCTTAATCTAGAGATGCTGCTAATTGCAACTCAATTAATGGAGATTTGGGTGGCAGCCAAAACTGTAATGGATTTTAAAGGCAAAGCAGCTCCTATTTTAAGCACCGCAACACAAAATTATTGTAAAGGCAGCAGCAGTTACCCACAATGCTTGGGAGCCTGACAGCTGAGCTCACCTTGAGAGGGAGTTTTAATGCAAAGGAAGCAGTTGCTAAGCCTGCGAGCGCCGGAGTGAAGATGTCTCAAGTGAGTCTGGTTTGAAAGGTCAGCAACAAAGTGAAGCTGCCAGTGGGTGAGAAGAGCAGGAGCATGCTTAGAAGGCACAAAAATCAAGGCAGAGAAGAAAGTAACCTTTCTAGTACATCGGAAACACTAGAAGGGGAAGAGAAGAGCCGGGTGCTGCCACCAGGTATCTTAAAGCCTTGAATGGTGTACATGGGAAAAATCAAACGAGACACCTCTTCAACAGCAGCAAGCGGCTGGCATGAGGAGATGCTAGCGAGGCTAAAAAGCAGAGGCGAGGGTGACAAGGCAATGGTGTTAATGAGAATGAGGCCTAAGAGGTAGAATGGGAGGCCCAGAGAAACGTAGGCCCAGGCTGACTGCAATGGCTACTCCCTGCACCAATACTGGCTATTTTTGGCCCCTTTATGGTGGTTTGGTCTCCCTGCAGGAGCTGCAAAGCTGGCAGAAGCAGGGAGTGTCAGCACAGCAGGTTCCCTGGGCAGTGCAGGGTTAGTGATTGCCTCGTGCAGCCCCTTGCACAGCGTCTGGAATCAGGCGTGCAAGAGGATGGCAGGGACGTGTTGGGGGGGTCTGACAGGAGTGCTCCACACTATAGTTATTCTTGGCAGCTGAGTGGCCCATGAGAGGCTCCATAAGTGGAAGCAGCCCTTGGTGCCTGCCATGAGTCATGCCGGAATTTAGAACATAAGAAAGGCCCTACTGGGTCTGACCAACGGTCCATCCAGCCCAATATCCTGTCTTCTGACAGTGGCCAATGCCAGGTGCCCAAGAGGGAATTAACAGAACAGGTCATCATCAAGTGGTCCATCCCCTGTAGCTTCTGGAAAACAGAGGCTAGGGACACTTCAGAGCACAGTTTTGCATCCCTGCCCATCCTGGCTAAATGTACAAGGCACAAAGACAGCTTAAAGCCACTTTTACCAGCTCCCATACTGTGCCTCCTGAGCTGGACTTTTCAGTCTGGAGCAGTTAAATGAGATGCCAAAGGCCACACACATCAGTGTCAGAGTGAGTCTAAGAACCCGGGAGTCCTGACTCTCAGTTCCCTGCTCTCAGGGCTGGAGAACACCTACCCCCTTGCACCCATGTCATACAGTAAATCTTGGCTTTAGCAAAGCATCTGCCATGGTTTCATAATGGGTTTTCTTAGAGAAGTGATTCAGAATAGAACACCCTGAGATGAGTACCATGGAAGAGAGAAACAAAGGGCAAGAGCAATGGAATATGAGACAGATCATGGCTCAGGCTGACAGTCTCATGGGATGTTTGGGAAGCACTGAGCTTTTGCTATTGAGCTGTTCACAAAACTCGTGAAACAAAGGCAAACAATGGCCAGCTGCACACTGAGTGATGTCGCTGTGTGTGATTGGTCACCAGAGGCACATTGTGTTGTATCTGCGTATCAGCTTTATAAAAGAAGGCATGCCTGAACAAACCACTGGGCCTTTGAAATTTACTGGGGCTAGAGAGAGCATTTATTTTCCTGTTTTGTTTTTTAATTTTATTTTGCACAGGGCTATTTGGTATATATGCTTTGCAGTGGATCTAGGGAAGGAAAAAGTAACAATTAGTGATGGATAAAAGCAAGACTTTCCCATCGTGAGCCTTCGTCCAATCCTAGACCCAAATTTGGGCCTAACCTTTTGTTTATGTTCTGAAATGTTTGGGCATGTTGTTTCCCATCTGGGTCCCAGGTAAAAGTAGGCTTGGAAATGCAGAAATACTGCAAGAAAATTCTTCAGGTGCATCTTCACTAGGAAAAGATGTGCATTCTTATCTCGAGTTAAGTAAAATGGGGGTGTGACACTGCACCCCATATTCGTCATAGTAATATTATTATGATATGATTATGGCATAATTATGATGCATTTTGTACAAGATAAGTCATGTGCGGTGTCATTGGAAAAAGTTATGATCTGCTGAATGTGATTATCCTATGTATACACATGTATCACTTTTTGTATCTAAAGCTAGGAATATTGACTATGTATCTGTATTTCAAACCTGCTTACTCTGGATGACACCCACAATTAGCCTTTCTGGTACAACAATGAAGAAGCCAGACGGGGCTGTTGGCTCATCAGCAAAGACAATGGACTGTGGAATAGCTTGGCCTTCCTGTGGGCATTTTGGCCAGCCTGTAAGCAATGGATGCTATAACACTGCAAGGTCATGTGATCAGACCACATGTCTCTGGACTCCATCTTGAGATGTCAGTATTTTTTCACAAACTGGTCTGGAAACCAAGTTTTGAAACAAAGGGGTCCCACCATATGCTAAAGCTATACAAGGCAAGGAGGGACATCATCAGTTGTTCTTCACTCCCCACACAAGAAGAGGGTGGGAGGGATAGCTCAGTGGTTTGAGCATTGGCCTGCTAAACCCAGGATTGTGAGTTCAATCCTTGAGGAGGCTGTTTAGGGATCTGGGGCAAAAATTGGGGATTGGTCCTGCTTTGAGCAGGGGGTTGGTCTAGATGATCTCCTGAGGTCCCTTCCAACCCTGATATTCTATGCTTCTAAGACACCTGAGGAACAAAGACTGAACTGGGGGAAGTGCTGGACCCAGGCTAAAGGGATTACTAACTTGTGTATGGAAGACCTGGGGATTCCAAACTGTAAAGCAAGTGCAGCTTGCCCCTTAAGAATCTGCATCCTGCTTGTATCATTTCTCAGGGTGAGAATCTGCTAATCTTCATATCCAATCTATTTAGTATATTAAGCTTAGTTTGCATTTTTTTTTATTTGCTGGGTAATCTGCTTTGATCTGTTTGCTACCACTTATAATAACTTACAATCTATCTTTTGTAGTTAATACACTTGGTTTTGTTTTAATCTAAACCAGTGAGCTTTGACTGGAGTGCTTGGGGAAAATCTCTGCTTCGTGACTACAAGTGTGCATTGTTCTCTTCACATTGAGGGAGAGGCGGACCGGGTATTACACCCATATACTGGCAAGATTTGACCAGGGCAGGACAGTACTGCTCTGGGATCCTAGGCTGGGAAGCTGGCAGTTAGAGAGCCTGCTTGTAACTGCAGCTGGGTGTGTTCCTACCTGTGTGATTGCTGGTGAAAGTGCAGGCTGGAGGACTTTGCAGCTTGTCACAGCAGTACAGTGTGAGAGGGAGCCCAGGCTGGTGGGTAGGAGGGCTCAGTGGTACCCCAGTTCCAGGTGGCACCCCGGGGGGAACCCGTCACAAGGGCAAAATCCTAGTGAAGACAAGGCAGCGTGTTGTGTTCACTCGAGTTAACGGGTCAAGTTGAAGATTCTGGGGGAGTCCAGGGTTCATTTCAACAAGCTAACTCATGGGAAAAGTTCAGGATGCCTTGACTTTAATAGGATTTTACCTCATGTTAATTAAATTAAGAACAACAAAACAAACACCCGGTTTGTTTGTTTTTCAAGCACAAACATGACCTTCCCAATCCTCAAACCATGCAGTCCTTAGAATCATATGAAAGGGACACAGTCTTTGAGACTTTGCAGAGTAACTCATCACTATTACAAGCATTGTTTTGCGGGGCCCTAAGCAACATAAGGCCATAACAGGACCACTATATTTTGGTTTGACCTCTCAGCAACAGGGATACCTCCTAGAACCACTCTGTCTCTGCCCCAGTCTGAGTCACACATAGGTTACAGTTATTCAGGTGCTACTCAGTGAGAGGGGATACCTCAGTGAACAATCACATCTGTCTCTCTTTTTAAGTGAGAGAGCACCAGTGAAAATATTCTGTCTTCACATGGCCAGATCATTCCTGGCAGAGAAGCTGTTTTGTGCCCTTCCAGTAGGCTGTTAACAAGCTTACTGCTAATTGGGCAATCCCTTTGCATATATGTAGATTCTCAGGCAGCAGCATGGCTGTTCTCTGAACTGTCCTTTGATTTCAGAGCTCACACCAGGTGGCTCATCAAAATAGTGGAGTAATAATGATACCAAGCACTCTCTCCAGATCATTCTGGGGACCTTATTTCTCTCTCTTTATCTGTAGATAGGAAACACTCCTGCCAGAGAAAATAGTGAGATTCCCTCTGCACTAATAGATGAATGCTCAACAGGGTAGAGGAACAGACTGAAAGACGGCCATTGTGAACATGTGAGACACAATGCACTCCTGTATTCACACCCTACACACCATTGTAATAATCGTTATACAAAATATGCCTCAGGAAAATGCATCTTAAAGGGTGACTGGACTATAAAAGTGATGGGCAAAACACCCCAGGTATTCGCTCTCTCTCTCTCTTTCACACACACACAGACACTCTCTCTCTCTCACTCTCACTTTTTCACCTAACAAGACAAAGGAATCAGCCCTTTGGACTTTGAGGGTAGATTCTGATGTGAAAATTTGGTCAGCTATGTTGCTGGGAACATGAGGTAAGGGATTTTACCTTGAACCAAGTCTAGTTTGAGTTTCGTTACTATAAAGCATAGTATCTTTATTTCTCTTGTAACCATTTCTGACTTTAATGCCTTAGATTTTAAGTGAGTACAAGTACTTCTCCTTATAGCTTGTTTTATTCTTTAATCAAAACTAATCCAGTGTTGTGTTTAAACTCTTGTTTGGTAGCTCCAAATTAAAGTAGCAAACTGCTGTACACTGATCCCTTTCAAGGGCAATGGCCCTCTAATATCTGAACTGTCCAGGAGAGGGCTGGACAGTGCAGAACACACATTTCTGGGAAAAATCCGAGACTGGGTGTGTTTTGGGGTCACCGTTTAAGTGGTAACCAAGGATGGTTGATGCCAGAGTGTTGACTGGAGTATAGCCTGAAGCTATACACAGACACTCAGGGTGTGACCTGCATACTGTTTGTGAGTGGTCCAGGTTGGGAGCCACAGCAGCAAAGCAAGGTAGTAGGGAAGGTGGTGACACAGCCCCTCACTAGTCTGGATTGCACCATGGAATGTGATAACATGACACAAGCATTGGGGGCCATCTCAGCAGCAGGCAAGGGTTGTACAGTGCAGGCAGGGGTGAAGGTGTAGACCCTGGTAGACTCCATGCTGGCAAGATCAAACCACGGCACTGATCAGGGGGAGTTGTTGTTTTTTCTTTGTCTGCCTGATTCATGTTGCCTCTCTGAAAAAAATTAAAGCTTTGCTTCAACTGTGACTTCAGCATCTTCTAGCTGAATCAGGTCACGTCCCGAACCAGTAATTCAAGAATTTGATATCAGAGATCAATAGCAGATTGACACTGGAGACAGACTAAGTAAAAGGCAAAATTTTGTCTCCAAACACCCCTGTATTGGTGAGACACTCACTGCAACACTGTAAACAGTTCTGAATCCACATTGCAAAAATGACACTGACAAATTGGAAAGGGTTCGGAAAGGAGCTATAAGAATGATTTGATTACTTGAAACCTTACAGTGAGAGACTAAAGAAGGTCATTCTGTTTAGTTTATCCAAGAGAAGGCTAAGAGGTGACTTGACTGTGGTCTAGAAGTAGCCACTTGAAAAAGATTTCTGATAGCAGAGGCTTCTTCCACGAAGCAGACAAAGTTCAAACAGGAGCCAATAGATGGAAGCTGAATCTAGACAACTTCAGACTGTTAATATGGAGCAAATTTTTCACTTTGAGGGTAATGAACCATTAGAACATCTTACCAAAGGATGTGGTGAATTCTCCATCACTTGAAGTGTTTAAATCAAGGTTGTCTGACTTTTTCTAACAGAGACTGTCATAAATATAAAGGGAAGGGTAACCACTTTTCTGTATACAGAACTATAAAATCCCTCCTGGCCAGAGGCAAATCCCTTTCACCTGTAAAGTGTTAAGAAGATGACACCTGATGGCACTTGATGGCACCTGACCAAAATAACTAATGAGGGACAAGATACTTTCAAATCTGGAGGGGAGGGAACAAAGGGTTTGTCTGTCTGTGTGATGCTTTTGCTGGGAACAGATCAGGAATGCAGCCTTCCAACTCCTTTTAAGTTAGTAAGTAATCTAGCTAGAAATATGTTAGATTTCCTTTTGTTTAATGGCTGGTAAAAAAGCTGTGCTGAATGGAATGTATATTCTTGTTTTTGTGTCTTTTTGTAATTTAAGGTTTTGCCTAGAGGGATTCTCTATGTTTTGAATCTGATTACCCTGTAAGGTATTTACCATCCTGATTTTACAGAGATGGTTCTTTTACTTTTTCTTTAATTAAAATTCTTCTTTTAAGAACCGGATTGATTTTTCATTGTTCTTAAGATCCAAGGGTTTGGGTCTGTATTCACCAATGCAAATTGGTGAGGATTTTTATCAAGCCTTCCCCAGGAAAGGGGGTGTAGGGTTTGGGGGGATATTTTGGGGGAAGACATCTCTAAGTGGGCTCTTTCCCTGTTCTTTGTTTAACATGCTTGGTGGTGGCAGCATACGGTTCAAGGACAAGGCAAAGTTTGTACCTTGAGGAAATTTTTAACCTAAGCTTAGGGGGTCTTTCATTCAGGTCCCCACATCTGTACCCTAGAGTTCAGAGTGGGGAAGGAACCTTGACATGGTGGCAGAGCGGTGGGATCATTTTGAGATATTTTTTTTTTAGATCATTTTGAACCAGAAGCACAGCAGGATTTTAAAAGGGTTTTGCCTCTGGCCAGGAGGGATTTTATAGTTCTGTATATAGAAAGGTGGTTACCCTTCCCTTTATATTTATGACAGACGCTCTAGTTCAACCAGAAGTGATGGGCTTGATGCAGGAAGTGCTGGGTGAAGTTCTCTGGCCTGTGTTACGCAGGAGAAACATTGCTGTGTAAATCCATCTCTCTCAGTAGCCAGACCCAGCCTCACACACTCTGCCCCTCCCACTCGGTCGCAGGTTGGGGACTCACTGGCGCAGCAGGAATTTCGCTATCTCAGCTCAGGAATTTCCCAACTTCTCATCTAGCAGCGGGAAATAAGAGCAAAACCCGGCTGAGAAGTAGCTTCGGAAATGGGGAGCAGAGCAAGATGAGCATTTTACTAGAGCTCTCACCTGCTAGGAGGCTGTCTGGCTGCTGGCCTGTTTCCCCCATCCGGGAGGGATGAAACACCATGTACACATCTCTTTCAGCTTCTTCCCTAAGGGCACGGTTTATTAATTCAAACTCAAAACAAAGCTATCCCCCTGGCCAAAACAGGCTGCAGGGGCCTTTCCCTTTGCATCTCTTTCTGCTCTCCAGAGGCCTTTCTCCCCACTGAGCCATTTCCTGGCATTTCAGATCACTCCATCCTTCTCAGCTGGCTGGTCCCAAGCCCCCTGATCCTTGAAGGGCCACACACCCCTGTTACAAAGACTGTCTCTTTCCTGGGGGTAGGTGCTGGAGTTGGTCATTTGTTCATTTGTTCAAAGTACATAGCATGCCACTGTTAGACTGCGCTATAAACGTTAGCGAGAGGAGGTGGGAGAGGCAATATCTTTTATTATACCGACTGCTATTGATGAGTGAGACAAGCGTTGGAGTCACACCGCGCTCCTCTTCAGGTCTGGGAAAGCTGCTCCCAGCGTTACAGCGAAATGCAAGATGAAACAGATGGTTTAGCCCAAGTAGTTAGCACATGTTTTAAGGGACCATTTAATTTCTTCCATCTTGCATTTCGATGTTGTGATAAATAGCAGGAGGTGGGTAGCTCCCTTTGATGGACACCCAGCCAGCCAGTTAGCTGTAAAATCCTTCTTGGTAGCTGTTCTCTACTTGCTTTACCTGTAAAGGGTTAAAAAGTCCCCCAGGTAAAGATGGGGGGGAGGAATGGCCACCTGACCAAGAGAGACAATGGGAAGGCTAGAACTTTTTAAAATTGGGAAAGAAACTTTCACTTTGTCTGTTGCTTTCTCTGGGCTGCAGGGACACGGAGCAGCAATGCTATAAGCAGGAATGCTGTGTAAGATTTGAACCAGGTATGAAAAATTATTTTCCAACTCATTGGGATAGGAAATGTTTAGGTAGTTGCAATCAGGTTATTTCTTTATTTTGGCTTGTGGATTTTTTGGGGGCTAACCCCAGATGCTTTTGTTTGCTTGTAACCTTTAAGCTGAACCCCCAAGAAACCTACTTTGGATGCTTAATTTTTGGAATTGCTCTTTTAAAATCTAGCAAAAGCCTAAATTCCAGATGTATTTTCTTTTTTGTTTGTTTGTTTTTAATAAAATTTACCATTTTTAAGAACAGGATTGGATTTTTGGTGACCTAAGAGGTTTGTGCAGATGTTTAATTAGGTGGTGGCAACTGCTAATTTCCTTTGTTTTCTTTCTCAGCTCTTCCCAGGGGGGGTGAAAGGGCTTGAGGGTACCCCACAGAGAGGAATTCCCAAGTGGTCCTTCTTGGATCCAAGGGTTGTTGGGGTTTTTTTTCCATTTGGGTGGTGGCAGCGTTTACTAAGCCAAGGTCAGAGAAAAGCTGTAACCTTGGGAGTTTAATACAAGCCTGGAGTGGCAAGTATTAATTTTTAGAATCCTTGTGGGCCCCCACTTCTGTACTCGAAGTGCCAGAGTGGGGATTCAGCCTTCACAGATGTGATGCTGGGAGTACCTTTCCCAGATCTGCAGAAGAGCTCTGGGTAAACACAAAAGCTTCTCTCTCTCTCTCTCTCACCAACAGACATTGGCCCAATAAAAGATATTACCCCACCCACCTTGTCTCTCAGATGTCCACAGTAGACAGATGTCAACATCCCCACCCCCACAGCACAGCCGGCATTCCCAAAACCAGCATGATCTTGGGACAAGAGCTGGTTGGGAAATTTCTACTTTTTTTCAAGGTGAAAAAACCAAGAGGGTTAACATTTTTGAAAAACAAACAAACAAAAAAGACACCCCCCTTGCTGTCTGTAAACTTGCAACTTTTTTTAACCAAGGAATAAACTCCCCATGAAAATGTTTGTGAAAGATGCCCCCATCCTCCCCAACCAGCTCTGCTTATTTGCAGTTGTGGTGGGACATCAAAGATGGACTGGGCCTGATGCTTGAACTCCTTTTCCCTCAGTAGAAAGCATCCCTCTCACTCACATTGAGGCACATTGGCAGGGCAGGGAGCAGAGAAAACGTCTCATGCTCTGCCTGCTTTTTATTTTGTGAGCCTACATATTCTCTATGGCAGTTACTAATAGCATGAACTAAAGACAGAAGGCTTAATTTTTTCCCCAAGGTGAAAATGCCCATTTACTGTAGTATTTTATTTATCCAGTTTGCTCCTGGAAGTGTTTTGGCCCAAAGTCAAACCCTACAGACACAGTGTGCAGGAAGAAAGCACCGGCACTGTTGTTCATATGCAATTTAAAGAATAACATCACCAGCAAGCAGCTAAATTGAGAGCAATAAGGGGGGATTTTTTTCCTAACTTTAAGAGGTGTAAATCTGAAATTGTGCTGCTGGAGAGGAAGCTGATTTGTATGTCTGGAAGTGAGCACAATGATTATACCCCAATGTCTTTCAGATGCACCCGAGATCCAGGCATACAGCTACATCAGAGAAATGAAATTGTCTCTTTATTTTAACACAGTGCGGTAAAATTAGCAGGCTTTGACATGTCACTGCTACCAACACATTGGTTTCTTTTCTTAAATCTCCTCAAAGATAATCTGGATAATGCAGTTTTTTTAAGAATACAAATTCACCTAATCTCATTTCCTGCTCACGGGAGGGAGGGGGATATGTTTTTTAATGGAAAATTATCCTTTTTGAATGGAATCAAGATTAAAAGGCCGGTTAAGCTCTTTCGGAAATCATCAGAATCACATTATTGCCAATCCCTTTAAAGAGACACATTTCTACAGTGCTTTTGAAATAACTGTCTTTTCCCTCCTTCTTGTTCCAAAGCCTGTTTTCCTACTGGCAGAAACCACCGCCTTGTGAGTTATGATGTCTGTTTGCTGAGCGCTTCGTCAGATAAATATGTAGCCCTCTGACTCGCTGCCAAGTTGTAGCTGACCCATTTCTGTGCAGGCCGCACATTAAACTTTGTGTAGCATCTTCCAGGCTGACCTCATTATGGCAGAGCCATTGCAATGCCTTGGTTAAGGCTGCTCTTTGTTTTGCGCTTAAATCAGGAGTGCCAGGGCTGTCCGCCATAGAGAATACACCACACAACCTTAAGTCTGTCCCTCCGCTTTCCAGCAGTGCTTTGTCCTCGTTTTCCAGAACAGATAGCAGGGTAGGAGGCTGGCCTGTTTGTGGTGGAGGTGGAGTTCAGGGAACAGGAGCCAAAGAAAGGGGGCCGTCTGGTGTGGTGACGAGGTGTGTGTCTCCAATGGGAGGAGCAGAGGGCATCTGCTTCTTAGGTGCCTTAACTTTGTTCCCTTGTAGCTGTGGCTTAGTGTTAGGTGTGTGATGTATACAACCGTTCCTCACACAAAACACAGGCTTCTGTGCAAATTGACGCAGGGCACATCCGCACCACAGCTGGCAGGTGTGATCCCCAGCTTGGGTAGCCTTACCCGAGCTAGTTCTGCTTGAGCTAACACCTATCAGTAGCAATGTGGCCATGGTGGCACAGGAAGCAGAGAGGGCTTAGCCCCTGAATACACACCTTGGACCTCGGATGTCATTGTACTCAGCCAGCTAGCCCATCCCACAGCCTGCTAGCTCCATCAGCCCTGTCTACCCCCACTGGGAATTACACCTCCCAGCTGTTACGTGGATGTATCCCCCTCAACGTCTGATTGAGCACTCTGAGCACCTATTGGCCTCGCCTGGAGATCTGGGTGCCCAGGTCTTCTGAAAACCAGACTCTTCCAGCATTACTGACCCACGTGACCATGAGCCATTTGGGGCAAGGGGGTGCAACTTACAGAGGGGACCTGACTGAGACTGCGAGGCACTTCCACAGTACGGCTGCTATGGACAGTAAATGATGCATAATGGAGCTGCGAGAGGGGCGCAGGCAGGGGACGGAGAGAGAGAACTGCTGTCACATGGAGTTTGTAAAGAGTTGGCCAGCCAGTGAAGACAAGACGACAGTTCCAGAATCAGGAGTAGCCCAGGAGAAAGGTTGCACTGAGGCCCTAGAGCAGCAGCGCAAGGGAAAGGCTGGGATCCAGGTGTCCTGGGGTGAATTATAAGGTGGACTATATGGTGGATAGAAAGCTGGCTAGATTGTCGGGCTCAACGGGTAGTGATCAATGGCTCCATGTCTAGTTGGCAGCCGGTATCAAGTGGAGTGCTCCAAGGGTCGGTCCTCGGGTCCGTTTTGTTCAATATCTTCATAAATGATCTGGAGGATGGTGTGGATTGCACCCTCAGCAAGTTTGCAGATGACACTAAACTAGGAGGAGAGGTAGATACGCTCGAGGGTAGGGATAGGATACAGAGGGACCTAGACAAATTAGAGGATTGGGCCAAAAGAAATCTGATGAGGTTCAACAAGGACAAGTGCAGAGTCCTGCACTTAGGATGGAAGAATCCCATGCACCGCTACAGACTAGGGACCGAATGGCTCGGCAGCAGTTCTGCAGAAAAGGACCTAGGGGTTACAGTGGACAAGAAGCTGGACATGAGTCAACAGTGTGCCCTTGTTGCCAAGAAGGCCAATGGCATTTTGGAATGTATAGGTAGGAGCATTGCCAGCAGATCGAGGGACGTGATCGTTCCCCTCTATTCGACATTGGTGAGGCCTCATCTGGAGCACTGTGTCCAGTTTGGGGCCCCACACTACAATAAGGATGTGGAAAAATTGGAAAGAGTCCAGCGGAGGGCAACAAAAATGATTAGGGGACTGGAACACATGACTTATGAGGAGAGGCTGAGGGAACTGGGATTGTTTAGTCTGCGGAAGAGAAGAATGAGGGGGGATTTGATAGCTGCTTTCAGCTACCTGAAAGGGGGTTCCAAAGAGGACGGATCTAAACTGTTCTCAGTGGTAGCTGATGACAGAACAAGGAGTAATGGTCTCAAGTTGCAGTAGGGGAGGTTTAGGTTGGATATTAGGAAAAACTTTTTCACTAGGAGGGTGGTGAAACACTGGAATGCGTTACCTAGGGAGGTGGTGGAATCTCCTTCCTTAGATATTTTTAAGGTCAGGCTTGACAAAGCCCTGGCTGGGATGATTTAGTTGGGGATTGGTTCTGCTTTGAGCAGGGGGTTGGACTAGATGACCTCCTGAGGTCCCTTCCAACCCTGATTTTCTATGATTCTATGAATTCCCAGCTCTGCCACTCTCCTGTCGGGGGATCACGGACCAGTCACTGCCCCTCTCAGTGCCTCTGTTTCCCTTCCCCACCCTATTTAGACTGTCAGCTCTTCAGTGCAGGGGTTGTCGCTCACTGAGTCCGTACAGCACCTTGCATCGTCAGGCCCAGATCTCAGGTGGGGTCTGTGGAGGCTCCCAAGAATGGCAAAACTGAAGGGATGGAAAGGCCTGTGCTGAATGGGGAAGGAAGGAGGGAGATGACAGGCCAGGTTCTCCTGCAGTCACTTAGCTCTGCACGGCGGGCACTGAGCAGCCCTGCAAAAAGCTGCCTCCATGTCGGAGGCTCCTGTATGGGTGCAGAGTGGCAAGATCCCCATGCAGTTGATATGGGGGCGTGGCTAACAATCCCCAGCTGCTGTCCTAGCTCCGAGGAGCCATTGGCAGTTGGCTCTCTAACATATGCCGAGGGACTGACCTGGTGCACAGGTTAAGTAGGATTGGGGCAATTATGCAGAGACGGTAGAAAGCACTTCCCTGGGTTGCTCTGTGTACTCTCTGGCATTAGCTGAAGACTGGGGCTGATCTCTGCATTGGCGGCTGGGCAGAGCCCATGAAGGATTGGTAAATAAAGAGGGCCATTTTGGTCTATCTCCAAAACTGAGGGGGAATGTACGCTGTCTAATTATAACCTGAGCTGAAAGCCTCTCTTCTGCATCAAATATGTGCGAACCACAGCAGACGTGAGCATCATACCTTCCACGGGGCATATTGTACTTGAATGGGAAAGTAGCTGAGATAATTTCTGATCATTGGCCATTACATTCTCTTGATTAAATGTGGATAAATCCTGTTCTGCCCCTGGTCTCTGGGCTGAAGAAAAAGGCAAGGATGACCTTTCAAAGCTGAGCCGAGATTGCAGTAATTGGGCAGTAAAGTGCAAAGATGAGTCAAGACGGTGACTTCCGCAAGAGGATCAGTTAATGGGTTTGGGAGGGTTTTCATTATTTCTAACTGGCACCAGACTTTAACTGCTTCTGCCCAATGTGTTCTCCTCAGATATGCTGTAACGTGAGCTGCTGTTTCCTGTGAACAGGCAGCCGGGTGCATGTAGTTCTGTGGTTGTTATGCCTTTGTTTTCTGTGTACTGTACCTTTAAATCTCTAAGAAACCCTGACGTATTTTTTTCCGAAGACAGAAGCCTGTATTCTGGAAAGCAGTGACACTGAACAGGACTTGGGAAGTCATGGTGGAAGCCAACTGAGCGTGAACAGCCAACGTCACACTGTAGCTAGCAGGGTCCTTGGTTGCATAAGCAAGGGAGTGTTGTGTTGGACTAGGGAGATACTGATACCTCTGTATATAGCACGTCTGAGACTGTGACTGCTGTTCTACATCCAGTTCTGGTGCGCACACTTCAAAGAAGAGGTTGGAAAACTGGTTCAGAGAAGAGCTACAAGACCGATGTGAGGTCTAGAAAACCTGCCCTATAGTGAGAGACTTAAGAAGCTCCATCCCGTTAGTTCATCCAACGGAAGGTTGATTATGAGTTACAAGTACTTGTATAGGGAAGAACTTTCTGATAGTAGATGGATTCTCTTTAATCTAGCAGAAAGGCAGAATGAGACCCGAAGCCTGGAAGCTGAAATTAGACAAACTCAGGCTAGAAATACAGTGCAGATTTTATTTAACAGTGAGGGAGGGTAATTAACTGTTCAACAACCTACCTAGGCACATCGTGGATTCTCTATCTCTGGATGTCTGTAAATCAAGACTGTGTCTTTCTAAAAGATATACTCTAGCTCAAGCAGGGATGGGCTTGGTGCAGGAGTTACTGGGTAAGGTTCTCTGGTCTGCATTGCAGGAGATCAGACTAGATGATCACAATGGTCTCTATTGGCCTTAAAATCTCAGAATCTTCAAAGATTAGCAACCCTACTGAGAAGCAGAAACACACACCAAAGGGCGCAATTAGACGCAGAAAGAATACTACTTGATAATTGCCCTGTTCTGTTCATTCCCTCTGAAGCATCTGGCATTGGCCACTGCCGGATCACAGGATACTGCACTGGGTGGACCATTGGTCCGACCCAGTAGAGCCATTCTTATGTTCTGATCATCTCAGCACAGCTTCAGCATGTCATAGATTGTGTTGTACCTGCACTACTCAGCCATTGCTGCACCCGGGCATTGTGGCAACACCCTGCTTATGCTGGCACAACATTCTAAAACATTGCACGGTCAACCTGTGGAATTCCTTGCCAGAGGATGTTGTGAAGGTCAAGACTATAACAGGGTTAAAAAAGACCTTAGATAAATTCATGGAGGATAGGTCCATTGATGGCTATTAGCCAGGATGGGCAGGGATGGTGTCCGTAGCCTGTTTGCCAGAAGCTGGGAATTGGCCACAGGGGATGGATCATTTGATGATTACCTGTTCTATTAATTCCCTCTGAAGCACCTGGCATTGGCCACTGTCGGAAGACAGGATACTGGGCTAGATGGACCTTTGGTCTGACCCAGTATGGCCATTCTTACGTTCTTACTTTCTTATCTAGTGCAGGACCGGGCCTGGCAACACACTTATTATTCTGTGTTTGGGCTCATTATTCTGTGTTTGGGCTCCTATCGATTTCCTGTAATATCTGTTACCTGGGGAGGAAATGTTATTACTACACTGAGTCTGTGCATGCCCAGGTAGGCTTCCTTCCCCGAGGGTGGTGCCATCAGAATACTGTATTAGCCTGCATGGAAGTGGAGAGGGTGTGGTAGGGTGGGGTGGGGGGCAGAGGAAACAGCCCAGAACTGTCACTAAGAGATAGACAAGAACACTGTGGAATGGAGCCATGACTTCAAGCCCAAGGTTCTTGTAACAGCAGGAGAGGATCTGGTGAAAGAGGGTCAGACACCAGGAGGCATCTACCTGGGTTTCTCGCCAGCCCTCAGGCACACTGTTATGCTGGAGGGTATTCATGGCTGCCTGCCATCGGTCCCAGACCTGGTTAAAGCTGAGCGGTGTGCGAACTGTGGTGGTCAGGGACATCACTCTGTGTTTAAGGCACTTGGAAGAGTGCTGCTTTCTTCTGTGCCCGGTTCTGATTTCCAGCTGGCTCAGCATAACAGCCAGAGATTCATGGTGCCCCTGCTACAGCTCCCAATAGAACATCTTCCTTTCCGAACCAAAACTAAACATCACTGAACAAAATCAACATTAACATAGTGCATAATTACAAATCCTGACAACTAACCTCAAAACTGAACTTGCAAACAATGTTCAGTTCTCCTTGGAGATGCCCTGGGCAGTTGCTCGGACCTGAGGCCCGGGGCTCCCCGCAATATCAACATGGCTGCTGTCAGGAGGTGGCAAGTCCACTTCTGCAAGTGGTTTCATGTCCTGGGACTCTGTCTAAACCTGTTGTGGTGGTTGTCTGTCTGTAGCCCTGTTGGGCGGACTCAGTGCCCCATTATCTCCCTCCCTGCTGGGATCTGGAGGAAAGCTCAGCCTGTGAAAGCATAGCTCCCAGGACTACACTCGCCAGCCTTCGTTCACACTAAATGCCGAGAGCCATCGAGCCTCTTTTACAGAGTAGTAAATTCAGCTCACAAGCAGTTTCTATTTATCTCTCAAGGAAGATCCAAGAACAAAAGGGAATTGGGAGATTGTGTGAGTGTACCATAGTGATCAAATCTGCACACACATTTATTGGCCTGTGAGTACAGCCCTTGGGCTCCGAGCAAATTTACAGCATGACCATTGGTGTAGCAAACTTTTGCCTTTGGGTTACACTGATATTCTATCAGCCAAGAACTCCTGGGTTCTATTTCCAGCAGCTTACCTGGTTCGTTGGATGACCTTAAACAAATCACTTGAATTTCCTATGTTTTTGTGAATCCAGCTGGAAAACTGGTCTTAAAACAAGCCAGCAGGCACCTCACTGAAAGCCAGATGCTGTGTTTGATTCTGAGTGTTCCTTGGGGAAATAAAGTGCAAATGAAAATTGCAAACTGTCATAAAGCCATAATAAGTATTTTAAACCCACTGAGAAGTAAAGAGAGAAAGAAACTTGAAAGCAAAGCAGGTTGAATGCCTTGTTATGGAGAAACAATATCTATTTGCATCGATTGAGCCCTGCTTTCCTGTGCATGAGCTTTGATTCTGACAGCTGTGTTGTTCGTCTCTAAGTAGTTGCCCCAAGGTCTGGATGAACAAACTGGTGAGCTGCTGGGTCAAAGTGACATCTTGCCAACTCTTGTGATTTTATTTTTGTTTTTCTTCAAGCCCCAGCTCTTGGAGAAATGGGATTATTTAAGAACCTCAGCTTTCATTAAATAACAATGAAAATGGTAAGTTTCTAGTCTTCGTAGGTGTGAGGAAATCTGGAAAACATGACCTGATAAAAGTTCAGAAACCAGGATGCAGATAAACAACCCCCAAATGTATTACTTTAAAGCAACAAAACAAAAATGCTCATGATTTTTTTGGAAAGTTTTGGAAAGGGTAGGGGACAATTTCCTGGTGCCAGTGCTGGAGGAACCAATTAGGGGCAGAGCTCTTTTTGACCTGCTGCTCACAAACCGGGAAGAATTAGTAGGGGAAGCAAAAGTGGATGGGAACCTGGGAGGCAGTGGCCATGAGATGGTCGAGTTCAGGATCCTGACACAGGGAAGAAAGGAGAGCAGCAGAATACGGACCCTGGACTTCAGAAAAGCAGACTTTGACTCCCTCAGGGAACTGATGGGCACGATCCCCTGAGAGAATAACATGAGGGGGAAAGGAGTCCAGGAGAGCTGGCTGTATTTTAAAGAATCCTTATTGAGGTTACAGGGACAAACCATCCTGGTGTGTAGAAAGAATAGTAAATATGGCAGGCGACCAGCTTGGCTTAACAGTGAAATCCTTGCTGATCTTGAACACAAAAAAGAAGCTTACAAGAAGTGGAAGATTGGACAAATGAACAGGGAAGAGTATAAAAATATTGCTCGGGGATGCAGGAGTGAAATCAGGAAGGCCAAATCACACCTGGAGGTGCAGCTAGTAAGAGATGTTAAGAGTAACAAGAAGGGTTTCTTCAGGTATGTTAGCAACGAGAAGAAAGTCAAGGAAAGTGTGGGCCCCTTCCTGAATGAGGGAGGCAACCTAGTGACAGAGGATGGGGAAAAAGCTAATGTACTCAATGCTTTTTTTGCCTCTGTCTTCACGAACAAGGTCAGCTCCCAGACTACTACACTGGGCAGCACAGCATGGGGGGGAGGTGACCAGCCCTCTATGGAGAAAGAAGTGGTTCGGGACTATTTAGAAAAGCTGGATGAGCACAAGTCCATGGGGCCGGATGCGCTGCATCCGAGAGTGCTAAAGGAGTTGGCGGCTATGATTGCAGAGCCATTGGCCATTATCTTTGAAAACTCGTGGCGAACGGGGGAAGGCCCAGATGACTGGAAAAAGGCTAATGTAGTGCCCATCTTTAAAAAAGGGAAGAAGGAGGATCCTGGGAACTACAGGCCAGTCAGCCTCACCTCAGTCCCTGGAAAAATCATGGAGCAGGTTCTCAAGGAATCAATTCTGAAGCACTTAGAGGAGAGGAAAGTGATCAGGAACAGTCAGCATGGATTCACCAAGGGCAAGTCATGCCTGACTAATCTATTTGCCTTCTATGACGAGATAACTGGCTCTGTGGATGAGGGGAAAGCAGTGGATGTGTTGTTCCTTGACTTTAGCAAAGCTTTTGACACGGTCTCCCACAGTATTCTTGCCAGCAAGTTAAAGAAGTATGGGCTGGATGAATGGACTATAAGGTGGATAGAAAGTTGGCTAGATTGTCGGGCTCAACAGGTAGTGATCAATGGCTCCATGTCTAGTTGGCAGCCGGTATCAACCCCAATGGTCGGTCCTGGGGCCAGTTTTGTTCAATATCTTCATAAATGATCCAGAGGATGGTGTGGATTGCACCCTCAGCAAGTTTGCAGATGACACTGAACATGGAGGAGAGGTAAATACGCTGGAGGGTAGGGATAGGATACAGAAGGACCTAGACAAATTAGAGGATTGGGCCAAAAGAAATCTGATGAGGTTCAACAAGGACAAGTGCAGAGTCCTGCACTTAGGATGGAAGAATCCCATGCACCGCTACAGACTAGGGACCGAATGGCTCGGCAGCAGTTCTGCAGAAAAGGACCTAGGGGTTACAGTGGACAAGAAGCTGGATATGAGTCAACAGTGTGCCCTTGTTGCCAAGAAGGCCAATGGCATTTTGGGATGTATAGGTAGGGGCATTGCCAGCAGATCGAGGGATGTGATCGTTCCCCTCTATTCGACATTGGTGAGGCCTCATCTGGAGTATTGTGTCCAGTTTTGGGCCCCACACTACAAGAAGGATGTGGAAAAATTGGAAAGAGTCCAGCGGAGGGCAACAAAAATGATTAGGGGACTGGAACACATGACTTATGAGGAGAGGCTGAGGGAATTGGGATTGTTTAGTCTGCGGAAGAGAAGAATGAGGGGGGATTTGATAGCTGCTTTCAACTACCTGAAAGGGAGTTCCAAAGAGGATGGATCTAGGTTGTTCTCAGTGGTAGCTGATGAGAGAACAAGGAGTAATGGTCTCAAGTTGCAGTGGGGGAGGTTTAGGTTGGATATTAGGAAAAACTTTTTCACTAGGAGGGTGGTGAAACACTGGAATGCGCTACCTAGGGATGTGGTGGAATCTCCTTCCTTAGATATTTTTAAGGTCAGGCTTGACAAAGCCCTGGCTGGGATGATTTAGTTGGGGATTGGTTCTGCTTTGAGCAGGGAGTTGGACTAGATGACCTCCTGAGGTCCCTTCCAACCCTGATATTCTGTGATTCTATGATATTTAAGCCAATCTCATGATTAGTTTGAGGCCTGGCCCATATTTGAAGGCTTAGGGCTGGTGATACTGCGTTTGCTTTGACAACATGCCATTTGTTATTCAGGGAGTGAGACTGGTTACTTGTGCCACATGGAGTTGATTGTGCTCCAAGACTGAGGGTATGTCTACTGTGCAATCACAGGGTGTGATTGCAGCTCGTGTTGACATGCCCAAACTAGCTTTGATCTAGCTAGCCCAGATACCTATAGCAAATCTGATGCATCCCCAGGATACAGGACAACAAATGCAGGAAGCACGGGTACTTCTGGAATGACATGGGCCTTAGGGTTGCCAATTTTGGTTGGACGTATTCCTGGAGGTTTCATCACATGAGATAATCTTTAATTAAAGATTAACCTTTGATTCCTGGAGACTCCAGGACAATACTGGAGGGTTAGCAACCTTAGTAGGCCTGCCCCTGACGGTGTGAGCCTGCCCCGCCGGTATGACCTCACATACACCTCGCCTCTCAGAGGACACCATTTTACAGAGCACACTGCCTAACCCCTGCGGGTGTGACCTGAGCAGCATGCTCTGCAAAATGGCGTCCTTTGTGTGTCCACGATGATACTGGACAAAACCATGTCTGGTTTTAAATCAGTACCGGACACAGACAAACCTTACAAAAAAAAAGGCTGTCTGGCTTACAATCAGATGAATGGCCTGCCGAAGTGACAGATTCTCCATCCCCGGCCCTCCCATAGCCTGCTCCTGCATCTGCTTTTCACGGAACCCACAAGGAGCAGCTCCCCTCTGTGGATTCTTGACTCCCCCTGCCCTGATCTTTATGCCTCTATTATGTAAAAGGACCACACAGGTAACCCCTGGCTGGAAGAGGGGAGGAACCAAGACAGGGTGACCAGACAGCAAGTGTGAAAAATCAGGACGGGGGTGGGGGGTAATAGGCCCCTATATAAGACAAAGCCCCAAATATCCGGACTGTCTCTATAAAATTGGGACATCTGGTCACCCTAAACCAAGGATCTACCCCTGGATACTTGAGATTAAAGCTGGTCAGAAACAGATATTTCCATCCTGTGGGGAAAATTCCAACTTTTAAAAAAAAGTTCCAAATTGGAATTGGAAAGCCAAAATATTGAAATTTCCCATAGAATGAAAATTCTGAAAAAATTCAGTTTGGGATCATGAAAACAGTTAATTTAGAAAACCTCAGATGGTTTTGTTTTAGTAACACTAAAATGTTTCATTTCGATGAGGTAAAAAGGTGTTTCAAGAATGTAAAAATATTATTGTTTCTGTTCATTTCCTTTTGACTTGTTTAAGATACTAAAAGATGTTAAAATTAAATAAAAATAACATTAAAATATTTTCATATGTAAGAATTGAAATTAAATACATCGGAATGATAAAGTCAAAACAAAACATTTATACTTTATTGAAACTATAGTTTTGTTTTAATAATGCCAAAATGTTTAAACTCAAAATGATTCATTTTGACTTTTTCCCATCAAAAATATTGATGAAATCGACACATTCCTATGAAACATTTCAATTTTTATGAACATTTTTCCAACGGGAAACTGGTCAATAGTTTTTCAATCAGCTGCACTTGAGATGCAACAATATCTCATCATTAGCAATATTTGACATAACCTCCCGTTGGTGGACTCCCTGGCATTGGAGGGTTTTAAAAATAGGTTTGAAAAACACTTGTCAGGGATGGTTTAGGTTTACTTGATTCTGCCTCACCACAGGGGGCCCGGTTAGATGACCTCTGGAAGTCCCTTCAGGTCCTAGAATTTCTATGATTCTATCAGCATGCAGACAGCCACAGGGGTGATCCCTTACCCAGCCATAGCTCTGAGAGTGCAATTTATCTGCATCAGGCAAGTATCATCTCAAGCAAAATACTGTGGTGAATAATAAGTCAGAAGGAAAATCTCCTACTTCAATCTGCATGTGTTTTGTTGCATTTCTGCCAATTCAGGGATAAAAAACAGCTAAAGATAAAGTTTTGTTGAAGTCAGTTCTAAAGAAGTTCCTACTCCCACTCTGTGTTTTAAGAGTTTTCTTTTCCCCACACCAGCAGTAGCCCTCTAATTTAGAATAAGTTTGGCAGCTTGTCATTCCTTGGCTCTACCTCTTGCAACATGGCAATTCAAACTCGCTACTTCTCTGTGAGTGCAACAAAGGATCTGTCACATTTCTCAACTCAGACATTCTTTCTGGGAAGAAAAACAGTAATTTCAGTTCAGTGTGCTGGAGTAAGAAGAAAGCGTAAAGACCCTCAGTACTAGAAGGGAATCAGGAGGTGCAGTGGATGGGAGAATGTGTTACCAAAACTCATCTCAGACTAGAGAGAGAGGAAATGAAACAAAGAAGAGAGATTTCCTGAAAATAAGACCTTGCAAAGTTAAAAATCTACCTAAACATTCTTAATTGGAGTAGATATAATTCATTATAGAGTGAGCATGATCACTCCATTCATGGGAATGCTTGGCCTCCAGTGTTCCAGCTCCCATGTGGAATAAATGGTCTGATAGATCTGAAATATGTTTGGCTGCAAGAGATGTAGATGAGGAAAGCTGAAAAGCAGCTCCTACTGCATTTGGACAGACCTGAAGGGTAGCATGTGTCATTTATGCAGACATGCCATTAAGGGAAACAGACACCTAAAGTCATTGACAATTCTCTCATCTTACAATGAATGTGAGAGAAGAAAGATTTAAAATGAGAGCTATTGAGCAAAATGGAGGAGAAGAAATCATAGAATCATAGAATATCAGGGTTGGAAGGGACCTCAGGAGGTCATCTAGTCCAACCCCCGGCTCAAAGCAGGACGAATCCCCAACTAAATCATCCCAGCCAGGGCTTTGTCAAGCCTGACCTTAAAAATATCTAAGGAAGGAGATTCCACCACCTCCTTAGGTAACGCATTCCAGTGTTTCACCACCCTCCCTAGTGAAAAAGTTTTTCCTAATATCCAACCTAAACCTCCCCCACTGCAACTTGAGACCATTACTCCTTGTTCTGTCATCAGCTACCACTGAGAACAGTCTAGATCCGTCCTCTTTGGAACCCCCTTTCAGGTAGTTGAAAGCAGCTATCAAATCCCCCCTCATTCTTCTCTTCCGCAGACTAAACAATCCCAGTTCCCTCAGCCTCTCCTCATAAGTCATGTGTTCCAGTCCCCTAATCATTTTTGTTGCCCTCCGCTGGACTCTTTCCAATTTTTCCACATCCTTCTTGTAGTGTGGGGCCCAAAACTGGACACAGTGCTCCAGATGAGGCCTCACCAATGTCAAATAGAGGGGAACGATCACGTCCCTCGATCTGCTGGCAATGCCCCTACCTATACATCCCAAAATGCCATTGGCCTTCTTGGCAACAAGGGCACACTGTTGACTCATATCCAGCTTCTTGTCCACTGTAACCCTTAGGTCCCTTTCTGCAGAACTGCTGCCGAGCCATTCGGTCCCTAGTCTGTAGCGGTGCCTGGGATTCTTCCATCCTAAGTGCAGGACTCTGCACTTGTCCTTGTTGAACCTCATCAGATTTCTTTTGGCCCAATCCTCCAATTTGTCTAGGTCCCTCTGTATCCTATCCCTACCCTCCAGCGTATCTACCTCTCCTCCCAGTTTAGTGTCATCTGCAAACTTGCTGAGGGTGCAATCCACACCATCCTCTGGATCATTTATGAAGATATTGAACAAAACTGGCCCAAGACCGACCCTTGGGGCACTCCACTTCATAGTGGCTGCCAACTAGACATTGGCATATGTCAAAAGCCAGGTCTACACTACAGACTTATATCCGTATAACTGTCATTCCACATCTCTGAGAGTTATAGTTATACCAACCTAACTCTCAGTGTAGACAGCATTATGTGGACGGGAAAGCTTCCCCCACTGACAGCTACTGCTTCTCGGGGAGGTGGATTAGCTATGTAGATGGGAGAATCATCGGAGCATCTTCACTATCGAGCTACAGCTGAATGTGAAGACAAGCCCTAAGACCTTGTCTACATTTGGGACATCCTGCAATACCTGTGTCTGGTTCGCCTTGTGTCCTGCACCTTTTATCGTCACTTGCACCAGCGGGACATGCTGTAAAATGCTACCAAATCAGAAGGGGGCAGTCACTTTGCATTTGCTTTACACTGCAGTAAATGATGAGACTGATTCTCATTTACACTGAATCTGCTAGACGGCCAGTGTAAAGAGGCCTTCAAGTAGCAGTGAATGATATTCATGCCTATTTTAAGACCCTTTCGTGCGGGTGGGGTGGTGTAATGTAGCCTTAGTGTGAATGCTTACCAGACCCTTGGTGCAGGGCAATGGAGAATCAAGATTCCAATGTAGATAAGGCCTCTATGTACTGGTATAACGATGTTGGTTAGGGGGGTGATTTTTACCTACATACTTATACCAATATAATCCCTAGTGTGAATACAGTTACACCAGTCTTGGCCTTGTCTTTGCAAGGAAAAAAGATGACTTCTTAACTTGAGTTAGGCCGTGTCTACACTCTAGACTTCTGCTGGTCTCTCTGTGTTGGTCAGGAGTGCAAAGGGGTATGATCCCTGACCAAGAGAGCTGTACTGGCAGAAGTCTCTAACATAGACGCAGCTATATTGGCAAAGCTGTGCTCTTATTGATATAGTTTGTTCTGCACATGGGGGTGGTTTTCTTTACTGCTACAAAGCACAACTTTGCCGGTATAACTGCGTCCACACTATGGATGGTACAGTAACCAATATAACTATACTGGTAAAGTGCTCCTAGTGTAAACATGGTCTTAGTTCACATGAGGCAAAATCCTAGTGAAGAGAGGCACAGTTAGCAGGTCAAGTTAAAGATGACTCCAAACTGCCTTTCCGACCCTAGGGCCCAGACTACATTAAAAATGTAAGTTGACATACCCCTGAACGCTGACCCAACCTTCTTTGTGGACACAGTTAGGTCGATGGAAGAATGCTTCCATTGCTTGGGGAGTTAGCGATGGAAAACCCCCTTCCATCACTACTATGGGGTTATGGTAGTGTAGCTCTGCCATTATCATCCCTGTAGTGTAGACATGACCTAGGATTTCCCCTTGTGTTAGTTAACGCGTGTTGAAAGCACACCTTTTTTCCCCAACGTAGGCAATGTCATAAAGGTTCCTTGTACTTCTATAGCTTATCTTCTTCCCATAAAGAATAAGATATACTGGCATAAGCACATTTATACCAGTATAACGATGTCCACACTAGGTGGTTGTATCTCTAAAACTGTGCTGGTACTCCTGGCACTGAGGTCCCATCCAGTGAATCCCTTGCTCTGCTGGCTTCTTAAAAATAGCCTCATAAAATTTTGCATTTTGGGTCTTGGTCCTTTGCTGGCCTCACTCCAGAAATCCACTAGATCCCCATGTTACCCACTGGCCAGCTAGCAGCATGCTGGGAAGATAATCTCCTGAAGGCCGTTTCCTATAGAAAGGATGTTGAAGGCACTGTGCACCAAGTGTGGATGTGGGGTTCAAACACAGACTGGGCTATGTTAACTGATAGGTGTCTTCTGGCTTGGAAGCAGGGAATAGGTAGGTGGCAAGAAAATATGACAAGCCTGGAGGGAATTGTGGGAAAGCACTGACAGCACTTGAGTGGTGCTAGCCTGTATCTACATTGCAGGGGGAGCATGTTAGCTGCTGGAGTTGTAGCAGGTTTAGCTCGTACCCAGCCAAGTCAAGTGGAAGCTCCACCATACTCCTGTTTTTGTGTGTGGAAGGGACTCAAGTTAGGAGCAATGCTCGGTTGAGAACTGGAATTAACTTTACAAGGCTAGAGAAGCCAACTCTTGCGTGTAGACAAACTGGTGAGAACTTATAATGCAAACAATGCCGATTCTGAAAGAAAAGCACAAAGAGGTGAAGATCCAGCAGTGGAGACTTGCACCACTAGCATTCTACTTCAGCTCTTAAATTGCGCTTTGAATGGGGCACGCCTCTAGCACTGGGCCTCTGCACATGGGATTTTCCAGCCTAGCCACAGGTTTGAGCACATCTAGCAAAAAGAAGAAAAGTTATGAACTCAGGGATGAAGTTTGGTTACTAGAAATAGCCAGACTGCTGAAATTCAAGCCAAAGAAACCAAGAGGGGAGAGGGAAATAATCCACAAGTGCTACAAAATATAAACTAATTACAAAACAATTCACCGAAGAACAATTCACAGAGCTCGCACTAAAAGAGCAGCCAGAGATGTGGGGAATGGTGTAGATCACCTTCCACAGACATAGGCAGGCACTGAGATACAATGGGGTAGGAATAATTGCTTTCCTCACGGGTGTCAGCACACGGCACACATTAAGGAACAAAGCGGAGAAAGTTCAGCAGGAAGCAAAAAAGCAATGAGGAGAATGTTCATGCTGAAGAGGAAATGAAAGGGAAAGCTGAGAACAAAGGATTGGCCGACTTGCTAAAACACAAGGTGAAGATGAATCTATTCTCATTCTGCCAAGCAGGGGTGACCAGTAACCCGAGGATCTCATTCAATTTAGCTTCTCTGGGGGTCGGGGGGGGGTGGTTTGAACTAAGATACACAACTTCAGCTACGCTATTCACGGAGCTGAAGTCAAAGTATCTTAATTTGACTCACCTGGCCGTCCTCACGGCGGCGGCTCCCGCATTGACTCCGCTTCCTCCTCCTGCCGAGGCGGAGTACAGGCGTCAATTCAGGGGTCGATTTATCGCATCTAGACACGTCACGATAAATCGATCCCCGATAGGTCAATCACTACCCGCCGATTTCATCCTGGATTCAGGAAAATATACTGGGAAGCAAAACTACTGGGGGACGCTTGCCCAGTGCTGCCCGCCGCCCGCTGCTGGGGGCGCTGGGCTGCGCGTGGGGACAGCGGGTCCCAGTGCTTTGGCTGAAGATACGGTCCCGCAGGTTCTGGCTGAGCCTGTGTGAGCAGGAGGCGGCCGGGTTTGAGCCTGTGGCGCACCCCGATCACACCTCACAGAAGGGTGGCAGGACGCGCCAGGAGCCGCTCAGCACCTCCTGTTGGGGGTCACGGACATTTGGGTGGAAGTGGTGGGCTGATGATACGATTCCCAGTAACTGGGAGGTAGAACAGGAAGGCTGGGGAGAGCTCCCAGAGGCTGAGCCCTGCAGAGGGCAGAATCGTATAGAAGTCTCCTCGTGCAGTGTGCCTGTGTCATGTCTGTTTGCTGGAGAATTGAGGCCTTAAGGCCTGGTCTACACGAGGTACTTACATTGGTGTAGCTAGCAGCCCGCCAAGGGGAGCAGTGGGGGAAAAACCCTAACTGGCTTCAAGACTGAGCTTGATACGTTGATGGAGGGGATGGGGTGATGAGACGGCCAACAATGGCTGTAGCTTATCTGCCACTGCTCGCAGGAGATATCTCCAAGGGCCAGCGATGGGACACTAGCTGGGGAGGGCTCTGAGTTACTCCAGAGAATTCTTTCCTGGGTGTCTGGCTAGTGGGTCTTCCCCACATGCTCAGGGTCCAGCTTATCACCATATTTGAGGTCAGGAAGGAATGTTCTCCCAGGTCAAATTGGCAGAAACCCTGGTGGTTTCTTGCCTTCCTCTGCAGAGTGGGGCCCTGGTCACTTGTAAGTTTAAACTAGAGTAAATGGTGGATTCTCTGTAACTTGAAGTCTTTAAATTATGATTAGAGGCCTTCAGTAGAGGCCTGTTACAGGAGTGGGTGGGTGAGGTTCTGTGGCCCGCGATGTGCAGGAGGGAAGACTAGAGGATCATGATGGTCCCTTCTAACCTTAGAGCAGTGCTACTCAGCCCTCAGCAGTTTAGGAGCAAAATTAGATCAACATTACCCAAAAGAGCCACCACTGTGTGAATTCATTGCTTCATTTACTATGATACTATATGTTCATATTTAAACAGTGTGATCAGGAAAATATTGTGTGTGTGTGTGTATAACATATATAGTAAAAGCATCCTGATTGATTAATAACTTAGATGGTGTGATTTAATTATTAACCAATGTTTTACTATCATGTCCTGCAAAGAGACACACTGAAAAGCCACTTGCAGCTCGCGAGCTTCAGTCTGGACATCACTGACTTAGAGTCTGAGGCTGTGTCTAAACTGCCACTTTCAGCACGAAAACTTTAGTCATTCAGGGGTGTGAAAAAATACACCCCTGAGCGATGAAAGTTTTAGCGCTGAAAAGAGCCAGAATAGACAGCACTTTATTGCTGGGAAAGCTACCACCCCCTGTTTGGGGTAGTTAAAATTCTTCCATCAGCCTAGCTACTGTCTCTGGGGAGGTGGATTCCCTATGTTCATGGGAGAACCCCTCTCATCGGTGTAGGTAATGTCTACTCTGAAGCGCTGGAGCTGCGCCATTGTAGTGTTTTAAGTGTAGACATACCCAAAGGTATATCCGGTGAAAGGGAAACAATCTGGGCATGTTTGAGACTGAGACACCAGGGAAACAGGGCAGGCAGTGACACATCCTGGGTAGCTGAAGAAGCACCCTGTGACAAGCTATCGATAACCAGTCAAAATTTTACACAGGAAAATAAAACATTTCCTGACCAGCTCCAGGGCATACACATCAGAGAAACAACTGCTACAGAAGCAATGATGCAGGAACGTAATTGTCCTCATTGATGCCTTACTAAATGATGCAGGAAATCTGGAGGCAGGGGAACAAAGGGTTTGTCTGTCTGTGTGATGCTTTTCCCAGGAACAGATCAGGAACGCAGCCTTCCAACTCCTCTTAAGTTAGTAAGTAATCTAGCTAAAAATGCATATTTCCTGTTGTTCAATGGCTGGTAAAATAAACTGTGCTGGATGGAATGTATATTCCTGTTTTTGTGTCTTTTTGTAACTTAAGATTTTGCCTAGAGGGATTCTCTATGTTTTGAATCTGATTACCCTGTAAAGTATTTACCATCCTGATTTTACAGAGGTGATTCTTTTACTTTTTCTTTAATTAAAATTCTTCTTTTAAGAACCTGATTGATTTTTCATTATTCTTAAGATCCAAGGGTTTGGGTCTGTGTTCACATGTACAAATTGGTGAGGATTCTTCTCAAGCCTTCCCCAGGAAAGGGGGTGTAGGGCTTGGGGGGATATTTTTGGGGGAAGACGTCTCCAAGTGAGCTCTTCCCCTGTTCTTTCTTTAAAAAGCTTGGTGGTGGCAGCATACGGTTCAAGGACAAGGCAAAGTTTGTTCCTTGGGGAAGTTTTTAACCTAAGCTGGTAAGAATAAGCTTAGGGGGTCTTTCATTCAGGTCTCCACATCTGTACCCTAGAGTTCAGAGTGGAAAAGGAACCTTGACGCCAGTGAAAGGTGCCAGAGTGGCGGCCCCATGGAGTAACAGCCTCTCTTTATCCCCAGATCAGGCACAGCACAGGCCACGAAAGATGTGTGAGGTGAAGGGAAGTCTAAAGTTGAGAGGTTTCTTCCTCAGGCCCACCCACTCCTTGTCCTCTGCTGATTGTGCGAACAAAGCTGCTGATTAGTAAGCTTTGTGGAAACAGGCTTTTTTTTTAACAAACTGGGTTTTTCTGCCAATACGCTGAAACCAAAAGTATTTGCGAAACAGGGTCAGTTTCAATAAATCTCCTGATTCAAAAATGATGGGGCGGGGGGAGGAGAAAAAAGCTTCAAAACTGTCAAAACGTACCATTTCCCCATTTTCAAACCAGAATATTTCAGGGGTTTTGAGCCAAAATGATGTTTTGTTTCAATATTTTAGTACATTTAGACTAAAAATGTGTTGAAGAAAGATCAAAACTGAAACAAAATATTTCATTTGACCCGAACAGAATCCTCCCCCTGAGATTTTCTGCCCCTCCTCCCCCCAAAAAAGTAGAGGATTTTGATTTTTTTGTTTCAGTTCAGGATGGGGGGGAGGGGGGGAAATTGCAGGTTGGGGAAAATGGTTGCCCACGCAGCTGTACTGATTAGTGCCTACTGGGGTGTGTGGGGGTCATTTCTGTGATTGGGCTCATTGGGAACTGGGATGAGACCACAGGCTCTGACTTGTATTTTCCACCCCCGCTCCACCCCGAGGTTCCGCCCCCAACTCCATCCCCTCCCCTGAGGCTCCCCCCAGCCTGACAGTCACTCCTATCCACCCTGTAACCCAGAGAGCCTCCCGTCCACTGAACAGCTGATCAGCAGCGAGCCCGAGGGCCGGAGCCACTGTGGCTGGTGGGTGCTGAGCATCCCCTGTTTTTATTTCTTGGGTGCTGGATCATCCACGGAGCTGGCACCGCTGGATGAAACCCTATCCTGCTAGCTTACCACTACAGACATGCCCAGTAACATTCAGATCAATGAGCGGGGTCATATTCAGATCAATGAGCGGCTTAAAAGCCTCCCCACAGCAGTACCCATGCCTTGAGCCATCCAGTCCCTCCTACAATCTCACTGTATTAATTTCCTTTTAAAAAGAATCTGATGGTAATGTCATCTGACATCACTCAGGGCAAAGGATGAGAGCCAGTTGGAGGTTGCACTCATAATGAGAAACAAATGGCTCTCTCCAGCCTGGGTTCTGGACTAATGGTATGATCACATCAGGCATAAATCATGATTTGGGAAAAGAAACTATATGTATGTATAATGTCGAGAAGCCATGCATGGCGAACTCTGTGTCTATTTAATCCATTATGACGTGAGATAGTAAGAATCACAGTTAGTTTAAACTCTTCCTGACAGATGAAAAATATAATTTTTTCCACTATATTTATTCTATTTGGGTTTGTCTTTTAAAATAAATAAATAAAAATTCATTGTTTTAATTGGTTTGATTTTGCGCCAGGGCTGGGGGAGTTTCTGGCAGACTGGGTCGAGTCAGATACTAAGCCCAATTAGAACGCTTCCTTCTGTGTGTGAATATAGACACCAGGTTTCATCATTGATCCCTCAAGTTTAGGACACTGTCTCTGGCAGTGATCAGAGCTAAGGCATACCCAGAAAGCAAACCCCAACACCTGCTAATTAATACTGAGTGCTTTTCACTCACAGATTTCAAAGCACTTTACAAGATGGGTGAAAGAAGGGGAAACTGAGGCATGGAGAGTGGAAGTGATTTGCCCAAGGTCACACCGCAGGTCAGGAGGAAAAACAGAAACCAGCTTTCCTGACTGTCTCTTAGCTATTGGTAGTTGTTGCCTCCCTGCTAGTGCATTTGGTTAAATGCACAATACTGTGCATAGGAGTGGAGGAAAACCTCCTTCCTGACACCTGCAGCATTCACTTTATGCCATGAAGCATGAAATTTGATTGCCCTGAGTTTACCCTGTATAGCCCCCAATGTTAATAATCATAAAAACCAGGGATAGTATTTAACTCTGTTATGACCAGTGAATCTTGCTGAGTGAAGTGGTCTTTCTTTCTTTCTTTCTTTCTTTCTTTCTTTCTTTCTTTCTCTTTTTCATGTTGAGATTTATCATTTGGTTATGGTCTGTTCATGTCACTTCATTTCCTGCCTTCAATCTCACTGCTTCTCTTCAGTCTGAAACAGTCCCAGCCTGTCTGCATCTGCTACTCTGAGATGAACGTTTACCTAGAAATTATTTAGGCACTTGGAAACCTTTTAAGTGAACACTTGCAAGTGGGGAAAGAATGTCTAAGCAATTACACAATTACTGTAATTCACTGCCTGCCAGAAGTGTGTGCGCAGGGATATTCTTAGCGCCCCCCCGCCCCCCCCCCCGAGCTTAAAAAAAAATACCAAAGCTATTTGGTTTATGAATAACATTTTATATTGCTATAGAGCATTTTAAAAGAAGAAAAACCTGTCCTTTGCTGGACTCAGGTTCATCTCATCCTCACCCTGTCACAAAGCAATGAGCCCTTGTTGCCTTGGAGGGTTGGAATCTGTGACTCACTTGAAGGCTGGCTTAACCCTGATCTCCCAGACATGGACAAATAGAAAAGATCCATTCAGTCACCTGGGGCCTCTCCACTGTAGCATTAGTTTAAGACTGTTTCCTACAAACATTCACAAGGGCTTTGTGTAGCCTGGCTTTGAATTACTCCAGTGATGGGGTTTCTGGCAGATCCCTTGGGAAAATATCACGAGTCCAATTGACCTTATTGTTAGGACATTTTCCTGGAATACACATTCTGCATTTTCCACTGATCAGTTTCACCCAGTGACATGCTGTCTGAATTCCCCACAAAAATACCCTTCCTTAGCCCATGATAAGTTCCCTGTCTCAGGAGTAAAGCCTGTGCTCTCAGACTACTACTTCCAGGGTGTAGAAACAGGATACAGAGTCACAATGCAGCGTCTGAGAACCAAGTTCTTCTCCACCGCTTCCTTCTATCCCAGGATCTACAATCGGCCAGCAGATTCCTAGCTAGCTTCCAATAAACCAAGAACCAACCTTTGAGCCTCACATTGTGAAGGAACTATTCAAGTTGAATGGCCTATCAAAGAACACTTAACTCACAATGGACCATGGTCCATTATCTACACTTAATGGACTTTCCTGAGGACATTCTAACTAGAATGGTCTTTGCTATGTCTAAGCGAAGCATGCATGGACATGTGACTCCAAACTCCATCTTGTTACCTGTAATTTTCCACAAACTAGAACATGGGTTTCCCCTCACTTGGCAGAAGCTATAAAAGGCCCTGGAAACCTCTCCATTTTGCCTCTCTTTCCTGCTCAAATCTCTGGACTATGAATTTATACTAATGGGAGCATTATAACCAAAAGACCGAGGACCTTCCAATGATTTGGAAGCAATCAGAGACTTAACAAGCCAGCAGTTTATTTCATCACTGCAACAAGCCTGATCCAAGAACTTTGCAATTATTGTATGTATTTGATGTCTTTAACCAATTTTAACTCTCACCTTTCTTTCTTTTTATAAATAAACCTTTAGATTGTAGATACTAAGGATTGGCAACAGCATGATTATTGCGTAAGATCTGAGTTGTATTGGCCTGGTCCTTTGTGCCCTGGTGTGTGGCTGGTCCTTTTGGATCAGAAAAACCCTTTGGTTGATAAAATTGGCTTTCAATAACCACTCGTCATTAAGTTTAGTGTTTTTGTGGCGCTACAAGGACTGGAATACCTAAGGAGGCTGCATTTCTGACTTCTTGTTAGCCAGTGTGGTGAGACTGATGTTTACTTTTGTTGCTGGATTGGTATATCGAATGGGAGAATAACCACCAGCTTTGGGGTGTGTCTGCCCTGTTTCTCAGCAGTTTGTCCTGAATTTGGTATTCTCAGTTGTGACCCACTAAGGCACAGCTACAGGCACCTAAATACGTTTGAAGATCTGGGTCTTAGTGTTCCTAATAAGAAACAGAGAGGGGTTCTAGGCACCAGATTTGGATTCAGATTTTTGAAACCCCCACCCCACGCCCCGCAACAACAACAAAAAACACCAAAAAACCCTGGGGGGATGGAAGCTGGAGGTTTGATTTGGTCCATTATATGATGGGGCCATTTGCTAAATGTGTTTCTTGATCTGCATTGGGTTTTCCAGACAATAAGTTCAGTAGCTCAAGGAAGCTTATCTGAACCCAACCTTTAGAGCTCCCTGCATCACTGCTACTGACAGGTATTGAGCCAACAGCATCACTGCTTCCAGATCCTGGACAATTAGGAGCACACCTGGTGTCAGACAGCATTAACTAAAGGCTGTTCCTGGGAGTGGGGATGGTTAGCACATAGGCCTAAAACTGTAAGCACTCCTGACAGCTGTGCTTACAGCATTATTAGCAGAGCTCCCATAAAGCTTTGCAAAAAGTAATGCTAAGAGAAAGAATATCAAAGTACTAGCAGGTGGAGATTAAACTGCACCTACAGCGGAAATACATTTAAGAGCACAACATTTTCTGCACTATGTAAAAAAACCCGCATGCTTTTATGCTATGCACAATTTTCACTCAAACCACAGGATTGGATGGAGACGGTTGTTTGCCTTTCAGGTGCGTAACTAAAATAGGGCAATGTAATGAATGTCCCAAACTGCAAAGGAGACCTGGAATGATTGGTTACAGAGCCGTTTTTGTGCTAAGTTTATTGTTAAGTAGGTTAAAATTGTTTTGATAGAAATACAGACATACAGGAGTATAAAGCCATTGGTATTTAACAGTGATTGGCTCATGCTAAGCTACACAAGTGAACTGCAATTTGTAATATGGGATAAACAAAGAGGTAAGGGGTGTATATTAAACCCTTAGAGTCATAGCCCATTTTGGGACAGGGTGAGCTGTGTGCTGGACTGGTGATGAGTAACCCCTGTAATGTGCTGTAACGTCTTTAATTAGGACAACCTAATTTAATAAACACGTTGGGTTTAGCCATTTGGTGTTCCCTTAATCCGTAATCTAAAGAACCCACTTATGACGCGACCATTGGTGAGTGTGCAACAGGCAGCAGTCGCTGTGCTTCTGCCATACCCCCTCCATGCTAAAGCACCCCGAATAGGCTCGCATAGCAAGGAGGTGGCCCCCTAAAGGGAGCCCAATACCAGCTACACATCAGGTGAACAGTCCTTTGCAGATCCATCTGATCTTTCTCTGTCCATCCCTCCTCCACCCTCTCATCATCCTCCTTGTCTCCTCTCAAGCAGCACTCCTCACACTTCCCCTCCTTCCCTTCTCTCATTCCCCCACATCCTTCCCCAGCTCTCTGCTGCATACACAGAATCAGGGGAACCTTTCAGCCTCCCATCCCCTGAGCGGCCTTTTCATCCTCTTCCTGCAGTGCCACTTGCCTCCTTCAAGAGCAAATTCACCTGCCTTTGAACTTGGGGGGCAGCTATTAAATTGCAAGGAGAAATGAGCCTCAGCCCTTTGAGCTGGCTTCAGCAGTGACTTTTCCCAGGGTCGCTGAGTGCTTCCGCTTTCCCGTGTTCCCTGCCCAGCGCCTCTGCTCATCCATCACTGGTATAGCCTGGGGGTTGTGGAACCAGAGCATAAAGAACTTGCCTGGCTGACAGGATGACATCTGAAAATCTTTCTAAGCTTTTAATGAACCCTCTGTCCCAACCTCCAGAGTGCTGCAGTGGACGGACCCAGGATGCGTGGGATGAATCTGTCACTAATAGGAGAGTTAATCAAAGCATCCTTAGGGCTGCCGTGAAGATGGGATGGTCACATAGAAAGCAGACACACTAAAGCAGAGATGGGGCCTAGCAACAAGGTCTGGATCTGAACCTCTCTAGCATTTGGGGCTTTAGATTCTGGGTGGGCAGTGTTACCAACCCGGAAAATCCAAAAATCATGAGTCCAGCCCCCCAAAATCACAAGATTGCCTTAAAATCATGATATTTAAAAATAAATTAATACATTTGGGGGTTCATCTTATTTGTCCTCTGGGTTCTCAGCCTCAGGTCATGCTGTTGTCTACCTTTACAAGGGCTAGGAAGCCAACCTCGGCTGTGGGACTTAATGCAATTTGGGAGGATGCATTTCCTCTCGCTCGTACTTATCTGGCTGCTATTGCCACAGTATCTGAGCACCTAATAATCTTTCATGTTTTTTCCCCTCACAGCCTCCCCTGCAATGCAGGTCAGTGCTATTATTGTCCAGACAGGGAACTGTGATACAGAGAGGTTAAGTGACTGACCAAGGGTCATCCAAGATATCAGTGGTGGAGCAGAGAACTGTACCCAGATCTCCCACATTCCAGGCTAGTGCCCTAACCACTGGCCCATCCTGCCTCTGAAGAAGTGGAAGCCTGAAAAGGGGGAACCTGTCATGCTCACAGCCTAGAGAACACAGAGCTCTTGGTAAGCAGGAAGCAGCTCATACTCAAGGCCCGCAGTCCTGGAGACTCATGCATGGTAAATATCACATTCACGCTGCAGTCTGTCTGCTGGGAAGTGTGTCCCCATTGCATCTTGGAGTTTGTAGGCCAGGCAGCCTGTCTGATCCAGCCTGTGGGCTTCCCGCTTTGGGACTGAAGCGGAAGCACCAAAATACTGCGAATTGAAGCTGTCTTGTTGCCAAAACCAGAAGCATGTCCTTATGAAGCTTCCAGGCCAAAAAGCTAAACCAAGAGAAGTCTGGATAGACATTGGAAATACACCTTCAATTCTCATCGGAATGACCAAGACTTTTCATGCTGCCCCATCCTTAGCAGACCTGAGTGACATTTTTCTTGCCAAAACTTGTTCGGGTTTTTTTGCTGAAAAATGCAGTTTCAGGCTGATCAGAACATTTTGGGAATTTGGGTCAATTATGGCCAATTGTTTCAGATGGAAAAACAAAATGGAAATGCTGAAACAGTTTTTTCTGGTATTTCCAAAATGACACCTTTCAACTTTTCATTTTGGAATTACCTTCAATTTTATTTTAAATTATTTATTTTTAAAAAATCCTTTGAAAACTAAACAAAACATTCCGTTTCACCCAAACTGTTGGTTTTCACTTTTACAGGTTTCTGGAAAAAATTGAGACATTTCCTTGTCGAGTCGACCCCACACTATTTTTTTCCTTGATTTTTTGATCAGCCTGCAAATCAACAATCAGTTATTCACACAAATCTTATCCTGGGGGCCAGTCTACACTAAGGGATTAAGTCAACCTAAATTAAGCAGCTCAGCTACATGACTAATATAGCTGGAGTCGAGGTAGCTTAGGTTGACATATTGTGGTGTCTACACCATGCTGGTCAATGGGAGAAACTTTCCAGTTGACTTACCTTATGCTTCTCATTCCGGTGGAGTACGGGGCAGCGATCTGTGGTCGATTTATCAGGTCTTCAGTTGACCTGCTAAATTGACCTCCGGTGGATTGATCGCTGCAGCGTCAATCCATGGCAAGTGTAGACATGCCCCAAGCAATGAGCTGCTCCTTCAGGGCGAAGTTCCAGCTGAAGTACATACTCCCTGGCAGCTCCCTGGAGACGTCCCCACATTAGCACGGTGGTGCTCTCTCTCCAGTTCAGATGGATAAGGGTAATTTGATAGCAGCCTTCAACTACCTGAAGGGGGTTTCCAGAGAGGATGGAGCTCGGCTGTTCTCAGTGGTGGCAGATGACAGAACAAGGAGAAATAGTCTCAAGTTGCAGTGGGGGAGGTCTAGGTTGGATATTAGGAAAAACTTTTTCACTAGGAGGGTGATGAAGCACTGGAATGCTTTACCTAGGGAGGGGTGGCATCTCCATCCTTAGAGGTTTTTAAGGCCCGGCTTGACAAAGCCCTGGCTGGGATGATTTAGTTGGGGTTGGTCCTGCTTTGAGCAGGGGATTGGACTAGATGACCTCCTGAGGTCCCTTCCAACCCTGATATTCTATGATTCTATGAATTAAAGGCATTAAGAATATATTACAGAGCCTTGCACCTCTAGGTCACTGGTTCCAATCTGGCCCGGTATTGACTAATAATTGCTACTATCTAATTGCAACTTGTTAGTCTCTGTGAAATGAACCGGTGGGTTTCAGCACAGTCCTTAGCGGGCAGATGTCCACATCACAATAAACCCCTACACTGTTAATGCAGAGGCCATACAGAGAGAGCTGTCCTCTCCCAGAATCCTCTCCACAGCAGTGGTAAACTACACTGATGTGGTGTTGTCACTGTCTATGCAATTCTGTAGTAACACACTTGCCAATAGTTCCCAAGCAGCAGGATCTGAGATACCCTCACTTCCTCCTGCCCTGACAGCAGGCAATGTCTCTTTTTCATCTGCTAGCAGTCAGCCACTGTTGATTTTTTTTTAAAAAATGAGATATTTTGTAGTGAGGACTCCATCCTCTAGGGGTTTAGTCAGGCTTGCATCTTTCACCAGCACAAAGGTCATTAAATATGTGAGTTTGTGCGTCTGTGTGTATCTGTGCGACCAGGCAGGGAGCCTGGGGGTGTATGCAGTGTTTCCCTGCAACATTCGCACCTGCTTAAATTAACAGACTAGCTCTTCCACATGCAGGATGCGCTTGGGACTGCAGCCCCAGTGCCCCGGACTGTCTAGTGCACATTCCCGCCAGGAGCTCTGAAGCAGTAGCATCAGCATGTCTCCACTGAACAGTCTGGCAGCTACGACATGGCCCTGAGAGTCTCCCAAAGTGCCTTTAATAACTGTGTACAGGGCCCCATCTGTATTCCCTGCTGTGGGTTAGGCTGCTTTACTGTTTGGGGACAAGGGTACTGCTCTGATTGGGTCCCATTCCTGGCCAGAACCAGGGAGGGCAGCGGTGTGTGGAAAAGCAAAATACAGTGGGATTTTTAGGACAGAATGTTAGTTTTTTATTTAATTCAAAATCACATATTTTATGATGGGAAGGATAATCTAGTGGTTAAAGCCTTGGATCTAGGCTCAATACCCTACTCTGCCACATACTCCCCTTATGAACTTGGGCAAGTCACTTATTCTCTCTGGATGTTAATTCCCCATCAATAACCTGGAGATTAGTCTACCACCCTTTGTCAATTTAGACAGCAAACTCTCTGGAATGGGAATCTCTCTTACTAGGTGCATGTACAGCACCTATCACAAGAGGGCCCTGGACTTGGCTGGGAAATTCCTGGTGCTGTGGTAAATATGCAAATAAATAGCAATAACCTGCCCCTAAATCTAGCTCACTGGGTGCTCTGAGATGCCTTTGATGTTTTTCCCAGACAGCTAACCTGTCTCTTTGTTTATTAGACAGACAAGGTGGGAGAGGAAATATCTTTTGGACCAACTTCTGCTGGCAAAACAAACATACTTCCAAGCTACACACAGCTCTTCTTCATGTCTGGGGAAGGTACTCCGACTGTCACAGCTAAATAAAAGGTGGAACAAAAATTGTTTAGCACACGTAGTTAATGCATATTCTAAGGGATCATTCAACGTGACCTGACCTGTTAACATTCCTGAAGTCATAGGACAAAAAGGGGTGGTAGTGGGCTACAGATTGTTGTAATAAGCCATAAAGCTAGTGTCTTTATTTAGAGCAAGATTTTTAGTGTCTAGCAAAGTTCTGAATTTAAGGATTTAGCTGTGTGTTTTGAAGATGCTGTGTAGGTTTCCTCTGAGGACAAGGACTGAGAGGTCAGATATGGAGTGATCGCTTTGTGAGACATGTTTGCCCAGGGGTGAAAGGCTGTTTCTGTCTTATGGTTTTTTTGTGTGAATTCATTCGAGAGCATAAAGATTGTCTGGTTTCACCCACATTGTTGTTGTTGGGGCATTTAGTGCCCTGGATAAGGTACACCACATGTTGTGACAGGTACGTGTAGGACCCATGGATCCTGAAATGTGTGTTGTGGGGGTATTGATCACCGTACCAGTGGAGATACGGCTGCAGGTTTTAAATCTGTTGTTCGGGGGGGGGGGGGGGGGGGGCTTTGAGTTGGTGGCTCCTGGTCTGTGAGGAGCTTGCTTCCGGTGATGTGCTCGGCGAGGCTGGGTGGTGGTTCGAAGGCCAGAAGAGGGGGTTCAGGAAAGATTTCTTTACGGATGCAGTTTCCCATTGAAAATGGGTTATAGTTGTTTAATGGTTCCCTGTACAGGTTCCAGCGAGGGGTGTCAACTACAGATGTGCAGTCCTTTTTTATTTTTTTGTCTTTTGTCTAATCCCATTTATTTATTTTCTTTGAGCAACAGCTGTGAAATGAACCACTAAAACAATCAGAGCAGAACAGCTAATTAAAAATGGCAGGTCTGGGCAACAAACAGGTATTCAATGATTTGTGCCTTTGCACCCCTAATCCCACTGGCTTCACTTTTTAATGGGGAATCTGCCAAAAACAACCTCCCAGACTCTAAATCCTTAACGAGAAGTCCAGTTGGAAAAGCAGAACTTCAGCTAGGTAGCAGGGGCTTCTGCTGCTGCTGTGCACCTTGGTCTAGTCAGACTGTGACACAAGTGGCGCAAGTGGTGTTCTCGTCCATCCTCCCCGTGGAAGGAAAAGGCCTGGGTAGGGACCGTCGAATCGTGGAAGTCAACGAATGGCTACGCAGGTGGTGTCGGAGAGAAGGCTTTGGATTCTTTGACCATGGGATGGTGTTCCATGAAGGAGGAGTGCTGGGCAGAGACGGGCTCCATCTTACGAAGAGAGGGAAGAGCATCTTTGCCAGCAGGCTGGCTAACCTAGTGAGGAGGGCTTTAAACTAGGTTCACCGGGGGAAGGAGACCAAAACCCTGAGGTAAGTGGGAAAGCGGGATACCGGGAGGAAGCACAGGCAGGAATGTCTGTGAGGGGAGGGCTCCTGCCTCATACTGGGAATGAGGGGCGATCAACAAGTTATCTCAAGTGCTTATATACAAATGCACAAAGCCTTGGAAACAAGCAGGGAGAACTGGAGGTCCTGGTGATGTCAAGGAACTATGACGTGATTGGAATAACAGAGACTTGGTGGGATAACTCACATGACTGGAGTACAGTCATGGATGGTTATAAACTGTTCAGGAAGGACAGGCAGGGCAGAAAAGGTGGGGGAGTAGCACTGTATGTAAGGGAGCAGTATGACTGCTCAGAGCTCCGGTACGAAACTGTGGAAAAACCTGAGTGTCTCTGGATTAAGTTTAGAAGTGTGTGCAACAAGAGTGATGTAGTGGTGGGAGTCTGCTATAGACCACCGGACCAGGGGGATGAGGTGGATGAGGCTTTCTTCCGGCAACTCACGGAAGCTACTAGATCGCATGCCCTGATTCTCATGGGTGACTTTAATTTTCCTGATATCTGCTGGGAGAGCAATACAGCGGTGCATAGACAATCCAGGAAGTTTTTGGAAAGCGTAGGGGACAATTTCCTGGTGCAAGTGCTAGGGGAGCCAACTAGGGGGGGCGCTTTTCTTGACCTGCTGCTCACAAACCGGGTAGAATTAGTGGGGGAAGCAAAAGTGGATGGGAATCTGGGAGGCAGTGACCATGAGTTGGTTGAGTTCAGGATCCTGACGCAGGGAAGAAAGGTAAGCAGCAGGATACGGACCCTGGACTTCAGGAAAGCAGACTTCGACTCCCTCAGGGAACGGATGGGTAGGATCCCCTGGGGGACTATCATGAAGGGGAAGGGAGTCCAGGAGAGCTGGCTGTATTTCAAGGAATCCCTGTTGAGGTTACAGGGACAAACCATCCCGATGAGTCGAAAGAAT